>NC_141874.1:88734014-89359014 GCF_056163025.1 Triticum urartu
ACGAGCTAGTCAACTAGAGGCTCACGAGGGACATGTTGTGGTCTATGTATTCACACATGTATTACGATTTCTGGATAACACAATTATAGCATGAACAATAGACAATTATCATGAACAAGGAAATATAATAATAACCATTTTATTATTGCCTCTAGGGCATATTTCCAACAGTCTCCTACTTGCACTAGAGTCAATAATCTAGTTACATTGTGGTGAAGCGAACACCCATAGAGTTCTGGTGTTGATCATGTTTTGCTCGAGGAAGAGGTTTAGTCAATGGATCTGCGACATTCAGGTCCGTATGCACTTTACAAATATCTATGTCTCCATTTTGAACATTTTCATGAATGGTGTTGAAGCGACGCTTGATATGCCTGGTCTTCTTGTGAAACCTGGGCTCCTTGGCAAGGGCAATAGCTCCAGTGTTGTCACAGAAGAGAGTCATCGGGCCCGACGCATTGGGAATAACTCCTAGGTCGGTAATGAACTCCTTCACCCAGATTACTTCTTGTGCTGCCTCCAAGGCTGCCATGTACTCCGCTTCACATGTAGATCCTGCCACGACGCTTTGCTTGCAACTGCACCAGCTGACTGCCCCACCATTCAAAATATACACGTATCCGGTTTGTGACTTAGAGTCATCTAGATCTGTGTCGAAGCTAGCATCGACGTAACCCTTTACGATGAGCTCTTCGTTACCTTCATAAACGAGAAACATATCCTTAGTCCTTTTCAGGTACTTCAGGATATTCTTGACCGCTGTCCAGTGTTCCATGCCGGGATTACTTTGGTACCTTCCTACCAAACTTACGGCAAGGTTTACATCAGGTCTGGTACACAGCATGGCATACATAATAGACCCTATGGCCGAGGCATAGGGGACGGCACTCATCTTTTCTCTATCTTCTGCCGTGGTCGGGCATTGAGCCGTGTTCAATCTCATAGCTTGCAATACAGGCAAGAGCCCCTTCTTGGACTGATACATATTGAACTTCTTCAATATCTTGTCAAGGTACGTACTTTGTGAAAGACCAATGAGGCATCTTGATCTATCTCTATAGATCTTGATGCCTAATATATAAGCAGCTTCTCCAAGATCCTTCATTGAAAAACACTTGTTCAAGTAGGCCTTTATGCTTTCCAAGAATTCTATATCATTTCCCATCAATAGTATGTCATCCACATACAATATGAGAAATGCTACAGAGCTCCCACTCACTTTCTTGTAAACACAGGCTTCTCCATAAGTCTGCGTAAACCCAAACGCTTTGATCATCTCATCAAATCGAATGTTCCAACTCCGAGATGCTTGCACCAGCCCATAGATTGAGCGTTGGAGTTTGCACACCTTGTCAGCATTCTTAGGATCGACAAACCTTCCGGCTGCATCATATACAATTCTTCCTTAAGGAAACCATTAAGGAATGCCGTTTTGACGTCCATTTGCCATATCTCATAATCATAGAATGCGGCAATTGCTAACATGATTCGGACGGACTTCAGCTTCGCTACGGGTGAGAAAGTCTCATCGTAGTCAACCCCTTGAACTTGTTGATAACCCTTAGCGACAAGCCGAGACTTATAGATGGTCACATTACCATCCGCGTCTGTCTTCTTCTTAAAGATCCATTTATTTTCTATGGCTCGCTGATCATCGGGCAAGTCAGTCAAAGTCCATACTTCGTTTTCATACATGGATCCTATCTCGGATTTCATGGCTTCGAGCCATTTGTCGGAATCTGGGCCCGCCATCGCTTCTTCATAGTTCGAAGGTTCACCATTGTTGTAACATCCCAAATTTTCAATTTGGAATGTTATACATAGTCATCCATGCATATCATATTTTATTCGCATTTCGTCTCGCGATTCTCGAAATCCTAAGCAACTCAAGGACCCTCGGAGAGAGTTGGGGATTTCTCGGTTTTCAAATTTGATCTCTATCAAATCTTGAAAACGAGGATTTTTGGTTTTAATTATTTTCCCTCCAAAAATATTTCACACTAAAATATATGAGAGGAGATAATATGACTTCTCCAAGACAATTGAAATATTGGAGGAAAAATATTAAAACCAAATAATTGTTTTATTTGGATTTTATTGCAATTTTGTTTGCATTAGAAAAATTGCACTTTTTCCAAAACTGCATTTTAGGGCCAAGAAAATGTTCATCTCGTTCTAAATATTATATTTAGACGGTGAAAATTTATTTTGGCATTTTTAGATTTTTTATTTATTTTTTAGGATTTATTTCGGTCGGCGAAATTATTTAAAAAGAGAGGTTCCCGCGCCGACTGGGCCTAAGGCCCAGCCGCGCCAGGCCGCCGCCGCCTTCCCCGCGAGCGCCGCCGCCGCCGACTCGGACTAGGAGTCCGAGCCAGACTCCTCTCCGCCGCCGCGTCTTGCCCCCTCCTCCAAGCCGCCCCGCCCCGCCCTTATATACGCCGCCACCCCCGCCCCCAACACCCCACCACACCACCGCGGCCCGCGCCGCAGCCAAGCCGCCTGCCGCCGCGCGGCCGCCTGCCGCCTGCCGCCGCCGCCGCAGTCCGTGCCGCCGCCGAGCGCCGCCGCCCCCTAAGCCACCGCCCCGCCGGACCTCTCGCTGGAGGTAGCCGCCGCGCCCCGCCACTGGTTTTTTTATAAAGACCGACTGGTTTTTTAGAATCCTAGATCCGTTTTTTAGGATTCACCGGTTTTTCTCGGTTCTTCTATTTGGCGGACGTTCGTCCGAAGAATCGTTTTAACGAACGGTTCTTCGCCCGTTAGAAACAGCCAACGAACGCTCATTCATTAGTCTGTTCGTCAGTTTTCTTTTATCGGATTTTTTCCGCGATTTTCTCTGATCGCGATTTCTGATCCGATCTTAGTTTCTGTTTTTCTTTTCGCTCGTTAGTCGGAATCAGGCGATTCAAGCGCCTGGAGTTTCGTCTCGAAACCCTCTTTCCTCTTAACCAACTCAAACAATTTTTATCTACTGTAAAATTTGACCTAGTTTCAGATTAGTAAACGAAGCTTCTTTCTTTCGCCGTTTGAGTTTCGTTGCTCCATTTGATTTGATTCTTTTTGCGAACCGGAGTTCTTAATTTTAACTTTCTGGTCAACCTCTTTTGTTTGAGTTTTGCTTGTGCATCGTTGCTTGTTACTTATGAATGCTATTGTTTGCTTGCGATAGAACACCTGGAGTGCGAAGCATGCTACTACGAGTCCCTAGGTTTCGCAGATCGTCAGCAAGGCAAGTAACACATTGATCATATCCCTTTTATCACCCAGTTTTTATGCATTAGTCTCAATCCTGAAACATTGCATGATTAGGATGTTATTAACTTGTGGGTTGGGAAGTAGTCGATGAGGTAGAACCTATTGCCCTGTTACATTCAAACCCTTGGGAGTTACTCTACGCGTTGCTAATATATACTATGCTATGCTATGCTTGTAGACGTGGTTTGGGTTTGAGTGAAATACATGACAGATGTGAGCTTGTTAATTAATGGTTCAACTTAAGGTGGCAACTTAATCAAACATCTGGGTGGATTGAGGCACCTGGAGTACCTAGTGTTTCCTGTATTTTTTTGGAAATCCTGGAGTACCCGTGTGATCTTCCTATGGACCGCCACCCAGGCTCAAAGGGAACTGAGATGATACATGCTAGAAACTTCCGTGTGCAGCCACAAGCTATTATGGGCTCTAGCATAGTTGAGTAAGTTATGTGAAGCTCTTGAAGAGGCAGATCAGCAGGTAGTGGGATGTAGGTTTGGTATGGTCTGTCCGGAGTAGAGAGTTAATGTTTCTGAAAGACTGTGTCTCGGTCATCCGTTTCTCAAACACCATGTAGTGCGAGAAATCAAACGGAGGCGATCGAGTCTTGTGGGGAAAAGTGCGCAAACCTCTACAG
Organism: Triticum urartu; assembly: GCF_056163025.1. Classification (NCBI taxonomy): domain Eukaryota; kingdom Viridiplantae; phylum Streptophyta; class Magnoliopsida; order Poales; family Poaceae; genus Triticum; species Triticum urartu. Next base: position 88,737,907 of record NC_141874.1, read on the forward strand.
AGTGTACAAACTAATCATGGTTAGCCGTGTCCCCGATTATGGACAATTCTTGAGTATCTAGTACTTGGATTATCACATGTATCTCATCACTCTTAATTAATATTGTTGGGTTGTTAATCACTTTAATTGGGATTGAGTTGGAGGAACCTTCTCAATGATGTTTCAACTACCATGATAGTTAAAATAAAATCTATTCCTTTGTTGTAGGGAAAAATTGGCTTTTCACAAAACTGTAACCATAGAGCTTTCCACCAGCCAAATATGCATGTAGTGATAGCATTATTCTGTTCTTGCTCTACTGTGTTACATTGCCAGCATATTCCATGTGCTGACCCATTTTCGGGCTGCAACGTATTATGTTGCAGACTTTTCAGACGAGGAGTAAGGTTCGTTAGGTCGTTGCCGTGCAGCTCAGCTATGCCGTTGGAGTTGATGGACTCACTTTATCTTCCAAGCCTTCCGCTGTTATCGTATTAGATGGCCTTAAGCCATATTATTGTAATAAGTTCTCTCTTGAGACATTCGATGTAATAAGTGTGTGATTGCTACTCTGTTATAAATCCTTCGAGTACTGTGTGTGTCGGCATTACCGATCCAGGGATGACACTGAAGCACAGAGACTTGACCATCTGAGGTCGTGTCGCTACAAGATGGTATCAGCGCACACGCTGAGTGTAGGACACGACCACTAAGATAAACCCTAGGTCACACCTATCTTCTCATTTCTGACTCCTCTCCATTTTCTACTCTTTAGGATGACGGAGATGAAGAACAAGTTTGCACAACCGGATGAAGACACACCTTTTGGACGTCACTTGAAGGAAGTCACCAGGTACCTGAACATTGGAATACCAAGTTTCACCGGGACGTACAACGCTACTTTACCTGAAGAGGAGCGCTGGAGGATACAAGTACAAGTTCCAGGAAGGACGTTCTCGCCAACTTCTAAACCCATAGAGTTTTCTTTCGAAGCACCCACCTGGAGTCTTGGCAAGAGCATGGCAGCCCACATTACCATTGGACGCATTGGAGAAGTTTACAACAGGGAACTTAAGGACACTATTTACCAAATATGTGGGCGCTGAGACGAGCAATGGGAAGTAATCAGCACCAGGAAGGATAGATCCATTGCAGCTTTCATCCAGGAGTTAAACCAGCACATCCGACGTCAGGAAAACCAGATGTGTGCGGACATGATGGACTTGAAGAAGGCGAAGACTAGGATCATTGAGCTGGAGGAAGAACTCAAGTTTACACGCGATGGATATGAGGAGGAAATCAAGACACTACTAGAGAAGAATGATGACTTAGTCAAGAAGATCGGAGTATTCATGGGAGGACCAGCACCAATTGAAGAAGAAGAACCCAAGGAGATACGCCCCGAGGACTACATCATCATCGACGACACCGATTCCGATCCTAGTAATGATGACTTTGAAGACGAAGCTGGAGCAGACATCATGGAGTCTTCCACCGATCAAAATTTCTAGATGACTACCATATATCACTAGTATTCCCCCATGTATTTAGTAGTAGTTGAGCACTTGTGCGATAGTTCTAGATCGTTTGTATGCCCTTGATTGATTGATTGAGTGAAATGATTGTGTTTGTCTCATGTGCATATGGGTAGTGTTTTCTCATTAGACCCCTTCTCTATTCTAATCTCTTCCATCTAAACCCTCAGATGCCTCTGAGACGTGACACCGGTTTTGCCTTCCCACCAGAGCTCACCCAGTTAATCCAACAGCAGAATACCTTGATGCAATTGCTAGTTTAGAATCAGGGCAACAACAACAACAACCCGCCGCTCGTGGACAACCTAGCCCGTTTTCTAAGGCTACAGCCGCCGGTGTTTTCCAGTAGCACCGAGCCCATAGTTGCGGACGATTGGCTACGCCGTATTGGAAGGGAGTTGACCACCGCAGGTTGCATAGATGCTGAGAGAGTGCGCTTTGTCGCACATCAATTGGATGGACCAGCAGCCTCATGGTGGGAGAATTACACAGCCACTTTCCCTATAGCCAATGTCACTTGGGACCAGTTTCAACAAGCTTTCCGCACAGCCCATGTCTCCACTGGAGCTATGCAAATGAAGAAGCGGGAGTTCCGCAACTTACGCCAGGGGAACCGTACTGTGGCTCAGTACGTGGATGAGTTTAACAAGTTATCTCGCTATGCCCCTGATGATGTGGCCACAGATGCAGCGAAACAGGAGAAGTTTATGGAAGGGCTGAATGATGAGATGAGTATGCAGTTGATGGTAGCAACCTTCAACAACTACCAGGAGTTGGTAGATAAGGCTCTTATGATTGAAGGGAAGCAGCAGCAGATTGAGAGCCGCAAGACAAAGTATGGACAAGGGAAGTATATCTCTGGAGCTCAGCAGAAGCCTCGCCTAACCCCGAACTCGGGAGGACTTGTTAATAACCATGGAGGTCACAACCACACTGGAGGAGGATCGCATAACCACAATGGATCTAAGAATGGGAATGGGAACGTAACCAACAATAATCATAACCGCCCCAACCCAGCCACACCCGCCAAAAGGGACTTAAGTCATGTTACTTGTTTCAAGTGCGGGAAGACTGGACACTACGCCACGGAGTGCCCTGAAGGAAAGAATGGAAATGGAAATGGGAGCGCTGGGAAGAAGCCAAATCCATTCAACAAAGGACAAGTGAACCACGTTAACATGGAGGAGGTTGAAGAGCAGCCGGACGCGGTAATAGGTAAGTTTATGGTTAAGTCATTTACCGCTCTTGTTCTTTTCGATACTGGTGCATCGCATTCATACATATCAAGGGGATTCGTGGATAAGTTTAAGCTACCCAACCCAGACCCTTAGGACCCCTCTTTTAGTGAGTTCACCTGGAGCAGAGTTTATGGCTAGCCGATGGTGTGACCAGATACCCTTAACCATTGGTACACATGTTTTTCCGTCCGACCTAATTATCATGGAGTCACAAGGATTGGATGTGATATTGGGTATGGACTGGATGTCAAAGTTTGGAGGAAGCATTGACTCTGCTAGTAAGTTGATTTATCTCACCACTCCGGAAGGAAAAAGGATTAAGTATGTATCTAGGCATGTGCCTAGGAGGAGTCAGGTGAATGCCCTTACGGGAGTTGTTCAGGAGGAAGTGCCTGTAGTGAAGGATTACCTGGATGTTTTTCTAGAGGAGTTACCAGGCATGCCACCGGATAGAGACATTGAGTTTTTGATAGAACTATTGTCAGGTACATGACCAATATCCAAGAGACCCTATCGGATGCCCGCAAATGATCTGAAAGAAATTAAGAAACAGATCAAGGAGTTATTGGAGAAAGGATACATCTGAAGAAGTTCATCACCTTGGGGAGCCCCAGTACTTTTGGTTGAGAAGAAGGATAAATCCCTGAGGATGGTTGTTGATTATCGAGCATTAAATGAAGTGACGATTAAGAACAAGTACCCACTGCCGATGATCAATGATCCGTTTGATCAGTTGCAAGGAGCTAAAGTGTTTTCGAAGATCGATTTGCGATCAGGGTATCATCAGTTGAATATACGAGAGAAGGACATACCGAAGACAACGTTCACAACACTATATGGATTATACGAGTACACGGTCATGTCATTTGGACTGACTAACGCCCCTGCCTATTTCATGAGCATGATGAACAAGGTGTTCATGGAGTATTTGGACAAGTTTTTTGTGGTGTTTATTGATGATATTATGGTATACTCGAAGAACGAGGAGGAGCACAAGGAGCATTTGCGCTTAGTTCTCGAGAAACTCAGGGAACACCAGTTGTATGCTAAGTTCAGCAAATGCGAATTTTGGTTGAAGGAAGCCGGGTTCCTTGGACATGTTATATCGGGAGAAGGTATAGCAGTAGACCCCAAGCAAAATTCAGTTAGTCACTGAATGGTTGGCACCCACTTCAGTTAGCGAGATCCGCAGCTTTCTTGGACTCGCAGGATACTACAGGAGATTCATCGAGAATTTTTCCAAGATTGCAAAGCCAATGACTGAACTCTTGAAGAAGGATACTAAGTTTAAATGGATAGAAGATTGCGAGGCAAGTTTCCAGGAATTGAAGAGACGCTTGACTACAGCGCCAGTGCTAACACTGCCAGATATACATAAGGAGTTCCAAGTGTATTGCGATGCCTCACGCTTAGGACTTGGATGTGTGCTTATGCAGGACGGGAGAGTTGTTTCGTACGCCTCACGACAACTGAAACCTCATGAGTTAAACTATGCCATGCATGATTTGGAGCTAGTAGCCGTAGTACATGCATTGAAGACCTGGAGACATTCCCTTATTGAAAACCATTGTGATGTGTACACAGACCATAAGAGTTTGAAGTACATTTTCACCCAGAAGGAGCTGAACCTTCGACAGAGGAGATGGTTGGAACTTATAAAGGATTATGACATGAAGCTACACTATCATCCAGGAAAGGCCAACATCGTAGAAGACGCTTTGAGCCGGAAGAGTTATGCTAATATCCTTGAAAGCAAGGGACTGCCGAAGGAATTAGCAGAGGACATCATGGAACTTCGATTGGAGATTGTTCCTAGAGGATTTATTGCAACAATGGAGGTCCAGTCGACATTGCTGGACAAAATTCGAGAAGCTCGGAAGGATGACAAAGAGATTTCCGAGATAAAGGAGAATATGGGCAAAGGAAAGGCCAAAGGTTTTCGTGAGGATGAGCACGATACCCTATGGTTTGAGGACCGAGTTTATGTGCCCAATAACCAGGAGATCAGGATGTTAATACTTCACGAGGCCCATGACTCACCCTACTCGATACACCCCGGAAACACCAAAATGTATCTGGATTTGAAGGAACGTTTCTGGTGGACCGGTATGAAGAAGGATATTGCCGAGTATGTCGCCGTATGTGATGTATGTCAGCGTGTGAAGGCAGAACATCAGAAGCCAGCAGGACTGTTACAGCCTATACCAATACACGAATGGAAGTGGGATAAACTGGGCATGGACTTTATCACCGGATTGCCCAGGACCAAAGCAGGATATGATTCCATATGGGTAGTAGTTGATCGCTTGACCAAAGTAGCTCACTTCATCCCAGTGAAAACCACCTATACAAGTGCAAAGTTGGCCAAGATATATATGTCCAGGATAGTATGTCTGCATGGAGTTTCGAGGACCATCGTATCAGATCGAGGAACACAGTTTACCTCAAAGTTTTGGCACCAGTTGCAGCAGACTTTGGGAACGAGATTGGAGTTTAGTACAACATTTCACCCACAGACGGATGGACAAACAGAGAGAGTCAACCAAATTTTGGAGGACATGTTGAGAGCCTGTGCGCTAGATTATGGATCTAGTTGGGATGACAATTTGCCATACACAGAGTTTTCATACGACAATAGCTATCAAGCCAGTTTGAAGATGGCCCCATTTGAAGCCCTGTATGGACGAAGGTGCAGAACACCGTTGATGTGGGACGAGGTAGGAGACTGACAGTTATTTGGACTAGACTTGATCAAGGAGTCTGAGGAGAAGATTAAATTGATTCGTGACAGATTGAAGATTGCTCAGTCCAGGAAGAAGAGTTATGCAGACTCAAAACGCAAGGAGGTAACCTATGAAATTGGAGACCGAGCATATCTGCGAGTATCACCCATGCGAGGAGTGAAACGTTTTGGAGTTAAGGGAAAGTTAGCCCCCAGATTTGTAGGACCGTATCGTATTTTGGAACGGATGGGAGAAGTTGCCTACAAGTTGGAGTTACCCGAGGGATTGTCAGGAGTTCATGACGTGTTTCACGTTTCACAGCTGAAGAAGTGTCATGCTGAGATGGCAGATGTACCGCTAAGAGATATAGTACCCCTGGAGGCGATTCAATTGGACAGTGATTTGACTTATGAGGAGAAACCATTTAAGATTCTTGAGTTTGCCAGCAGAGTCACCCGCAGTAAGGTTATCAAGTTTTGTAAAGTTCAGTGGAGCCACCATACCAAGGATGAAGCCACCTGGGAACGGGAGGATGATCTTCGCAAAGACCACCCACACCTATTTTGTAGCCAACCCGAATCTCGAGGGCGAGATTCATCTTAAGGGGGGTAGGTTTGTAACATCCCAAATTTTCAATTTGGAATGTTATACATAGTCATCCATGCATATCATATTTTATTCGCATTTCGTCTTGCGATCCTCTAAATCCTAAGCAACTCAAGGACCCTCGGAGAGAGTTGGGGATTTCCCGGTTTTCAAATTTGATCTCTATCAAAACTTGAAAACGAGGATTTTTGGTTTTAATTATTTTCCCTCCAAAAATATTTCACACTAAAATATATGAGAGGAGATAATATGACTTCTCCAAGATAATTGAAATATTGGAGGAAAAATATTAAAACCAAATAATTGTTTTATTTGGATTTTATTGCAATTTTGTTTGCATTAGAAAAATTGCACTTTTTCCAAAACTGCATTTTAGGGCCAAGAAAATGTTCATCTCGTTCTAAATATTTTATTTAGACGGTGAAAATTTATTTTGGCATTTTTAGATTATTTATTTATTTTGGTCGGCAAAATTATTTTTTTTAAAAAGAGGTTCCCGCGCCGACTGGGCCTACGGCCCAGCCGCGCCAGGCCGTCGCCGCCACCTTCCCCGCGAGCGCCGCCGCCGCCGACTCGGACTAGGAGTCCGAGCCGGACTCCTCTCCGCCGCCGCGTCTTGCCCCCTCCTCCAAGCTGCCCCGCCCCGCCCTTATATACGCCGCCACCCCCGCCCCCAACACCCCACCACACCATTGCCGCCCGCGCCGCAGCCAAGCCGGAGCCGCCGCGCTGCCGCCGCCTGCTGCCGCCACCGCAGTCTGCCGTCGCTGAGCGCCGCCACCCCCTGAGCCGCCGCCCCGCCGGACCTCTCGCCGGAGGTAGCCGCCGCGCCCCGCCGCTGGTTTTTTTATAAAGACCGACCGGTTTTTTTAGAACCCTAGATCCCTTTTTTTAGGATTCACCGATTTTTCTCGGTTCTTCTATTTGGCGGACGTTCGTCCGAACGATCGTTTTAACGAACGGTTCTTCGCCCGTTAGAAACAGCCAACGAACGCTCGTTCGTTAGTCTGTTCGTCAGTTTTCTTTTATCGGATTTATTCCGCGATTTTCTCTGATCGTGATTTCTGATCTGATCTTAGTTTTTGTTTTTCTTTTCGCTCGTTAGTCGGAATCAGGCGATTCAAGCGCCTGCAGTTTTGTCTCGAAACCCTCTTTCCTCTTAACCAACTCAAACAAGTTTTATCTATTGTAAAATTTGACCTAGTTTCAGATTAGTAAACGAAGCTTCTTTCTTTCGCCGTTTGAGTTTCGTTGCTCCATTTGATTTGATTCTTTTTGCGAACCAGAGTTCTTAATTTGAACTTTCTGGTCAACCTCTTTTGTTTGAGTTTTGCTTGTGCATCGTTGCTTGTTACTTATGAATGCTATTGTTTGCTTGCGATAGAACACCCGGAGTGCGAAGCGTGCTACTACGAGTCCCTAGGTTTCGCAGATCGTCAGCAAGGCAAGTAACACTTTGATCATATCCCTTTTATCACCCAGTTTTTATGCATTAGTCTCAATCCTCAAACATTGCATGATTAGGATGTTATTAACATGTGGGTTGGGAAGTAGTCGATGAGGTAGAACCTATTGCCTTGTTACATTCAAACCCTTGGGAGTTACTCTACGCGTTGCTTATATATACTATGCTATGCTATGCTCGTAGACGTGGTTTGGGTTTGAGTGAAATACATGACAGATGTGAGCTTGTTAATTAATGGTTCAACTTAAGGTGGCAACTTAATCAAACATCTGGGTGGATTGAGGCACCTGGAGTACCCAGTGTTGCCTGTATTTTTTTGGAAATCCTGGAGTACCCGTGTGATCTTCCTATGGACTGCCACCCAGGCTCAAAGGGAACTGAGATGATACATGCTAGAAAATTCCGTGTGCAGCCACAAGCTATTATGGGCTCTAGCATAGTTGAGTAAGTTACATGAAGTTCTTTAAGAGGCAGGTCAGCAGGTAGTGGGATGTAGGTTTGGTATGGTCTGTCCGGAGTAGAGAGTTAATGTTTCTGAAAGACTGTGTCTCGGTCATCCGTTTCTCAAACACCATGTAGTGCGAGAAATCAAACGGAGGCGATCGAGCCTTGTGGGGAAAAGTGCGCAAACCTCTGCAGAGTGTACAAACTAATCATGGTTAGCCGTGTCCCCGGTTATGGACAATTCTTGAGTATCTAGTACTTGGATTATCACATGTATCTCATCACTCTTAATTAATATTGTTGGGTTGTTAATCACTTTAATTGGGATTGTGTTGGAGGAACCTTCTCAATGACGTTTCAACTACCATGATAGTTAAATAAAATCTATTCCTCTGTTGTAGGGAGAAATTGGCTTTTCGCAAAACTATAACCATAGAGCTTTCCACCAGCCAAATATGCATGTAGTGATAGCATTATTCTGTTCTTGCTCTACTGTGTTACATTGCCAGCATATTCCATGTGCTGACCCGTTTTCGGGCTGCTACATATTATGTTGCAGACTTTTCAGACGAGGAGTAAGGTTCGTTAGGTCATTGCCGTGCAGCTCAGCTATGCCGTTGGAGTTGATGGACTCACTTTATCTTCCAAGCCTTCCGTTGTTATCGTATTAGATGGCCTTAAGCCATATTATTGTAATAAGTTCTCTCTTGAGACATTCGATGTAATAAGTGTGTGATTGCTACTCTGTTATAAATCCTTCGAGTACTGTGTGTGTCAGCATTACCGATCCAGGGATGACACTGAAGCACAGAGACTTGACCATCTGAGGTCGGGTCGCTACAATTGTCTAACAACATGATTTCCAGGACAGGGTTGCCGTACCACTCTGGTGCGGAACGTGTCCTTGTGGACCTACGAAGTTCAGTAGCAACTTGATCTGAAGTTTCATGATCATCATCATTAACTTCCTCTCTAGTCGGTGCAGGCACCTCAGGAACATTTTCTTGAGCTGCGCCACTCTCCGGTTCAAGAGGCAATACTTCATCAAGTTCTACTTTCCTCCGACTTATTTCTTTCGAGAGAAACTCTTTCTCTAGAAAGGATCCATTCTTGGCAACAAAGATCTTGCCTTCGGACACCCAATAGTTTCTTTAGGGTATCCTATGAAGATGCATTTTTCCGATTTGGGTTCGAGCTTTTCAGGTTTAAGTTTCTTCACATAAGCATCGTATCCCCAAACTTTCAGAAACGACAGATTAGGTTTCTTACCAAACCACAATTCATACGGTGTCGTCTCAACGGATTTCGACAGAGCCCTATTTAAAGTGAATGCGGCAGTCTCTAAAGCATAGCCCCAAAATGAGAGCGGTAGATCGGTAAGAGACATCATAGATCATACCATATCCAATAGAGTGCGATTACGACGTTCGGACACTCCATTACGCTGAGGTGTTCCAGGCGGCGTGAGTTGTGAAACTATTCCACATTTCCTTAAGTGTGTGCCAAATTCGTGACTCAAATATTCTCCCCCACTATCTGATCGTAAGAACTTGATTTTCCTGTCACGTTGATTCTCAACCTCAGTCTGAAATTCCTTGAACTTTTCAAAGGTCTCAGACTTGTGTTTCATTAAGTAGACATGCCCATATCTACTCAAGTCATCAGTGAGGGTGAGAACATAACGATAGCCACCGCGAGCCTCAACACTCATTGGACCGCACACATCAGTATGTATGATTTATAATAAGTTGGTTGCTCGCTCCATTATGCCGGAAAACGGGGTCTTGGTCATTTTACCCATGAGGCATGGTTCACACGTGTCAAATGATTCGTAATCAGGAGACTCCAAAAGTACATCTGCATGGAGCTTTTTCATGCGTTTGACACCAATGTGACCAAGGCGGCAGTGCCACAAGTATGTGGGACTATCATTATCAACCTTACATCTTTTGGTATTCATACTATGAATATGTGTAAAATCACGTTCGAGATTAAATAAGAATAAACCATTGACCAGCAGGGCATGACCATAAAACATATCTCTCATATAAATAGAACAACCATTATTCTCGGATTTAAATGAGTAGCCATCTTGTATTAAACGAGATCCTGATACAATGTTCATGCTCAAAGCTGGCACTAAATAACAATTATTGAGGTTTAAAACTAATCCCGTAGGTAAATGTAGAGGTAGCGTGCCGACGGCAATCACATTGACCTTGGAACCATTCCCGACGCGCATCGTCACCTCGTCCTTCGCCAGTCTCCGCTTATTCCGCAACTCCTGTTTTGAGTTACAAATATGAGCAACCGCACCGGTATCAAATACCCAGGAGCTACTACGAGTACTGGTAAGATACACATCAATAACATGTATATCACATATACCTTTGGTGTTGCCGGCCTTCTTGTCCGCTAAGTACTTGGGGCAGTTCCGCTTCCAGTGACCACTTCCCTTGCAATAAAAACACTCAGTCTCAGGCCTGGGTCCATTCTTTGGCTTCTTCCCGGCAGCTTGCTTACCGGGAGCGGCAACTCCCTTGCCGTCCTTCTTGAAGTTCTTTTTACCCTTGCCTTTCTTGAACTTAGTGGTTTTATTCACCATCAACACTTGATGTTCCTTTTTGGTTTCCACCTCTGCTGATTTCAGCATTGAATATACCTCAGGAATGGTCTTTTCCATCCCCTGCATATTGAAGTTCATCACAAAGCTCTTGTAGTTAGGTGGGAGCGACTGAAGGATTCTGTCAACGACCGCATCATCCGGGAGATTAACTCCCAGCTGAGACAAGCGGTTGTGCAACCCAGACATTTTGAGTATGTGCTCGCTGATGGAACTATTGTCCTCCATCTTACAACTATAGAACTTGTCGGAGACTTCATATCTCTCGACCCGGGCATGAGCTTGAAAAACCATTTTCAGCTCTTGGAACATCTCATATGCTCTGTGCTGCTCGAAATGCTTTTGGAGCCCCAGTTCTAAGCTATAAAGCATGCCGCACTGAACTAGGGAATAATCATCGACACGGGACTGCCAAGCATTCATAACGTCTTGGTTTGCTGGGACTGGTGCTTCATCTAGCGGTGCTTCAAGGACATATACTTTCTTGGCAGCTATGAGGATGGTCCTCAAGTTCTGGACCCAGTCCATATAGTTGCTACCATCATCTTTCAGCTTGGTTTTCTCTAGGAACGCGTTGAAGTTGAGGACAACATTAGCGTGGGCCATTTGATCTACAAGACATATTGTAAAGATTTTAGACTATATTCATGATAATTAAGTTCATCTAATCAAATTATTTAATGAACTCCCACTCAGATAGACATCCCTCTAGTCATCTAAGTGATACATGATCCGAGTCAACTAGGCCGTGTCCGACCATCACGTGAGACGGACTAGTCATCATCGGTGAACATCTTCATGTTGATCGTATCTTCTATACGACTCATGTTTGACCACTCGGTCTTCCGTGTTCCGAGGCCATGTCTGTACATGCTAGGCTCGTCAAGTCAACCTAAGTGTTTTGTGTGTGTAAATCTGGCTTACACCCGTTGTATGCGAATGTTAGAACCTATCACACCCGATCATCACGTGGTGCTTCGGAACAACGGACATTAGCAACGGTGCACAGTTAGGGGGGACACTTTCTTGAAATTATTGCGAGGGATCATCTTATTTATTCTACCGTCGTTCTAAGCAAATAAGATGTAAAACATGATAAACATCACATGCAATCAAATAGTGACATGATATGGCCAATATCATTTTTGCTCCTTTTGATCTCCATCTTCGGGGCGCCATGATCATCATCGTCACCGGCATGACACCATGATCTCCATCATCATGATCTCCATCATCGTGTCTTCATGAAGTTGTCTCGCCAACTATTACTTCTACTACTATGGCTAACAGTTAGCGATAAAGTAAAGTAATTACATGACGTTTATGTTGACACGCAGGTCATAAATAAATTAAGACAACTCCTATGGCTCCTGCCGGTTGTTATACTCATCGACATACAAGTCGTGATTCCTATTACAAGAACATGATCAATCTCATACATCACATATATCATTCATCACATCCTTTTGGCCATATCACATCACACGGCATATGCTGCAAAAACAAGTTAGACATCCTCTAATTGTTGTTGCAACTTTTTACATGGCTGCTATAGGTTTCTAGCAAGAACGTTTCTTACCTATGCCAAAACCACAACGTGATATGCCAATTTCTATTTACCCTTCATAAGGACCCTTTTCATCGAATCCGGTCCGAATAAAGCGGGAGAGACAGACACCCACTAGCCACCTTATGCAACTAGTGCATGTCAGTCGGTGGAACCAGTCTCACGTAAGCGTACGTGTAAGGTCGGTCCGGGCCGCTTCATCCCACGATGCCGCCGAATCAAGATAAGACTAGTAACGGCAAGTAAATTGACAAAATCGATGCCCACAACAACTTGTGTTCTACTCATGCATAGAAACTACGCATAGACCTAGCTCATGATGCCACTGTTGGGGATCGTAGCAGAAATTTAAAATTTTCTACGCATCACCAAGATCAATCGATGGAGTCATCTAGCAACGATAGGGAGAGGAGTGCATCTACATACCCTTGTAGATCGCGAGCGGAAGAGTTCAAGAGAACGGGGTTGACGGAGTCGTACTCGTCGTGATCTAAATCACCGATGATCCTAGCGCTGAATGGACGGCACCTCCGCGTTCAACACACGTACAGAGCGGAGACATTTCCCGCGCCTTGATCCAGCAAGGAGGAGGGAGAGGTTGAGGAAGAGAGCTCCAACAGCAGCACGACGGCGTGGTGGTGGTGGAGCAGCAGTACTCCGGCAGGGCTTCGCCAAGCTCTTAACGGAGGACGAGAGGTGTTGGGGAGGGGAGGGGCTGTGCCTTGGATGTGGTGTGCAGCCATCCCCTTGCCCCTCTATTTATAGAGGAAGGAGGAAGGGGGCCGGCCCCTCTAGATGAGATCTAGAGAGGGGGGGCGGCGGCCAAGGGGAGGGGCTTGCCCCCTGAGGGAGTCCTGGATTAGGGGGTGTTCGGGTAGCCGGACTATACCTTCAGCCGGACTCCTGGACTATGAAGATACAAGATTGAAGACTCCGTCCCGTGTCCGGATGGGACTTTCCTTGGCGTGGAAGGCAAGCTTGGCCGTGCGAATATTCAAGATCTCCTACCATTGTAACCGACTCTATGTAACCCTAACCCTATCCGGTGTCTATATAAACCGGAGGGTTGTAGTCCGTAGGACATCAACTCCGTAGACAACAATCATACCATAGGCTAGCTTCTAGGGTTTAGCCTCCTTGATCTCGTGGTAGATCTACTCTTGTACTACCTATATCATCAATATTAATCAAGCAGGACGTAGGGTTTTACCTCCATCGAGAGGGCCCGAACCTGGGTAAAACATCATGTTCCCTGCCTCCTGTTACCATCCGGCCTAGACGCACAGTTCGGGACCACCTACCCGAGATCCGCCGGTTTTGACACCGACATTGGTGCTTTCATTGAGAGTTCCTCTGTGCCGTCACAATCAGGAAGGATGCCTCCTCCCGTCTTTAAAGACCGCGCCGTTGCTAAGGGAGCCTTGGCTGTCGGCCAAACTCTCCGGTTAGGTGGTTTCCTCATGACCGCCTGTTCGGTTGTTGCACCGTCGGTGACCTCTCGGGTCATCAAAAGCAACTTACACGTCAGCTCGGAGCTCGTCGAGCAGCTAGATCCAATGGAGCTCTCTTCCGTAAACGAGCTCTTGGATCGCATCGCCGCCCTGGGGGTCGCTACGGATTACGACCAGGTTGGGCTTAAACCCAATCTAAGAGAAATTAACTCTCCCCAAGTCACCCACCACGTTGCCGTGGTAGAGGCGCAGTGCGGCGACCCTTCATCTATTTTAAGGACTAGCTACGTCCGAATTCCCGACCCCTCCAAGCCGGATACCCGCGAAGGGGAGGATGTAACTCAAGACCTGAGCTTAGGATCAGGCAACGGGCCAGATTCATTGGACAACACCCAAGAATCTGAACTTCAGAGTTCGGAAACTCTTTGGCCTCCGAATCTTGGATTGGGTGAGGTTTCAGATTCAACGACACCCGCCCACCCGATCATAAGCGATCTCTCCCAAATCAGGCAGAGGCCCGAGGAAACAGTACATCATTACTGGGCCAGATTCCTCCTGGTTATGAACAGGATAAAGGATTGCCGCGAGGGAGACACAATCTCAATTTTCTGCAGTAATTGCACGGACAAGGGAATCCTCAACGCCGTAAGTCGTCGTGATATTACACCCTTCGCTGACTTGGCGTCCATAGTACAAAAATACTGTGCGATGGAAAGCGCCTGGAAAACCGAAATAAAATTTTGGGATAATCCGGCCTTGAATAGTAATCCCGTCCGAACTAAGAGGGTGCATCATCATAGGACACCCGGGATAAACACCAAAAAGCCAAAACCCTCTACAGGGCATGGAACCATACTGGAAAGATGGCTTGATGGACCCTGTAGAATTCACAGTACAGAGGACGCCACACCAACTCACAGCCTTAGAGCATGTTGGATACTCCGGCAGGTGGCCAAAATCAGCGAGGACCTCTTAATTCCGGAGGCCGCAGAAAGCCAGCCCAAGGACACCAGTACCGTTCTCATAGTCTTCGAGACTTTCGCATCAAATAATGTGCGAAAAAGAACACTCCGCAGCCTCGCCGAAGTCTATCAAGTTGCAACAATAAATTCATGGAGCGACACTGCCATTACCTTCAACGCAAGTGATGAACCTAGATTCCAAACAGCCCGAGCACCAGCCGCATTGGTCCTCAGTCCCATAGTGGACGGCTTTCGCCTCACCAAGGTGCTCATGGATGGAGGCAGCGGACTGAACCTCATTTATGAGGAAACCCTTCAAAAAATGGAAATAGACTGGAACCGCGTCGAGCGAAGCAGCACATCCTTTAGAGGAATAATCCCCAGTCGGGAAGCGCGCTGCATAGGAAAAATCACACTCGATGTGGTGTTCGGCACGCCGGATAATTACAGGTCCGAAGAAGTCACGTTTCAAGTGGCCCCGTTTAAGAGCGGATACCATGCTTTACTAGGGCGGGAAGCATTCACAATCTTCCAAGTAATACCCCACTACGGGTACATGAAGCTTAAGATGCCCGGGCCGAACGGGATTATCACTCTAGCTAGTGATCCGGACATAGCACTCCGCGCCGAAAACAAGACGGCCGCATTAGCCCTTGAGGCGCTATCCGAAGCCTTAGCGGCCGAGGAACTGACTGCGCCGCGCTCCACGGTTAACAGGGATGATGTGATACTCGACAAGAGATCCAAATCCACATCCTTCAAGCCAGCTAATGAAATAGTCAAATTCCAGGTCCATCCAACGGACCCCAATAAAACAGCTTCCATCGGGGCACGACTGAACCCTGATGTAGACGCCGCACTGCGAGAGTTCCTATGAGAGAACTGGGACATCTTCGCCTGGCACCCTTCAGACATGCCAGGGATCCCACGCAGGCTGGCCGAACACAGCTTAAATATCCTAAAAGGATTTAAACCTGTCAAACAAGCCCTTCGGCGTTTTTCCGAACCCAAGAGACAGACTATGGGAGAGGAGCTAGCCAAGCTATTGGAAGCCGGATTCATCAGAGACATAAAACATCCGGACTGGCTAGCAAACCTGGTGATGGTACCAAAGAAGGATAAATCCTGGCGCCTGTGTGTCGATTTTAAAGACCTTAACAAGGCTTGCCCAAAGGATCCCTTCCCCCTCCCCCGTATCGATCAAATTATCGATGCCACCGCAGGACACGATTCGTTGTGTTTCCTCGACGCATACTCCGGTTACCATCAAATCAAGATGGCAGAATCAGACCAAGCTGCAACAGCATTCATCACACCATACGGCCCATTCTGCTTCAACACAATACCCTTCGGGCTGAAAAACGCCGGCGCAACATATTAGCGCATGATCCAGACATGTCTGGCACACCAGATCGGCAAAACAGTGGAGGCGTATGTGGATGATGTGGTCGTCAAATCAAGACATGTCGAATCCCTAGTAGACGACTTGAGGCTTACATTCAATAACCTCCGAAAATATGACATCAAGCTCAACCCGGAAAAATGCGTCTTCGGCGTTCCAGCCGGAAAGCTCCTGGGCTTCATTGTATCCGGTAGAGGAATTGAAGCAAATCCAGCCAAGATTCGAGCTTTATCACAATTGGATGTCCCAAAGGACCTTAAACAAATACAAAAATTAACCGGATGCGTGGCGGCTTTAAGCCGCTTCATCTCCCGCTTGGGAGAAAATGCGCTACCTCTTTATCGCCTCCTTCGGCGCACCGAACACTTCGAGTGGACGGATGCCGCTACGGCCGGACTTGATGAAATAAAATCCATATTGGCAACAAACCCAGTCCTGGCCGGACCAAACACCGGCGAACCAATGTTATTGTACATTGCAACAACACATCAAGTTGTCAGCGCAGTGCTCGTTGTCGAGCGGGAAACGGACGGACACAAATTCCCCCTTCAAAGGCCGGTCTACTACGTGTCCACTGTCCTCACTCCATGCAAATCACGGTACCCGCATTATCAAAAGATTGCATACGCGGTATTCATGGCATCCCGGAAGCTACGACACTACTTTCAAGAGTGTTCCATAACAGTAGCCTCGGAAGTACCACTCAACGATATCATCAACAACCACGATGCAACGGGCCAGATTGCAAAATGGGCCATCGAGCTTCTCCCGTTCGATATAACCTATAAGCCACGGCGAGCTATTAAATCGCAAGTTTTGGCCGACTTCGTCACAGAATGGACGGAGGCCGAGCTCCCTAAAGAGTACGACACATATTCAAACTGGATTATGCATTTCGACGGCTCCAAAATGTTGGCCGGACTAGGGGCTGGCGTCGTCCTGACGTCCCCCACAGGAGACACAGTCCAATATGTGCTCCAGATCATGTACACGGATTCCAACAATACAGCCGAATATGAGGCCCTCCTACATGGCCTCCGGATAGCAGTATCCATGGGTATCCAACGCCTAGAGGTACGCGGGGATTCAAACCTCACGATATCCC
Source organism: Triticum urartu (assembly GCF_056163025.1). Classification (NCBI taxonomy): domain Eukaryota; kingdom Viridiplantae; phylum Streptophyta; class Magnoliopsida; order Poales; family Poaceae; genus Triticum; species Triticum urartu. The sequence goes on from NC_141874.1 coordinate 88,755,007, forward strand.
AAATAAATGGAGACTTCGATGCCAAGGACCCAAAAATGGCAGCTTACCGCAACGCCGTCCTAAAAATGTCAGCTCGGTTCGAAGGGCTGGAGTTTCACCATATAGCCTGAGAAAACAATCAAGCGGCGGACGTCCTAGCACGCATCGGAGCAAAACGCGATGCAGTCCCCCCAACATCTTTTTGGAAAGATTGTTCAAGCCATCCGTAGCATGGGAGGGGGAACCCGCAAACAACAGCCCGAACCCAGCCGCACCACTCGACGCCGAACAATCTGACACAATTGGAGGCTCTGCCAACGAAATTACACCTTCAGCCCACGTAATAATGGAGGTTATCGCCCCGTGGACAGAACCATTCCTAGCCTACCTTACTAGGTAGGAACTCCCGAAGGACCAAAACGAGGCCCGCTGCATAGTGCGGCGATCTAAAGCCTACAGAGTCCATGAGGGAGAGCTTTATAAGAAAAGCACTACCGGAGTCCTTCAAAGGTGCATCTCCGAAGAGGAAGGGCGGAACCTTCTGGCTGAAATTCATGCCAGACTCGGTGGTCACCACGCCGCTGCTCGGTCCCTTGTTAGCAAGGCTTTCCATACAGGCTTTTATTGGCCGACGTCCCGGGCAGACGCTCAGGACCTAGTCCAACGATGCGCTGGTTGCCAACTTTTTGCCAACCAAAGCCATATGCCACCCACCGCACTCCAAAATATACCCATCACCTGGCCTTTTGCGGTCTGGGGGCTTGACATGGTCGGACCCCTTAAAGGTGGAACCCATAAGAAAAAATACTTACTGGTCATGGTGGATAAGTTCACCAAATGGATAGAAGCCAAGCCTGTTAAAACGGCCGAATCCGGACCTGTGATAGACTTCATATCCGGGGTTGTACACCGTTATGGTGTCCCCCACAGCATCATAACCGATAACGGTACAAACTTTACCGCCGACGAGGTAAAACTCTAGTGCAAAAACATGGGCATCAAGCTCGATTATGCTTTCGTCTATCACCCACAAACCAACGGCCAGGTCGAACGTGCAAATGGTCTTATCATGAGCGGCATTAAACGCAGACTAGTGCGGTCCCTCAAGGAATCTAACACGCACTGGGTAGATGAGCTCGACTCCGTGCTATGGGGGCTGCGGACCACGCCAAATCGCACCACCGGATACACACCATTTTTTATGGTGTACGGCGCAGAAGCAGTTCTGCCCTGCGACATAATTCATGACTCACCTAGAGTGCGCATGTACGAAGAAAGAGGAGCTGAGCTTGATCGGCAGGACAACTTGGATGCCTTGGAGGAGGAGCGTGACGTGGCAAAAGCCCGTTCCGCATTTTATCAACAGCAGGCCCGAAGATATCAAAGCAGAGAAGTACGGGCCAAAAATTACAATGTTGGCGAACTAGTTCTATGCCTGCCGGATAAGAAAAAGGATAAACTTAAGCCCAAGTGGGAAGGTCCATTCATAATCGACCAAGTCCTGACTGGTGGGGCGTACCGCCAGCGAGATGCGTCGAACAACCGACTTGAGCTGAACCCGTGGAACGCCGCCCGTCTCCGAAGATTCTATTCCTAGCGCCGGACTCCGTGTTCGTCTCCTTCCTCTGTCCATTCTTTTTTGCATTTTTCTGTCTTACATTTCTCTCCTTCCCATTTTTTCTTTTATAGCCCTTAAAGGCTCATCTAGTGACGCGCCACTCGCGCTCATTAAACCTGGGGGCTTCTTTAACAGAAGCTTATTTATACGGGCTTCACGCCCAACACATGCGTCAAACTTCCGCATGTACCTTTTTCTTCACCATTATATGCATCGATATGACTTAAGTTTTGGCCAAGCTGGGTTGCCTGGCTCCTGTGCTTACCCCTACGTTCCCGATTGTTCGGCTAGGCGGTAAAGGGAGCACCTCTGCGATTGTTACTGCCGGGTCAGTCGGACGTGTACCTTAGACTGGGTGAAGCCGAAAGCTAGCGTTCTTAAGGGAATATTCAGTCGGTGAAATAAAAGATGATCTTTTTACTCATTTTATGCGCCCCCAGATGCTTTTTTTTTCTACGCCTCTTCACGCAGTCCGGACATGCACCTTAGGGCATGCCTCCCAGCGAAAGGAACCCTTAACAGAACTATTCTCTCTGGAAGATGTTTCTTACTAACCATGTAATATAACATAACTAGTTGGGCACTTGTCTGATAAAGCACTGATGACCCCTATGCCTGGTCTCCACGCATACCCCGGTTCTTATATAACCTCTAGGGTATTCGGACACACTCCAGACCGTCAGGTCCCGAGGTTGAAGCGAAAAGGTCGGCAACGACAAACGATCTACAATCCGGCTAGAAGGCATTACATATGTCAATTCAAAATTACACAGTCATTCTGACTGATTGTATTCCTCTTCTATACCATCTAACAGGCTGTCTAATTTACAGTCCTACTGGGAATACTTCGCGGCCAACTCTACTTGGCCGTATACTAAGCTTACAGGGATCTCCTTCCCGTCAGGCCCCACTGGTCCGACCTCAGCCATGTGGTTTGGGTCAGACTTCGTAAAACGGGTCTTCACCATGGCCCAGGCCTCCCTAGCGCCTTGTTGGCAGGCCGATATCTTCCACAACCGGAAGCGCCGCCGAGCTCCCTTCAGCTTCTCCGCAAGCTCTCCAAGGCCCTCGGGCACGGAGTGGGTAGGCCATAAGGCTTGGGCAATACCTCGCATCGCCTGCCGAATTCGCTCGTGCAGTTGCAAGAGTTCGGGAAGAAGGTCACCCGTTGAACTGGGCATCTCCTCTGCAGGACGACCTGTGAGCATACCTACAGACATTACTCTGTTAGTCGACTTCCTCGCCGAACTTTTTTTTCAAAGTTCGTTCAAGCACTTACTAAATATGCCGTGTCGAAGCCGCTGATTCTCCTTCGTGGAGTCCGACAGCTGGCCATGAACATCTTTAAGTTCGATGTCCAGCTTCGTGTTGGCATCCTGAAGATCATTCTTCTCCTGCCTCACCTTTGTCAACACACTCTCACCGGCCTTTAGCCGGCGTAAGAGTTGTTGCTTGTCCGGATCGAGTCCGGCGCCATCTGCAATATGATCTGTCAGATTTGCATCCACACCGCATAATACTAATCTTTCGAAGTGTATCTTACCTGAGGGGGTCTCTTTGGGCTCCCCTGCTGCGGCTAGTGCGGCCTCTAGTTGGGCCATGCACTTTTCCAGCTCCTGGGACAGTACGGTATTCTTCTCTGTAAGAACCTGCATATTAAATGATCCTTAAATCAGTTGCTCTAACTGCTTCAAGTCTCGGGGGCTACTGGCATATATATATATATATATATATATATATACTTAACCAAAATTTTCTTACCCGTATGTCTTTTACATACTGCTCCATGGCTCTGGCTAAACCATTTTGAGCGGCACGGAGGTACGCATCTCCCGAATTAAAGGCATCTAAAGCCTCTTGGGAGAAACAAGCGTCGCGTAGAACTGTCCGGCGACGCGTGTGGTTCATGGCACTCTCCACTTCAGAATTTGTGGCAGACAGTCTGTCCTCATCCTCTGTCGGAGGAGCGTCCGGTTCGCGCCTTGTGCTCGCCTCCGCTTCCTGGCTAGACGTTGGAGCCTGGCTGGTGGAGGCGCGATTGGCAACCTCTCCGGATGTAGTCCGGCGAGGTCTCTTCGTTCTGAAGATAGCACAAACGTTAATATGCCCTGACAGAATAACTCCAGGGAAACAAAGGGTGCGCTATACCTTTGAGCCGGCATCTCAGTCCGGACTACATTCCTTTTTGCCCCACGGGGCCCTGCGGCCCCTCGTTGGCTAGCCGCCGCAGGTTCGGCCTCCTGCCTCGGAAATCTCCCCTGCAAAACACGGTTGTCATCAGAAACACCGGAATACGTGAGAGTGGAATCTCTTTTAAGGGAATGGGACTCCGGTTTCCGTCACCTGGGAGGCCGGGATTAACCCTGGGTAATCCGCCGTAATGGCCACCAAGGTATCGTCCTTACTTAGCTGATAGAACACCCCGTCAATAAGCTCCACCGATATGTTCGAATCCTCTTCGGAGTCTGGATTGAGGGACCGTTCTGGGTCCTCGGGCTGTGGAGGACGGCTGTTTATATCCTTTACCTCCTGTCGCAGTTCCTGCATTGAAATCATTAGACTACCTATCTAACCGTGGGAGTATAAAACAAACGGGCAAGCACAATTGTTCACTTACCCAACTTGGAGGATCGTACATACTGAATCCGGCCTGCGGATTGACACGGAGGAATTCCTCCTTTTCTCCCTTGTACAAAGAGGATAAGATCTTTACTAAGGCGACGGCTAAGGCCGGCCCCTTACGACCGTAACGGGTGGCGTCATCCTCCCCGTTGAAATCCCACATGGGGTGGCCTCTATATTGAAGCGGCTGCACCCCCCGCATAATGCATGCGGCCATGACTCCAATCATGGTTAGTCCGGAATGAGCCAACAGTCTTATCTGGCCCATCAGGTAAAGGACGTCTCTGTCACTTTCTCTCTGAGAGCTCCGTGGATGCCAGCTCAAGCGTTTCTTCAATGGGGCATTGTTGAACTCAGGGAGACCGACCCGGATAGGGTCCGGTAGCGGGACGTCATCTATGTAAAACCATTCCGAAGGCCAGTCCTCGGACGCCTTCTTCGGGGTTCCGGATAGGTATCCGGTCCCGGCGATGCGCCATACTTCGGCTCCGCCCACTTGGTAGATAGACCCCTCTTGAGAACGGGGCACCAGGCAGAATAACCTCTTCCACAGCGCAAAATGAGCCTCAACGCCTAAAAATAGCTCGCAAAGGGCGACGAAACCCGCGATATGTAATACGGAGGCAGGCGTGAGATTGTGTAGCTGGAGACCGTAAAACTTCAGAAGCCCGCGGAGAAATGGATGAATTGGAAATCCCAGTCCCCTTATTAGATAGGGGACGAGGCACACCCGCTCTCCTTTAGAAGGATTGGGGGTGCTTTCCACTTGTTTTCTGCCATTGTAGGTGGCGAGACCGGCTCGGACCGAGACCATGTATGCCTGGGGAAGAAATCCCTTGGCCTGAAGTGACACTAACTCACTATGCGGGATGCTGCAACTCTCCCAGTCCCCGGGTTTGGGACCGGAGGGGCGAGGGGAGGAGCTGCGACGGCTGGACATGTTGGAGTGGACCTTTGCTGGAAACGCTCTGATGACAACTCGCGGAGAGGAGAAGATGTGGTTTGAACCTGAATCCCCATCCAGTTAAATAGGCGGCTCGTTTATATGGCTAGGGGTGTGGATGTAAAAACGCCCCGGCTTTTCGCATTCGTTTGACACGTGGAAGACGGCCATTATTGGGCGTGGAAGCCAAGGAGCATTACATTACAAAAATCGGACATTATTCCTACAGGTACATAGGATTGGGAGAAGAACCCGCCTTGCAATGCCGAACAATATGCGCGCCGGACTTATCGTCATTGAAGCCTGGTTCGGGGGCTACTGAGGGAGTCCTGGATTAGGGGGTGTTCGGGTAGCCGGACTATACCTTCAGCCGGACTCCTGGACTATGAAGATACAAGATTGAAGACTCCGTCCCGTGTCCGGATGGGACTTTCCTTGGCGTGGAAGGCAAGCTTGGCGGTGCGAATATTCAAGATCTCCTACCGTTGTAACCGACTCTATGTAACCCTAACCCTATCCGGTGTCTATATAAACTGGAGGGTTGTAGTCCGTAGGACATCAACTCCGTAGACAACAATCATACCATAGGCTAGCTTCTAGGGTTTAGCCTCCTTGATCTCGTGGTAGATCTACTCTTGTACTACCTATATCATCAATATTAATCAAGCAGGACGTAGGGTTTTACCTCCATCGAGAGGGCCCGAACCTGGGTAAAACATCGTGTTCCCTGCCTCCTGTTACCATCCGGCCTAGACGCACAGTTCGGGACCCCCTACCCGAGATCCGCCGGTGGACGGTGGCAGCAGTCCTAATATATCAGGATACAATCCGCGAGATGGGGTTAGACCAACAAAAATTTGCCATAGCAATACTACCTTTAAAGGAGTAACGCCAGGCCTAGGGGCTCATTACACGGGCTCCCTGCTACTAAAAGTTATATTCGGCTTCCCCGATAACTACCGTAGCGAACATTTAACCTTCCACGTCGCTCCGTTCCCAAGTGGCTATCAGGCACTACTCGGACGCGAAGCTTTCGCTCGCTTCAATGCAATACCGCACTACGCCTCCCTCATACTCAAGATGCCCAACCCACGTGGCATCATTATAGTAAAAGGAAGTATTAAGCGATCTTTGCGCGTCGACGAGAGTGCGGCTGCCTTGGCAGCCGCACACTAAAAATGACCTGACCAACTAAAGCATTTAGGTCGTCAAGACCTCGGACACGGTTAGACGAGTCCGGCGCAGCTATATGTAATTCATACCGGATCAATGGTCACACCCCTATTTACCAATACAAGGGGCTCAACGCGCGCAGACAAGTGGCTGTCTTTACTCATCTTGAATTATAAATGGTTTCTTTAAAAACTATCTTTTTGCACGGCAACTTTTTCACCTAAGTTCCTCTCTTTTACAGATGGTCATCGTGCTACACCCGTCTAGGATATGGCACAACGGAGACACAGGTGCAGACGTGCAGCAGGGACCCGCTCCAAGGATTCTTTTTAGATTAAGACCCTGCGTAAACATTTTTTACTGTCTCTTGTTGATACATATCCACCGAATTCTCAGCACAATTGAGAATGATGCTGACGTCTTGGCATGTGGCCACGTCAGAATAATGCGCGTACCTAGACACAAGGGGCTTCTTACAAAGGGCACTATCTAGGCCCGGTTTATACCATAAAGACTGAATACCTTAGGGAGTGTTCGGCGTCGCGAGTTTGGCCTTATATGTATCAGCTCCGAATCATTGTCTTTGGTCAAATGTTGGGTTTGTCCGGCTCCTGTGTTTTGGTGCCTTACGTTCCGCTTTACCGGCTAAGGTAGCACCAGGAGAACTACTGCGATTGTGCCCTGGTTCATCCGAACGAGCGCCTTAGTAGAGAAAGCCGAAAACTGACTGTCATGATATAGCGTGAGACTGGTCAACCACTCGGTGACCCATCGGAATGTTAGAATTCATTCGCCTTAACGAAGGGACGTTTTCCGGCCAGGCATGTACGCACCCCACGATCGGGAGAGTGCGGAGCCACCAGGGGCTATCTAGTAGCCTCATTGTCAAACTCCTATGGCTAAGTGAAAGAGTTAAAGCATTATAGTCCGGTTGCGTCGCTCGCTAGGCTATCACCTCCTTAATAGGACCAAGACGTTGGGTTAAGTGTGAAAACACGTTTTTTGCAAGCACCTCCGCATTATATGCTTGGGGGTTGAAGCCGACGGCTGCAATCTTTCAGGTTATACACATGTATACATAAACGGCCGCACAGGAGGCATCATACTACTTTCAGGAAAAAGTATAAACATAACCTTATAAAAACTTCATAAAAAGCATTTTGCTTACGATGAGAATACATATCACTCAAACATAATAATTTTTTAGCACTGGACCTCTATCAAACGAGCACCCTCGAGAACCTCCTCGAAATAGTGCTCGGCGGCCACCCGGCCTATAGCCGAACCCTGTGCCGCAACAGTGGTAGCATCCATCTCCGCCCAGTATGCTTTAACACGGGCAAAGGCCATCCGTGAGCCCACTATGCACGCCGACCTCTTCATCGCATTAATGCGCGGCACCGCATCAAGGAACTGCTGCACTAAGCTGAAATAGCTGTTCGGCTTTGGCCTTTCCGGCCATAGCTGATCCACAACAGACCTCATGGCGAGTCTGGACAACCTATTCAGTTCGGCCCATTCGGCTAGCTGGTCAGTCAATGAAAGCAGACACTCTGGAGCATGGAATTGTGTCCAGAACAGCTGGTCCACTTCACGATCTGTCTGACCCTGGAAGTACTTGGCCGCATCGGCAGCGCTCGCTGCCAAATCCATATATACATCTTCTGAACTCCACAGCCGATCCAGAGGGGCATACCGTGGATCTCCGAACTTCCTCCGTAACATAAAGGATTTCTCAGTCGCAATATCCCCGGCTTCCCGCAGCTCCTCCCTCACTCTCATAGCAGAACGGGTGTCTTTTTCCGCCGCAGTAGCCTTCTCAAGGTGCGTTGCCTTCGCCAGGTTTTCTTCTTCAAGAGCCCGGCAACGGTCGGTAGTTTCTTTTAATTCTACGGCCATCTTGGCCATATTATCTTGGCTCGCGCAATGTGCGGCCTTCTCGTCTTTCAACTCTTCGGCCACCTTCAAAGCAACCGCATTACTAATCCTCGCTTGTTTCTTGGCTCGGGCAAGTTCTGCCCGCAAGGCTTCCACAGTGGCAGCTCCATCTGCAGTCACAACATATTAAGGATACTGGCATCATGCTGCTCTTACTATGTGACGTTTACCATATAATAACACTTACCCCGTGCCTCGTCAAGCCTCTTGTTAACAAGCTCGATGTCGGCGTCTGCCGCATCCAGTTGCCGTTTTAAATTTGCAAACTCGCTAGTCCGGCTAGCCACCGGAGCTTCCATCACCTGCACATAGGGGCAGTATGGTTATTACCTGGGAATATGATCCTCTGTTTGTCGCCGTTCGCAACGACAACCAGAGTCTCAGGGGCTACTATCTACACAGGGCACACCTAACATGTGCAGTACTATCACATATCATCTCGCGTACCTCAAAGCCTGTCAGTAGACTCATAAAAGCTTCATGCAATCCGCTTTCGGCGGACGAGATTCTCTCCATCACCGTACTCATCATCATACAGTGTTCATCTGAGATGGTCGCTTGCCCCACCAACTCCCTCAGAACATCCGATCGCACACCAGACGGTGCCGGACTCTTTTGTCTGCTCTCTTCGGGAGCTGGACGCTGGGGACTTTGGGGGTCAATGGGATTATCTTCTGGCCTCACCGGATCCGGAGAGGCCCTCTCTGACGACACTTCGGGGTTGCCCGCTTCTGGAGCGGAGGAGTCCGGAGGAGGCGTTTCGCTCTCCATCATCTCTAGAAGAAGATCCCCCGAAGACGAGCTCATTTGAGAGGGGCTAAGGCCCGAACTGCAAGATATATGCGGTGGTTATTTTCTCAGAGAAAAAAGATAGCATACATGTACTATTAAAGTATTTCGGATCACTTACGACTCGTTGGAGAGCTGATCCTCCCGCGGACTTTGTGCGGCAAGAGCACCCCCCGAGGCAGGACCCTCTGTAGGAGACTTCTTCTCCCGTTTGGAGGCTTCGGCTTCCGGATCCTCGGACGCAATCCTTTTCCTCCTCCGGTCGTCCTCCTTCGTGCAGACGCTCATTCCCTCGGTTAGAACAGGCAGCGATGGGGGCCCACGTCCACCCATATTATCCCCCCGGTGTCTTCCTTCAAGGGCTCCGGGCAAGGTGCAACTTCGAGCATCTTTTCCAATACCGGATTGTCCAAACCCTCAGGGAGGGGGGCCGAACACCGAATCATCTTCGCCTTTGCTAGCCAGTCCTGGTCAAAAAGTGAACTCGCAGAAATAACTTTGTAATGGATAAAAGATAGTGTGTTCGGCCAGAGGATTCCTTACTTGTTCGGCGGCGCGGTTAGTGCTCAGGCCCACGTCCTCGGTAATATCCGGACACTCTACTTGAGGTCCAAAGAATGACTTGTACATCTCCTCGTGCATCAGGCCGAGGAAATTTTGAATGGCACGCGGTCCCTCTGGATTGAACTCCCACAAGCGAAGGGATCGGCATTTGCAAGGCTGGACTTGACGAACCAGCATAAGTTGTATTACCGCAACCAAATTAAAATCTCCCTCGAAGAGATCTCGAATGCGACTTTGCAGTATAGGCACGTCCTTGGCTGGACCCCAGCTCAGCCTTCTGCTAATCCATGACATCAGTTGTGGTGGGGGGCCCGAGCGGTAAGCGGGGGCGGCCGCCCACTTGGCACTTCTAGGAGCCGTGATGTAAAACCACTCCCGTTGCCACAATTCAGACACCTCTGGAATGGAACCTTTCGGCCATGGAGCTCCTGCCATCTTGCCTATTGAAGCCCCTCCACATGCTGCATGTTGCCCCTCGATCATCTTCGGCTTTACTTCAAAGGTCTTGAGCCACAGGCCAAAGTGAGGGGTAACGCGGAGGAAGGCCTCACACACAACAATAAATGTCGTGATGTGAAGAAAGTAGTCCGGAGCTAGATCATGGAAATCTAGCCCGTAATAGAACATCAAACCCCTGACAAAAGGATCCAGAGCAAGGCCTAGGCCTCGGAGGAAGTGGGAGACGAACACGACGTTCTCGTTGGGTTCGGGAGAAGGGACGATCTGCCCTCGGGCAGGCAGCCGATGTGAAACCTTGGCGGTCAGGTATCTGGCCTCCCTCAACTTCTTGATGTCTTATTCCACGATGGAGGAGGTTATCCATCGGCCTTGAAGGCTAGATCCAGACATGATTGAAGGTTCGGAGCACCTGACCTGGGCTTTGGGTGTTAGAACTCGAGGCGGGGGAAGGATTCGATTGAGCACGAGTGGGAAAAAGTAAAAGCCTTGTCCCTTTATAAAGAGGGTGAATATCAAGCGTCCTCTCCGTAGCCGTTTGGACTTGCCTATAATCTAGGAGTCCTAGACACGGTTGGGTTACCCATGACTGTATTAATGAGAATCCCGTAATAAGGGGACACGATCTCTGCTTTGACAAGACGTGTCGAAAAACTGTCTCGCGTTATGTGCGGGGCTGGTTAAAAGAAACGGTTCGAATAATCACCGGGCCATGGCATGATTTCATGTTGCCAAAACGTGTCAAGCAGATTAAGGATCTGCGAAAATATTATTCTCTCTACAGTAGAATGTGGAACTTATTTTGCAGGGTCGGACACTATCCTCGTATTCAAATTCTTCTGTGGTGTATTCGGAGAAGGAACCCGCCTTGCAATGCCGAAGACAATACTGTGCGCCGGACTCATCGTCATTGAAGTCTGGTTCAGGGGCTACTGTGGAAGTCCTGGATTAGGGGGTCTCCGGACAGCCGGACTATCTCCATTGGCTGGACTATTAGACTATGAAGATACAAGATTGAAGACTTCGTCTCGTGTCCGGATGGGATTCTACTTGGCGTGGAAGGCAAGCTAGGCAATACGAATATGGATATCTCCTCCTTTGTAACCGACCTTGTGTAACCCTAACCCTCTCCGGTGTCTATATAAACCGAAGGGTTTTAGTCCGTAGGACAACAACCATAACATACAATCATACCGTAGGCTAGCTTCTAGGGTTTAGCCTCTCTGATCTCGTGGTAGATCTACTCTTGTAACACCCATATCATCAATATTAATCAAGCAGGACGTAGGGTTTTACCTCCATCGAGAGGGCCCGAACCTGGGTAAAACTTCGTGTCCCTTGCCTCCTGTTACCATCCGGCCTAGACGCATAGTTCGGGACCCCCTACTCGAGATCTGCCGGTTTTGACACCGACAATCATCTTTCTGCATATCATTGACATAAGACACCTCAGGGTCTTCGTTCTTAGGCTTATACCATTGCTGGATGCTGATCGGGATCCTGTCCCTAACAAGAACCCCGCACTGAGCAGAAAATGCTTCCTTTGTCCGGATGGGTTCAATCGGTTGGCCGTTGCGCGCGATTGCTGTGATCTCAAACCTTTCATCCGAGCGCAACTTTTTCTTCGGGCCTCGTCTCTTTACCGAAGTTGTGCTCGATCCGGAGGGCTAGAAAAAGAAGAATTAGACGAGAGTTAATTAATATGTGTACATACCAAAACAATGAATGCATCAATTAGCTAGTCATCACAGGCTTCACTAATATATTTACCTGGCCGGACTCTGTTCGGTTACCGGAGCCGTCACCACGGGCTCCTTCTTGCACCAGCATTGGGTCACCGGAGCCATCATAATCATGTCTTTCCTCCTCCATTCTTCGATCACCGTAGCCTGCTTCTTCTTCACCCTGTTCTGCTTCCAGACCATCATTGTCGTTAAGATACGACATGACATCACCTCCGGCTAAGATTATGTCCCCCAACACCTGTTCTTGTTCCTCGTCTCGTCCGAACTCCATTGTTTCTGCAAATATTAAAACATGGCAATTATTACACAAACATGACAACATGACAGCAAACGTAGACCTAGCTTATTCCGGGTTTGGGGTGGCCTCGGCAACGCTTCAAGGGTAGGGGTGCGACGGGAGGGGGTAGGAGACCGACATCATTTTTTTCTAGGGTTTGGGTGTCCTCGAGAGTTTTGGTCGAGCGAGAGGGCCGGGGGGTGCTCCCGTGGTATAAGTTATCACGGGCGAAGTTATCCGGGAGGGGGTTATATCGACAATGATGACATACATACATGGGAAAATGATGTTATCGGGGAGGGGGTAGGTCGAAACCCCCCCCCTCGTGTTGAAGTTGTCGGGACACGGGGTATATCGAGAACGACATATCCGATAAAAAATAAGAAGACGGAGAAGAAATAAAAAGAGGAGAAGAAGATATTAATAGAGGAGAAGATTGGAGAAAAAAAGAAGAAAAAAAAGAGGAGAAGAAGAAAGAAATAGAGGAGAAGAAGAGAAAATAGATTATTCTATTTTCTCTTCTTCTCCTCTTCTTTTTCTTCTTTTTTCTTCTTCTTATTTATTTCTCCTCTTCTTCCTCTCCTCTTCTTCTCCTTTCTTCCTCTTCTTATTTCCCTTTTCCTCTCATTCTTTTTCTTCTTCTTCCTTTCCTAGCTAGATATATAAAACTTTTCTAAAAATGTAACTTTTGCATACATACATGGGAAAATAATATTATCGGGGAGGGGGTAGGTCGAACCCCCGCTCGTGTTGAAGTTATCGGGACACGGGGTATACCGACAATGACATATCCGATAAAAAATAAGAAGACGAAGAAGAAATAAAAAGAGGAGAAGAAGATATTAATAGAGGAGAAGATCGAAGAAAAAAAGAAGAAAAAAAAAGAGGAGAAGAAGAAAGGAATAGAGGAGAAGAAGAGAAAATAGAATATTCTATTTTCTCTTCTTCTCCTCTTCTTTTTCTTCTTTTTTCTTCTTCTTATTTATTTCTCCTCTTCTTCTCCTTTCTTCCTCTTCTTCTTATTTATTGCTCCTCTTCTTCCTCTCCTCTTCTTCTCCTTTCTTCCTCTTCTTATTTTTTATCGGATATGAGAGGAAAAAAGAAGAAATAAAAAGAGGAGAAGAAGAAAGGAATAGAGGAGAAGATCGAAGAAAAAAAGAAGAAAAAAATAGGAGAAGAAGAAAAAAACTAAAATAGGACCTATTCTATTTTTTTCTTCTTCTCCTCTTTTTTTCTTCTTTTTTTACTTTTCTTATTTATTTCTCCTCTTCTTCCTCTCCTCTTCTTCCTCTCCTCTTCTTCTCCTTTCTTCCTCTTCTTATTTCCTTTTTCCTCTCATTCTTTTTCTTCTTCTTCCTTCTTAAAAATACATGAAGTAGTATTGCTTGCTTTTTTTAAAATAATGTTCAAAAATAAAAGTAGTATTGCTTGATTTTTCCTCTCATTCTTTTAAAATAAGGTTTTGCCTAATTCATTGTTCATATGAATATACAAACATTTGCATATCTACAATAAATAATATCACCAAAAAATTCTATGAACAGAAAAAAAATCCCTTTTTTTAGAGAAAAGATAGATTTTTAGAACAAATGTATATATGTATGTATATATATACACAGAGAACATATATACATTTTTATAAAAATGCAAAAAACAAAAAAATCTAAAAAAAGGACATATAAACAGATATACACACATACATATACTCATACATATACATATAATCAGGAAAAAACATCTATATATATGTGCAAAAAAACAGGTAGGAAGAGGGGGGCGGTGCCGGCCCTGACCAAAGGGATGAGTCACGGCATGGTCGGGGCAGGGCGAGGCAGAGGCGACGGCGGCGTGGTCGGGGCAGGGCGACGGCGGCGTGTGGTCGGGGCAGGGCGAGGCAGAGGCGACGGCGGCGCGGTCGGGGCAGGCCGCCGGCGGCATGCTCGGGGCAGGGCGGCGACGACGTCGACGAGGCAGCAGAGGGCGGCGATGGCATCGACGGGGCGAGCTCGATCGGGCAGCCTGGCGGCGTCGTCGGGCCGGGGGAACTGATGCAGATGATGTCTGAAAAACGCCAAGTGCTTTCTTATATACTGAGAGTATTGGTCCCGGTTCGTGGCACCAACCGGGACCAATGCCACCCTTTAGTCCCGGTTGGTGCCACCAACCGGGACCAAAGGCCTCTTTTCAGCAGCCCAAAGGGCGGGAAGCAGAGGCCTTTGGTCCCGGGAAGCAGAGGCCTTTGGTCCCGGTTAGTGGCACCAACCGGGACTAAAGGGGGGGTATTGGTCCCGGGTGGTAACACCAACCGGTACCAAAGGCAGCCTTTTGTCCCGGTTCGAGCCACGAACCGGGACCAATGGCCTTGTGCTGGAACTGGCGCGGTGTGGTGGGATGTTTAGTCCCACCTCGCTAGCCGAGAGGCTTCGACAGTGGTTTATAAGCACTGCTGCGCTGACCACTTCGAGCTCCTCTCAAATGCAGGCTTACGGGGCTAAAGTCACTTTATCTGCCCATGGGCCTACTGGGCCTCCTGCGGGTCTGAATCCTGGCCCATGGTAGGGTTTCTAGTCGTATTTAGGCCGTGGGGCCCAGTAGGTGGCACTTTTTTTGTTTTTTTGTTTTCTTTGTTGCTTTATTTATTTTATTTTGTTTCTACTTACAACAAAATACTTAATGTTGCTATTTTTATTTTTTCTAGTTTTTTTGTTTAGTTTTTGCATTATTTATTTTCTTTTGTTTCTTGCTTTATTTTTTAATTCTTTTTGCTTTTAGGTCAGAAAAATAATAAACTTTCTGTTAGTGTCATTAGTTTTCAAATTTGAATAGTTAAAATTTGAATTCTTTGAAATTTGTGTGAATCACAAGTTTGTGATTAACTTTACTATAAAAATAGTTTTTTTCCATTTTTTGTTTTGTTTTTTGCATTATTTATTTTCTTTTGTTTTTTGCTTTTTTTTAATTCTTTTAGCTTTTAGGTCAGCAAAATTATAAACTTTCTGTTAGTGCCATTAGTTTTAGAAAAATTATAAACTTTCTGTTAGTGCCATTAGTTTTCAAATTTGAATAATTAAAATTTGAATTTTTGAAATTTTTGTGAATCCCAAGTTTGTGATTAAATTTACTATAAAAATATTTTTTCCCAGTTTTTTTTGTTTTTTGCATTATTTATTTTCTTTTGTTTTTTGCTTTAATTTTTAATTCTTTTTGCTTTTAGGTTAGCAAAATTATAAACTTTCTGTTAGTGCCATTAGTTTTAGAAAAATTATAAACTTTCTGTTAGTGCCATTAGTTTTCAAATTTGAATAGTTAAAATTTGAATTCTTTAAAATTTGTGTGAATCACAAGTTTGTGATTAACTTACTAAAAATAAGCATAGATGCGCTTATAGAGAAAATTCAACCTAAATTCATAGTAAATTTCTATGAATTTCAGAGAAATTCACTCTGACTTTAGGTTAAACTTTTCTCTATTAGGGCATCTATTTTCACTTTGAGAGGAGCTCAACAAGGCAGAGAGGGAATGGTTTATAAACCGGTGTGAGCCCCCTTCAGTTGGCGAGGTGGGACTAAACTCTGCCCACAACGAGGACCAACCCTTTAGTCCCGGTTTGTGGCACAAACCGGGACTAATGGTCATGGGCCAGGGGCGAGGAGCATTGGTCCCGGTTGGTGGTACCAACCGGGACCAAAGGCCTTGTGCTACCCCGCGTCAAAAGTTTTCTACCACCTCGCTAGCTGAGAGAGCTCGAGAGTGGTTTATAAGCGCTGCTGCGCCCACCCTCTCGAGCTCCTCTCAATTGTAGGCTTCCGGGCCTAACCAGACGCTGTGTGCCTGTGGGCCTACTAGGCCACCTGCGGGCCTGAATCCTGGCCCATGGTAGGGTTTCTAGTCGTATTCAGGCCGTAGGGGCCCAGTAGGTGGCACTTTTTTGTTTTCTTTGTTGCTTTATTTATTTTATTTTGTTTCTACTTACAACAAAATACATATTGTTTTTATTTTTATTTATTTTTTAAGTTTATTTTTAATTTTTTTTCTTTTAAGTCACAAAAATTATAAACTTTCTATAAGTGAATTAGTTTTCCAATTTAAGTAGTTAAAATTTGAATTCTTTGAAATTTGTGTGAATCACAATTTTGTGATTAACTTTACTATAAAAATAGTTTTTTTCTAGTTTTTTTTGTTTTGTTTTTTGCATTATTTATTTTCTTTTGTTTTTTGCTTTATTTTTTTAATTACTTTTGCTTTTAGGTCAGAAAAATTATAAACTTTCTGTTAGTGCCATTAGTTTTAGAAAAAATATAAACTATCTGTTAGTGCCATTAGTTTTCAAATTTAAGTAGTTAAAATTTGAATTCTTTGAAATTTGTGTGAATCACAAGTTTGTGATTAACTTTACTATAAAAATAGTTTTTTCTAGTTTTTTTGTTTTGTTTTTTGCATTGTTTATTTTCTTTTATTTTTTGCTTTATTTTTTAATTCTTTTTGCTTTTAGGTCAGAAAAATTATAAACTTTCTGTTAGTGCCATTAGTTTTAGAAAAATTATAAACTTTCTGTTAGTGCCATTAGTTTTAGAAAAATTATAAAATTTATGTTAGTGCCATTAGTTTTCAAATTTAAGTAGTTAAAATTTTAATTCTTTGAAATTTGTGTGAATCACAAGTTTGTGATTAACTTTACTATAAAAATAGTTTTTTTTTCCAGTTTTTTTGTTTTGTTTTTTTTGCATTATTTATTTTCTTTTGTTTTTGGCTTTATTTTTTAATTCTTTTTGCTTTTAGGTTAGAAAAATTATAAACTTTCTGTTAGTGCCATTAGTTTTAGAAAAATTATAAACTTTCTGTTAGTGCCATTAGTTTTCAAATTTGAATAGTTAAAATTTGAATAATGGTATTACGAGGGCCGAACCATAAGACATTAAAGCATTTCGAATGAACTCTGAAAAAGTTAAAAGTTGGCATGGTATCATAATTTCACCCACATAGCATGTGCATGTACAAAACGAATAATGGTATCATACTCGTCTGTTACAAAGTTGGCATGGTATCATCATAATAGTTGCGGGAGAAAGTCTTCACTTTTTCTTCGCTTGTGTCATTTGCTTATTGCGCCGTAACCATGGATAATCTTCATCGTTTATCAGGATGCTTGGGTCAGCCTTGACTTTGAAGGGAGGAATTTCATGAAACTTTTCATAATCTTCAGACATGTCTGTCTTGCCCTCCACTCTCACGATGTCCCTTTTTCCTGAAAGAACTATGTGGCGCTTTGGCTCATCGTATGATGTGTTCACTTCCTTATCTTTTCTTTTTCTCGGTTTGGTAGACATGTCCTTCACATAGATAACCTGTGCCACATCATTGGCTAGGACGAACGGTTCGTTTGCATACGCAAGATTGTTGAGATCCACTGTTGTCATTCCGTACTGTGGGTCTACCTGTACCCCGCCTCCTGATAGATTGACCCATTTGCACTTAAACAAAGGGACCTTAAAATCATGTACGTAGTCAAGTTCCCATATGTCCACTATGTAACCATAATATGCGTCCTTTCCCCTCTCGGTTGCTGCATCAAAGCAGACACCGCTGTTTTGGTTGGTGCTCTTTTGATCTTGGGCGATCGTGTAAAATGTATTCCCATTTATCTCGTATCCTTTGTAAGTCAATACAGTCAAAGATGGTCCCCTAGACAACAAGTACAGCTCATCACAAACAGTGTTGTCACCTCTGAGACGTGTTTCCAACCAACTACTGAAAGTCCTGATGTGTTCACATGTAATCTAGTCGTCGCACTGCTCCGGGTGTTTGGAGCGCAGATTGTTCTTGTGTTCATCGACATACGGGGTCACCAAGGTAGAGTTCTGTAGAACTGTGTAGTGTGCTTGAGACCAAGAATATTCGTCCCTGCATATTATTGAGGCCCCTCCCAGCGTGCCTTTTCCAGTCAGTCTCCCCTCATATCGCGGTTTAGGGAGACCTATCTTCTTAAGGCCAGGAATGAAGTCAACACAAAACCCAATGCCATCCTCTGTTTGATGGCCCATGGAGATGCTTCCTTCTGGCCTAGCGCGGTTACGGACATATTTCTTTAGGACTCCCATGAACCTCTAAAAGGGGAACATATTGTGTAGAAATACGGGCCCCAGAATGACAATCTCGTCGACTAGATGAACTAGGACGTGTGTCATGATATTGAAGAAGGATGGTGGGAACACCAGCTCGAAACTGACAAGACATTGCGCCACATCACTCCTTAGCCTTGGTACGATTTCTGGATCGATCACTGAGGGAGTCCTAGATTAGGGGGTCTCCGGACAGCCGGACTATATTCTTTGGCCGGACTGTTGGACTATGAAGATACAAGATTGAAGACTTCATCCCGTGTCCGGATGGAACTCTACTTGGCGTGGAAGGCAAGCTAGGCAATACAGATATGGATATCTCCTCCTTTGTAACCGACCTTGTGTAACCCTATCCCCCTCTGGTGTCTATATAAACCGAAGGGTTTTAGTCCGTAGGACAACATACAATCATACCATAGGCTAGCTTTTAGGGTTTAGCCTCTCCGATCTCGTGGTAGATCAACTCTTGTACTTCTCATATCATCAAGAATAAATCAAGCAGAACGTAGGGCTTTACCTCCATCAAGAGGGCCCGAACCTGGGTAAAACATCGTGTCCCCTGCCTCCTGTTACCATCCGCCTCAAACGCACAGTTCGGGACCCCCTGCCCGAGATCCGCCGGTTTTGACACCGACATTGGTGCTTTCATTGAGAGTTCGTCTGTGTCGTCGCCATTAGGCTTGATGGCTCCTTCAATCATCGATAGCGATGCAGTCCAGGGTGAGACTTTTCTCCCTGGACAGATCTTTGTATTCGGCGGCTTCACACTGCGGGCCAATCGCTTGGCCATCTGGAGCAGATCGAGAGTTACGCCCCTGGCCACCAGGTCAGGTTTGGAAGCTTAAACTACACGGCCGATGTCCGCGGAGACTTGATCTTCTACGGATTCGAGCCCCTGCCTAGTGCGCCACACGGTCTCGATGAGCACGATTTAGCTCTACCACCGGACAGTGTTCAGGAGATCGCACCGGCAACTGCTCCGACCCTCAATTCAGAGCCGATCGTGCCATCCATGGACGGGTGGATAGACCCCGCCACGGAGGCCGTACTCTCAGCGGTGATCGAGCCGAGGATCGACCTTACCCTTCACGGGAGCCGTGACGCCGAACTACCGGATTCTTCCCCGGACACAGACTCCGAACCGCCTGCGCCCGTGCCTATCGAATCCGACTGGGCGCCGATCATGGAGTTTATCTCCGCGGATATCTTTCAGCACTCGCCCTTCGGCGACATACTGAACTCATTAAGGTCTCTCTCCTTATCAAGAGAGTCCCGGCCGAACTATGTCCGGCAGGATTGGGATGCGGATGATGAAGAAATTCGCCGCCCACCCACCACCCACTTAGTAGCCACTGTCGACGATTTAACCGACATGCTCGACTTCGACTCCGAAGACATCGACAGCATGGACGATGATGTAGGAGGCGAACAAGAACCACTGCCCACAGGGCACTGGACAGCCACCTCATCATATGATATATATATATATATATGGTGGACACACCCAAAGAAGGCAATGGCGATGGGACAATGGAGGATGACCCCTCCAAGAAGCAGCCCAAGCGCCGACGTCAGCGGCGCCGCTCTAAGTCCCGCCAAGGAAAAAGTGGTGATACCAGCACAGGAAATAATAGCACTCCGGACAGTGCCAAAGACGGCAACATTCCCCTCCAGCAAGATTTAGGGCAGGAGGATGGAGAAACCAGCCCTCCCGAGAGAGCGGCAGATGGAGAGGCGGAGGATGATAATTACGTGCCTCCCTCCGAAGACGAGGCAAGCCTCGACGATGACGAATTCGTCGTGCCTGAGGATCCCGTCGAACAAGAGCGCTTCAAGCGCCGGGTTATAGCCACGGCAAATAGCCTTAAGAAAAAGCAACAACAGCTTCAAGCTGATCAAGATTTGCTAGCCGACAGATGGACTGAAGTCCTTGCGGCCGAGGAATATAAACTCGAACGTCCCTCCAAGAGTTACCCAAAGCGCGGATTGCTACCCCAACTGGAGGAGGAGACACCAAAACCTACATCTCCAGCGTATGACGCGGCTGATCGGCCACCTTGTGGACGCAACAGAGAGGGATTCCAGCCAAAAGCTTAGCCCGCACCCCGACGCCATTCAAATAAAAATATCAAGGCATGGGGAAATACGCCAGACCTGCGAGATGTATTGGAGGACAAAGCAAAACACGCAAGATCAATCTACGGATCATGAGGGCGCGCCACTATGCGAGACGATAATCGTCATGCCGGATACAGTAAAAGTAAATCCGGCTGGGCCGAACACAGTGGACAAGACTCATTTCAGTTGCGTCGCGATATAGCCCAGTACAGAGGCGCCACACACCCCCTATGCTTCACAGACGAAGTAATGGATCACCAAATCCCAGAGGGTTTCAAACCCGTAAATATCGAATCATACGACGGCACAATAGATCCTGAGGTATGGATCGAGGACTTCCTCTTGCACATCCACATGGCCCGCTGTGACGATCTACACACCATCAAATACCTCCCACTCAAGCTCAAAGGACCAGCTCAGCATTGGCTCAACAGCCTGCCAGCAGAATCCATCGGCTGTTGGGAAGATCTGGAAGCCGCATTCCTCGACAACTTCCAGGGCACTTATGTGCGACCACTGGATGCCGATGACTTGAGCCACATAATTCAGCAGCCAGAGGAATCGGCCAGGCAATTCTGGACACGGTTCCTAACAAAGAAATATCAAATCGTCGACTGTCCGGATGCAGAGGCCCTGGCAGCTTTTAAGCACAACATCCGCGACGAGTGGCTCGCCCGGCACCTTGGCCAGGAAAAGCCGAAATCTATGGCGGCCCTCACGACACTCATGACCCGCTTTTGTGCGGGAGAGGACAACTGGCTGGCTCGCGGCAATAACATATCAAAGAACCATGGTACTTCGGATACCAAGGACGGCAATGGCAGGTCATGTCGCAACAAACATAAGCGCCGCATCAACAACGACAATACCGAGGATACGGCAGTCAATGCCGGATTCAAAGGCTCTAAACCCGGTCAGCGGAAAAAGCCATTCAAAAGAAGCACTCCGGGCCCGTCCAGTTTGGATTGTATACTCGATCGCTCGTGTCAAATACACGGCACCCCCGACAAGCCAGCCAACCACACCAACAGGGATTGTTGGGTGTTCAAGCAGGCCGGCAAGTTAAATGCCGAAAACAAAGATAAGGGGTCACATAGAGATGACGAGGAGGAGCCCCGGCAGCCGAACACCGGAGGACAGAAGAGGTTCCCCCCACAAGTGCAGATGGTGAACATGATATACGCAACCCACATCTCCAAGAGGGAGCGGAAGCGTGCGCTCAGGGACGTATATGCGTTGGAGCCAGTCGCCCCAAAGTTCAACCCATGGTCCTCCTGTCCGATCACCTTCGATCGCAGGGACCACCCCACTAGTATCCGTCATGGCGGATACGCCGCACTGGTCCTAGACCCAATCATTGACGGATTTCACCTCACTCGAGTCCTTATGGATGGCGGCAGCAGCCTGAACCTGCTTTATGAGGACACAGTGCGCAAAATGGGCATAGACCCCTCAAGGATCAAACCCACAAAAACGACCTTCAAAGGCGTCATACGAGGTGTAGAGGCCCATTGCACAGGCTCAGTCACACTGGAAGTGGTCTTCGGATCCCCGGATAACTTCCGAAGCGAGGAGTTAATCTTCGATATAGTCCCGTTCCGTAGTGGCTATCATGCACTGCTCGGGCGAACCACATTTGTGAGATTCAATGCGGTACCACACTATGCATATCTCAAGCTCAAGATTCCAGGACCTCGGGGGGTCATCACAGTCAATGGAAACACAGAGCGCTCTCCGCACGGAGGAGCACACTGCGGCCCTCGCAGCAGAAGCGCAAAGCAGCCTCTTAAGGCAATCCACCAGTTTGGTGATTCAAGACCCGGACACCTTCAAGCACGCCCGGAGTAATCGGCAACAAGACCGCCTGGCACGTTCCGAGCTCGCATAGCAATGCGGCCCCCACACCAGTCCCAGCCAAACGGCTAAATCCGTGCCCTGCGTACATAATTACGCATTGAAAAAATACCATGGGCACAGGTGGGGAGGGGGGCGCGACTACGGCACGCCCCAAGACGCGGCTCAGCCGCACTAGGGGCTTCCCGCCTTATTATTTTTTCTCTCTTTCAGGACTTTACTCTCTGGAAACACCGTCCAGCAGTATGTTTGCCGGACACACGATACAACAACCAAGGAGGCAGAAAGCTAGGTCGCGTCATGGAATTCCCAGGTGGTATCTGATAATGAATGAAATACCTACTTTCAATAACATTCCTCAGCTTGCCCTTGGAGGGGACATGTCAAATAGTCCCACCTTTTGCTTATGGCACTACTTGTATCATTTTTGCTTTAACGCACCTTTTTGAATAAACAATGCATATCACTAGACTATTATCGCATTCTCTATTCTTGGTTTTATATATACATATATGTTCATTCATGACATTCAGCACCCGTACACTCTGGTACGGCCAATACGCCAGGGGCTTAAGCGTACCCCATAATACGGTGTTAGAAGTCCGAACACTTTCGACAGTGCGGCACCCCGAACTTATAGCATTATATGCATCAGCTCCGAATCATGTCTTGGGTCAATAGTTGGGTTTGCCCAGCTCCCATGTTTTGGTACCTTACGTTCTGCTATATCGGCTAACGTAGCACTAGGAGAACTACTGCGATTGTGCCCCGGTTCAGCTGGGCTAAGCACCTCAGTAGAGAAAGCTAAAACTGACTATCATGATAAGGCGAGAGACTGGTCGCTGTTCGAGAGGTTTCGAGTCCCTAAAGACTTATGCCGCTTAGAGCGAGGAGCCGGCTTTGTCCGGCTTCAGGCGTGTATAGTGCCCCGAATTCGGCCTTCCGAATACTAGGGGCTTCGCCAAAATTTAAAATTATAGAATTCTATGGCTATGTGAGAGTGATAAAGCATCATAGTCCGATTGCCTTATTCGTTGTGCTGGGCACCTCCCTCGAAGGACCCAAAAATGAGGAAAAGAGTGCTCAGGTTTATCCCGAACACCCCAGCACTCGTGGCATGGGGGCAGAAGCCGACGACTAGCCATCTCTCAGATTTGATAAACAACCGGACAGAAGGTAATATTTTAAATTCAAACAAGCGTTGCATAGCGCATATGAACAAGTTTTCATAATACAAGATCACACGAGCAAGTCCATTCAAATATTACATTTTTCGCACACTCGTCTGCTACTAGACGGGCACCCTTCAGGACACCCTCATAATACATCTCGGGGTGGCGATGCTACTTGCCCTGCGGCGGCCCCTCCTTCACCAGCTTCTCGGCGTCCGTCTTGGCCCAGTGCACCTTTGCACGGGCGAAAGCCCGGCGGGCACCTTCGATACAGACGGACCGCTTGATGACTTCTAGCCATGGGCAGGCATCTACAAGCCGCCGCACTAGGCCGAAGTAGCTGTTGGGGAGGGAGTCGCCAGGCCACATCCGGACTATAAAGCCCTTCATGGCCTGTTCGGCCGCCTTGTGTAGCTCGACCAGTTGCTTCAGCTGGTCGCTCATAGGCATTGGGTGTTCGGTCCTAGTATACTGGGACCAGAACAACTTCTCCGTCGAGCTCCCCTCCTCGGCCTGGTAAAATTTCGCGGCATCCGACACGCTGCGGGGCAAATCTGCGAATGCTCCTGGAGAGCTCCGGACTTGGGTAAGTAACAAGTAATTTACTTTCACATTCTTGCTTTGCATATTGAATGCCTTACCCGCCGCTATCTTCCTCATCGCCTCAATATCCTGGAGGGCCTTTTGGGCTTCAGCCTTGGCATTCTTTCCGCTCTCGAGGGCCGCGGCAAGCTCAAACTCTCGCGTCTTCGAGTCAAGCTCCAAAGCCTCGTGCTTTGTCACGAGAGCCTGGAGCTCTTGCAGCACCTCGCCCACCCGTGCCTCTTGCTTTCCCCGCTCGGTACGCTCCTTGGCCGCTTTGTTTTCGGCCTCGGACAGCGCTTGCTTCAGGGTTGCCACTTCGGTCATGGCCCCTGGCACATTCATGATGATCCTGTCATTTCGCAATCGCATCTTTTTTTGTATATATATATATATATATATCTATATACAAGGTATTACTTACCTTTGTTCTCCTCGAGCTGCCTCTTGGCAAGGCCGAGCTCCTTCTCGGACCCTTCAAGGTCCTGCTTCAGTGCGGTAACCTCCGCAGTCAGTGCGGCAGAGGCCAGCAGTGAAGCCTGCATACGCATATAGACATACTTATATTAGACTCCTGCATATATTATTTGATCCTCTATTCGTCTTTTCTTTGTGAACACCAAACAGAGCATCAGGGGCTACTGTCTATGCGGTAATATTTTTCCTATATTTTAAATACTTACCTCAAAGCCTGTTAGAAGGCTGGCACAGGCTTCAGTCAGTCCGCTCTTGGCGGACTGAACCTTCTTGATCACCGCACTCATAATAGTGTGGTGCTCTTCATCGATGGAAGCGCCGCGAAGCGCTCCCAGCAGGTTGTCCGGTGCCTCTAGATGGACAGAGGTCACCGGCATGGGCGTCTTACCCCTTTTGGAAGGGGGCCGCCTGCCCGAGTCCGGAACCACTGGAGGTTCCGGCGCGGTGTTCGGCTGAGAGCCAAACTTGAAGCCCCCGGGAGCCTGGCTCCCTTTGCTCCTGGAGTCCGAAAGGTCGCCTTGAGGCGCCTCCGGGACTGTCTCCCCCCGGCTCGGTGCTCCTTGAGGCAATACCTCGGCATTGTCCGTAGGGCAAGGAGAGGAGGTGGTCGGAAGTGGATCGATGTCCATATCCGACGAGTCCAAGGAGCCGTCCGACGAGGATACGTCGATATGGGCTTGGGGCGGTCTGCATAATCATATTCGGCATTAGGAGAAGCAGTGCGACAAAGGTATGCTATGAGTTACTCTGGTATCCAAATACTTACGACTTCGCCAGGGGCTTGGCCCTGAGCAGACACTCGTCTTCACCGTCGGCGGCGGTGGTGCAGCAGTCCGGAAGAAGAGTCCTTCCCTTCTTGGACCCTTCGGCCTCCCCGATTGGGGAGGCCTTCCTTTTCTTGTCTCCCCTGACCGGAGGGGGAGCATCTTCTTCTTACTCCTCCTCATTGTCATGGGAGGAGTGCGTCGCGGAGTTGTCGGACGATGAGTCCGATACCACCTGGCGCCGGGAACTCTTTCGGGTTCCCTTGGCCTTCTTCTTGGTCTGCTCCGGCACCTTATAAGGAGCCGGAGTCAGCATCTCCGTCAGGAGAGCGTCCGCAGTGTCTTCAGGCAGAGGGGTCGGACAGTTAATCTGCTCCGATGTCTCCACCCAGTCCTGTCAAATGCATGGGAAATAAATATCCTACCAGATGTATAGAACTCACCGAATTCGCAGGGCGCTTCGCGCTTAGCCCGCGGTCCTCGGTAAGAGAAGGAGGGACCTCGGCGCCCTTGAACAGCACCCTCCAGACGTCCTTGTGCGTCGTGTCAAAGAGCTCGCTTAGAGTCTGGTGCTGGGCCGGGTCGAACTCACATAAGTTGAAATCCCGTTGTTGAAACGGGAGGATCCGGCGGAAGAGCATGACCTGGACTATGTTGACAAGCTTAAGCTTCTTGCTTATCATATTTCGGATACATTTCTGGAGTCCGTCCAGCTCCACCGATGAGCCCCAGGACAGGCCCTTCTCTTTCTAGGAAGTGAGCCGCGTGGGGAATCCGGATCGAAACTCGGGGGCTGCCGCCCAGTTGGTGTCGCGCGGCTCGGTGATGTAGAACTATCCCGATTGCCACCCCTTTACAGTCTCCACGAAGGAGTCCTCGAGCCATATAATGTTGGGCATTTTGCCCACCATGGCTCCGCCGCATTCCGCTTGTTGGCCGCCCACCACCTTCGGCTTGATATTGAAGGTCTTCGGCCACAGGCCGAAGTGGGGCCGGATGCGGAGGAAAGCCTCGCACACGACGATGAACGCCGAGATGTTGAGGATGAAATTTGGGGCCATATCATGAAAGTCCAGCCCGTAATAGAACATGAGGCCGCAGATGAATGGATGGAGGGGAAACCCCAGTCCGCGGATGAAGTGGGGGAGAAAAACCACCCTTTCGTGAGGTTCCGGGGTAGAGACGACCTGCCCCGTGGCTGGCAGCCGGTGCGCGATGTCCGCGGCTAAGTATCCGGCTCCGCGTAGCTTTTTGATGTGTCCCTCCGTAACGGAGGAAGTCATCTACTTGCCTCCCGCTCCGGACATGTTTGGAGAAGATTGAGGAGAAGGATGTGGACTTGGGTGTTGGAGCTCGAGTGCGCAAGAATGGATGAGCAAGGAGGAAGAAGGCGTGGGTAGAAAAAGGTGAGACCTTATCCCTTTATAAGGGCGGACGAAACTACGCGCCCCCCACTAGCCTGGTAAAACTCGCTTATCCCCCCAAGCGCCGTAATTGGTGGTGCGGTTGGGTTACCCACGTCCGTATTGATGAGAATCCCGTAATAAGAGGAACACGATCTCTGCTTTGATAAGACGTGTCAAGAAACCACCTCGCGTTATGTGCGGGGCTGGTTAAAGAAAAACGGTTCGAATAATTATCGGGCCATGACATGATGTCGTGCTGCCGAAACGTGTCAGCACATTAGATTTGTGAAAATATTATTCTCTCTATGGTAGTATGTGGAACTTATTTTGCAGGGTCGGACACTATCCTTGTATTCAAATTCTTCCGTGGTGTATTCGGAGGAGGAACCCGCCTTGCAATGCCGAAGACAACACTGTGCGCCGGACTCATCGTCATTGAAGCCTGGTTCAGGGGCTACTGAGGGAGTCCTGGATTAGGGGGTCTCCGGACAGCCGGACTATATCCTTTGGCCGGACTGTTGGACTATGAAGATACAAGATTGAAGACTTCGTCCCATGTCCGGATGGAACTCTACTTGGCGTGGAAGGCAAGCTAGGCAATACGGATATGGATATCTCCTCCTTTGTAACCGACCTTGTGTAACCCTAGGCCCCTATGATGTCTATATAACCGAAGGGTTTTAGTCTGTAGGACAACATACAATCATACCATAGGCTAGCATTTAGGGTTTAGCCTCTCCGATCTCGTGGTAGATCAACTCTTGTACTTCTCATATCATCAAGAATAAATCAAGCAGGACATAGGGATTTACCTCCATCAAGAGGGCCCGAACCTGGGTAAAACATCGTGTCCCCTGCCTCCTGTTACCATCCGCCTCAGACGCACAGTTCAGGACCCCCTACCCGAGATCCGCCGGTTTTGACACCGACAATCACCTTCTGAGAGATTGCATTGAGGAATGCACATAGCTTCACAATGGCTAATCAGACGTTTTCCGGTAGAAGCCCCCTCAATGCAACCGGAAGCAATTGCGTCATAATCACGTGGCAGTCATGAGACTTTAGGTTCTGGAACTTTTTCTCTGGCATATTTATTATTCCCTTTATATTCGACGAGAAGCCAGTCGTGACCTTCATACCGAGCAGGCATTCAAAGAAGATTTCTTTCTCTTCTTTTGTAAGAGCGTAGCTGGCAGGACCTTTATACTGCTTCGGAGGCATGCCGTCTTTTTCGTGCAAAAGTTGCAGGTCCTCCCGTGCCTTAGGTGTATCTTTTGTCTTCCCATACACGCCCAAGAAACCTAGCAGGTTCACACAAAGGTTCTTCGTCACGTGCATCACGTCGATTGAAGAGCGGACCTCTAGGTCTTTCCAGTAGGGTAGGTCCCAAAATATAGATTTCTTCTTCCACATGGGTGCGTGTCCCTCAGCGTCATTCGGAACAGCTAGTCCGCCGGGACCCTTTCCAAAGATTACGTGTAAATCATTGACCATAGCAAGTACGTGATCACTGGTACGCATGGCGGGCTTCTTCCGGTGATCTGCCTCGCCTTTGAAATGCTTGCCTTTCTTTCGACATTGATGGTTGGTCGGAAGAAATCGACGATGGCCCAGGTACACATTCTTCCTGCATTTGTCCAGGTATATACTTTCGGTTTCTTCTAAGCAGTGCGTGCATGCGTGGTATCCCTTGTTTGTTTGTCCTGAAAGGTTACTGAGAGCGGGCCAATCGTTGATGGTTACAAACAGCAACGCGTGCAGGTTAAATTCCTCCTGTTTGTGCTCATCCCACGTACGTACACCATTTCCATTCCACCGCTGTAAAAGTTCTTCAACTAATGGACTTAGGAACACATCAATGTCGTTGCCGGGTTTCTTAGGGCCTTGGATGAGAATTGGCATCATAATGAACTTCTGCTTCATGCACATCCAAGGAGGAAGGTGATGTGATTGCTGCTCTGCTCCCCAAAAGGATTAATGCCATCCGTGCTTAAACCAAACCATACGTTCCTTGGGTCACTTGCAAACTCATGCCAGTACTTTCTCTCAATTTTTCTCCACTGCGACCCGTCAGCGGGTGCTCTCAACTTCTCGTCTTTCTTACGGTCCTCAATGTGCCATCGCATCAACTTGGCATGCTCTTCGTTTCTGAACAGACGTTTCAACCGTGGTATTATAGGAGCATACCACATCACCTTCGCAGGAACCCTCTTCCTGGGGGGCTCGCCGTCAACATCACCAGGGTCATCTCGTTTGATCTTATACCGCAATGCACCGCATACCGGGCATGCGTTCAGATCCTTGTACGCACCGCGGTAGAGGACGCAGTCATTGGGGCATGCATGTATCTTCTGCACCTCCAATCCTAGAGGGCATACGACCTTCTTTGCTGCGTATGTACTGTCGGGCAATTCGTTATCCTTTGGAAGCTTCTTCTTCAATATTTTCAGTAGCTTCTTAAATCCTTTGTCAG
Source organism: Triticum urartu (assembly GCF_056163025.1). Lineage (NCBI taxonomy): Eukaryota > Viridiplantae > Streptophyta > Magnoliopsida > Poales > Poaceae > Triticum > Triticum urartu. The sequence goes on from NC_141874.1 coordinate 88,784,076, forward strand.
GCACAGCATTCTCTGCCTTCCACTGCAGCAATTCCAGTTCGGTACCGAGCTTTGTGTTGCCATCTTCGCTATTGGGGTACAACCCTTTTTTGTGACCCTCTAACATGCGATCAAACTTCAGCTTCTCCTTTTGACTTTCGCATTGCGTCCTTCCATCGACAATGACCCGGCGGAGATCATCATCATCGGGCACATCGTCTGGTTCCTCATGATCTTCAGCAGCTTCCCTCGTTGCAGCATCATTGGGCACATCGTCTGGTTCCTCTTGATCTTCAGCAGCTTCCCCCGTTGCAGCATCACCGTATTCAGGGGGCACATAGTTGTCATCGTCCTCTTCTTCTTCGTCGTCTTACATCATAACCCCTATTTCTCCGTGCCTCGTCCAAATATTATAGTGTGGCATGAAACCATTGTAAAGCAGGTGGGTGTGAAGGATTTTCCGGTCAGAGTAAGACTTCGTATTCCCACATTTAGGGCATGGACAACACATAAAACCATTCTGCTTGTTTGCCTCAGCCACTTCGAGAAAATCATGCACGCCCTTAATGTACTCGGAGGTGTGTCTGTCACCGTACATCCATTGCCGATTCATCTACGTGCATTATATATAATTAAGTGTGTCAAAAACCATTACAGAACATCATGAATAGATAATTAAGTGACCAAATTAATAAAAGCTCATCATCACATTAAAACCAAAGTACATACATAGTTCTCATCTAACAACATATAGCTCTCCAGAGCATCTAATTAATTAAACCATACATTGAAACTATGTAAAACATTTTAATGCGAAAACAAATGCGATCATAATCGCAACCAAGGTAACAATTGATCCAACGGCATAATGATACCAAGCCTCGGTATGAATGGCATATTTTCTAATCTTTCTCATCTTCAACCGCATTGCATCCATCTTGATCTTGTGATCATCGACGACATCCGCAACATGCAACTCCAATATCATCTTCTCCTCCTCAATTTTTTTTATTTTTTTCTTCAAGTAATTGTTTTCTTCTTCAACTAAATTTAACCTCTCGACAATAGGGTCGGTTGGAATTTCCGGTTCAACTACCTCCTAGATAAATAAAATCTATGTCATGTTGGTCGGCATAATTGTCATAAACAATAAATGAACCAAATAGTTATAAAAAGATAATATATACCACATCCGAATCATAGCCAGGACGAGGGCCGACGGGGGCGGATACCAAAACCATCGCACTATATAATAACAAGCAATAATAAAAGTAAGAAAATTAGACAAGTATCTATCTAAAGTAAGAATTTTTTTTCTTTCAGAAAGAAGATAAGAACAAGAGGCTCACCACGGTGGTGCCGGTGACGAGATCGGTGCGGGCTATCGACGGCGGTGAAGACGGGAATGGGACGTGACGGGCCGCTAAACCTAGAAAAATCTCGAGGAAAAGGGAGCTTTGAGGTCGAGCTTCGAGAGGAGAAAGCTTAACTAGTGTGGCTCGGGCATTTCATCGAACACCTCATGTGCATAGGAGGTGAACTAGAGCACCACAAAGCCCTCCCCTCGCCGGCCAGAGAAAAACAGAGCACTGGGGTGCTCTGCTCGCGGGCGAGGGGTATATATAGGCACCTCATTGGTCCCGGTTCGTGGCATGAACCAGGACTAAAGGGAAGCCTGTGGTCTCGGTTCAAGCCACCAACCGGGACCAATGGTGGTGGGCCAGGAGCGAGGCCCATTGGTCCCGGTTCGTCCCACCAACCGAGACCAAAGGGGCATGACGAACCGGGACCAATGCCCCCACGAGGCCCGGCAGGCCCCTGGCCTCACGAACCGGGACCAATGCCCCCATGGGTTTCAGTTCTGGACTGAACCGGGACTAATGGGCTGACCCGGCCTGAACCAAAGCCCTCTTTTTTACTAGTGCACATGCCCACTTATCCACTAAACAATGCCCACACCTCGCAATTCCTTAGGTACTCCATATTATGAGGGATGGGATCACATGACAATTTAGCCTTTTACATACAGAGGGATGCATACACACAGAAAAACCATAGAACAAATTCAAAGATCAATTTTAGATTTCAAAGTCGGACAACAAAAAGACGTTGGATAAAAGAAGAGTTCATCTCATCGATAAGTCTTTGCATCAGAGCACATTTCAGATACTCCTGTTGATGTATTATGATTTTTTTTTTCAGAATGATGCATTATGATTCTCTCGCTCATCATCACATCGAAAGCTCCATCACCATCCTATTCCTATCCGTTAGCCTAGACTTTGCATAGGGGAGGGGATCCAACTGTTGCTTAGTCAGCGTAAAGCAACAGGCGACTTTCATCACTGCAAGTAAGCTAGCTAGACTATTTTAGTTAACTTGGGTTCAGAGAAAACAAAATCTATGGCCTGTAATGCTAGCTTAGCTGCAACATGCATGTACACTCCAATCTCTCTGTATCAAAAGTCACAAGAAAGTTAATATTATCTCGGCGACCCAAAATTAAGGTGCATGAGTTTCTATAAAAACGATTGAGCTGCACTCCACACACTTCTGATATGATCTGAATGATCATGCATGCATGCATGCTTGTATGTTCCTACACGGGGTGGCAGAACGTACTGTTCTTGAAACTTGAAGTTTGCACCGCTAGTATAGCTTGTTGCTTCCCCTGGTCACTCTCCATCACCACCTTCACCTCTCGATCAAATTAATTAACTAACCTTTCTTTGGCACTTACGTCAGGGCATTAAGCAAAACCTTAAGCACCGTCGACACTGTAGCACGGAATATGGGATTAAGACGAGGTGCTGGAGCTGTACCTTGCTTTGCAGGACCTATTTAGTTGGCCAATCTGTTCTCGAGCAGTTGCTCTTTACTATCAAACAAATTAAACCTCCCTGCAGCATTAACTTTTCCTAGTTCATTAGTTAAAGTGCTGCTTGACCTTCTTGGTGGTCAGAGAGTACGTAGGAGATGCCTGGATATTTTTTACTAGAATGGATCATGGGAGAGTCATGGAGAAATCTAAGTACAAGCTCACCTACAGAAAAATCTAAGTAGTGGCACTAGCTAGTGCAGTAAAATAACCACCCTTCATGTTGCAGAATGCATGTGCTGGCTAGCTGTTCATGTGTGACATTCATATGCTGTAGCTAAGGATATCAGATAACTGCATACCTGCATAGTCCATGACTCCTTAACGTTACTGACACCATGCTTGTTAACAATGCAATTGGTACCTTAACCTGTGCATACATTGGGATCCAGGGCTACTGACTACTGCATCACAAGAGCACTTTTGCACCAAGAAACCTAGCTAGGAGTAGTTGGTACGTACTTGGGACTGCTACAATATTCTCCCAGACCATCAGCTCATGACATGATCTTCTGTTAGTTACCACTAGTACAAGACTATCTAAGCTAGAAGCAGCGGTAGCATGGCCATCAATCAAATCTGCTCAGCTAGCTGCAGGTGCAGCTAGGTGCCCAAGTACCGCTGCTACAGGTATGTGTGGTAGGGCAGTAGGGACCGGTAGTTGAGCTGATGCATAGCCTAGTAGTGCTGGACAGCTTGCTGCTGATAATCCCCGTGATCTTCTGAATTAATGGTGATTGTTAGTACTATGTAGATACACTAGCCGGTATTAGTAGGATAGTCGTTCGAGGATTTGGACGAGTCTAATGAGATCTAATTAGGTAAAGCCAGTGGACCTAATGTTGCCATCAGCTGGACTTGTACATGACATGGAGTGGATTGGATCAAATAATGCATGCTGAGAATGGGGATTAATTATTCAGTGGTTCTGTCTTCTTAGGTGTTTAGGTTGTTATTAGTGAGATATAATATGGTGGTAGCTGTTTTTGGTTGATAGCTCTTTGGATAGGTAGGATGACGGTTGAAACAACCAGACAACTTTCTCTGTTTCCAGTGGGGGCAACTAGATTCTTATTCTCCCTTTTAGCAGCCCCTTTTGGTCTCTGGATCTCTCTAGCTGAGCAACCAAAAAGGTTCACAATGCAAATACAGCAAAAGGACATGCAAGTACTCTTTTCCGGTAAGTCCACTAACATTGTTTAAGTGGTTCTGTTTTCTTGACAAACTGGTAAATGGAATTCATCTTGGTGTATATCACTCATCTTCATATATATCGCATTTCTCCTGCGTGTTCTAGCGGTGTCGGGCAGTCCAGTTTGGTGATTTATTTTGCGAATGCAGACGATACCTGTGAAAACAAGAACACTAACAATTATGAAGAAACGATGTATCATTAGTGGAATATTTAGCATAACAAAATTCCCTACCTCATTCTGTACTTGCTCTACCAGTCTGCCAGTATCTGCATCATTACATTATAGGTATTTTCGTAGGTTTCTGTTGCCACCTTCTGAACACTAGCTAGGAACGGCAGGTGTCCCCTGACCAGGCACCGGCTTGATGATGGCTGGCGAGGCTCACCGCGTCCCCATGGGGCAGGGGAATTTGCAGGCTTTGGTCTAAACGCAAGTGCATGATTACATTATCCAGGCTGCATTCAGGGAGGCAGCAGAATGCCAGGTTGAGTAGGGCAAGTTGCTGCTGTTGGGTTGGTACCGAACTGGCACGGCACATGCAGAAGGAGGGAGGGTAAGATCGATGATGCTGGATGCGGCCGGACGCGAGGTTGACGGAGAAGCGAGGCGCCGGAGTGCGCACGTTAGACTGACTGGAGCACGTCGGCGACGGCGAACCGAACGTTGCTGCAACACTGAAAGCCCAATTGACGGAGTGTGGCTGAGCTCGTTGAATTTTTTTTTCTGCTTCATGAATTTCTCTAAAATGCATGGATTGGTGTGATTGTGAAATTGGATGAGCCGAAGTTCATGGTGTAATTTTTGCTTCGGTACACCCCCTCAAAGTAGAAATCGCCCCAAATTGGCGTCCTATCTTTAAGCATTTCTGCTTCGGTACATCCCCTCTAAGCAATTTTTTTAGACAACTCCAAACACATCAACGGCGGAGATAGGACGGTCTTTTTAAAATACGTTACCCGCCCCAATACGCAGCCTGTACACGGCCCAGGCCGGCGCAAGCACGCCTCGTCGGTGCAAAGCAAAACGTGAAAAAGAAGTGTTGCACGCCTTGTCGGAATTGAACCCCAAACCTCACGCAAGTGCAGCCCACGAGTACAAGCGACTAATGAGCTGCGCGAATTTATAAGAACTAGTGGCTACCCTATTTTCTAAAATAATTTACGAATTGTTTTCAAAATTCTGACCACTTTTAATATTTTGTGAAAAAAACGAACATTGTTTGGGAATCACAATTTTTTATGAAAAAACAGGAACAGAATTGAAAGGCGAACATTTTCCAAAATGACGAACAATTTCCAAAAATGGGAACATTTTTTAAACAACACGAACAAAATTCTAAAAGCCAACATTTTGGGAATTATGAAAAAAAACTAGAACATTTTTTGAATTTGCAAACAAATTTTGGTAAAACATGATCGTTTTTTAATTTTGCAAACAAATTATGAAAGCGGTAATTTTTTTCTTAAATTCCTAAATATTTCTTGAATTCATGAACAAAATTATAAATGTGGACATTTTTTGAAATTTAGAATTATAATCGATTTTGATTTTCGAACATTTTCTTAAAAGTAGCAAACAATTTTTGAACGCCATTTTTATTTTTGATTTTTTTGAAAATAAACAATTTATGAAATTATAAACGCTTTCAGAATTTCTAATGAAAATCTCAAAACAGAAAAAATGGAAAATTGAACAAATTTTTAAAAAACACGAACATCTTTTTAACATTTCTGATCAATTGTTGAAAAAGAATCATAAGCTAGAAATAAAGGGAAGAGAAAAATGAAAGAAAAATAAAAAATAAATGATAAAAGATAAAAGATAAAATTCATCAAAGGAAAGAAAAAGAAAAATGAAAAGCAGAGAAAAGAAAAGAAGAAACAGGAAAATAGAAAAACAATAAAGAAAAAAATAAGAAACGCTAAGGCCGGCCCAACAGGCGCCCGATGGGATTGATGCCGTTGCCTCATTGGGCCAAGGCATAAGCGTTTTTTATCTTTTCTATTTTTATGTTTTCGTCTCTTTTCTCGTTACAATTCATTTTTCTCCTTTTTCAATTTTATTATTCTTTATGAAACATGTTCAAAAATTTGAACTATTGTCCGGAATACAAAATAATATTCTTGTTTTCCAATATTTTCTACAATTTCAAAAAATGTTCTGGAATATGAAAACATGTTCTTGTTTCCGAATTTTTTGTGCATAAATTTAGGAAATGTTTGTGTTTCAAGAGAAAGATAACTTCCTAAAAAAGTACATGGTTCGCAATTTGTGTTCAAAATTTTCCTCAATTGTTGGAAATTAGTTAAACATTTGGAAAAAATGTTCAAGTTTGTGAAATTTTCATACACAATTGGAAATTCAAAAATTATTGACAAATTTCTAAATTTTTAGGACATAAACAAATGTTCATGTTGATTTACAATGACAGAAATTGTAAATAAAAAATAATACAATTTCATAAAAATTACATGCTCATGGATGCACCTGTCTAGCCTAGTTTGGCACGCTCCTATAAACTAGTGGGTTTCTGGACTATGGATAAATGAACCCAATTTCTTGAGTAGCCTAGCATTATATATGAGGCATCCATGCCTGGTGTGAATAACTTTTGACACCATTTGCACGTTGCGACAAATCCGACCATTTATCGGCCCTTTTTCACCAAGAAAACTTCAGAAAATGCAAATTGTCAAAACACAAATAACTTGGCATGATGCCTCGAATTGGTCATAGAAGTTAATGGAAAAAATTTGGGGCCACTTGGCAGATCGGACCCTTCTTACCTACCCGAATGCCCTCCGTTGAAGATGATCTATTTTTGGAGATTCTTAAAATGACCCCAAATTTTTTTGAAAGAAGGTGAGCATGCCCATGGTAGGCATCCATGCCTGATTTGAATGATTTTCGACACCGTATGCAAGTTGCAACACGCCAAGCCATTTATTGGTTGTTTTTAACCCAGAAAACCTTAGAAAATGCACAAAAAAATTAAAACCCAAACAACTTGGCATGGTGACTTGAATTGGTCATACAAAGTCATGAAAAAAAATTGGGGCCATTTAAGGGATGTCGAGAAATGAGGTGCTCTCAAACGAACCCTTCTCGCCTATCCGAACACTCTCCGTTAAACATGGTATTTTTCATAAATCTCGGGACTGCCCCAACATTGCAAGAATATGGGCATGCCCATGTTAGGCGTCAATGTCTAGTTTGAACGACTTTTGACACCATATGCATGTTGCGACACGACCGACCAATTATTGGTCTTTTTTCACCGTGAAAACTCCACAAAATGCCAAACTTGTCAAAACCCAAACAACTTTGCATGATGACTTGAATTGATCATAGAAGGCCATGGGAAAAATTGAGGCCATTTCAAGGATATCAAGAAACAACATGCTCTCAATCGAAGACTTGTGGCCTAACCAAACACCCTTCGTTCAACATGGTTTATTTTTGGACATCCTTGAAATGACCCAAACTTTTGCAAGCAGGTGGGCATGCCCATGTTAGGTGTCCATGCCAGGTTTGAACAAATACCGACATTGTTTGCATGTTGCAACACGTCTGTGCATTTATCAACCTCTTTTCACCCGAAAACTCCAGGAAATACAAAATTTGTCGAAAACCAAAAAACTTGGCATGGTGACTTAAATTGGTCATACAATGCCATATAAGAAAACTAGGCCACTTAACCAATGTCGAAAAATACATGCTCTCACATGGATCCTTCTCCCTAACCGAGCACTCTCCATTGAACATTATTCATGTCTGGACATGCATGAAATGACCTCAACTTTTGACACCATGTGGGTATGCCCATGGTAGGCACCATGCCTGGTTTTGTATGAATTCCGATACCGTATGTGCGTTGAGTCAAGTCCGGTCATTTATTGGCTTTTTTTCACCGAGAAAACTCCAGAAAATGCAAAAACTATCGAAAACCCAAAGAACTTGACATGGTGCCTTGAATTAATCATACAATGCCATGAAAAAATAGGGCCATTTCAGAATGTCGAAAAACTTGGAGCCATTTCAAGGATGTCAAAAAATATCAAAGCTAATAAATTCACAAATTTGAAAAATATTTGCAGGTTTCAAAAAAGTTCATGAAAATTTTAAAATGTACACAAAATTTGAAAAGAAAATCACGAGCTAAAAGTTCGCGCATTTGAAAAATGGTTCACGGCTAAAAAGTTCACGAATTTGGGCAAACGTTTGCGGATCTGAATAAGTTCACGAATTTGGACAAAAGTTCATGAAAATTGGAAAACGTTCACGAAATCCGAAAAGAGTTCAGCAATCTGAAAAAACAATCATGAAATTCAAAGAAAAATATCAAGCATTTGAAAAAAGTTTGCGGCTAAGAAATTGACAGATTTGAAAAAAAAAGTTCACAGGTTGAAAAAAGTTCACGAATTTGGAAAAAAGTTCATGAAAAGTAGAAAAAACTTGGGAAATTTGGAAGAAGTGCACAAATTTGGAATAAAATTCGGGAGCTAAAAGTTCACGCATTTAAAAAAAGGTCATAGCTGAAAAATCATGAATTTGAAAAAAAGATCATGAGTTTGGAAAAGTTTATTAAAATTCAAAAAAAAGTTCACAAGAAAGTTTGTGACTTATGGCAGAAAAGAAAAAGGAAGAAAGTGAAAATGAAAATGAAAAAACCTAAAGAAAAGCGGCTAAAGAGAAGAAAAAATAAACTGAGAATGCGGTGTTTTTTCATCATTATACTTACCACACAAGAAACAAAAAAGGAAGGAAGCGGACATAGCTAGTAAGATGTACTAGTTGGTTATGTCTGCTTGAACTAAACCTACAGGGATGGAATTCAAGTCCCACTGCCCGCACTAGTTTGTTGAAATTTAAAGGAACGAAAAAAGCAAGTGGGCCGAGCCCATGACGGAAATGGGCCGGTCCAGTCGGGCGACCCACCATACGTACGAAAGTGGGTATGATATGCCAAATGCCCATATTGCCCTTTATACGTTTAGTGATGGGGTTGTATCAAAATGGGGCTCATGTTTAAGCTAGAAATTAAATATGATGTTAATCGCATTTGAGCTTCATTGTCCACAATTAATCATAAGTGATTTTAAATATACAAAAATGCATTGTACGTGAAGAATGTGGAGTGGTTTTCTGCTGAATGGATGATAACTTTCACTTGGATAAGTTTAAAATCCATTTTTTAAAGAAAATTGGCACATATCCAAGAAGGAATTGATGCACGCGCCTTGATATGGACAATTTCAACCAGTCAAAAATGGAACTTTCATTCCCGAAGAGGAGCTTCGAGCCCACACCATTGATGACTCATAAGTATAGGGATCAATCATAGTCCTTCAGATAAGTAAGAGTGCCGAACCCAACGATGAGCTGAAAGAATCAATAAGCGGTTTTTAGTAAGGTATTCTTTGCAGGCGTTGTAAGACATTTGTGATAGATAATTTGATAGCAATATAATTTGTAGCAAGTAATAAGTAACCAAACTAGCAAGGATGCAACAAAATGGCCCAATCCTTATTATTGGTAAGGACAAGCCGGGAGTACTTTTATAGTGACACTAGTGCAGAAAAGCCTAGCTATGACGTGGCAAAAACAACCTTGCTGGTGTGGATGCCCAACGCCATCAATATGGCGCCATTGCTGAAAAGTAGTGGTGGCATGACACATGGCCAATGCCAGCAGTAAGTTCATCTTAACACCATCGTTCCTTGTTGGCCAACACCCGCAAATTGATTTTTTGGTAATAAAAAAATTGCTTCACAAACTAAATAATTGTACTTCACAAAAGGTACTAGCTAGTTACTCATTAACACAAGATACTCATCAACTTAACAAGTTAATTAGACTTCACAAAAGTTACTCGTCAACTCAATTACTCATCATCAACTCAAGATGGACTAGCTACTTAAAGAACTACTCTTCATCAAGGATTACACTCAGCTGGCAAATCTTCTTTCTATTGCCCTCTCCATCCTTTTTGAAATGAGTTATGTCCACCTTAAGCTCATTCCTCTCTTCCCTGGGGAGTTTTCTCTCCTACTTCAGCTCATCCCTCTCCTCGATCAACTTATCCCTATCGTCCCTCAACTTATTAGTCTTCTGAACGAGCTGAACACTCTTATTGTCCAACTCTTTAATATCCGCCTTTAGCGAGTCATTCACCTCTTGCAGGCTGTTGATGGTATAGTGATGAGTCTCTAAGAGATCTTTGTTGAGCATGTCCACACCGTACACCTCCGCGTGTTGTCTCCAGAATTGGCTATGACCTGACAAATAAATAATTTGTTAGACAAAGTAGTTCAACATTAGCACTCCTAATTATTTAACACATGTCAGTTTCTACACATACGAACACATACAATTGAACTAGCATCCGTTGAAAGAATGAACTAGTATGCCATACTCTTTCAGTCACATACCCCACATGTCATACACTCAACTTCTAGCCAACTTTTTCCACAAATGTGGCGACCAATTTGGCCACCGCAAAAACTGTGGCATGCCACACTTGTGGCACACAAGTGTGGATGGAAACCGAACACGCCGTCTGTATCAAAATGCCTAGAGCATGATTTTGCACTGATTTGGCACTACTTCGACATGTGTATCAAAATGCCTAGAGCAAACACAAATTATATATCCAACACATATAGCAGTTTCAACACATGCAAATTATCCATCTATTCAAATTTTCATGCACTTCCAAACTCCTAATTTGGCCTACTCACTTCACATTGTATTTTCTATTCATTTGGCCTACTCATTTCACATTGTAGTTTCTAACAAACTCCTAATTTTCCCTACCTAGTCAAATTATCTTACACTGCCAAACTGGAACCCAAGTCACCGATGAATTATACTCAATGTCGTGGAGGGGATGAACTCACAGACGATTTGTAGTCAATGCCATGGAGGGGATAAACCCTAGCAATCCTCCGTCGCCATCGCCGAACCCTAGTGATGCAAATCCAACGAAATCAAATCAAACCAAATGAAATCAAATGGTTCTAGAGTAGGGGAGAGAGAGAGAGGGAGATTTGCCTATTACCTAACCACCGAAACCTATTGGAATATGAGGGCAACGAGCGACGAGAGAAAGGGAATCGAGAGAGCGAGGGGCAGAGAGAGAGGGAGCGGTGGCAGAGAGAGAGAGAAAGGGTGGGGTGAGGGAGTCGTTGCCCTTGGTTCTGACCCGCACTGCCTCCTAAAAAATTATGGGCTTGTTCCAATAAGCAAAAATAAATAAATTTAGCAAAATCAAATAATTTTTTTACTTTAGTAAAAGCAACACAATATTCTCAATTTAATAAAAACAATATTAATAACTTAATAAAAGTAATACAAAATAATAATACTTTAAATTCTAAACAACATTCTTAAATTAGTAAAAGTAATTAAAACAGGATTAATACAATATTCTTAATTTAATAAAAACATTGTTCATAACTTAATAAAAATAATAATAGTACTTTAAAGTCAAAACAATATTCCATTTAGAATAATATAAAAATGTCAGTATTTCCATTTAAAATAACATAAAAGTATTTCCAAAAATAAATTTGAAGTCTCAAACAATATATTTAAAAGATTCTAAATCTCTATCTCTATACTACCTAAAAGAAGAGAGCTGCTATATACACGACAAAATTACAGCCGATGCATGCACGATCACATGTGGCAGCTCCAGCAGCGCGTATACATGTAGGAGGCAGTTGTTTTTTCTATTTGCTGATGCATGCACGGTGCAATTGTTCGCAAATCGTGCAATCTTTGTCGTGTGAGAAACCTTTTTCAAAAGAAGAAATAGATGGTGTGGTGGCACAATTGCCACTGGATAAAGCTCCTGGACCGGATGGATTTAATGGAGCTTTCATAAAATCTTGTTGGCACATCATTTCTGAAGATTTCTATGACCTGATCAAGGATTTCTATCATGGGAAAGTCAATTTGCTAAGCATCAACTCTTCATACATTACTCTCATTCCCAAAAAGGATAGCCCCATGCTGCCTGGAGACTTCAGACCAATTTCACTTCTGAATTGTTCAATCAAAATCATCACCAAACTTCTTGCTAATAGGTTGCAGACTGTTATCCTTCAACTTGTCCACATCAATCAATATGATTTCATCAAATCAAGGACAATTCAAGACTGTTTGGCATGGGCATTTGAATATCTTCATCAATGCCATCAAACAAAGGAGGAAATTATTGTTCTGAAATTGAACTTTGAAAAAGCTTTTGATCTGATTGAACATCAGACTATTTTGGATATCCTTTAAGCCAAGGGGTTTGGAGAAAAATGGATAAAGTGGATTGATATGATTTTCAAATCTGCCACATCTGCTGTTTTGCTGAATGGTATTCCTGGGAAAGTTTTCCACTGCAAAAGAGGAGTGAGACAAGGTGACCCCCTCTCTCCACTGCTGTTTGTGCTAGCTGTAGATCTACTTCAGTCAATTATCAATGAGGCCATGAGGAACAGGATTGTATCTGCTCCACTGCAAGTTAATAGTTGCCCTAACTTTCCAGTGATCCAATATGATGATGATACTATTGTGGTTCTACCTGCTGATCAAAGACAGCTGATGCAGATAAAGAATTTGTTGGCACACATTGAAGCACAAACTGGGCTTAAAGTCAATTACAGCAAATCAATTGTAATTCCAATCAATGTGGTGTCTCATAACATGCAGAACATCATCAGAATCCTGTAGTGTAAGGAATGAACTTTTCCTTTTCCTTATTTGGGACTGCCTCTCAGTCTCAACAAACTTAAGATAGAAGATTTCAGTCCCATGCTGCAAAGAATTGAATGAAGAATATCTGGATGTTCCACTTTAATTTCCTATGAAGAATATTACAACTCATCTGTAAGTGCATCTAGTGCCACCCCTAGTTGGTTTTGGAGTATTGACGACAAACCTAGTTGAGGGACTAATGTGTTTGTGAGAATTGCAGGATAACACAGGTAGAAGTCCCTCATTGATTCGGTTTTCCTACCAGAGATGACCCCTAAAAATGTAAGAAGACATTGAAGTCAAAGGTGGTATGTGAAGACATTCACATTGAAGACTATGACAAGAGAAGACATCGCATGAAGACTATGGAGCGCGAAGACTTAGTTCTTTCGTCGTTCTTTTTCTTCTTTGTTGAGTCATAGGAACCACCGAACTGTTAAGTGGGGTCCAAGAAAACCAATTAGAATGACTGAAGTGATGCTTAACCAAAATCCTATGTCTTTGAGCGAAGACTATGAGAGCAAATCTTGTCCAGAGTTGGATAAGTCAGCTTTGCTTGTAGTCCAAGTAAAGTTGCCGTGTGTGTTTGAAATCTGACCGTTGGAACACGTGTCAGTTCCTTAGTGACCAAGGGTCATTTTGGACAAATCAGGTCGGGTTGCCTAGTGTCTATAAATAGCCCACCCCCTACAACCATAAACGGTTGGCTGCTTAGAGTTAGAGTACGGCTTTTGTCGTTTGAGAGCAACCCACCTCGAAGCCTTTGAGAGAGAATTCCTTGCGAGGATAAAGCCCTAAACACCCAGAGCCAAAGAGTTTTAGGCATCACTTAAGTCCTCCTGTCTGTGTGATCTGAAGAATTATTACACTTGAGGACTGTGAATCCTCCAGCCGGTTAGGCGTCGCGTTCTGAGCATCCAAGAGTCATTGTGGATCGCCGGTGAACGAAGTCTGTGAAGGTTTGGAAGTCTACCTTGAAGACTTACCAGAGTGATTGGGCGAGGACTGGGTGTCCTTAGCTCAAGGGGAATAAGGTGAAGACGAGGTCTTCTGAGTTGAATCTCAGCCTCCCTAACCAGACGTACAGTTGTCACAGCAACTGGAACTGGTCCAACAAACCATTGTCTTCAAGGAGTCACTGGTTTCATCCTTCCCTTCCCTTTACTTACTGTTGGTCCTTGTGAAGTCATTGCATGATTGCATTATCTTTTGTCTTCACTGGGTGACTGCTTGTTCTGATTGGCTTCACAATATCTTCCTACCTGATCTTTACTGCCTAGCTGCTATTAGTCAGTGTGCTTTCACTTCATTGAATACTTGACTATGGCTTGCCTAGTGTAGTCTACCTTCCGCTGCATGGTAATAGGTTTATTTCTATCGTTTGTCTTCGAAACTTCCATGTTTTGAAGACTTTCATAAAAATCGCCTATTCACCCCCCCCTCTAGTCGATCACTAGCACTTTCAATTGGTATCAGAGCAAGGTACTCCCTTGTTCTGTGTGATTCGGTTTAACCACCTGGAGTTTTAGCTATGTCGACTGCAGGGATAATTAAAGTCTCTGCTGCATGCCCCGTCTTCGATGGAACTGAATATCCCTACTGGAAGAATAAGATGTGCATGCATCTTGAAACCATTGATGTCGACCTATGGTATGTCGTCAAGAATGGCGTTCCCAAGGCTGGTGAAGGTGTCACCGCTGCTGATGCCAAGAAGTTCATTTAACTGGACTCCACTGCCAAGAACATCATCTGTGGTCATCTGACCAAAGGACAGTATGGCCGCGTGAGTGCTTTGGAAACATCTAAGCTAGTCTGGGACTGGCTCTCCAAGGTCAATGAAGGCGTCTCAACCCAGAGAGATCAGAGAATCAGTGTCCTTCGCAACCTCTTCAACCGCTTCAAGAGAAATGACAATGAGAATGTCCATCTCACGTTTGATCGACTCACCGACATCACAAATGAGCTTGAAGCTCTCGGCGCCACTGAGATCACCAAGCATGAAGTCGTCAAGACACTCCTGAGATCACTTGACAGCTTGTTTGACACCCTAGCCCTGATGATTCAAGAACGTCCTGATTTCAAGACACTCGATCCGTCTGACATACTTGAGAGGCTCAACACACACGAGTTTCAGCTTTCTGAGAAAAGAGACATCTACAGTCCCAACTATGGGCGAACTCGTGCCTTGAAGGCAAAAGTTGTCTCCTCATCTGAAGAAGAATCTGACAGCAGTTCTGATGATCCTGAAGACATTGGAAAGGAGCTTGCTATGCTTGTGAAGAAGTTCCAAAATTTCACCAAGAAGAAAGGCTTCAAAAAGTCTTCACGATCAAGCTCAAGGAATGATGAAGCTTCTGGTCATGACTACAAGAAGAGAACATTCCACAAGTGCAAGAAACCTGGCCACTACATCTCCGAGTGTCCGCAGTGGGACAATGAGAACAAGAAGAAGAAGAAGAAGAAGAAGAAGAGCAAGGAGTATGACTCTGACGACAAGAAGAAGAAGAAATACTCAAAGTCTTCTTCCAAGTCTTCCTCAAAGTCTTCATCACACAAGAAGAGCTCATCTGGCAAGGCACGTGCGTTTGTTGGCAAGGAAATGGATTCAGAGGAGGAGTCCGCTTCTGAGGAGGCGGAGGTGGAGTCTGAGGAGGAGTCCGATTCTAGCGTTGCGAGTCTGTCTACAGCATACGTTGCCAAGTCCATCTTCAACACTGAAGACAATGACTTCATCACCGACACCGATGCAAATGACAAGGACTACTCCGCTCCTACCTACTGCTTCATGGCACGCGGTGCCAAGGTAAACACACGCACTACTCACTATCAAACATCTAGTGAAGATGACTCTGATTGTGGTTCCAAACCCAGCTACAAAACACTTGCTAAAATTGCAACTGAACAACAGAAAGCCATGGAACATATTCAAAAACTGTTAGACAAAAGCGATGATCTGTTAGACGCTGAAATGACTTGATCTCAGTCCTTAATTGAAGACATAAAAAATCTTCACGTTAAGTATGAGGAACTTGAAAGTCGTCATGAAACGCTCTCAACAACTCATGAAAAGCTTTCCTATGACTATCTTCAAAGGAAGCAAGATCTTGAGAAATTGAGAGTGGCTCATGAAGATCTTCAAAAGGAAAACGAGTCACTTCGCGCCGAACAGATCAGTTCCGCTCAGGAAGGATTTGAACCACCATGTCTTAAATGCATCGAGCATGATAACGCTACTTCTGTTGCTGAGTGTTCTACTGCTGCTACTATTGCAATATCTTCAACTGCTGATGTGGTAACTAACCCCTCTGCTGAGGATACCACTGCTATTGCTGATGAGAATGCTAGGTTGAAGACATTGCTTGAAACAGGGATGTACAAAAGTCTCAAAGGGCATCAGACACTATGTGATGTCCTCAAAAGGCAGATCCTGAACCGAAACCCTAGGAAAGAGGGTGAATCCTTTGATGCAAACTATAAACTGTTTAAGAATTAGAATGGTGAAGTGTTTGCCAGGTATATTGGTACTAATTGCAGGAATGGGCCGCCTATGAAGAAGGTCTGGGTGCCGAAAAGGTGTTTGGAGAATCTTCCTGTGAATATCGTCATGACACCACAAGTGAAGAAGACAAACCCCATACCACAGGCTTCATACGGCCCAAAGGCTTCATATAGACAAAGGACTCATCTGAGTCGCACTAATGCAAATGTTTTGCAGGGAAGCCATACTCAGGCCTATGGATATGAGCGCGGTTCATCAAACCGCCATGTTCATAAGACCAAGAACTATTCTGCTTATTCTTATGAGTACTATTGTCCACCTGCAAGACTTTTTGCTAGGGCTCCAAAGCCAAAGTTCTCAGATGCTGCACTTAGACTCATTGCTTCGAAGCCACCCTTGAAGATGTGGGTGGCTAAGAAAGCTTAACTCTCTTTTGCAAGGAAAGGTCTCCAGCCAAAAACCAAAATCGTCTGACGCTATTGCTGGGGACCTTAAACATCTTGTAGGGCGCAAGATCAAATGCCCAAATGGACTTATTATGTACTTTGTTCCTGAGTCGCTTGCTACTTGCCCTATCAGTCCTAATCTCGATCTAAGCTTTCATAATCCACTGGCTCGTCAAATGTTTTTGCTTCACAATTCTCTTCTTGAAGCCTATCCCCCTAACTGCACTGTAGGGTACGACACCAGCTGCTTCAGAATGGATTATTGATAGTGGGTGCACTAATCACATGACTGGCAAGCGAAGCCTTCTCATGGACTCAACCTTACGTCCATCTGACAAAAGTCACATCACATTTGCTGATACTGGTAAAAGCAAGGTATTGGGTCTAGGTAGAGTTGCAATCTCAAAGGATCAACACATGGATAAAGTCATGCTTGTTGAATCCCTTGGTTTCAACTTAATGTCTGTCTCAATGCTTTGCGATTTAAACATGATTGTGATGTTTGGAAAATATCGTTGCCTTGTTCTAATGGAATCTGACAAGTCTCTAGTGTTTGAAGGGTATCAGAAAGATGATTTGTACGTGGTAGATTTCTCAGCAGGACCACAACTTGCCGTATGTCTTCTAGCAAAAGCTTCTGAATGTTGGCTCTGGCATCGGAGGCTATGGCATGCTGGCATGAGGAACCTCCACACCCTTGCAAGGAAGAAGCATGTCATAGGCATCGAGGGAGTCAAGTTCAAGAAGGATCACTTATGTGGTGCCTGTGAAGCAGGAAAGATGACGAGGGCCAAGCATCCCTCGAAGACAATCATGACAACGACTCAACCCTTTGAACTGCTCCACATGGATCTTTTCGGTCCCACTCATTACTCAACTCTTACTACTACTGCTTGTCTCTATGGCTTTGTCATTGTTGATGATTATTCAAGATATACCTGGGTGCATATAATTCTCTACAAGACTGAAGTGCAGGATGTCTTCAGACGCTTCGCCAATCGAGCCATGAACAACTATGGCGTCAAGACCAAGCACATCAGAAGTGACAATGGCACTGAATTCAAGAACACTGGTCTAGACACTTATCTTGATACTTTGGGCATTACACATGAATTCTCAGCTCCGTACACACCGCAGCAGAATGGTGTCGTGAAACGCAAGAACAGAACACTTATTGAGATGGACCGGACGATGCTTGATGAATACAAGACTCCAAGAAAGTTCTGGCCTGAAGCCATTGATACTGCATGCCATATCATCAACCGTGTTTATCTTCACAAGCTTCTCAACAAGACATCCTATGAGCTCCTTACTGGCAAGAAGCCAAATGTCAGTTACTTCAGAGTATTTGGTGCCAGGTGCTGGATCAAGGATCCACATCACACTTCAAAATTTGCACCAAAAGCACATGAAGGTTTTATGCTTGGATATGGAAAGGATTCGCACTCCTACAGAGTCTTCAACCTTTTTCATTATAAAGTGGTTGAAACAGTGGATGTGTGGTTCGATGAGACTAACGGCTCACAAAGAGAGCACCTGCCAAACGTGCTAGATGAAGTTCCATCCAGTGAATCAATCAAACTTATGGGAACTGGAGAAATCATACCATCTGAATCTCAGCCTGAAGAGGAACTTATCATCTCCGCACCTGATCAAACTGAAGACAATGCTCAGCCTGAAGACAATCCTTCTAACGATGACAATGATCAGCAAGAGCAAAATCTTCGTCCTCTACATCCTCGTGTTGCAAATGAAGTACAGATTGAGAAAATAATTGATAGCATCAATGCACCAGGTCCACTCACTCATTCAAGGGCAACACAGCTAGCAAATTTCTGTGGGCACTTTGCATTCGTCTCAATATCTGAACCCAAGAAAGTTGAAGAAGCCTTCATGGAACCTGAATGGATTCAAGCTATGCAAAAAGAGCTTCAACAGTTTGAGCTGAATAATGTATGGGAACTGGTTAAGCGTCCTGATCCTCGCAAGCACAATATAATTGGCACCAAATGGATATATCGCAACAAGCAAGATGAGCATGGTCAAGTTGTCAGAAACAAAGCTCGTCTCGTTGCTCAAGGGTACACTCAAGTTGAAGGGATTGACTTCGATGAAACATTTGCTCCTGTGGCTAGACTTGAAGCCATACGCATACTACTGGCCTATGCAAATCATCATAACATTCTTCTGTATCAAATGGATGTGAAGAGCGCTTTTCTCAATGGCAAGATTGACGAAGAAGTGTATGTTGCACAACCGCCTGGCTTTGAAGATCCAAAACATCCTGACATGGTGTACAAGCTCAACAAGGCACTGTATGGCCTCAAACAAGCCCCTCGGGCTTGGTATGACACACTCAAATACTTCCTGAAGAGCAAAGGCTTCAAACCTGGTTCCTTCGACCCCACTCTCTTCACGAAGACATATGATGGTGAACTGTTTGTGTGCCAAATATATGTGGATGACATTATCTTTGGCTGCACCAATCAGAAATACACAGACGAGTTTGGATATATGATGCAAGAGCAATATCAGATGTCCATGATGTGTGAGCTGAAGTTCTTCCTTGGTCTTCAAATACGTCAGCAACGCAACGGCATCTTCATATCTCAAGAGAAGTACCTCAAAGATTGCCTGAAGAAATTTGGGATGCAAGACTACAAAGGCTTCACGACGCCAATGCCAGCCAAACATCATCTGGGTCCCGACGACAATGGTAAAGAGTTCGATCAAAAGGTATACCGCTCCATGATCGTTTCTTTACTTTATCTATGTGCATCTAGGCCAGATATTATGTTTAGTGTTTGCATGTGTGCTCGATTCCAAGCGGCACCAAAGGAATCGCATCACTTAGCTGCGAAGCGAATTCTTCGATATTTGGCTCACACCCCAACACTAGGATTATGGTATCCAAAGGGCTCAGAGTTTGATCTGGTTGGATTCTTGGATGCTGATTATGCTGGTGACAAGGTGGATCGCAAGTCTACATCAGGCACATGTCATTTTCTGGGACGATCACTTGTATGTTGGCCTTCAAAGAAGCAGAACTGTGTATCTCTCTCCACTGCTGAATCTGAATACATTGCTGCTGGATCTTGCTGCGCTCGACTTCTTTGGATGAAGCAAACACTCAAAGACTATGGCATTCATCTGAAGCAAGTGCCACTCTACTGTGACAACGAAAGCGCCATCAAGATTGCCAACAACCCAGTTCAGCACTCAAAGACAAAGCACATTGAAATTCGTCATCACTTTTTCAGAGATCATGTTGTGAAGGAAGATATTGATATTATACACGTCAACACTGAAGAGCAATTGGCAGATATCTTCACCAAGCCCTTGGATGAGAAGAGGTTTTGCAAGTTACGGTATGAGCTAAATATCTTGGAATCCTCAAATGTCATGTGATCAGGCACACGTCCTAACACTTATGCATATTGATGACTTAGATGTGCAACACACGAAGTAAAGTATATCTTCAATCAATGAAGACTTACATTCTAAGTGTGAATACATTAATGTGGAATTTGACTTTGGAGCGCCACGATAATTGTGCGCCGTGTCTGGGTCTAATACTTCCTATACGGTGGGTAACGCCACCACCAAATTTTTCTGTTTGAAGTGTTTCACTCATGGCGACCTCACCGACGCCGTCTTCACGCCGGCCGCGGACATCGTCTTCTCCGCCGTCGCCGTAGGTGTCCTCCGTCGCCAAGTTAGGGCACGGACGATCGAAATGCTCGGCCTCCTCTCCCACTCCGTCTAGCAGTTTTTTTTGTGCTAATAAAACTTCCTTTTTACGGCCCCTTTGATCCTATAGATTCATCACTTTCTACCACAAGCAGTTTCTGTTCACACAAGTTGAATCTGTTTCATACTGCATCTCATAATATGCCTAGTATGTTCACTTATGCTTCACAAAGTAGTTAGATTCCTCACTTGTACTTATTCATGGATTCGTACAAATCTGGAACCAACTCTCTATCTATGAGTGAATGTCTTCTAAACTGATTTATCTTCAAAATCTTCTGAGAATGCATATGACCTCTTCCCCTTCCCTCGCACCTTAATGTTGTCACAAGTACATGTCCGTGGGAGAATCCCTTGGTTCTCATAGTCTGCATTCATTTGCAGAATTCTTACAGCATCATATAAATTCTCCCGAAGCCAGTTACTGTTTGACCAGCAAGCGGAAGCCTTTGAAACCTTTGAACATGTTGAAGCCACTCAGTTTGAAGTTCATGGCTATAGAGAAATCAGCAAGGAAGGGTGGCAGACAGCGTCGAGGGGGAACATCAAGAGATCTGCTTGATGACCTCTCAGAGCTGTACAAGACAGATCTAGAAGAGGATTACAATCAGCGCAAGACACGAATCCAATGGATTCGAAGATACTGGGCTGAGCAATGGTTCAAGTACAAGTTTGTGACCCAGGAATATGCTGAGAAGAATGCCATCAAGCGACCATGGGGAGACATCCTATACAGAAATCTTCAACCCAGGTCCAGAGATGAAGCCATTGAACAAGGCTTCTATCCCTGCATGGTCCGTGGACCACAGCCTGCAGATGCTGACCCATCGTCATTGCTATGGTGTCGTGATGACAATCTATTCAAGCGCAACTTCCAGTTTGCCAAGAATTCGGCTAAGCAAAACAAGAAGTCATTGGGACTAGACTTCAACCTTGGTCCTTCTGCTCCCCGTGTCGATGGCACCCGCGAAGCTGAACCCAATCTTGTTGGGCCCTTCTACATCCTGGAAGGTCTCATCACTCATATCATGGTTCAAGGGACAGCCGTGGATGAGCCTGCAGATGACGCTGAATCTGATGAAGCGCCTGCACCGCCGAAGCCAAAGAAACTAAAGAAGCCCAAAGCTTCAAAGCCTGCTCCTGCACCAAAGGTCTTACATGCGAAGCCACTGGCTACTGCACCTCCTGAAGACAGTGTGCAGTCTAAAGATCTATCACGTATCTCCAAGAAGACTGAGATGAGAAAGAATACTGATCAGGCACTGACTGCTGCTGCTATTCTGTGCAACGACGCTATTGATCTGTCCAGCGATGAAGATCTTGCAGATGACGCTCTTGAGCAACTGATTAAGAGCAAGGAAGAAGCAGAAATCTTCAATGATTTGCCTCTCTTTGATGTGGCAATCATCCATGACTTCATTGATGAGTGGTTTGACACGCCCAACCTCAGCTTTGAAGATCTGCAACTTCCAATTGGCCTCAGTGTCGCCTTCACTGGCGCCATTGCTTCTGAGCTAGCTCTAGCTCAGCGCATCGTTGAACTGAAGCAAAAGATCGACTATGAGAAAGCTCAGTTCAAGAAGCACATGGCCAAGCTCAGCGTGCAAGATGTGAAAAACTTCAAGATTATGCTGCACGAGCTCAAGGAAGCCTTTCTCAAGAAGCGTGAAGAAGCTAAAGGTTCTCGTGAGCGCATGAAGAGCCTGGCTGACAAGTGTGTGCAAGCCTACAATGAGGCTGAGAAGCGCAATGCTCTTGGTCGTCCTGGCATCGACCCCAGAATGGCTGTAAAGAAGAAGAAGCCCTCAACTGACCAATCTGCACCTTCAAGGCAGGAAGAACCTCGCATAGTCTTCCCAAGCAGCATGACTGGCTCGAAGCCAAAGGTCAGGTCAACCGCTTCAGAACTGAAGAAGGCGAGGACTGCCGAGGCTGAAGCCAGAAAAAGGAAAAATCCTGAAGCTTCTGATGTCGCTCCCTCTAAGAAGAAGTGCAAAACCAAGAAGGATTGGGCTGCTCCCACAGAGCCCTTAGTTGTTGAACCTATCTCAATGGTTCGCCCTGCATCTGAACACCACGAGCGCCAACTGATTGTTCCCACCGCTGAAGACATTCCAGCAGTTGATCCCCCCGCTGCTGAAGACATTGGTCACCATGACAATGTTGAAGATGATGTAATTCTTCCTCGGATCGAGCACAACTTGGTATCATCGCCTGTTCTCACGAACAGTGAACTCATCAGCATTGGTCGTCCTCTGACGCCATTTGCTCAGGATGCATCATGGGATGATCACCCACAATAACAAGACACCCCGAGTACTCCCCAACAACAAGTCACACCACCCATGCAAGAAGAAGAAGGTGACTCTAAGGCCCAGCCAACTCCATCTCCACAGGCGTCGCCAGCGCTACGCAGGCTTCGCAAAGGACCAAGGCCTCAAGTCCCTGTTTCGAGCGTTCCAGAAGGAGAAGTGCACCACCAATCTGTTGCACGTCAAGTGTTTCCAGATGCCACTCCTACTGTGAATGTCTCCGTGTCTGAAGCCAAAGGTGCTGAAGACAATCCGGCTGCATCAGCCGATGACAAACAAGAAGAAGATCGTGTCCCTACACCCCCAATCTCTGAAGAAGCTGTTCCTGAAGTGAACGTGTATGTGCCCGACCCTCCAGCTCATCAAGTGGAGGTTGAGAATCTTGAGGCTGCCACCACCAACACAAATGAAGCCAATGACGTAGTCATGGTTGAAGCAAATGTGGAGCCTGCACCAACCAATGTGCCCGAGGCCAATGAAGCCAATGATGCACCTGCAACAGATGTGCAGCCTGACGCCTCTGTTGATGCCACTGCTCCTGTTCCGCCACCAAGGCCACACACTATCGAGCAAGCATTCAACTATGGCCAACTTATCACTGTCAAATGGCCTTTTCTGACTCCTCCGCCTGCTGCTGGTCCTTAGTTTGACTATCACGTTGAGCACAGGCCTCAGGTTTAGAAGCCAATGCCAAGGTTGCCCAGGTTTCCAGGTACTGCATCTGCACCCGGATCTTTTAATATCAATGGCTTCAAGGCACACAACACCTTCTCCAATAGCGTCAAGAACCCCTACACCAAGGCAAGAATATCTTCTGATCGGTTCTGGAGCTATCAGGAGCGCAGTTATTACTCATGCATTTTGTACAATCAAGGTCACATTTTCTCACATATGCGTCTTGACACTGAAGCCATAACTGGTCTGCCTTGTCTGGAAGAAGCTCTGGATTGCTTCAGAGAGTCTGGATTGTTGCCGTTCGTCACTGACAAGGAGCACTGGAACGAAGAATTGCTGCTCCAATTCTATGCCACTCTTCATATTCGTGGCTACAACAGAGATCCGAAGACTTGGGTCCTTGAGTGGATGACAGGCAATGTTCATCACGAATCCAAAGCCTTTGATATCATTGAGCTCACTGGTCTGCCCACTCCAGGAGATCTTTATAAACCTGGTTGTCAGCTTCACAGTGCAGCTATGGAGAGCATTTTTCACAAGCCTGAACCAAACATGATTCAGATGCTTAGCATGATGAAGCCTTTGCCTCCAGATGTTGAATATCCTAAGGAGTTCTTTGTTGAAGACCTTGAGTATCTGCCACACACTATCTATCACATCATAAGGCGAACTCTCTGGCACATCAAAGGACATTCTCCACATGCAAAGCTGGAAGGTGCAATGAAGACTTTGGTCTTCCATATTCTTCATGGAAAATGCTTCAATGCACAAGACTTCTTCATCCGCCAACTTGCTGCATCAGGATCTGATCTCTTTGGCTTGAAGTTTTACGCTCCATGGATTATGCGGCTGATCAAACTTCACTCAGATGTCACCTATCAGCCCTCTGCTCGCAATCATCGGATCTTTCTGCCTGACGTCGATATGTCAGTTGAAGCCATCTATCTAGAGCCTGCCAAGGAGCCCCTTAGTCTTTAGAATGCTAATAAGCAAAGTTTCTCTCAACGCATTGAAGGTGACCCAGCAGTCACTCGTGTTTATCCTCTGGCTAGTACTACCCGTGCACCTCATCGTGCCCTCACTGAAGCCACTGAAAGCACCATTGCACAACGGCCCAAGAAGCGATCCTGTGTTCTC
Source organism: Triticum urartu (assembly GCF_056163025.1). NCBI lineage: Eukaryota > Viridiplantae > Streptophyta > Magnoliopsida > Poales > Poaceae > Triticum > Triticum urartu. The sequence goes on from NC_141874.1 coordinate 88,808,699, forward strand.
AATGACCAAGAGCTTCTGGTTGCCCTTCATCAGAAACAGGATAAGCATCATGATTGGCTGAAGCGCCAAATGCAAAGCCTCTTGGTGGACGTAAACAAGATTCGCAACCTTGCCACCAAGAATGCCTTTGTTTCCCATGAAACCTGTTGGCGTACATGGAAAGGGCTGACGCTTATGTGCTCTGAGGATGATCTTCAATAGGATGGCTTCTCTGAACGCTTCAAGTTTGACTCAACACCTCCAAGAAGGACTGTGCTGCGACGAAATCCGTCTCTTGAAGACTCTGAGTTCTCTTCCTCCGCGGCAACTGTGAATGCCAGAGTGATCGATGACGAAGACGATGCTACTTCACCGCCCCCTACTTCTGCACGCATCAACACTGCCCCGAGTTCGTTTGCACCGCCTAACAACACCGACGACCCTGCTGCTTCACCTACTCCTCATGGGAATGAGTAGATGCTCTATGTCTTCAAACCTTTTTGGTCCTTACTGACAAAAGGGGGAGAAGCATATGAGTTTGATAGTCTTCAAGCGGGTCCATATGGGCGGTTGCTTTATATTTTGCCTAGTGTTTACAACTCTCGTTTTGATACATTTGGTTCTTTGAGTTGTAACACTTAAACTCGATGGTCGTTTGCTATTTATTTGCTATTCTATGGTGCGATGATAAATTCTGCATGTGCAATGATAAATTCCGCACTTAGATCATTTTGCAGACGTCCATTTTTCATTATGCATGTCATTATCTTCACATACTTTTCACGCATGATGAATTGTCATCATAAGTTGAAGAGGATCTCCACAAGTACAACCTGTCATGTGCATTTGCATTCCAAAAGCAAATTACTTATATGCACATCTTCAGGGGGAGCCCTTGCAACTTATGAAGACAATCTCCTATCCTTTACAATTTCACATATTATATTCCCCGTTGAAAACTTCAACTAGTTTGTCATCAATCACCAAAAAGGGGGAGATTGTAAGTGCATCTAGTGCCACCCCTAGTTGGTTTTGGAGTATTGACGACAAACCTAGTTGAGGGGCTAATGTGTTTGTGAGAATTGCAGGATAACACAGGTAGAAGTCCCTCATTGATTCGGTTTTCCTACTAGAGATGACCCTGAAAGTGCGTTATATCGACTAGAGGGGGTGAATAGGCGATTTTTATGGAAGTCTTCAAAACGTGGAAGTTATGAAGACAAACAGTAGAGATATGCCTATTACTATGCAGCGGAAGGTAGACTACACTAGGCAAGCCATGGTCAAGTATTCAATAGAGTGAAAGCACAGTGACAAATAACTGCAGTGTAATAAGGATCAGGTAGGAAGATATTATGAAGCCAAACAGATCATACATTCACGTTGTGAAGACAAAAGATAGAGCAAACATGCAATGACTTCACAATGAGTAACAGTAAGAAAAAGGAAGTGAAGATGAAACCAGTGACTCGTTGAAGACAATGATTTGTTGGACCAGTTCCAGTTGCTGTGACAACTGTACGTCTGGTTGGAGTGGCTAGGTATTTAAACCTTAGGACACACAGTCCCGGACACCCAGTCCTGAACATGCAACTCAGGACACCCAGTCCTCACCGTATTCTCCTTGAGCTAAGGTCACACAGACCTTGCCCAATCACTCTGGTAAGTCTTCAAGGTAGACTCCCAAACCTTCACAGACTTCATTCACCGGCAATCCACAATGTCTCTTGGATGCTCAGAACGCGACGCCTAACCGGCTGGAGGATGCACAGTCCTCAAGTGTAATAAGTCTTCAGATCACTCAGACAAGAAGACTTAAGTGATGCCCAATTCTCTCTGGATCTGGGTGGTTAGGGCTTTATCCTCGCTAGGTATTCTCTCTCTCAAAGGCTTCGAGGTGGGTTGCTCTCAAACGACAAAAGCCGTGCACTGAATCTGAGCAGCCAACCGTTTATGGTTGTAGGGGGTGGGCTATATATAGCCACTTGGCAACCCGACCTGATTTGTCCGAAATGACCCTGGGTCACTAAGGAACTGACACGTGTTCCAACGGTCAGATTTCAAACCCACACGGCAACTTTACTTGGGCTACAAGCAAAGCTGACTTGTCTGACTTTGGACAAGATTTGCTCTCATAGTCTTCACTCGAAGACATAGGTTTTTTGTTTAGGCATCACTTCAGTCGTTCTGACTGGTTCTCTTGGACCCCACTTAATAGTACGGTGGTTCCTATGACTCAACACAAATGAAAGAGAACTACGAAAGATCTAAGTCTTCGAGCTCCATAGGCTTCATGCGGTGTCTTCTCTTGTCATAGTCTTCAATGTGAATATCTTCATATACCACCTTTGACATAAATGTCTTCATACATTTTTAGGGGTCATCTCTGGTAGGAAAACCGAATCAATGAGGGACTTCTACCTGTGTTATCCTGCAATTCTCACAAACACATTAGTCCCTCAACTAGGTTTGTCGTCAATACTCCAAAACCAACTAGGGGTGGCACTAGATGCACTTACAATCTCCCCCTTTTTGGTGATTGATGACAAACTAGTTGAAGTTTTCAACGGGATATATAATCTGTGAAATTTGTAAAGGATAAGGAATTGTCTTCATAAGTTGCAAGGGCTCCCCCTGAAGATGTGCATATAAGTAATTTGCTTTTGGAATGCAAATGCACATGGCAGGTTGTGCTTGTGGAGATCCACTTCAACTTATGATGACAATCCACTATGCATGTGAAAGTATATGAAGATAATGACATGCATAATGAAAAATGGACGTCTGCAGAATGATCTAAGTCCGGAATTTATCGTCGCACATGCGGAATTTTTCATCGCAAAACAAGTTGGCAAATAAGTAGCAGACGACCATCGAGTTTAAGTGTTACAACTCAAAGAACCCGCTTGAAGACTATCAACCTCATATGCTTCTCCCCCTTTTGTCAGTGAGGACCAAAAAGGTTTGAAGACATAGAGTGTCTACTCGTTCCCATGAGCAGCAGGGTCATTGGTGGTGTTTGGCGGTGCTGAAGAGGGTGGTGGTGAAGTAGCATCGTCTTCATCCTCGATAACTCGGGCAGTCACTGTTGCAGCAGAGGAAGAGAACTCAGAGTCTTCAAGGGATGGTGTTCCTCGTAGCACAGCCCTTCTAGGAGGTGTGGAGTCAAACTTGAATCGCTTAGTGAAGCCATCCTCTTGAAGATCAGCTTCAGAACACATCATCGTTAGCCCTTTCCATGTACGGCGACATGTTTCATGGGTAACGAAAGCATTCTTGGTGGCAAGATTTTGAATGCGATTAACATCCACCAAGAGGCTTTTCATCTGACGCTTCAGCTAGTCATGATGCCTATCCTGTTTTTGATGAAGGGCCACAAGAAGCTCTCGGTCATTGAGAACACGAGTGCGCTTCTTGGGTTTGGGAGCAGTTGTGCTGTCAGTGGCTTCAGTGGAAGCAGGGCATGGTGCACGTATAGTGCCAGCCAACGGATACACCCGAGAGACTGCTTCAACTCCTTCAATGTTTTGAGTGAAGCTCTGGTGTTCTGCATTCTGAAGACTTAGAGGTTGCTTGGTAGGCTCAGGATAGATGGCTTCAGCAGAGGTATCCACATCAGGCAAGAAGATCCGATGGTTGCAGGCTGAGGGTTGATACGACATAGCAGAGTGAAGTTTGATCAGCCGCATTACCCAGGGGGCGTAGAACTTCAAACCAAACAGATCAGAGCCTGATGCAGCAAGTTGGCGTATGAAGAAGTCCTGTGCATTGAAGCATTTGCCATGAAGGATATAGAATATCAAAGTCTTCATTGCACCCTCAATCTTGGCATTTGGAGAGTGTCCTTTAATGGGCCAGAGAGTCTGCCTGATAATGTGATAGATGGTTCTTGGCAGATACTCAAGGTCTTCAACGAAGAACTCTGTGGGATAAGCAGCATCTTGGGGCAATGGCTTCATCATGCTGAGCATCTGACTCATATTAGGTTCAGGCCTCTGAAAGATACTCTCAATTGCTTCAGTATGCAGCTGACAGCCTTGCTCGAAGAGATCGCCAGGAGTGGGCAAGCGAGTGAGCTCAATGATGTCAAATGCATTGGCTTCGTGATGAACATTGCCGGTCATCCACTCCAGGACCCAAGTCTTCGGATCTCTGTTGTACCCACGGATGTGGAGTGTGGCATAGAATTGGAGCAGCAGCTCTTCATTCCAATGCTCTTGGTCAGTTATGAGTGGCAGCAGTCCAACTTGCTTGAAACAATCCAACGCTTCTTCTAGGCAGGGCAGACCAGCTATAGCTTCAACGTCAAGGCACTTGTGTGGGAAGATGCGACCTTGGTTGTACAGTATGCATGAGTAATAGCTTCGCTGAGGATAGCTCCAGAACCGATCTGATGAAATCCTTTCCCTTGAGTAGGGGTTCTTGGAGCTATTGAAGAATGTATTGTCTGCCCTGAAGCCATTGATGTTGAAGGAGCCAGGTGCTGATGCAGGACCTGGGAACCTTGGCAATCTTGGGATTGGCTTCTGTACCTGAGGCCTGTGCTCAACATGATAGTCGAACTGGGGACCGGCAGCAGACTCAGGAACAGAAGTGTCAGGATTAGTGGCTTCGCTGTCTTCTGATGCTTTTGGTGGGGAGGGCTCCACATTAGCTTCATTTTTGGTTGTGGCAGCCTCATGATTTTCATCCTCCACTTGACGAGCTGGAGGGTCGGACACAAGCACGTTCTCCATAAGAACTACTTCTTGGTGAGACGAGGGGACTTGTGGTACTTCTTCTTCTTCGGCTGATGCAGCCGGAATGTCTTCAGCAGAGACGTGAGGCCTTGGACCTTTGTGAAGCCTACGCAACGCGGGCGACGCCTGTGGAGTTTGAGTGGGCTGGGCCTCATTGTCTTCTTCCTCTTGTGGGCGATCCGCCCATGAGGCATCCTGGGCGATTAGCGTCAATGGACGACCAATGCTGATGAGTTCGCTGGTGTCTTGCTGAGGAAGGACTGCATCATCTTCTACATTGTCATGTTGACCAATGTCTTCAGCAGTGATGGGATCAGCTGCTGGAATGTCTTCAGCTTCATGAGCCTCTGTGGAAGCAGGCTCATGGACAGTCAGTTGGCGTTCAGCTTCAGGATAGACCATAGAAATGGGTTCAACCATCAAGGGCTCTGTGGGAGCAGCCCGATCTTTCTTGGTCTTCCTCTTCTTGTTAGAGGGGGCAGTTGCAGATGCTTCAGGATATTTTCTCTTCCTTGCTTCAGCCTCAGCAGTCTTGGTCTTCTTGAGCTCTGAAGCGGTTTACCGGCTCTTTGGCTTCGAGCCAGTCATTCTTGTGGGGAAGACAATCGGAACTGCTTCCTGCCTTGGTGAGTCGGGTTCAGCCGTAGCAGGCTTCTTCTTCTTCTTCTTCTTCGCGGCCATCCTGGGGTCGATGCCAGGACGCCCAAGTGCCTTGCGCTTCTCAGCCTCATTGTAGGCTTGCACACATCTGTCAGCCAGAGTCTTCATGCGCTCACGCGAACCTTGAGCTTCTGCACGTTTCTTCAGAAAAGCTTCCTTGAGCTCGTGCATCATGATCTTGAAGTTCTTCATATCTTGCACGCTGAGCTTGGCCATATGCTTCTTGAACTGAGCCTTTTCATAGTCAATCTTCTGCTTTAGCTCAACAACGCGCTGGGCGATGGCTAGTTCTGAAGCAATGGCGCCATGGAAGGCGACACTGAGGCCAGCTGCAGATCATCGAAGCTGATGTTGGGCGTGTCAAACCACTCATCAATAAAGTTGTGGATGATGGTGACATCAAAGAGTGGCAGATCATTGAAGATTTCTGCTTCTTCTTTGCTCTTGATGAGTTGCTCAAGAGCGTCATCTGCTAGGTCTTCATCACTTGACAGGTCAATGTCATCATTGCGCAGAATAGCAGCAGCTGTGAGTTCTTGGCCGCTGTGTGGCAGAGGCACCTTGGCCTTCTGGGGCTTTGAGATGCGTGATAAGTCTTCAGACGGCACACTGTCTTCAGGAGGTGCAGTTGCCAGTGGCTTCGCCCTTGAAATTTTGGGTGAAGGAACAGGCTTGGAAGCTTTAGGCTTCTTCATCTTCTTTGGCTTCAGCACTGCAGGAGCTTCTTCTGATTCAGAGTCAGCTGGAGGCTCATTCACTGCAGTCCCTTGAACCAAGATGCGGGTAATGAGGCCTTCAAGGTTGGCATACGGACCGATGACATTGGGTTCTGCTTCTCGTGTGCCATCTGCCCTTGGTGCTGAGGGACCAGGGTTGAAGTCTAACCCAAACTTCTTCTTGTTCTGCTTCGCTGAGTTTTGTGCAAACTGGAAGTTGCGCTTGAACAGATTGTCATCACGACACCAGAGTAGTGACGACGGATGTGCATCATCAGGCTGTGGCCCACGGACCATGCATGGATAGAAGCTTTGGGCAATAGCTTCATCTCTGGACCTGGGTAGAAGATTCTTGTATAGGATGTCTCCCCACGGTCTTTTGATGGCACTTTTCTCAGCATACTCTTGGGTTGTGAAGCGGTATTTGAACCATTGTTCTGCCCAATATCGTCGAATCCATTGGATTCGGGTCTTGCGCTGACTATAATCCTCTTCAGGATCTGTCTTATACATTTCTGCGAGTTCATCAGGCAGATCTCTGGATGTTCCGCCATGACGTTGTCTGCCCCCCTTCCTTGTTGCTTTCTCTGAAGCCATGAACTTTAACTTGAAAGGCTTCAAGACGTTCAAAGGCTTCAAAGGCTTTCTCTTGCTGGACCAACAGGAACTGGCTTCAGGAGAATTTATGTGATGCTATAAGAATTCTGCAAATGAATGCAGACTATGAGAACCAAAGGATTCTCCCATGGACATGTACCTGTGACAGCATTAAGGTGCGAGGGAAGGGGAAGAGGTCATATGCATTCTCAGAAGATTTTGAAGATAAATCAGTTTAGAAGACATTGACCTCATCGTGCGAAGACATTCACTCATAGATAAGAAGTTGGTTCCAGATTTGTACGAACCCACAGATCAGTACAAGTGAGGAATCTAACTACTTTGTGAAGCACAAGTGAATATACTTGGCATGTTATGAGATGCAGTATGAGAGAGATCTAACTTGTGTGAATAGAAACTTCTTATGGTAGAAAGTGACAAAGCCATAGGATCAAAAGGGGCCATAAAAAGAAGTTTTATTTACCACACTGGGAACTGCTAGACGGAGTGGGAGATGAGGCCGAGCAGTTCAATCTTCCGTGCCCTAACTTGGCGACGGAGGACACCTACGGCGACGGCGGAGAGGACGATGTCCGTGATCGGCGTGAAGACGGCGTCGGAGAGGTTGCGGCAGCGAAGCGCTTCGTCGCCGGCGTCGTCGAGGGCTAGCGGTGGCGCTAGGGTTCGTGCGAGAGTGGAAGAAGAGATAATGACCGCTGTGAAGTGTGTATTTATAGGTACAGGGGCGGCACTGCGCTATTACACAGGTGCCCCTGGCGATTCGCATCTGAGTAACACGTGGCCATCATGCGGAATTTAGGGGTTTGTTCCACGTCCCACGCACGCCTGGATTGTCGGGTGGTCGTTCCTACTTCTCCGGATTTCATGTGGATGAATGAGCATTTAAAACGGACTTAAAGGTTGTCTCTGTGTCTTCTGCTGACAAGGGCGCAGAGAAGACATTCGACAGTTTCAATAGAATGCATATGACTTGGAGAGATAGAATTTGAGATAGAAAGCATAGAGAGGTTAGGGTCCGATCACATTCACTTAGTTCAAAAGATTCAAACAAGAAGACATAGCTATAAGTGAATGTTGTAGAGGACAGAACACTAGTATATATATATATATATATATTTAATCAACATAGTGAAGATAATCATGAAGACATGTTGAGGTTGAAGCCAAACCAAATGTGAAGACATTGCAAGGTAACGCCATGAGTGAAACACTTCAAAATAGAACGTTTGATGGTGGCGTTACCCACCGTATAGGAAGTATTAGACCCAGACACGGCGCACAATTATCGTGGCGCTCCGAAGTCAAATTCCACATTAATGTATTCACACTTAGAATGTATGTCTTCATTGATTGAAGATATACGTTACTTTGTGTGTTGCACATCTAAGTCATCAATATGCATAAGTGTTAGGATGTGTGCCTGATCACAGGACATTTGAGGATTCCAGGATATTTAGCTCACACCGTAACTTGCAAAATCCCTTCTCATCCAAGGGCTTGGTGAAGATATCTGCCAATTGCTCTTCAGTGTTGACGTGTATGATATCAATATCTTCCTTCACAACATGATCTCTGAGAAAGAGATGACGAATTTCTATGTGCTTTGTCTTCGAGTGCTGAACTGGGTTGTTGGCAATCTTGATGGCGCTTTCGTTGTCGCAGTAAAGTGGCACTTGCTTCAGATGAATGCCATAGTCCTTGAGAGTTTGCTTCATCCACAGAAGCTGAGCGCAGCAAGATCCAGCAGCGATGTATTCAGATTCAGCAATGGATAGGGATACACGGTTCTGCTTCTTTGAAGACCAACATACAAGTGATCGTCCCAGAAAGTGGCATGTGCCTGATGTAGACTTCCGATCAACCTTGTCACCAGCATAATCAGCATCCAAGAATCCAACCAGATCAAACTCTGAGCCCTTTGGATACCATAAACCGAGAGTTGGGGTGTGAGCCAAATATCGAAGAATTCGCTTCACAGCTAAGTGATGCGACTCCTTTGTGCCGCTTGAAATTGAGCACACATGCAAACACTAAGCATAATATCTGGCCTAGATGCACATAAATAAAGCAACGAACCAATCATGGAGCGGTATACCTTTTGATCGAACTCTTTACCATTGTCATCGGAACCCAGATGATGTTTGGCTGGCATTGGTGTTGTGAAGCCTTTGCAGTCTTGCATACCAAACTTCTTCAGGCACTCCTTGAGATACTTCTCTTGAGATATGAAGATGCCGTTTCGTTGTTGTCGTATTTGAAGACCGAGGAAGAACTTCAGCTCCCCCATCATAGACATCTGATATTGCTCTTGCATCATATAGCCAAACTCTTCACTGTACTTCTGATTGGTGCAGCCGAAGATAATGTCATCCACATATATTTGGCACACAAACAGTTCACCATCATATGTCTTCGTGAAGAGAGTGGGGTCTAGGGAACCAGGTATGAAGCCTTTGCTCTTCAGGAAATATTTGAGTGTGTCATACCAGGCCCGAGGGGCTTGTTTGAGGCCATACAGTGCCTTGTTGAGCTTGTATACCGTGTCAGGATGTTTTGGATCTTCAAACCCAGGCGGTTGTGCAACATACACTTCTTCTTCAATCTTGCCATTGAGAAAGGCACTCTTCACATCCATTTGATAGAAGTATGTTATGATGATTTGCATAGGCTAGCAGTATACGTATGGCTTCAAGTCTGGCCACAGGGGCAAATGTTTCATCGAAATCAATGCCTTCCACTTGAGTATATCCTTGAGCAACGAGATGAGCTTTGTTTCTGACAATTTGACCATGCTCATCTTGCTTGTTGCGGTATATCCATTTGGTGCCTATTATATTGTGCTTCCGTGGATCAGGACGCTTAACCAGTTCCCATACATTGTTCAGCTCAAACTGTTGAAGCTCTTCTTGCATAGCTTGAATCCATTCAGGTTCCATGAAGACTTCTTCAACTTTCTTGGGTTCTGTAATTGAGACGAATGCGAAGTGCCCACAGAAATTTGCCAGCTGAGTTGCCCTTGAACGAGTGAGTGGACCGGGTGCATTGATGCTGTCAATTATTCTTTCAATCTGCACTTCATTGGCAACACGAGGATGTACAGGGCGAAGACTTTGCTCTTGCTGATCATTGTCGTTGTTGGAGGGATCGTCTTCAGGTTGAGCATTGTCTTCAGGTTGATCTGGTGCGGAGATGATGAGTTCCTCTTCAGGATGAGCTTCAGAAGGTATGATTTCTCCAGTTCCCATAAGCTTGATTGATTCACTGGATGGAATTTCATCTAGCATATTTGGCAGGTGCTCTCTTTGTGAACCATTGGTCTCATCGAACCGCACATCCACTGTTTCAACCACTTTGTAATGAAAGAGATTGAAGACTCTGTAGGAGTGCGAATCCTTTCCATATCCAAGCATAAAACCCTCATGTGCTTTTGGTGCAAACTTTGAGGTGTGATGTGGGTCCTTAATCCAGCACTTTGCGCCAAATACTCTGAAGTAACTGACGTTTGGCTTCTTGCCAGTTAGGAGTTCATAAGATGTCTTGTTAAGAAGCTTGTGAAGATAAACACGGTTGATTGTATGACATGCAGTGTCAATGGCTTCAGGCCAGAATTTTCTTGGAGTCTTGTATTCATCTAGCATCGTTCTGGCCATCTCAATGAGTGTTCTGTTCTTGCGTTCGACGACGCCATTCTGCTGTGGCGTGTACGGGGCTGAGAATTCATGTGTGATGCCCAAGGTATGAAGATATGTGTCAAGGCCAGTGTTCTTGAATTCAGTGCCATTGTCACTTCTGATGTGCTTTATCTTGGCGCCATAGTTGTTCATTGCTCGATTGGCGAAGCGTCTGAAGACATCCTGCACTTCAGTCTTGTAAAGGATTATGTGCACCCAAGTATATCTAGAGTAATCATCAACAATGACAAAGCCATATAGGCAAGCAGTAGTGGTAAAAGTTGAGTAGTGAGTGGGACCAAAAAGATCCATGTGAAGCAGTTCGAAGGGTCGAGTAGTGGTCATGATTGTCTTCGAGGGATGTTTGGCCCTCGTCATCTTCCCTGCTTCACAGGCACCGCATAAGTGATCTTTCTTGAACTTGATGCCCTCGATGCCTATGACATGCTTCTTCTTCGCAAGGGTATGGAGGTTCCTCATGCCAGCATGCCCAAGCCTCCGATGCCAAAGCCAGCATTCTGAAGCTTTTGCTAGAAGACATACTGCAAGCTGTGGCCCTGCTGAGAAATCTACTACGTACAAATCATCTTTCTGATACCCTTCAAACACTAGAGACTTGTCAGATTCCATTAGTACCAGGCAACGATATTTTCCAAATATTACGATCATGTTCAAATCGCAAAGCATTGAGACAGACATTAAGTTGAAGCCAAGGGATTCAACAAGCATGACTTTATCCATGTGTTGATCCCTTGAGATTGCAACTCTACCTAGACCCAATACCTTACTTTTACTAGTGTCAGCGAATGTGATGTGGCTCTTGTCAGATGGACGTAAGGTTGAGTCCATAAGAAGGCTTCTTTTGCCGGTCATGTGATTTGTACACCCACTGTCAATAATCCATTCTGAAGACGTTGGTGTCGTACCCTACAGTGCAGTTAGGGGGATAGGCTTCATGAAGAGAATTGTGAAGCAAAAACATTTGACGAACCAGTGGGTTATGAAAACTTAGATCCAGATTAGGACTAATAGCGAGAGTAGCATGCGATTCAGGAACGAAGTACATAGTAATGCCATTCGGGCATTTGATCTTGCGCCCTACAAGATGTTTAAGGTCCCCAGCAATAGCGTCAGAAGATTTTGGTTTTCTGCTGGAGACCTTTCCCTGCAAAAGAGAGTTAAGCTTTCTTAGCCACCCACATCTTCAAGGGTGGCTTAGAAGCAATAAGTCTAAGTGCAGCATCTGAGAATTTTGGCTTTGGAGCCCTAGCAAACAGTCTAGCAGGCGGACAATAGTACTCATAAGAATAGGCAGAATAGTTCTTGGTCATATGAACATGGCGGTTTGATGAACCGCTCTCATATTCATATGCCTGAGTATGGTTTCCCTGCAAAACATTTGCGTTAGTGCGACTCAGGTGAGTCCTCTGTCTGTATGAAGCCTTTGGACCGTATGAAGCCTTTGGTCTGAGGTTTGTCTTCTTCATGTGAGGTGTCATGAAGACATTCACAGGAAGATTTTCCAGACACCTTTTCGGAACCCAGATCTTCTTCATGGGCGGTCCATTCCTGCAGTTAGTACCAATGTACCTGGCAAACACTTCACCATTCTGATTCTTAAATAGTACATAGTTTGCATCAAAGGATTCATCAATGATAATGGAGTTAGCACAAGTGAAGCCAGATAGATTGGATGGATCTGCTGAAGGTTCCTTTGCAGCAACCCACATGGTTTTGGGGTACTGCTCAGGTTTCCAGTAAGAGCCATCTGCATTCATTTTCCTTACGAACCCAACACCCTCTTTCCTAGGGTTTCGGTTCAGAATCTGCTTCTTGAGGACATCACATAATGTCTGATGCCCTTTAAGACTTTTGTACATCCCTGTTTCAAGCAATGTCTTCAACCTAGCATTCTCATTAGCAATAGCGGTGGTTTCCTCAGCAGAGGGGTTAGTTACCACATTAACAGTTGAAGATATTGCAACAGCAGTAGCAGTGGAACATTCAGCAACAGAAGTAGCATTATCACGCTCAATGCATTTAAGACATGGTGGTTCAAATCCTTCCTGAGCGAAACTGATCTGTTTGGCGCGAAGTGACTCGTTTTCCTTTTGAAGATCTTCATGAGTCGCTCTCAATTTCTCAAGATCTTGCTTCCTTTGAAGATAATCATAGGAAAGCTTTTCATGAGTTGTTGAGAGAGTATCATGAAGACTTTCAAGTTCCTGATACTTAACGTGAAGATTTTTTATGTCTTCAATTAAGGATTCAGATCGAGTCATTTCAGCACCCAACGGATCATCGCTTCTGTCTAACAGTTTTTGAATATGTTCCATAGCTTTCCGTTGTTCAGTTGCAATTTTAGCAAGTGTTTTGTAGCTGGGTTTCGAACCACAATCAGAGTCATCATCGCTAGATGTTTGATAGTGAGTAGTGCGTGTGTTTACCTTGGCACCACGTGCCATGAAGCAGTAGGTAGGAGTGGAGTAGTCCTTGTCATTTGCATCCGTGTCGGTGATGAAGTCATTGTCTTCAGTGTTGAAGATGGACTTGGCGACGTATGTTGTAGCCAGACTTGCAATGCCAGAATCAGACTCCTCCTCAGGCTCCACCTCTGCCTCCTCAGAAGTGGACTCCTCCTCTGAATCCATTTCCTTGCCAACAAATGCACATGCCTTGCCAGATGAGCTCTTCTTGTGTGATGAAGACTTTGAGGAAGACTTGGAAGAAGACTTTGAGTATTTCTTCTTCTTCTTGTCGTCAGAGTCATATTCCTTGCTCTTCTTCTTCTTTCTGTTCTCATTGTCCCACTGTGCACACTCAGAGATGAAGTGTCCAGTTTTCTTGCACTTGTGGCATGTTTTCTTCTTGTAGTCATGAGCAGAAGCTTCATCATTCCTTGAGCTTGATCGTGAAGACTTTCTGAAGCCTTTCTTCTTGGTGAATTTTTGGAACTTCTTCACAAGCATTGCAAGTTCCCTTCCAATGTCTTCAGGATCATCAGAACTGCTGTCAGATTCTTCTTCAGATGAGGAAACAGCTTTTGCCTTCAAGGCACGAGTTCGCCCATAGTTTGGACCGTAGATATCTCTTTTCTCAGAAAGATGAAACTCATGTGTGTTGAGCCTCTCGAGTATGTCAGACGGATCGAGTGTCTTGAAATCAGGACGTTCTTGAATCATCAGGGCTAGGATGTCAAACGAACTATCAAGTGATCTCAGCAGCGTCTTGACGACTTCATGTTTGGTGATCTCAGTAGCGCCAAGGGCTTGAAGCTCATTTGTGATGTCAGTGAGTCGGTCAAATGTGTGCTGGACATTCTCATTGTCATTTCGCTTGAAGCGGTTGAAGAGGTTGCGAAGGACACTGATTCTCTGATCTCTCTAGGTTGAGATGCCTTCATTGACCTTGGAGAGCCAGTCCCAGACCAGCTTGGATGTCTTCAAAGCACTCACACGGCCATACTGTCCTTTGGTCAGATGACCACAGATGATATTCTTGGTAGTAGAGTCCAGTTGAACGAATTTCTTGACATCAACAGCAGTGACACCTTCTCCAGCCTTGGGAATGTCGTTCTCGACGACATACCATAGGTCGACGTCAATGGCTTCAAGATGCATGCGCATCTTATTCTTCCAGTAGGGATATTCAGTTCCATCGAAGACGGGGCACGCAGCAGAGACTTTAATTATCCCTGCAGTCGACATAGCTAAAACTCCAGGTGGTTAAACCGAATCACACAGAACAAGGGAGCACCTTGCTCTGATACCAATTGAAAGTGCGTTATATCGACTAGAGGGGGGGTGAATAGGCGATTTTTATGAAAGTCTTCAAAACGTGGAAGTTATGAAGACAAACAGTAGAGATATGCCTATTACTATGCAGCAGAAGGTAGACTACACTAGGCAAGCCATGGTCAAGTATTCAATAGAGTGAAAGCACAGTGACAAATAGCTGCAGTGTAATAAGGATCAGGTAGGAAGATATTATGAAGCCAAACAGATCATACATTCACGTTGTGAAGACAAAAGATAGAGCAAACATGCAATGACTTCACAATGAGTAACAGTAAGAAAAAGGAAGTGAAGATGAAACCAGTGACTCATTGAAGACAATGATTTGTTGGACCAGTTCCAGTTGCTGTGACAACTATACGTCTGGTTGGAGCGGCTAGGTATTTAAACCTTAGGACACACAGTCCCGGACACCCAGTCCTGAACACGCAGCTCAGGACACCCAGTCCTCACCGTATTCTCCTTGAGCTAAGGTCACACAGACCTCGCCCAATCACTCTGGTAAGTCTTCAAGGTAGACTCCCAAACCTTCACAGACATCGTTCACCGGCAATCCACAATGTCTCTTGGATGCTCAGAACGCGACGCCTAACCGACTGGAGGATGCACAGTCCTCAAGTGTAATAAGTCTTCAGATCACTCAGACAAGAAGACTTAAGTGATGCCCAATTCTCTCTAGCTCTGGGTGGTTAGGGCTTTATCCTCGCTAGGTATTCTCTCTCCCAAAGGCTTCGAGGTGGGTTGCTCTCAAATGACAAAAGCCATGCACTGAATCTGAGCAGCCAACCGTTTATGGTTGTAGGGAGTGGGCTATATATAGCCACTTGGAAACCCGACCTGATTTGTCCGAAATGACCCTGGGTCACTAAGGAACTGACACGTGTTCCAACGGTCAGATTTCAAACCCACACGGCAACTTTACTTGGGTTACAAGCAAAGCTGACTTGTCCGACTCTGGACAAGATTTGCTCTCATAGTCTTCACTCGAAGACATAGGTTTTTTGTTTAGGCATCACTTCAGTCGTTCTGACTGGTTCTCTTGGACCCCACTTAACAGTACGGTGGTTCCTATGACTCAACACAAATGAAAGAGAACTATGAAAGATCTAAGTCTTCGAGCTCCATAGGCTTCATGCGGTGTCTTCTCTTGTCATAGTCTTCAATGTGAATATCTTCATATACCACCTTTGACATAAATGTCTTCATACATTTTTAGGGGTCATCTCTGGTAGGAAAACCGAATCAATGAGGGACTTCTACCTATGTTATCCTGCAATTCTCACAAACACATTAGTCCCTCAACTAGGTTTGTCGTCAATACTCCAAAACCAACTAGGGGTGGCACTAGATGCACTTACAGACCCCTAAAAATGTAAGAAGACATTGAAGTCAAAGGTGGTATGTGAAGACATTCACATTGAAGACTATGACAAGAGAAGACATCACATGAAGACTATGGAGCGTGAAGACTTAGTTCTTTCTTCGTTCTTTTTCTTCTTTGTTGAGTCATAGGAACCACCGTACTGTTAAGTGGGGTCCAAGAAAACCAGTCAGAATGACTGAAGTGATGCTTAACCAAAATCCTATGTCTTCGAGCGAAGACTATGAGAGCAAATCTTGTCCAGAGTTGGATAAGTCAGCTTTTCTTGTAGTCCAAGTAAAGTTGTCGTGTGTGTTTGAAATCTGACCGTTGGAACACATGTCAGTTCCTTAGTGACCAAGGGTCATTTCGGACAAATCGGGTCGGGTTGCCTAGTGGCTATAAATAGCCCACCCCCTACAACCATAATCGGTTGGCTGCTCAGAGTTAGAGTACGGCTTTTGTCGTTTGAGAGCAACCCACCTCAAAGCCTTTGAGAGAGAATTCCTTGCGAGGATAAAGCCCTAAACACCCAGAGCCAAAGAGTGTTAGGCATCACTTAAGTCTTCCTGTCTGTGTGATCTGAAGATTTATTACACTTGAGGACTGTGAATCCTCCAGCCGGTTAGGCATCGCGTTCTGAGCATCCAAGAGTCATTGTGGATCGCCGGTGAACGAAGTCTGTGAAGGTTTGGAAGTCTACCTTGAAGACTTACCAGAGTGATTGGGCGAGGACTGGGTGTCCTTAGCTCAAGGGGAATAAGGTGAAGATGAGGTCTTCTGAGTTGAATCTCAGCCTCCCTAACCAGACGTACAGTTGTCACAGCAACTGGAACTGGTCCAACAAATCATTGTCTTCAACGAGTCACTGGTTTCATCCTTCCCTTCCCTTTACTTACTGTTGGTCCTTGTGAAGTCATTGCATGATTGCATTATCTTTTGTCTTCACTGAGTGACTGCTTGTTCTGATTGGCTTCACAATATCTTCCTACCTGATCTTTACTGCCTAGCTGCTATTAGTCATTGTGCTTTCACTTCATTGAATACTTGACTATGGCTTTCCTAGTGTAGTCTACCTTCCGCTGCATGGTAATAGGTTTATTTCTATCGTTTGTCTTCGAAACTTCCATGTTTTGAAGACTTTCATAAAAATCGCCTATTCACCCCCCCCCCTCTAGTCGATCACTAGCACTTTACCAACATTCTTCATGAGTTGTCTTTCCCTTCCAGTGGGAGTAATTGAGCAAATCAACAAATATCTCAGGCATTGCTTTTGGAGGAAATATGGAACTGAGGAAGTTGGGAACGCTTTCATCACATGGGAAACTATCTGCAAGCCCAAATCTCATGGAGGGCTAGGAGTTCTTGATATTCAGATGCATAATAAAGCCCTGCTAATCAAAAACCTTCATATGTTTTTTAACAAACAAAACTTTTCTTGGGTGAAACTGCTATGGGAAACTTATTATTCAGACTCTCTGAGGGAGTCCTGGATTAGGGGGTGTTCGGGTAGCCGGACTATACCTTCAGCCGGACTCCTGGACTATGAAGATACAAGATTGAAGACTACGTCCCGTGTCCGGATGGGACTTTCCTTGGCGTGGAAGGAAAGCTTGGCGATGCGGATATTCAAGATCTCCTACCATTGTAACCGACTCTATGTAACCCTAACCCTATCCGGTGTCTATATAAACCGGAGGGTTTTAGTCCGTAGGACGACATAATCAACTCCATAGACAACAATCATACCATAGGCTAGCTTCTAGGGTTTAGCCTCCTTCATCTCGTGGTAGATCTACTCTTGTACTACCCATATCATCAATATTAATCAAGCAGGACGTAGGGTTTTACCTCCATCGAGAGGGCCCGAACCTGGGTAAAACATCGTGCTCCTTGCCTCCTGTTACCATCCGGCCTAGACGCACAGTTTGGGACCCCCTACCCGAGATCCGCCGGTTTTGACACCGACATTGGTGCTTTCATTGAGAGTTCCTCTGTGTCATCGCCTTTAAGCCCGATGGCTCCTTTGATCATCAACAACGATGCGGTCCAGGGTGAGACTTTTCTCCCTGGACAGATCTTCGTCTTCGGCGGCTTCGCTCTGCGGGCCAATTCTCTTGGCCACTTGGAGCAGATCGAAAGCTATGCCCCTGGCCATCAAGTCAGGTTTGGAAGCTTAAACTACACGGCTGACATCCGCGGAGACTTGATCTTCGACGGGTTCGAGCCACGGCCAAGCGCGCCTCACTATCTCGAGGGGCATGATCTAGCTCTGCCTCCGGATAGTGTCCTGGAGGCCGCACACGCATCGGTTCCGACCTCTAGCTCGGAGCCTATTGCGCCAATCGAGGATGAGCGGTTGGACGCCACCTCGGGGGCTGCGATCTCAAAGGCGATCGAGCCGAACGCTAGCCCCGCACTCTGCATGATCCGTGACTCCAAGGATCCGGACTCCTCCCCGGACTCCGAACCCCCCGCGCCCCTGCCAATCGAATCCGATTGGGCACCGATAATGGAGTTCACCGCCGCAGACATCTTTCAGCACTCGCCTTTTGGCGTCCTCCTGAATTCTCTTAAGTCTCTCTCTTTATCAGGAGAGCCCTGGCCGGATTACGGTCAGCGAGGATGGGATACGGACGACGAAGAAATTCAAAGCCCACCCACCACCCACTTTGTAGCCACTGTCGACGATTTAACCGACATGCTTGACTTCGGCTCCGAAGACATCGACGGTATGGACGACGATGTAGGAGACGAACAGGAACCAGCACCTGTAGGGCGCTGGAAGGCCACCTCGTCATATGACATATATATGGTGGATACTCCAAAAGATGGAGATGGCGATGGAACAGTGGGGGATGACACCCCCAAGAAACAGCCAAAGCGCCGGCGTCAGCGGCGCCGCTCTAAATCCCGCCAAAGCAAAAATGGTGATTCCGGCACGGGAGATAATACTACCCTGGATAGCTCCGAAGAACACCCACCTCAGCAAGATTCGGCACAGGAAGATGGAGAAGCCAGCCCTCATGAGAGAGCGGCAGACCAAGAGGTTGAGGATGATAACTATATGCCTCCCTTCGAAGACGAGGCAAGCCTCGATGACGACGAATTCGTCATACCATCAGACCCCGCCGAGCAAGAGCGTTTCAAACGCAGGCTTTTAGCCACGGCAAGCAGCCTCAAGAAAAAGCAGCAACAGCTTAGAGCTGCCCAAGATTTGCTAGCTGACAGATGGACTGAAGTCCTTGCGGCCGAAGAGTATGAACTCAAACGCCCTTCCAAGAGTTACCCAAAGCGCAGGCTGCTACCCCGATCAGAGGAGGAAGCACCTACATCACCAGCGCACGACATGGCAGACCGGCCACCTCGCGGCCGCGACAGAGAGGCCTCTCGGCCCTCCACCCAAGCCATGCCCCGACGCCGCTCAACTAAGGCACGGGAAAATGCGCCAGACCTGCGAGACGTACTGGAGGATAAAGCAAGGCAAACAAGATCGATCTACGGATCGCGCAGGCGCCCTACGGCACGTGATGATGATCTTCACTCCGGATACAACAAATCCGGCCGGGCCGAACACAACAGACATAGCTCTTCCGACCTGCGTTGTGATATAGCCAGTACAGAGGTGCCGCACACCCGCTATGCTTCACGAATGTAGTAATGGATCATAAAATCCCAGAGGGTTTCAAACCCGTAAACATCGAATCATACGATGGCACAACAGATCCGGCGGTATGGATCGAGGATTATCTCCTTCACATCCACATGGCACGCGGCGATGATCTACACGCCATCAAATACCTCCCGCTCAAACTTAAAGGACCGGCCCGGCATTGGCTTAACAGCTTGCCAGCAGACTCAATCGGTTCTTGGGAGGACCTGGAAGCCGCATTCCTCGACAACTTCTAGGGCACCTACGTGCGACCACCGGATGCCGACGACTTAAGCCACATAATTCAGCAGCCAGAGGAATCGGCCAGACAGTTCTGGACACGGTTCCTAACAAAGAAAAACCAGATAGTCGACTATCCGGATGCAGAGGCCCTAGCAGCCTTCAAGCATAACATCCGCGACGAATGGCTTGCCCGGCACCTGGGACAGGAAAAGCCGAAATCTATGGCAGCCCTCACGACACTCATGACCCGCTTTTGCGCAGGAGAAGACAGCTGGCTAGCTCACAGTAACAACTTATCAAAGAACACTGGTAATTCGGATACCAAGGACAAAAGTGGCAGGACACGTCGAAATAAGCAAAAACGCCGCGTTAGCAGCGACAGCAAAGAAGACACGACAGTCAATGCCGGATTCAAAGGCTATAAATCCGGTCAGCGGAAAAAGCCATTCAAAAAGAATACTCAGGGCCCGTCCAGTTTGGACCGAATACTCGACCGCTTGTGCCAGATACATGGCACCCCCGAAAGGCCAGCTAATCACACTAACAGGGATTGTTGTGTGTTCAAGCAGGCAGGCAAGTTAAGGGCCGAAAACAAAGACAAGGGGCTGCACAGCGACGACGAGGAGGAGCCCAAGCCGCCGAACAACAATGGACAGAAGGGCTTTCCCCCACAAGTGCGGACGGTGAACATGATATACGCAACCCACATTCCCAAGAGGGAGCGGAAGCGTGCGCTACGGGACGTATACGCGATGGAGCCAGTCGCCCCAAAGTTCAACCCATGGTCCTCCTGCCCGATCACTTTTGATCGAAGGGACCATCCTACTAGCATCCGACATGGCGGCTTCGCCGCATTGGTTCTCGACCCAATCATCGACGGATTTCATCTCACAAGAGTCCTCATGGACGGCGGCAGCAGCCTGAACCTGCTTTATCAGGATACAGTGCGGAAAATGGGCATAGATCCCTCAAGGATTAAGCCCACAAAAACGACCTTTAAAGGCGTTATACCAGGTGTAGAAGCCAACTGTACAGGCTCAGTAACACTTGACGTGGTCTTCGGATCCCCGGACAATTTCCGAAGCGAAGAGTTAATCTTCGATATAGTCCCGTTTCGCAGTGGCTATCACGCCCTGCTCGGACGAACCGCATTCGCAAAGTTCAATGTGGTGCCGCACTACGCATATCTCAAGCTCAAGATGCCAGGCCCTCGAGGAGTAATCACGGTCAACGGAAACACCGAACGCTCCCTCCGTACGGAGGAGCACACGGCGGCTCTCGCAGCGGAAGTACAAAGTAGCCTTCTTAGGCAATTCTCCAGCCCGGCCGTTAAAAAGCCAGACACTGCCAAGCGCGCCCGGAGTAACCCACAGCAGGACCGCCTGACACACTATGAGCAAGCGTGGCAATGCGGCCCCAACCCCAGCTCTCGCGACATAGCGAAACCCGTACCTCGCGTACATAACTACGCCCTTGAGATACCATGGGCACAGGGGAAGGGGCACAATAACGGCATGCCCAAAATACGGCTTAAAACCTACTAGGGGCTGCCGAATTCTTTTTTTAATTTTTTCTTACTTTCAGGACTCCATACTTCGGACGACCTGTTTGGCAATTCGACTGCCGCACAAACGATGCAAGCTCCAGGGAGGCAGACAAGCCATGCCGCATTATGGAACTCCCAGGTGGTCTCTGTTACGAGCGGTATACCTGTTTTAAATACAATTCCGCGGCCTGCCCCTGGTCAGGACATACTAAATAGTCCAATATCTTTTGCTTACCGCACTATTTGTATCGTTCGGCTTTGATAAATAGCCTCTTTATAAACAATGCATAGCTTTCTGTCTATTTTTTGCATTATCATCTTTTCATATATATGTTTATGACATGTTGCACCCGTACACTGTGGTACGGCAAAATATGCCAGGGGCTTTAGTACCCATAAATATGGCGTGAGAAGTCCGTACACTTTCACAAGTGTGGCACCCCGAATATATAGCACTATATGCATCGGCTCCGAATCATGATTTGGGTCAATAGTTGGGTTTGCCCGGCTCCTATGTTTTGGTGCCTTACGTTCCGCTATATCGGCTAAGGTAGCACTAGGAGAACCACTGTGATTGTGCCCCGTTTGAGCTGGGTTAAGCACCTCAGTGGAGAAAGCTAAAACTGACTGTCATGATGAGGCGTGAGACCGGTCGCTGTTCGAGAGGTTTTTTTCGAGTCCCTAAAGACTTATGCCGCTTTGAGCGAGGAGCCGGCTTTGTCCGGCCAAGGCATGGATAGCGCCCCGAACTCGGTCTTCCGAACTAGGGGCTTCGCCAAAATTTAAAATTATAGAGTTCTATGGCTAAGTGAGAGTGTTCAAGCATTATAGTCCGATTGCCTGGTTCGTTGTGCTGAGCGCCTCCCTCGAAGGACCCAACTATGGGGAAAAGAGCGCTCAGGTTTATCCCGAACACCCCGGCACTAGTGGCATGGGGGTAGAAGCCGGCGACTGGCCATCTCTCAATTTTTTGATAAACGGCCGCACAGAAAGTAATATTTTAAATTCAACAAGCATTTCTTAAGCGCATATGAACAAGTTTTCAGCGCACAGGATAAACACGAGCGAGTTCATTCAAAAATTACATCCTTGGTACATTCATCCGCCACAAGGCGGGCACCTGCAAGAACATCCTTATAGTAGTTCTCGGGCTTGCGATGCTCCTTCCCGGTGGCGGCCCGTCCCTCACAAGCTTATCACCATCCAGCTTACCCCAGTGCACCTTTGCACGGGCAAGGGCCCTAGGGGCACCTTCGATGCAGACGGAGCGCTTGATGACCTCGAGCCTTGGACAGGCCTCCACCAGTCGCCGCACCAGCCCGAAGCAGCTCCTAGGCAGGGCCTCTCCGGGCCACAGCCGAACTATGAAGCCCTTCATGGCCTGTTCGGCCGCCTTATGGAGCTCGACCAGCTGTTTCAGCTGGTCGCTCAAGGGCACAGGGTGTCCGGCCTCAGCATACTGAGACCAGAACACCTCTCCGTCGAGCTGCCCTCTTCGGCTTGGTAGAATGCGGCGGCGTCGGATACGCTGCGGGGAAGATCTGCGAATGCCCCTGGAGAGCTCCGGATTCGGGTAAGTAACAAGTACTTTACTTTTATACTTCTGCTTTGCATAAAGAATGCCTTACCCGCCGCTATCTTTTTCATCTCCTCCAACTCTTGGAGGGCCTTTTGGGCTTCGGCCTTGGCGGACTTGGCAGTCTCAAGGGCCGCCACGAGCTCGGACGCTTGCGTCTTGGACTCAAGCTCCAAACTCTCATGTTTTTTCATGAGAGCCTGAAGCTCCTACTGCACCTCGCCGGCCTGGGCCTCAAGTTTCTCTCGCTCGGTGCACTCCACGGCCGTTTTCTTTTCGGCCTCGGACAGCGCCTGCTTGAGGGTCGCCACCTCAGTCATGGCCCCTACAATAAGCAGTACAATCCTGTTATTTTTTGCAATCACGTCTTTTTATAGGCACTTTTTCTGTAAGGTATTTCTTACCTTCTTTCTCCTCGAGTTGCCGTTTGGCAAGGCCGGGCTCTTGCTCGGTCCGCCCGAGGCCCTGTTTCAGGGCACCCACCTCCGCAGTTAGTCCGGCGGTGGCTAGCAGCGAAGCCTGCATACGCATATTGACTCTTTGTTGTTAGACTCTTGCGAAATTTAATAGATCCTCTATTCGGCTTTTCTTTCCGAATGCCAAACAGAGCATCAGGGGCTACTGTCTATGCGGTAATATTTTTACATATTTTTTACTTACCTCGAAGCCTGTTAGAAGGCTAGCGCAAGCTTCACTCAGTCCGCTCTTGGCGGACTGAACCTTCCGGATCACCGTACTCATAATAGTACGGTGCTCCTCGTTGATGGAGGCGCCGTCAAGCACCTCCAGCAGATTGTCCAGCACCTCCGGTTGGACGGAGACTGCCGGCTCAGAAGGCTTACTCCTCTTGGAAGGAGTTCGCCTACCGCGGTCCGGAACTGTTGTAGATTCCGGTGCGGTGTCCGGCTTAAAGCCTGACTTGGAGCCCTGGGGGGTCTTGTCCCCTTCACTCCTGGAGTCCGGGACATTGCCTTGCGGCTCCTCCGGGACCACCTCCTCCTGCCCCGGAGCTCGTCGCGATGCCACTTCGGCGTCGTCCGCGGTGCGGGGGGAGACAGCGGGCGGAACTGAGTTCACGACCGATGAATTCAGGGAGCCGCTCGACGACTCGTCGAGTCCGGCCTGGGGCGGGCTGCATAATTATATTCGACATTAGGGAAAGCTGTGCAACAAAGGAACGTCATGAGTTACTCTGATATCCGAACTTACGATTTCGCCGGACGCTTGGCCCTGTCTGGCCACTCCTCTTCGCCCTCTTCAGCATCGGGGGCGTAGTTCGGCGGAGGGGTCTTCCTTTTCCTAGACCCCTCGGCCTCCCCCGTTGGGGCGGCCTTCCTCTTCTCTCCTCTCTCCGCTGGGGGGGAGAGTCTTCTTCTTCCTCCTCCTCGTTTTCACGGGAGGAGGGCGTCTCGGACTCGTCGGATGACGAGTCCGACACCACCACGTTGCGGGCACTCTTTCGAGTCCCCTGGTCTTCTTCTTCTTGGCCTTCTTCTCCGGCACCACATAAGGCGCCGGAGCCAGCAGCTTCACTAGTAGAGCTGGAGCTGGGTCTTCGAGCAGCGGCGCCGGACAGTTAATCGGTCCGGATATCGCCCGCCAAGCCTGTCAAAGGTAAGGGAGTTTAGATCCCGCATAGAGTCAAACTATGGAAAAAGCTTAACATCCTGTAAAAGGTGTAGATGGCTTACCTCGCTAGCGTGACGCTGCGAGCTGTATCCGTGGTCCTCAGAAGCGGATGCGGGAGCCTCGGCGCCCTTGAATAGCATCTTCCCGGTGTCTTCGTACGTTGTGTCAAAGAGCCTGCTGAGGGTTTGATGTTGCGCCGGGTCGAACTCCCACAGATTAAAATCCCGTTGTTGGCACGGGAGGATCCGGCGGACGAGCATAACCTGGATTACATTAACAAGCCGGACTGGCTTGTTCACCAGGGACCGGATGCATGTTTGCAATCCGGTCACCTCTTTTTCGTCACCCCACAACAGGCCCGTCTCTTTCCAGGACACAAGCCACGTGGGGGGTCCGGATCGGAATTCGGGGGCTGCGGTCCATTTCGGATCGCGCGGCTCGGTGATGTAAAACCACCTGGATTGCCACCCCTTCAGGGTCTCCACAAAAGAGCCCTTGAACCATAGGACGTTGGCCATCTTGCCCGCCATGGCGCCTCCACACTCCGCCTGACTGCCACGCACCACCTTGGGCTTGACGTTGAAGGTCTTGAGCCAAAGGCCGAAATGAGGGCGGACGCGGAGAAAGGCCTCGCACACGACGATAAACGCCGAGATGTTGAGGATGAAGTTCGGGGCCAGATCGTGGAAATCCAGGCCGTAGTAGAACATGAGCCCCCGGACAAATGGGTGAAGTGGAAAACCCAGTCCGCGGAGGAAGTGGGGAAGAAATACTACCCCCTCATGGGGCCTTGGGGTGGGGAGAAGCTGCCCCTTTTCGGGAAGCCGGTGCGCGATGTCCTTGGACAGGTATCCGGCCTTCCTTAGCTTCTTAACTTGGCCCTCCGTGATGGAGGAGACCATCCACTTGCCTCCCGCTCCGGACATTGCTGGAGAAGGTTGAGGTGGGAAGTGCGGGCTTGGGCGCTGGAGCTCGAGTGCGCAGGAGATGGATAGGCAAAGGAGGAAGAAGACGTAGGTAAAAAGGTGGATCCTTATCCCCTTATATGGGCGGATGCGGTTGTGCGTCCCCACCTGTCTAGTAAAACTCGCTTGCCTCCCAAGCGCCGTGATAAGTGGCGTGGTTGGGTTACCCATGTCCGTATTGATGAGAATCCCGTAAAAAGGGGGTACACAATCTCTGCTTTCACAAGACGTGCCAAGGAAACCGCCTCGCAAAACGTGCTAAGGTGGGAAAGTAAAAACGATTTGAGTAAAGGACTTGGCCGTAGTGTGATGGCGCACTGCAGAATACGTCAGCAGATTTGATTTGTGTTAATATTATTCTCTCTATGGCAATATGTGGAAACTTATTTTGCAGAGCCGGACACTACTCTTGGTGTTTACAATCTTCTATGAAGGACTTGGAGGAGGAACCCGCCTTGCAATGCCGAAGACAATTTGCGCGTCGGACTCGTCGTCATTGAAGCCTGCTTCAGGGGCTACTGAGGGAGTCCTGGATTAGGGGGTGTTCGGGTAGCCGGACTATACCTTCAGCCGGACTCCTGGACTATGAAGATACAAGATTGAAGACTACGTCCCGTGTCCGGATGGGACTTTCCTTGGCGTGGAAGGCAAGCTTGGCGATGCGGATATTCAAGATCTCCTACCATTGTAACCGACTCTATGTAACCCTAACCCTATCCGGTGTCTATATAAATCGGAGGGTTTTAGTCCGTAGGACGACATAATCAACTCCATAGACAACAATCATACCATAGGCTAGCTTCTAGGGTTTAGCCTCCTTGATCTCGTGGTAGATCTACTCTTGTACTACCCATATCATCAATATTAATCAAGCAGGACGTAGGGTTTTACCTCCATCGAGAGGGCCCGAACCTGGGTAAAACATCGTGCTCCTTGCCTCCTATTACCATCCGGCCTAGACGCATAGTTCGGGACCCCCTACCCGAGATCCGCCGGTTTTGACACCGACACTCTCCACCTAAGGACAGACTGGAGGGCTCTTTCTGGTGGAAAGCACATCTGAAATTGATACCCACTTTTAACGAGGTTGCTATCTGCACAACTGGGATTGGAGATACAACATTGTTTTGGATAGATAATTGGCATCAAAAGCCTCTGGTTGAGAAATACCCTGAACTTCACTCTTTTGCCATTCATAACCAGTGTTCAGTGGCTCACCTGAAAGCTCAGCTGGCCTATTAGAACATTTTCACACACCTCTCTCAGCCATTGCTTTCCAACAACTCAATGAATTAGCACCAATTGTGCAGCAAATTGGTAATTCTGCTGATGTTTGGCACTATGTGTGGAAATCTGGTCTATTCTCTATCAGTAAAATGTATAAGCAGGTGATGGGATCTTCAAATGTGCATCATTTGTTTAGTAATTTATAGAAAGCAGCCAGTAGAATCAGGCACAATTTTTTTTTCTGGCTGATATTGCATGACAAAGCAAGTACTAGAAGTCTGCTCAAAAGGAAACACTTCCTGTTACAAAGCTATGAGTGTGCTATTTGCCAGGATCATGTTGAGGAAACATCAATCCACCTCCTCTGGGACTATCATTTTGCCCTGTCTTGTTGGGACATAATTGCTCCAAATAGGCACAGAGGAACATCTGCCTATGATGATATTATGTTTCTCAAACAATCTTTCCCACCTCAGATTGTCATGGATATTGTGATCATGGGACGTTGGAATATTTGGGTGCAAAGGAATGGAAAGATTTTTAGAAACATTGCCCCAAGTCTGGAAGCTTGGAAACAAGGTCTGCTTCATGATCTCTCACTGGTCAAGCACAGAACAAAAAGGAAGAACATTGCTAGTCTGGAGCAATGGATGACCTCCCTCTCATCTTAAGTTTCTAGACTTTTACTTTCCAATGTTAGAGAAAACTGGAGTTGGATGACTTATTTATTTCCTGGTCTTTTTCTTCTTTTTAGCTTAGTTTGTATATATTATTTTATATAAATGAAAATTACGGTAGAAAAATTGTTCTATGGTTTCGGGGTAAAAAAGCCATTTCGCTAGAAGAACTGTAAGGTTCCATATCCCATCTTACGTCGCCCTGTTTCATCAAGCCTCCCGCAGTTGGTTTTCTATGCGTCTTCCACACCCCACGGTGCGATTGGATTTTAATTACGTGATCCCACCCTCGTGCAATCTGGCAGGTACGTCTCCAATCTCCAGTTAGCGAAAGAAGCGGCAAAATCGGAAACCTCCCCGTACGCAGGCACGTATCACGTATGCTTCGCAATCAACGAAAACATGTGCAAAGCTTTCTCTCCCTCCTCGTTGCCCTTCCTCATTGTCGACGCTAGCAAGCAGCGCATAGCACACGCACCAGTTTCTAGAGACGTGGCTCCCCCTCGACTTCACAATGAGGCAGCTCGTCGGCATCGACGACGAGCCGGTGCGTCTGGTGTTGTCTGCTATCTCCTGTGCATTGATCAACCTGGACGGAGGGTGGTCACCGATGGTGGATCTGAGGCGTAGCCACGAAGCATCTCAATCATCAGTATCAACGTGCATGGGTCGACCTGGATGGTGGGCGATGGATCTAGGATGTAATGGCTTTCACCTCCACAGACGGCCGGCTAACTCCTCGACCTTCTTGGCAGCAGGGGCGGCCTAGCCGGTGGTCAGGTCTGAGTTAACTTTAATTCATGCCATGAACTCATTATATGAAAACCAGAATCTCCCTTTCAGTTCGGTGCACTTGAGATCACTTTGAAGCAAACTGCAACTTTCTTGATGCGCACAGTACTGAACTGTAGTGCTGGGAGGCTGATGCTTACCTAGCTTCAGATGGAACTGACATCGAGGTCAGTGAACACATGTTTACCTACTTTATTCTCTTAGTATGAACTTGATTAGCACTTTCTAGAAACATGATTTAATCAACAGTCTATGCAATATAAATTGGATTTTTTTTCTTTTTTGAAAAATGCTCCCGTTAGGGTACTAATATTGTTGGGCTGAGAATATATATCGAATTTAGGTGTTTTCAACATGCAGTACAATGTATTAAGTGTTAGGAATATAGAAAATTGTTAGTAGGTATATCGATTCTGTTAGACGCCATTTTTGGTCATATATGTTTCAACACCCATTTAGTGTCAGCTATATTACGTAAGATTAAGATGTTACTCCCTCCGGTCCTTTTTACTCTGCATATAAGAATTGTCTGAAGTCAAACTTTACAAAGTTTGACCATATTTATATGAAAAAAATATCAACATCTACCATGATAAAGGTATACAACATGAAACTTTAAGTCATGACGCATCTACTAGTATTGATTTCACATTGTGAATGTTGATATTTTTTCTATAAAATTGGTCAAACTTTACGAGGCTTGATTTCGGACAAATCTAATATGCGAACTAAAAAGGACCGGAGGGAGTACATGGCAATGCACTTTACTTTTGAAGAGAGATCATACTCAAGAAAATATTTGCCAAGCCAATGTGTGAACCCCCATTTCTCCAAACACCTCCTTAACAACACCTAGAGGACGTTAGCTGACACCATCACGGCGTTCGGTGCCAAGATGGACGCCAATCCCCAAGCCGTATGGCCGGGTGGCGCTCCAACCTTTGTACATGATTTGGTGGTCGTTGGTTAATGGAATAAAGATATTTCCATGTCAAAAAAACACCTAGAGGACTTGGACCACACCAGCACATCAACAAACTTCACTGTGACCCACACCGGGGAGGCCAGTGATGACCCACAAGTACAGGGGATCTACCGTAGTCCTTTCGATAAGTCAGAGTGTTGAACCCAACGAGGAGCAGAAGGAAATGATAAGCAGTTTTCAGCAAGGTATTCTCTGCAAGTACTGAAATAAGTGGTAACAGATAGTTTTGTGATAAGATAAATTGTAACGAGCAACAAGTAACAAAAGTAAATAAAGTGCAGCAAGGTGGCCCAATCCTTTTTATAGCAAAGGACAAGCCGGAACAAACTCTTATATAATAGGAAACGCGCTCCCGAGGACACATGGGAATATTGTCAAGCTAGTTTTCATCATGTTCATATGATTCGCGTTCGATACTTTGATAATTTGATATGTGGGTGGACCAGTGCTTGGGTGTTGTTCTTACTTGAACAAGCATCCCACTTATGATTAACCTCTATTGCAAGCATCCGCAACTACAATAAAAGTATTAAGGTAAACCTAACCATAGCATGAAACATGTGGATCCAAATCAGCCCCTTACGAAGCAACGCATAAACTAGGGTTTAAGCTTCTGTCACTCTAGCAACCCATCATCTACTTATTACTTCCCAATGCCTTCCTCTAGGCCCAAATAATGGTGAAGTGTTATGTAGTCAACGTTCACATAACACCACTAGAGGCTAGACAACATACATCTTATCAAAATATCAAACGAATACCAAATTCACATGACTACTAATAGCAAGACTTCTCCCTTGTCCTCAGGAACAAACGTAATTACTCACAAAGCATATTCATGTTCATAATCAGAGGGGTAATAATATGCATATAGGATCTGAACATATGATGTTCCACCAAATAAACCAACTAGCATCAAGTACAAGGAGTAATCAACACTACTAGCAACCTACTAGCACCAATCCCGGACATTGAGACAAGAATTGGATACAAGAGATGAACTAGGGTTTGGAGATGAGATGGTGCTGGTGAAGATGTTGATGGGGATTGCCCTCTCCCGATGAGAGGAGCATTGGTGATGACGATGGTGATGATTTCCCCCTCCGGGAGGGAAGTTTCCCCTGCAGAACAGCTCCGCCGGAGCTCTAGATTGGATCCACCAAGGTTCCGCCTCGTGGCGGCGGAGTCTCGTTCCGGAAAGTTCCTCCTTTTTTTCTCATCGAAAGACTTCATATAGGAGAAGATGGACGTCAGAGAGCCACCAGGGGGCCCACGAGGTAGGGGGCGCGCCCTAGGGGGGCGCCCCCACCCTCGTGAGCAGGGTGTGGGCCCCCTGGCCTTCATCTTTGGCGAGGATTTTTCTTTATTTATTTTAAGACGTTCCATGGAGTTTCAGGACTTTTGGAGTTGCGCAGAATAGGTCTCTAATATTTGCTCCTTTTCCAGCCAAGAATTCCAGCTGCCGGCATTCTCCCTCTTTATGTAAACCTTGTAAAATAAGAGAGAATAGCCATAAGTATTGTGACATAAAGTGAAATAACAGTCCATAATGCAATAAATATCAATATAAAAGCATGATGCAAAATGGACGTATCAACTCCCCCAAGCTTAGACCTCGCTTGTCCTCAAGCGAAAAGCCGATAACAATAAATATGTCCTCATGTTTAGAGGTAGAGGCGTTGATAAAAATAAAATACGGACATGAAGGCATCATGATTATTCTCATAACAACAACATATATAGATTTTGTCATATGATTACTTATGTTCAAGTGATGATCTATTCACAATGCAAAAGTATAAATCATAAACCTTATTGGGCTCCGACAAACTATAATCTCAGTCATTGAAACAATTGCAATTTATCATAACATCGGAAAGAGTCTATGTCAGAGCTAAAAAGCAAGTCCACATACTCAACTATCATTTAGTCCTTCATAATTGCTAACACTCACGCAATACTTGTGGTTATGAAGTTTTAATCGGACACAGAGAAAGATAGGGGCTTATAGTTTTGCCCCACAACCTTTTACCTCAAGGGTAATGTCAACAATAATGGTTCATGCTCCCCTACATCCAATTAGATATATATATCATGTTCTTTCCAACATGCTGAGCTTGCCAAAGGATAAAGTGAAAAAGGAAAGGTGAAGATCATCGTGACTCTTGCATAAGGTAGAGGATAATAATAAAGGATAGGCCCTTCGCAGAGGGAAGCAGAGGTTGCCATGCGCTTTTATGGTTGGATGCATAAAATCTCAATACGAAAGAACGTCACTTTATATTGCCCCTTGTGATATGAACCTTTATTATGCAGTCTGTCGCTTTTATTACTTCCACATCACAAGATCGTATAAAGCTTATTTCTCCCACACCAATCAATCATACATATTTAGAGCAATTTTTATTGCTTTGCACCGATGACAACTTACTTGAAGGATCTTACTCAATCCATAGGTAGATATGGTGGACTCTCATGGCAAAACTGGTTTAGGAATTTTGGAAGCACAATTAGTATTTCTACTTGGTGCTGAGAATTTGGCTAGCATGAGGGGGAAAGGCAAGCTCAACAAGTTAGAGGATCCATGACAACATACTTTATCTCAGATATAAGAAAGACATAACTCATTACGTTGTCTTCCTTGTCCAACATCAACTCTTTAGCATGTCATATTTTAATGAGTGCTCCCAATCATAAAAGATGTCAATGATAATATATCTATATGTGAAAACCTCTCTTTCCTTATTACTTCCTATTAATTGCAGCAATGACCAAAGCTATGTCTGCCAACTCCCAACAACTTTTAATCATCATACTCTTTCCATGTGAAGTCATTACTCTCAATAAGATCAATATGAACTTTTTGTTTCTTTTTATTCTTTTTCTCTTTCTTTTATTCACCCAAGATCATGGCAAAATAATCAAGCCCTTAACTCAGCACTAATCTTTATTATATATAGCTCATGGACTCGATTACAAATAGAGATCATAAAGCAAAACTCAAAACTAGATCATACCATAAACTTTATTCTACTAGATCAAGATACTACTAATAGGATCGAACTAAGAAAAATGGTAAAGATAGGAGTTGTGATTGTGATACAATACCGGGGCACCTCCCCCAAGCTTGGCAGTTGCCAAGGGGAGTGCCCATACCCATGTGATTATGTCTCCTTTGTCGGTGAAGAAGGTGGTGATGATGTTGGCTTAGTTGATGGCTTAGGCTTCTCCCTTAATTTGCACTTGAGGACGGCATTTTGATCCCTCAGATCATCAATCTCCCACTCCAGGGTTAATATCTTTTTGCATAGGTCCTTCTTATTTTCCTGCAAGAGACGAAAAGGGATAAACTCGAATTTGGGTTTATTTACCCTATCAGGGAGACTTGACTTTTTGAACTCCACGTGCATGTCCCCAGGTTGAGGTAATGGTGCTTTATCTTCATCTGAGCTCGTCTCCTCCTTCCCCTTGGGTTCATAGTCCTCTTCTTCCTCCGTGGTCCATCCATCATGTTCCACATCTCCATAGACCTTTGGATTTGCTAAGTAATCATCCACATAGCTTTCTCCTTCCGAACCCTGGGAAGACATGTTGATTTAATCTGCAACGGGACAGCTCGAAACGAAAACAGAGGATATTTGCGTGATACGGGAGTCAAAACCTTCGGGAGAATATATAATGAATTTTTACCGACCAAAATATGTATCGTGCAAGAAAACGGAGTCCGGAAGGCACACGAGGTGCTCACGAGGTAGGGGGCGCGCCCAGGGAGGTAGGACGCGCCCACCACCCTCGTGGGGCCCTCGTGTCCTTCCTGGACTGTTACTTATTTTTCTATTTTTCTAAATATTCCAAAACGGAGAAATATTGCCTTAAAAATTGTTTTGGAGTCGGTTTACTTACCGTACCACATACCTATTCCTTTTCGGAGTCTGAAACGTTCCGGAAAGTGTCCCTTATGTATTCCTCCGGGGTTACAGTTTCAATAATATTAGTTTCAACATTTATGGGATTACTTGAGATATAATGTTTGATTCTTTGACCGTTTACCACCTTCGGATTTGTGCCTTCGAAGTTGTTGATTTTTATGGCACCGGAACGATAGACCTCCTCGATAACATAGGGGCCTTCCCATTTAGAGAGAAGTTTTCCTGCAAAAAATCTTAAACGAGAGTTGTATAGCAATACATAATCACCTACATTAAACTCACGCTTTTGTATCCTTTTGTCATGCCATCTTTTAACCTTTTCTTTAAACAACTTGGCATTTTCATAAGCTTGGGTTCTCCATTCATCAAGTGAGCTAATATCAAATAACCTCTTCTCACCAGCAAGTTTAAAATCATAGTTGAGCTCTTTAATAGCCCAATATGCCTTATGTTCTAGTTCGAGAGGTAAGTGACATGCTTTTCCATAAACCATTTTATACGGAGACATACCCATAGGATTTTTATATGAAGTTCTATAAGCCCATAATGCATCATCAAGTTTCTTAGACCAATTCTTTCTGGATCTATTAACAGTCTTTTGCAAAATTAATTTCAGTTCTCTATTACTCAATTCTACTTGACCACTAGACTGTGGGTGATAAGGAGATGCAATTCTATGATTAACATCATATTTAGCAAGCATTTTACGGAAAGCACCATGAATAAAGTGTGAACCACCATCAGTCATTAGATATCTAGGGACTCCAAACCTCGGAAAATAACTTCTTTAAGCATTTTAATAGAAGTGTTATGATCAGCACTACTAGTTGGAATAGCTTCTACCCACTTAGTAACGTAATCAACAACAACTATAATATGTGTGTATCCATTAGAGGCAGGAAAGGGTCCCATATAATCAAAGCCCCAAACATCAAACGGTTCAATAACAAGAGAATAATTCATAGGCATTTATTAACGTCTACTAATATTACCAATTCTTTGACATTCATCACAAGACAAGACAAACTTACGGGCATCCTTGAAGAGAGTAGGCCAATAAAACCCAGATTGCAATACCTTATGTGCAGTTCTATCTCCAGCGTGGTGTCCTCCATAAGTCTCGGAATGACACTTGCGTCGGATCTATTCCTGTTCATGCTCAGGTACACAACGTCTAATAACACCATCTACTCCTTCTTTATAAAGATGTGGGTCATCCCAAAAGTAATGTCTCAAGTCATAGAAAAACTTTTTCTTTTGCTGGTATGTGAAGCTAGGTGGTATAAACTTAGCAACAATATAATTAGCATAATCAGCATACCATGGAGTACTACGAGAAGTACTTAAGTTATCATTGATAGGTAGTGGGTCATCAAGAACATTCTCTAACCTAGACAAGTTGTCTGCAACGGGGTTCTCAGCTCCTTTTCTATCAACAATATGCAAATCAAATTCTTGTAGCAAGAGAACCCATCTAATAAGTCTAGGTTTAGCATCTTTCTTTTCCATAAGATATTTAATAGCAGCATGATCAGTGTGAATAGTTACTTTGGAATCAACAATATAAGGTCTGAACTTATCACAAGCAAATACAACTGCTAAAAGCTCTTTTTCAGTAGTAGCATAATTTCTTTGAGCATTGTCTAGAGTCTTACTAGCATAATGAATAACATTTAATTTCTTATCAACTCTTTGCCCTAGAATAGCACCTACAGCATAATCACTAGCATCCCACATAATTTCAAAGGGTAAATTCCAATCAGGTGGCTGAAGAATAGGTGCAGAGACTAATGCTTTCTTAAGTGTTTCAAATGCTTCTACACAATCATCATCAAAGACAAATGGTATATCTTTTTGTAATAGATTAGTCAGAGGCCGAGAGATTTTTGAGAAGTCCTTAATGAACCTCCTATAAAAACCGGCATGACCAAGGAAACTTCTTATACCTTTGATGTCCTTGGGACATGGCATCTTTTCAATAGCATCAACCTTGGCTTTATCAACTTCAATACCTCTTTCAGAAACTTTGTGCCCCAAGACAATACCTTCATTGACCATAAAGTGGCACTTTTCCCAATTCAAGACAAGATTAGTTTCTTCACATCTCTGCAAAACTCGATCAAGATTGCTCAAGCAATCATCAAAAGAGGAACCATAGACGGAAAAATCGTCTATGAAAACCTCACAAATCTTTTCACAAAAGTCAGAGAATATAGCCATCATGCATCTTTGAAAGGTAGCAGGTGCA
The DNA here is from genome assembly GCF_056163025.1 of Triticum urartu. Classification (NCBI taxonomy): domain Eukaryota; kingdom Viridiplantae; phylum Streptophyta; class Magnoliopsida; order Poales; family Poaceae; genus Triticum; species Triticum urartu. The sequence goes on from NC_141874.1 coordinate 88,843,705, forward strand.
TTACATAAACCAAAAGGCATACGTCTATAAGCAAAAGTACCAAAAGGGCATGTAAAAGTAGTCTTAGATTGATCTCTGGCTGACACAGGTATTTGAGAGAAACCAGAATAACCATCTAGAAAGCAGTAGTGTGTATGTTTGCATAATCTTTCTAGCATTTGATCAATAAAAGGTAAGGGGTAATGATCTTTCTTAGTAGCTTTATTTTATTTGTGGAAATCAATTACCATCCTATAACCTGTGATAATTCTTTGTGGAATCAATTCATCTTTATCATTAGGAACAACAGTAATACCTCCCTTCTTAGGGACGCAATGGACAAGACTTACCCACTCACTATCAGCAACGGGATAAATTATACCTGCCTCCAGAAGCTTGAGTATTTCTTTTCTTACTACTTCTTTCATTTTAGGATTCAGACGTCGTTGAGGATCACGAACTGGTTTGGCATCTGCTTCCAAATTTATTTTATGTTGACATAGAGTGGGACTAATGCCCTTAAGATCATCAAGAGTATATCCAATAGCAGCACGATGCTTCTTCAGAGTTTTCAATAATCTGTCTTCTTCATGCTCTGTAAGGTTAGCACTAATAATAACATGATATATCTTCTTTTCATCAAGATAAGCATATTTAAGATTATCAGGCAACGGTTTAAGTTCAAACACGGGATCACCCTTGGGTGGAGGAGGATCCCCTAAAATTTCAACAAGCAAATTGTGTTGCAGAATAGGTTCTTGTTTAAAGAATACTTCATCTATTTCCCTTCTTTCATTCATGAACATATTATTTTCATGGTCTAGCAAATAGTGTTCTAAAGGATCACTAGGAGGTACGGCAATAGAAGCAAGACCAATAATTTCATCCTTACTAGGCAATTCTTCCTCACGATGTTGTTTACTAAATTTAGAGAAATTAAATTCATGAGTCATATCATCCAAGCCAATAGTAACAACATTCTTTTCGCAGTCTATCTTAGCATTAACAATGTTTAAGAAGGGTCTACCAAATATAATGGGACAAAAGCTATCTTGCGGAGAAGTAAGAATAGGAAAATCAGTAGGGTATTTAGCTTTCCCACACAAGACTTCAACATCTCTAACAATTCCAATTGGTGAAATAGTATCTCTATTGGCAAGCTTAATTGTGACATCAATATCTTCTATCTCTGCAGGTGCAATTTCATTCTTAATTTCTTTGTATAAGTCATGAGGTATAACACTAGCACTGGCACCCATATCACATAAGCCATGATAACAATGATCTCCTATTTTAACAGAAATAACAGGCACGCCTACCACAGGTCTATGTTTATCTTTAGCACAAGGTTTAGCAATTCTAGCAGTTTCACCTTCGAACTGGACAACATGCCCATCAATATTATCAGACAAGAGATCTTTAACAATAGCAATATTAGGTTCTACTTTAACTTGCTCAGGAGGTGTATAAGTTCTAATATTGCTTTTACAAACAACAGTTGAAGCTTTAGCATGATCCTTTACTCTAACAGGGAAAGGTGGTTTCTCAACATAAGAAGTAGGAATAATAGGATCATTATAAGTGACAGTCTTTTCTTCAACTTTAATGGGTGTAGCTACTTTTACTTCTATGGGAGGATGATATTTAAACCACTTCTCCTTAGGGAGATCAACATAAGTAGCAAAAGATTCGCAGAAAGAAGCTACTATCTCAGAGTCAAGTCCATATTTAGTGCTAAACTTACAGAAAATATCGGTGTCCATAAAAGATTTAACACAATCAAACTTAGGTGTCATACCTGACTCCTTACCTTCGTCGAGGTCCCAATCTTCAGAGTTGCATTTAATTCCATCCAATAAATTCCATCTGAATTCAGTAGTCTTCATCATAAAAGAGCCAGCACAAGAAGTATCGAGCATGGTGCGATTGTTATTAGAAAGCCGAGCATAAATTTTTTGCATAATTATTTCTCTCGAGAGCTCATATTGGGGCATGAATATAACATTGATTTAAGCCTCCCCCAAGCTTGAGCGATGCTTTCTCCTTCGCGAGGCCAGAAATTATATATATAATTGCGATCACGATGAACAAGATGCATAGGGTAATACTTTTGATGAAATTCCAACTTCAATTTATAGTCCCATGATCTCATATCATCACATAGCCTATACCATATCAATGCGTCTCCCTTCAAAGATAAAGGGAAGACCTTCTTCTTAGCAACATCATCGGGTACACCTGTATGCTTAAATAATCCACAAACTTCATCCACATATATTAAGTGCTCATCAGGATGCTTTGTTCCATCTCCTGTAAAAGGATTAGCTAGCAGTTTTTCTATCATACCCGAAGGATACTCATAAGGAATTTCATTTTCATTAGGTTCAGTAGGTTGAGGAGCAACTCTTTGCTCTACCAGACGGGGTGAAGATACCCCGAACAAGCCCCTCAGAGAATTACTTTCCATAGTAACAAGTGACAGTAAATTTCAGCACACTATATAAATTTTTCCTTACCAAATTCCACCTACCAAAGGCGCTACACTCCCCGGCAACGGCGCCAGAAAAGTGTCTTGATGACCCACAAGTATAGGGGATCTATCGTAGTCCTTTCGATAAGTAAGAGTGTTGAACCCAACGAGGAGCAGAAGGAAATGATAAGCGGTTTTCAGCAAGGTATTCTCTGCAAGTACTGAAATAAGTGGTAACAGATAGTTTTGTGATAAGATAAATTGTAACGAGCAACAAGTAACAAAAGTAAATAAAGTGCAGCAAGGTGGCCCAATCCTTTTTGTAGCAAAGGACAAGTCGGAACTAACTCTTATAATAGGAAAAGCGCTCCCGAGGACAAATGGGAATATCGTCAAGCTAGTTTTCATCACGTTCATATGATTCGCGTTCGATACTTTGATAATTTGGTATGTGGGTGGACCGGTGCTTGGGTGCTGTTCTTACTTGAACAAGCATCCCACTTATGATTAACCTCTATTGCAAGCATCCGCAACTACAACAAAAGTATTAAGGTAAACCTAACCATAGCATGAAACATGTGGATCCAAATCAGCCCCTTACAAAGCAACGCATAAACTAGGGTTTAAGCTTCTGTCACTCTAGCAACCCATCATCTACTTATTACTTCCCAATGCCTTCCTCTAGGCCCAAATAATGGTGAAGTGTTATATAGTCGACATTCACATAACACCACTAGAGGCTAGACAACATACATCTTATCAAAATATCAAACGAATACCAAATTCACATGACTACTAATAGCAAGACTTCTCCCTTGTCCTCAGCAACAAATGTAATTACTCACAAAGCATATTCATGTTCATAATCAGAGGGGTAATAATATGCATATAGGATCTGAACATATGATGTTCCACCAAATAAACCAACTAGCATCAACTACAAGGAGTAATCAACACTACTAGCAACCTACTAGCACCAATCCCGGACTTTGAGACAAGAATTGGATACAAGAGGTGAACTAGGGTTTGGAGATGAGATGGTGATGGTGAAGACGTTGATGGGGATTGCCCTCTCCCGATGAGAGGAGCGTTGATGATGACGATGGTGATGATTTCACCCTTCGGGAGGGAAGTTTCCCCGGTAGAACAGCTCCGCCGGAGCTCTAGATTGGATCCACCAAGGTTCCGCCTCGTGGCGGCGGAGTCTCATCCCGAAAAGTTCCTCCTTCTTTTTTCTCATCGAAAGACTTCATATAGGAGAAGATGGACGTCGGAGAGCCACCAGGGGGGCCACGAGGTAGGGGGCGCGCCCTAGGGGGGGCGCCCCCCACCCTCGTGAGCAGGGTGTGGGCCCCCTGGCCTTCATCTTTGGCGAGGATTTTTCTTTATTTATTTTAAGACGTTCCGTGGAGTTTCAGGACTTTTGGAGTTGCGCAGAATAGGTCTCTAATATTTGCTCCTTTTCCAGCCCAGAATTCCAGCTGGCGGCATTCTCCCTCTTTATGTAAACCTTGTAAAATAAGAGAGAATAGCCATAAGTATTGTGACATAAAGTGAAATAATAGTCCATAATGCAATAAATATCGATATAAAAGCATGATGAAAAATAGACGTATCAGCCAGCACACGAGGTAAGAGAGGTGGAGCTACTGCTATGAAAATAGCAGCAGATGCATCCCTACAAACATATGGGGGGCCTGATAGCCTCAGCCAGCTCGCGTCCTCGCCGAGGACATGGGTGTAGGAAGGGAACGGCGGGAGAGGCCTCAACGCTAATTCTTGGAGAAGAGAAATGGCAAAGAACCTCCTCAAAATTTGATGTGTGTGTGTGGAATGTTGTAGGATTGGGGAGACCAAGATAGTAAGTGGAGGAGGATTAAGGAGTTTGATTTATCTATAAACAATGACAATGTTGCTTGATGGATCTTTTGTTAGGAAGGTGGATGAAGAATTCTAAAGATATATGATTGTCAAGATAAGTGTTGAGCTATTAAAACATTCATGCCCCGTTGCAACGCACTGGCAATTAACTAGTAACTATAAATAAAAGTAATTCCAAACATTAGACCCCACATACGTCATGTAGTGCTGGCGTGGCGACCCATGACACGCCACAACTGAACATAATAGTGTTGGTGTTCCGTGTTATACCACGCGAGCACTATATTACACCTTGTACAAAGTGTGGGTCCCATATACCTATGACGTCCAACTATTTTCCTACGCCACCACTATGTCCCTAATTATGTTGTACCAAATAAGCACACGCCACCACTATTTGAAAAAAAGTGTTGGCGTTGGTTGAAAATGGCGCTCCACCAACGAAAGTTGTGGCTAGCATTTTTTCCACATGGGAGTTCCATCTAGTTATTTTCACCACGATCAATTTACTCGCGTTCATTTCTTTCATAAGTTGTTATGTGGAACAAACAACCTACTTATGATTATTCCCTCCATGCAAGTACTCGCAAATACAAGAGAAGAATTAAGATAAATCTAACGATAGCATTGAACAAAAGGATCCAAAACAGCCCCTTACGAAACAACTCATAAATTGGGGTTTAGGTTTCCATCTGTGACGCCCGGATAATTAATCTATAGTGATCCCCGCTAATGATGCCACATCACCTCGGTTACTGTCGATAAACTCGTGTTAGTTCGAAACCTAGTCCGAATTTCAAATTTAAAACAATGGCAAACAATAAAAGTTTTCAAACGTTAAAACTAAAATGTTCGGGGTGAACTAAATATTGCATAGGTAATTATGGTGTAGAAACCACACATTTATAAAACGTTTAAGTATTATAAGATGAATAAAACAGCAGTAAAAACAATTATTTAAATACCTTTTCTAATTAATAAAATGTCAAACTAATTTATTTGAGGACTATACTTTTTGTGACTATGGACTAAGTTGAAATACTAATTTAGATGCTACGTGTATATTTTACTAAAACTAAAATAATAGGAAACAAAGAGAAAACAGAAAAGAAGAAATAAAAGAAAATAGAAAATAGAAAAACAGTAACTAAACTAAAACAAGAGAAAGAAAACCCCCCTCCCCTGCTGGGCCATGGCTCAGCTGGCCCCTGCCAGGCAAGCCGGCCCACCTACTCACGTCTCCCCTTTCCTCTGTTCACAGAACAGAGGCGTGGCAGACATCCATGGTGCCCTGGCCATGGATGGCCTCCACGTCGCCCTTCTGGTCCTATAAGCACGCCCCCGCGAAACCCTAGACCGCTCTCGTCCATTCCCCCTAGGATCCCCCATCGCCCCCCTCCTCTTCCGCTTGATTTCGAGCTCGATTTGCTCCACGGTCACCACTGCCTCGTCCTCTTGCCGTGGCCACCGTCGTCGCCGTCGCTCGGGAACACGTCTTGGAGGATCTCCGCGCTCGGCTTCATCCGTTCAGGGGACCATCTTGAGCCGAGGAGCTGCGTAGCCGACGCCATCGTCGTCTTCTTCAACTGGCCGCCACCAACTCGCAGTCGATGTCGTTGCTCCAGTCCACCCCAACCCTCCCCGAGCACGCCGACGAACTCACAGTGAGCTTCTTCCTTGGATCCCCCTTCCCCCTTTCGTTTTGGACGCCGTAGGCTGCCTTCACCACCGCGCCCGAGCTCCCGCATACGCGTACACATACGTGTGTGCCGCGCTGCTGCTGTTGTTGCTTGTGCTATGGCACTGTTGCTGCTTAGAGCCGTGTCTGCTAGCTGTGCTCCTGCTCCCTTGCTACGGCAGTCGTTGCTAAACCGCCTCTCCTTGCCGCTGCTACTTTGCCTTGCTGTCGCCTCCGGTTACTGTCGCGCTGCGCCGCCGCTACCCGCGGCTCGCCCGAGCTCCGGCGTCGCGCCCTTAGCCACGCGCCCGCCCGCTTCTGCTGCCGCCGGCAGCCGCCCCGCACCATTTGCCCCTGCTCCGCTCCGCCCTGACCTCACCACAACCACCGCCGTCGCTCGCGACTACCGCCTGCTGCCACCGCCGCGGCCTCCGGCGCTACCCCCACCCCCGCGCGCTCGCCGACGCTCTACTCCCGCGCCTGATCGCTGCTTTGGCCGGCCCTGCGTGAGCTGGACACTGGCCGCCGGCGCTCGCTGTGAGCGGCCGCGCGTGTGTGTCCCAGCCACGACCTTGAGCCACGGCATGAAGGGGCCAGCTCTATTCTTTTGGGATTAGCCCTGTTGTTTTAGTTGTAGAGTAGTAGATGCCCTATGACTAGTGGCCCCCCAGTTTAGTTGTTTTTTTACTAGTTTAGTTAATTTCAATTAGCACTTGTGTCTATTACATGTGGGACCGATGACCCTGTTGACTAGTCAAAGCAGTCTGGTCAACTGCTGTTGAATGGACCCACTGGTCAGCCCATGTGTGCACAGCTGGGTGCAGTGCACCGGGTGCACCTAGCAACTTCACATTTGATTTCCGAATTAAATTTAAATACAAAAAATGTTTAAAACTTTGAAAATTAATATAAAATAATCTGTAACCCGGATGAAAATACTTTGTACATGAAAGTTGCTCAGAACGACGAGACGAACCCGAATACGCAGCCCGTTCGTCCGCCGCGCATCCCTAGCATAGCGAACACGCAACTTTCCTCCTCCGGTTCATCTGTCCGAAAACGCGAAACACCGGGGATATCTTCCCGGATGTTTCACCCCTTCACTGGTACCACCTCATGCCGCGTTAGGGCACCCCTAGCACCGCTACTTGACATGTCATGCATCGTCACGCATATGTTTGCTTAATATTTATTGTTTCTTCCCCCTCTTCCCTCGCTAGACACTAAGACCGATGCCGCTGCTACCCAGTACGACTACGGTGTTGACAACCCCTCTCTCTTGCCAGAGCAACCAGGCAAGCCCCCCTTGATCACCAGATATCGCTACTCTTCTCTATACTGCTTGCATTAGAGTAGTGTTGCATGTTACTGCTTCTGTTAATCCTATCCTGATGCATAGTCTGTCCTTGCTACTACTGTTGTTACCTTTACCTGCAATCCTAATGCTTAGTATAGGATGCTAGTTTATCATCAGTGGCCCTACATTCTTGTCCGTCTGCCATGCTATACTATCGGGCCGTGATCATTCGGGAAGTGATCATGGGTATATACTTATACATATATACGTGCTATACAGGTGGTGACTAAAGTCGGGTCGGGTCGTAGGAGTACCCGTGAGTGATTCCGATGTTGGGGGCTGAAGGGGCAGGTGGCTCCATCCAGGTAGTGGTGGGCCTGAGTTCCCGACGGCCCCCGACTATTACTTTGTGGCAGAGCGACAGCGCAGGTTGAGACCACCTAGGAGAGAGGTGGGCCTGGCCTTGGTTGGCGTTCGCGGATACTTAACACGCTTAACGAGATCTTGGTATTTGATCTAAGTCTGGCCACTGGCCTATACGCACTAACCATCTACGCGGGGACGGTTATGGGCACTCGACGTCGTGGTATCAGCCGAAGCCTTCGTGACGTCAGCGACTGAGCGGCGCGCGCCGGATTGGACCGTAAGCCTGCTCTTGTATTAAGGGGGCTAGTTCTGCTTCCGGCCGCGTTCGCAACGTGCAGGTGTGCAAAGGGCAATGGGCCCAGACCCCTGCGCCATAGGATTTAGACCGGCGTGCTGACCTCTCTGTTGTTCCTAGGTAGGGCTGCGACGCATTGATCTTCCGAGGCCGGGCATGACCCAGAAAAGTGTGTCCGGACAAAGGGGATCGAGCGTGTTGGGAAATGTGGTGCACCCCTGCAGGGAAGTTAATCTATTCGAATAGTCGTGATCTTCGGTAACAGGACGACTTGGAGTTGTACCTTGACCTTATGACAACTAGAACCAGTTACTTAATAAAACACACCCTTTCAAGTGCCAGATACAACCTGGTGATCGCTCTCTAACAGGGCGACGAGGAGAGGATCGCCGGGTAGGATTATGCTACACGATGCTATTTGGTGAACTTACCTTCTGCTCTCTTCTACATGCTGCAAGATGGAGGTCGTCAGAAGCGTAGTCTTCGACGGGACTAGTTATCCCCCTCTTATTCCAGCATTCTGCAGTTCAGTCCACATATGATACCCTTATTCAATTTGATACCAATGCATACATATGTAGTGTAGCTCCTTGCTTGCGAGTACTTTGGATGAGTATTCACGGTTGCTTTGCTCCCCCTTTTCCCCCTTCCTATACCCGATTGTTGCGACTAGACGATGGAGTCCAGGAGCCAGACGCCATTGTTGATGACGACTACTACTACTAGAGGAGCCTACTACTACGTGCAGCCCGCTGACGACGACCAGGAGTAGTTTAGGAGGATCCCAGGCAGGAGGCCTGCGCCTCTTTCGATCTGTATCCCAGTTTGTGCTAGCCTTCTTAAGGCAAACTTGTTTAACTTATGTCTGTACTCAGATATTGTTGCTTCCGCTGACTCGTCTCTGATCGAGCTCTTGTATTCGAGCCTTCGAGGCCCCTGGCTTGTAATATGATGCTTGTATGACTTATTTTATTTTTAGAGTTGTGTTGTGATATCTTCCCGTGAGTCCCTGATCTTGATCGTACACGTTTGCGTGTATGATTAATGTACGATTGAATCGGGGGCGTCACAAGTTCATATCAGAGCCGACTGCCTGTAGGAATCCCCCTTCGACACTCCTTGGCCAAAGTTGAGTCTAGACATTGCAAAACTTTTACTAACATGGTTGTGTGGCTTACGGGCCCACGTCACCATTTGGGTGGTACTCGAATCTTTTAATCCTCGATCCTTACTCTGGGACTCTGATCTCTCTTCTATTCGGGTTAAAAGATTTTGCTAACTCTAACTCTAGGTTCTCGTAATTACTTCCTTCCGGAGAGCCCCTTATTACAAATGATCGTCTACTGCACCAGAGGATTCAGAAGATACTCTCCGAAGTTATCCCGAGAACTTGTGCTCATTGCATTTGCAATTCCCTTCCACCGTCAACCCCTATAGATAACTACATGCAGTTGCCATTCTTACCTTAGTCCCCAGTTGCTCTTGTTATTACGAGATACCTCAAAATACTCGTTGTTGTTCCGAAAATCCTTGTGCCTACTGCCTGACAGTTCCTTGTCACCTGAATACACCTACTAATCAATCCTCACACACACCAAGGATTTGTTTCTCCCTAGTTGTTCATGTGGTTCACCAAAGTCTTCGAAATACTAATTGATCTTTAAAGAAATCCTCAACCGCCAGTTGTTCTTGAAATTCTTGCTTGCTTGCATTATGATTAATACCATAAGTCTAGTAATCTTACTGGCATCCTTTGTCATTATCATTTTGAGTCCGTTGATACAATGTGTTGCGAATGCTCGCAATCATTAGTTGATCCCTGTAAATTATCTTCCCGGCTCAGATGTCCTTTTGGAACATGAGCTGGTTCTCGACCAATCTATTTGCCGTCGATTGTACCCTTAGGTCTATTCAACTTGTCTACCCTTGATCAGAGCGTATGCTTATGATCCTTCATTCTAGAAATCATAATTCCTTTGATATCTAAGCATTGAATTATTCAGATGCTCTATAATCCGATGCCTTTGCATTCTTTCTTCAACTAGTTGTGGGTGATGCTCACATTAGCTCCGCTATAGACCGCCAGATCCTTTCTTGGATTTCATCTGACACCGTCCTTCATATTCAATGACATTTTGAGCCTTTCCATGGGTATATAATGCCTTTGGTAAAATTGTATCCTTGCTTTGTCAACCATGCTCTACTTCTGAGCTTGTGCTATTTACTCCTGAAGTTTGTGGTATATGTTCCTAAGATGCCCCGATGGGTTGAACCAACGCCTTCCCTAATCTGATTGAACCCGTAAGATTTCACGGGCCATACCTATCTGGTACTGCACCAGGTAAAACTTTCAACAACTAATGCCATTTTTGAAACACGAGAAGTGAATGGAAGATTATACATTGAAGAAGTGGGAGTCGACCTTGAACTTTGTGTTCATGCCCATGGACACGATGTAGATCCTATCACAGAAGCTTCTTGTAATAATAACTAATTCCTTGATATAATATCATCTAGTATCTGTGAATTGATCCTTTGCACTTGTGGTTCCGACCATGATTGTTCTCCTTTGATTCCATTTCTCAGACAAGATGAAGTACTTGTCTTCTGCAGATCATTTCACATGTCCACCCTCTACTCTGCTCTACCGTCGAGTATTACACTATGGTATCTCGGGAATATCATGGAACTTCATAACTTCTTATGAGTTCTTCATCAAGTACTACATTCTCACTTATTACAATTTTTCCTGGGCTCTGAGTCATTAAACACTCAAAGACACCGATAACTGAACCAAGTTCGCGCTACGGTTCAACAACTCTTAGTAATCTTCTTTAAGTACAAGTTTGTACCCGATCACGCCATTCCTAGCCTGTTTGGCTATATCGTTATCGTGCTAAATTTTAACCGTGCTACCTGGTCCTTATTCCTGGAGCACAACTTTCGACGATGAGCTAAGCTTATGACGATCTTCCTCGGCGTATCATTTCACCTTGAACAACAATCTTTGATTCAAGTTTGTATTGTACTAGTGGTTTCAATAAACTTGTGCTTCATCATTCCCTTGACTTGATGCCATCGCTGATTGATTACATCTTCATGAACTCTCTCGACAAATGTGTCGTGATCATCGTCAACATTTTGACTCGTTCCAGGATATCAACCAAATTCATGATGGTAAGTACCATCCTCGTCCCTTGGTAATTTGAGTTACCATTGACAACATCCTTATCTTTCTTTCATCATAAACTTGTTAATGTTGTAGATGCAACTTGCTATCGAGCTTGTATTACGTTCTACCTTGAAGTATTACCACCTTTTATGTCAAGGATGTTGTGAGAATTGCTCCACCTCTTAAGAATTCTTGGTATAGTGATACCTCTCACCATCACCATTCCTTCTTGTGTTATTTCTAACCGGGATACCAACAGGTGAACGGTGTTGTTTGGCTCTGCCCTTCTATCAACCCTATTGCCTTGGAGTTAATGGTCAACATTACATCCTTAGGCCATTGATTATCGAATCACCATTCTAACATTGATCGTACTACAAAAATGGCAGCTTATCGCAACGCCGTCCTAAAAATGTCAGCTCGGTTCGAAGGGCTCCAATTTCACCATATAGCCCAGGAAAATAATCAGGCGGCAGATGTCCTAGCACGCATCGGCGCAAAACGCGATGTAGTCCCCCCCCCCCAACATCTTCTTGGAAAGGCTGTTCAAGTCGTCCGTAGTATGGGAAGGGGAACCTGGCAATAACAGCCCGGACCCAACCGCACTGCCCGACACCAAACACTCTGACATAATTGGAGGCTCTGCCAATGAAATAACACCTTCAGCCCACGTAATAATGGCCGTCATCGCCCCGTGGACAGAACCATTCCTCGCCTACCTTACCAGGCAGGAACTCCCTGAGGACCAAAATGAGGCACGCTGCATAGTGCGGCGATCTAAAGCCTATAAAGTCCATGAGGGAGAGCTTTATAAGAAAAGCACTACCGGAGTCCTTCAAAGGTGCATGTCCGAAGAGGAAGGGCGGAACCTCCTGGCGGAAATTCATGCCGGACTCGGCGGACATCATGCTGCAGCTCGGTCCCTTATAAGCAAGGCCTTCCGTACATGCTTTTATTGGCCGACCGGCCCGGGCAGACGCCCAGGACTTAGTCCAACGATGCGTCGATTGCCAGCTTTTTGCAAACCAAAGCCATATGCCACCCACCGCCCTCCAAACTATCCCCATCACTTGGCCCTTCGCGGTCTGGGGGCTTGACATGGTTGGACCCCTTAAAGGCGGAACCCACAAGAAAAAATACTTACTGGTCATGGTGGATAAGTTCACCAAATGGATAGAAGCCAAGCCTGTTAAGACGGCCGAATCCGGACCGGTGATAGACTTTATATCCGGGGTGGTACACTGTTACGGCGTCCCCCACAGCATCATCACTGATAACGGTACAAACTTTACGGCCGATGAGGTAAAACTCTGGTGCAAAAACATGGGCATCAAGCTCGATTATGCTTCCGTCTATCACCCACAAACCAACGGCCAGGTCGAACGTGCAAATGGTCTTATCATGAGCGGCATCAAACCCAGATTAGTGCGGTCCCTTAAGGAATCCAATACGCACTGGGTAGAGGAGCTCGACTCCGTACTCTGGGGGCTGCGGACCACGCCGAATCGCACCACCGGATACACACCATTCTTCATGGTGTACGGCGCAGAGGCAGTTTTGCCCTGCGACATAATTCATGACTCACCTCGAGTGCGCATGTACGAAGAAAGAGAAGCCGAGCTTGATCGGCGGGACAGTTTGGACGCCTTGGAGGATGAGCGTGACGTGGCAAAAGCACGTTCCGCATTCAATCAACAGCAGGCTTCGAAGATACCAAAGCAGAGAAGTGCGGGCCAAAAATTACAACATTGGCGAATTAGTTATACGCCTGCCGAACAAGAAAAAGGACAAACTCAAGCCCAAGTGGGAAGGTCCCTTCATAATCGACCAAGTCCTCACTGGTGGAGCGTACCGCCTGCGAGATGCATCGGATAACCGACTCGAGCCGAACCCATGGAACGCAGCCCGTCTACGAAGATTCTATGCCTAGCGCCGGACTCTGTGTTCGTCTCCTTCCTCTGTCCATTTTTTATATACTTTCTGTCTTACATTTCTCTCCTTCTCCTCTCTCTCTCTTATAGCCTTTAAAGGCTCATAAAGTGGCGCGCTATCCGCGCTCATTAAACCTGGGGGCTTCTTTAAGCAGAAGCTTATTTATACGGGCTTCATGCCCAACACATGTGTCATACTTCCGCATGTACCTTTTACTCGCCATTATATGCATCGATATGACTTAAGTTTTGGCCAAGCTGGTTTGCCTGGCTCCTGTGCTTACCCCTACGTTCTTGATTGTTCGGCTAGGTGGTAAAGGGAGCACCTCTGCGATTGTTACTGCCGGGTCAGCCGGATGTGTACCTCAGACTGGGTGAAGCCGAAAGCTAGCGTTCTTAAGGAAATATTCGGTCGGTGAACTAAAGATGATCTTTTCTTTCACTTATTTATCTATACGCCCCCAGATGTTTTTCCTGCGTCTCTTTTCGCAGAATGGACATGCACTTTAGGGCATGCCTCCCAGGGAAAGGAACCCCTAACGGAACTATTCTCCCTGGAAGATGTTTCTTACTAACCATGTAATATAACATAACTAGTTGGGCACTTGTCTGTTCAAGCACTAATGACCCCTACGCCTGGTCTCTGTGCATACCCCGGTTCTTATATAACCGCGAGGGTATTCGGACACACTCCGGACCGTCAGGTCCCGAGGTTGAAGCAAAAAGGTCGGCCATGACAAACGATCTACAAAATCCGGCTAGAAGGCATTACACATGTCAATTAAAATTACATAGTCAATCTGACTGATTGTATTCCTCTTCAATACCATCTAACAGGCTGTCTAGTTTATAGTCCTGTTGGGAATACTTTGCGGCCAACTCTACTTGGCCGTATACTAAGCTCACAGGGATCTCCTTCCCATCGGGCCCTACGGGTCCGACCTCGGCCATGTGGTTTGGGTCAGCCTTCGTGTACCGCATCTTCACCATGGCCCAGGCCTCCCTGGCGCCTTGACGGCAGGCCGACATCTTCCACAATTGGAAGCGCCGTCGCGCTCCCTTCAGCTTCTCTACAAGCTCTCCAAGGCCTTCGGGCATGGAGACGGATGGCCACAAGGCCTGGACGACGCCTTGCATCACCTACCGAACTCGCTCGTGCAGTTGTGAGAGCTCGGGAAGAAGGTCACCCATAGAACCGGGCATTTCCTCCACAGGACGACCTGTCAGCATACCTACAGACATTACTCTGTTAGTCGACTTCCTCGCCGAACTCTTTTTTCAAAGTTCGTTTAAGCACTTACTATATATGCCGCGTCGAAGCCGCTGATTCTCCTTAATGGAGTCCAATAGCTGGGCACGAACGTCCTTCAGTTCAACGCCCAGCTTGGTGTTGGCATCTTGGAGATCGTTCTTCTCCCGCCTCACCTTTGTCAGCACGCTCTCACCAGCCTTTAGCTGGCGTCGGAGTTGTTGCACTTCCGGATTTAATCCGGCGCCATCTGCAATTTCATTTGTCAGATTTGCACCCACACCGCACTTCGCAAAATACTTATCTTTCGAAGCGTATATTACCAGAGGGGGTCTCCTTGGGCTCCCCTGCCGCGGCTAGTGCGGCCTCAAGTTGGGCTTTGCACTCTTCCAGCTCCTGGGACAGTAGGGTATTCTTTTATGTAAGAACCTGCATAACAAATGATCCTTAAAACAGTTATCCTAACTGTTTCAAGTCTCGGGGGCTACTGGTATATATATAATTACCAAAATTTTCTTACCCGTATGTCTTTCACATACTGCTCCGTGGCTCTGGCTAGACCATTTTGAGCGGCACGGAGGTACGCGTCTCCCGAATTGAAGGCATCCAATGCCTCTTGGGAGAAACAAGCGTCGCGAAGAACTGTCCGGCGACGCCTGTGGTTCATGGCACTCTCCACCTCGGAATTGGTGGCAGACAGCCTGTCCGCATCCTCCGTCGGAGGAGCGTCCGGTGCACGCCTCGTGTTCGCCTACGCTTCCGGACCAGGCTTTGGAGCCTGGCTGGTGGAGGCGCGATTGGCAGCCTCTCCGGATATAGTCCGGCGAGGTCTCTTCGTCCTGAAGAGAGCACGAGCGTTAATATGCCTCGAAGGAATAACACCTGGGAATAAGGTGGCGCGCTATACCTTTGCGCCGGTGCCTCAGTCCGGACCGCACTTCTTTTCAGCTCGCGGGGCCTCGCCGCCCCTCGTTGGCTAGTCGCCGCAGGCTCGGCCTCCCGTCTCAAGGACCTCCCTTGCAAAACACGGTTGTCATACGGTAATCGAAAACACGCGAGGATAGATCCCTTTTCAAAGTGCTGGGACTTCGATCTCAGTTACCTGTGAGGCTGGGAGTAGCCCTGGATAATCGGCCGTAATGGCCACCAAGGTGTTGTCCTTGCTCAATTGATGAAACACTCCATCAATCAGCTCCACAGATAAGTCCGGATCCTCTTGAGAGGCCGGGTCGAGGGACCGTCCCGGATCCTCGGGTTGTGGAGGAGGGTTGTTTATTTCTTTAACAGCCTGGCACAGTTCCTGCGTTGAAGTCGTTAGACTGAAAATTTAACAATGGGAATATAAAACGGATGGGCAAGTAAAAGTGTCCACTTACCCAACTTGGGGGATTGTACATAGAAAATCCACCCCGTGGGTTGACGTGGAGAAATTCCTCCTCTTCTCCCTTGTACAAAGCGGACAAGGTCTTTATTAGAGCGGCAGCCGAATTCGGCCCCTTACGGCCGTAGCGGGTGGCGTCGTCCTCCCCGTTGAAGTCCCACATGGGGCGGCCTCTATACTGAAGCGGCTGCACCCCTCGCATGATGCATGCGGCCATGACCCCGATCATGGTCAGTCCGGAATGAGCTAACAATCTTATCCGGCCCATTAGGTAAATAACGTCCCTATCACTTTCCCTCTGAGGGCTCCATGGACGCCAGCTTAGGCGCTTCTTTAGGGGAGCACTGTCGAACTCAGGGAGGCCGATCCGGACAGGATCTGGCAGCGGGATGTCCTCTATATAAAACCATTCCGAAGGCCAGTCTTCGGACGCCTTCTTTGGGGTTCTGGATAGATATCCGGTCCCGGCGATGCACCACACTTCGGCTCCGCCCACTTGATATATTGACCCCTCCTTAGAGCGGGGCACAAGACAGAATAGCCTTTTCCACAGCGCGAAATGAGCCTCGCAGCCCAAGAACAGCTCGCAAAGGGCTACGAAGCCCGCGATATGCAATATGGAGGCAGGCGTGAGGTTGTGCAGCTGGAGGCCATAGAACTCCAGAATCCCCCGGAGAAACGAATGAATTGGAAATCCGAGCCCTCTTATTAAGTAAGGGGCAAGGCATACCCGCTCTCCTTTGGAGGGATTGGGGGCGCTCTTCGCTTGCTCTCCGCCATTATAGGTGGCAAGTCCGGCTCGAACCGGGACCATATAGGCCGGGGGGAGAAATCCCTTGGTCTGGAGCGTCACTAGCTCGCTGTGCGGGATGGAGCACCTCTTCCAATCTCCAGGCTGAGGGCTGGAAGGGCGAGAGGAGGAGCTGCGGCGGCCGGCCATGATGGAATGGACCTCTGTCGGATATGCTCTGATGAATACTCGCGGAAGGGAGAAGGTGTGGTTTGGATCTAAATCCTCGTCCCCTTAAATAGGCGGCTCATTCACGCGGCTAGGGGTGTAAATATAAAAAACACCCTGACTTTTCGTATTCGTTTGACACGTGGAAAACGGCCATTATTGGGCATAGAAGCCAAGGAGCACTACATTTACAAGAAACCGGACACTGTTCAACAGGTACACGGAATTTGGAGAAGAACCCGCCTTGCAATGCCGAAGACAATTTGCGCGCCGGACTCGTCATCATTGAAGCATGGTTCGGGGGCTACTGAGGGAGTCCTGGATTAGGGGGTGTCCGGATAGCCGGACTATACCTTTGGCCGGACTCCTAGACTATGAAGATACAAGATTGAAGACTTCGTCCCGTGTCCGGAAGGGACTTTCCTTGGCGTGGAAGGCAATCTTGGCGATACGGATGTGTAGACCTCCTACCATTGTAACCGACTCTGTGTAACCCTAGCCCTCTCCGGTGTCTATATAAACCAGAGAGTTTTAGTCCGTAGGACGAACAACAATCATACCATAGGCTAGCTTCTAGGGTTTAGCCTCTCTGATCTCGTGGTAGATCTACTCTTGTACAACCCATATCATCAATATTAATCAAGCAGGACGTAGGGTTTTACCTCCATCAAGAGGGCCTGAACCTGGGTAAAACATCGTGTCCCCTGCCTCCTGTTACCATCCGGCCTAGACGTACAGTTCGGGACCCCCTACCCGAGATCCGCCGGTTTTGACACCGATAGTAGGGTTGCGACGTGTTGATCTTCCGAGGCTGGGCATGACCCAGAAAAGTGTGTCCGTACAAAGGGGATCGAGCGTGTTGGGAAATGTGGTGCACCCCTGCAGGGAAGTTAATCTATTCGAATAGTCGTGATCTTCGGTAACAGGACGACTTGGAGTTGTACCTTGACCTTATGACAACTAGAACCAGTTACTTAATAAAACACACCCTTTCAAGTGCCAGATACAACCTGGTGATCGCTCTCTAACAGGGTGACGAGGAGAGGATCACCGGGTAGGATTATGCTACACGATGCTACTTGGTGAACTTACCTTCTGCTCTCTTCTACATGCTGCAAGATGGAGGTCGTCAGAAGCGTAGTCTCCGACGGGACTAGCTATCCCCCTCTTATTCCAGCATTCTGCAGTTCAGTCCACATATGATACCCTTATTCAATTTGATACCAATGCATACATATGTAGTGTAACTCCTTGCTTGCGAGTACTTTGGATGAGTACTCACGGTTGCTTTGCTCCCCCTTTTCCCCCTTCCTATACCTGATTGCTGCGACCAGACGATGGAGTCTAGGATCCAGACGCCACTGTTGATGACGACTACTACTACTAGAGGAGCCTACTACTACATGCAGCCCGCTGACGACGACCAGGAGTAGTTTAGGAGGATCCCAGGCAGGAGGCATGCGCCTCTTTCGATCTGTATCCCAGTTTGTGCTAGCCTTCTTAAGGCAAACTTATTTAACTTATGTCTGTACTCAGATATTGTTGCTTCCGCTGACTCGTCTCTGATCGAGCTCTTGTATTCGAGCCTTCGAGGCCCCTGGCTTGTAATATGATGCTTGTATGACTTATTTTGTTTTTAGAGTTGTGTTGTGATATCTTCCCGTGAGTCCTTGATCTTGATCGTACACGTTTGCATGTATGATTACTGTACGATTGAATCGGGGGCGTCACACCATCACTCCCACAACCCATCATTTACAAAATAATCCGACAATTCCATCCATTAGGCCCAAATATGGTGAAGTGTTATGTAGTCGACATTCACACGACACCGCTAGAGGAAGAACAACAATAACATATCATCAAAACATTGAACGAAAACCAACTTCACATGATTATTTATAATAAGACTTCTCTCATGTTCTCAAGAACAAACAGAACTACTCACAAAGCATAATTGCGTTCATGATCATACGAGATAAATATGTAACTAACAATCTGAACACATAATCTTTCACCAAGTAAACCAACTAGCATCAACTACGAGATGTAATCAACTCTACTAGCACCCCCATGTACCAACCTAAGGTTTGATACAAAGATTGCATACAAGAAATGAATTAGGATTTGGAGATGATGGTGATGGTGAAGATGTTGATGGAGATGAGTCCTCCCACAATGAGAGGAATGTTGGTGATGACTATGGATTCGATTTTTCCCTCCCGGAGGAAAGTTTCCATGGCGGAATCTCTTCGTCGAAGAGAAAAAGTGCTCCTGCTCAGGTTCCGCCTCGAGACGGCGGCGGCTCGTCCCGAAAGTCTTCTCTTTATTTATTTTTCTACGGCAAATGGCTTCATATAGGAGAAGATGATCTTTCGTGGACCTCTATGAGGCCCACAAGGCACTAGGGCGTGCCTAGGGGATAAGGTGTGTCCCCTGCCTTGTGTCCCCACCGATGCTCTTCTCCGGTACTTCTTTCCTAAAGTATTTTATATATATATATCAAAATAATTCTTCATAATTTTTAGGTCATTTGGAGCTTTGGAGAATTGCTATCTCTGTTGTATCTTCCATTTAAGTGAGAAAAGTCATTATAATTGCATCATAAAGTGGAATATAACTTCAAAAAAATAAAAATAACAGTACAAAAACATGATGCAAAATGGGCGTATCAACTCCCCCAAGCTTAGACTTCGCTTGCCCTCAAGCGAATGCCGAACCCAATAAACATGAACACAAGTTTAGAGAGAGAGAGGTGTCGATAAAAGTAAATACGAACATGACATCATCATGCTTATGATCATTACTATAACAATAATTATTCATCATAAAACTTCTCATAACCAAGTAACAATATATCCACAATCCAAAGTATAAACAATAAACTCATTTGAAAATTAACAAACTATGCTCTCAGTCATCCAAGCAATTACAATTCATCATACTTTTTGGAAGGGCCTATGTAAGAGCTTTTTATTATCAAATTCCACATACTCAACTATCATATAGTCTTCCATGATTACTAACACTCAAAGCATATGTTTAGAACAAACAGTTTCCACCAGACACAGAGGAAGATAGGGGTTTAATATGTCACCACCCAACTTACTTACCACGGGAATAAATGTCAACAACAATAGTTCATGACCAAATATATTCAGCCGGATATATGTGCCTGGAATTTCCCCGCCACATGATGCTTGCCAAGTGGAGAATATTGAAGACTGAAATAGGGAAAAAATATTTTGACTCTTACATAAAATTAAAACTTAAAGAATAAAAGATAGGCCCTTAGCAGAGGGAAGCAGAGGTTGTCATGTGCTTTTGATTTTTGGATGTGCAAACTCTTAATTCAAAGGAAAGTCACTTTAACATTGCCCCTTATGATAATGGCCTTTATGGAGCAATCTATCACTTTTATTGCGCCACCATCACAAGGTCGTGCAAAACTTATTTTCTCTTCTAGTAAAGATTATACATATTTAAGAGCACTTTTTATTGCTTGCACCAATGGCAACTTATTTGAAGAATCTTATTCAATCCATAGGTATGTATGGTGGACTGTCATGACAAGAAACTGGGTTTAAGGGTACTCCCTCCGTTCATTTTTATAAGGCATTTCAGACAGCTGAGTTTGAACTGTTTAGTACACTGTCTGAATTTACTAAAATGTCTTATATAAGTGAACAGAGGGAGTATTTGAAAGCACAAGTAGTATCTATACTTAGTACAGAAATTTTTGGTAGCAAAAGATTATAAGCAAGCACCACATGTTAGATTATTCATGACAATATAATTTCTATGCAAATATATACGAACATAACCCATTATGTTGTCTTCCTTGTCCAACTTCAACTGCTTGCTTAAGTTTGAAAATAACTAACGGGGGCTCAAAATCATAAAAGATGTCCACATTAGTATATTTGCATGCGAAATCTCTCTTCCTTATTTATTCTTTCATGAATTATTCAATGACTCATGCTATGTTTGTTAACTTCCAACAAATTTTATAAACTATACTTCTTCGTGTGAAGTCAAGTCATTACTCCCCATGGGATTAGCATATGAAATTTATTTTGCTAAGATTGAAACAAGAAAATAAATCAAAGTATGCTCATACTACTATTTATTATATAACTCGCACACACGATTACATAAATAGAATGATTAGAAACAAGCACTTGAAACCTACTTCGTACTAATACTTTTTCTAAATCATGAAATAACTAAGGATTGAACTAATATAGATAATAATAATAAAAGGTGATGGTGATACGATACCGGGGTGCCTCCCCCAAGCTTGGAACAAGCCAAGGGTGGTGCCCATACCCTAGTACTCATGCTTCCTTCTTCAGTGGTAGTGGTGGTGATGAAGTGGTAGGCTTGTCTTCCGTCATCCAGGGCATAGGTTCTCCATAAAAGAGGAGGTGGTCTCCGGAATCATGAAATCTGTAGATAGACTCATCCTCTTAAACCTAGTTTCATACTCAAAGTTTTGGTTTTGCAAGTCCTAGACTTGTGCTTGAAGATCTACAATCCTGACATGAAGGCGGTCAATAGCCTCCCAGATCTTGTCGTTGTCCCTCTTATGCTCGCGAACAAAATCCTTGATCATGGAGTGGTTGGCATAAAGTCCGCGTTCTACCATCCTTTGGCACTTCAAGATTTCCTACTCTACGTCCTCGAGCTTGCCTTCTCTTCTCCCACCTTCTTGGGTCCCTGAACGTCCCAGATAGGTGGAGTGCGGACTTGGGTTAGTGATCCTACCAATGTCTCTTGGATATGTCCCATGAGTTGTACTAAATACATGCTAGTAATTAAATTCCAATGTTTAGGTTTGTGCAAAACCTTTTGTTTCTTAAATTTTACATAAGCTCTTGTATACATCAGAAGAAACTATGTGTCGAAACAAGCATATCAAATAAAAGCATTATAAGAATGCTAAATTGAAGCAATGGCTATTTAGATTTCATGTAAATAGCATGCACTTATTACCAACTTATAATTGAACCTAACTTGCAGCACATTTACAAACGGTTCAGTTTATACTCTACAAGATTCTATAAATATGTTACCTAATAATACACTAGAAATCTTTATCAAGATATTAGTTAAACATTGTGCTTTAGAAATCTCTACAATTATAGTTAGTGAAATTAAAATATATGTGAAGACATACATAAAAATGTATACACATGCACTATATAATTTATGCCATTCTCAAAAAACTTCAAAGATAATTTTTGTTACAACACACAATTTAAACTTAGATGAAACAAAGTTTTCACTTAAATACATTAGAACTAAAAATTAATATCTAACTACATCGTTATGTGGTTCCACAAACTATTGTTGTATGTTTAACTATGTCAAGTAAATAATAGAAATTATACTCGTGAACATTATAATGCATTAAAAATATTTTTAAATAACTACAAATGTTTCGTATAAAAAATCTTAATTCACCCCCGGTCTCAGCTATGTTTGGACCGGTACTATATGGGCAGAGCACTTTCCTTGTCCCCGGTAAGGTGGCCACGTTAGGGAAATATAAAATTGGTCAACTCTCTTCCAATTGGCCCTTCAGTGATCTAGATGTCATTTGATTGGTCCATCCTTGCCATGGACAAGCTAGACCTAGTGTCACAGGGTTATGTTGCCCCTATGCAAAGGACTTGAAGTATTCAAGTCAATGTTATTTTAAAAGCTTCAATGTTTCTTGTTTGTCATATCTTACCCTAGTTAGTTGCATTATTACTTGTTGCCTGGGTGATACCAGCAGTCCCAATGTTCAAAGTGTGGAACTCGAAATTATCTCTCCAAAGAATATTTTGGGACGCTATATAACATTATACTATCAAAAATTGAGTAACTACGATTTTACCAACACTTGACTTATTGTTATCTGCCATTAACATTGGTTCTAAAATCAGGTTCACTGCTTCTAGTTTCTCATAAATTGCACGTAGGTTGTCGTGTGCCAAATTTTTTGTTTCCACTATGTTGCATAGTTGGTTTTATGTTAGTTCACTTGTGCAAATATGAATAGAGTAATGATGCAAGCTCATTATGTTAATGCAGGTTGGGTGTTAAAACTTTATGTTTGTATGGTTTGTTAAGGTGTAGGGATGCTCATTAAGATGAAAGGCCTAGTCTTCTTTATACAATGATTTGAATCCAATCTTATCTGTGGAATGATTTGAGTGAAGCGCTCAAAAAGATAAGAATGGTGGAGCGCTCTTCCATGTCACATACATCTTGGTGGAGCGCTCAAAAAGATAAGAATGAAATACATGCACTCATCACCAAAGAAAGTGAATGATCACATAAGATAGATAAGATATATCAAGCATGCATAAGTGTAGCTTATGATCAAACACATGATCATCAATGTCTCACAAGCATATCAAAGTATCTCAACCAAAAGCAAACAAAGTTTGAAAAATCACCAAATAAAGCAAGAGAGAATAAAAGCAACACACTCTCTCTCTCTCGAAGCCTATGATCTATACATTTTTCTCCCCCTTTGGCAACAAGTTACCAAAAAGTTCCTAGAAAATGCATAGTGCTAGATCGACTCTCAGGCTTGATCTTCTGGTGGTGGTGGAGTCTGGATCACTCCACGGACGAAGGCTTCTGTAGACGTGGTTGGAGCTGGAGCTGAAGTAGATGCTGGAGCTGGTTGGGCTGGTGCTGTGGTTGGAGCTGAGGTGGTGGCTCTGGTGTCAGGAACTGGCACTGCAGTCGACCTCTGAGCTCGTGGCACTCTGGCAAATGCATCAGTTGTAGTCTTCCCTCTCCTCTCATGCATGTCATCTTGAAGTTGCTCCACTGCAGACTGAATCTCTGTTACTTTGACATCCATGTCATAGAACTTTTGTTCTACGATTCTTTCTAAGCTCTCCTGATTCTGAGTGAGGGTGGCCAGTCCTTTCTCAATCCTCAGTGTGGATGCTATCAAGTAACTAAGCTGCTCTTGCTTGTTTTTCAGAAAATACTCAGATGCCTCCTCTTGAGTTGGCATCTTGGCAGCTTTCTCCTTCCTTGCCTTCTCCTTCTGTGCATGTGCATGGGCTGATGATGGTTCATCCTTGTTCATCACAACTTGATTATCCTCAAAGTCTGGATGAATAGGCAAATGTTCCTTGTCCAATAAGTATATGCCTGTGCCCACTTTTGAGTTAATCAACTCTTGGATCTGAGGGGCATAACCACAGCTCCTCTTCTGATCTGCTGCAGTCCTTTTGATAGTTTCTACCATGAGGCTCATGACTTTGAATTTTTGTGGCACATCAAAGATATGAAGCAAATTTATTGCATGGCCTCTGATCATCTTGTGATCACCTAACTTGGGCAACAGAGTGTGCCTCAAAATCCAATTAATAGTTGGCAGCCCTGACAGAAGATAATGTACTGAGCCAAACTTGAAAGTATCAAGTGCCTTGTTTGGGATCTCCTTGTACATGTTAGACATGGAATTGTGATCCATCTTCTTCTTGGCATAAATGTCCAAGTCATCCTCATTTTCTTCTGGGGCATTGATCAACTTTGCCCATTCCTCAACAGTTGATTGGTACCTTGTACCTTCAGACATCCACACAATTCTGCCATCTGGATAGAAGTGTGTTGTGGAGTAGAATTGCATGATCAGCTCTTCATTCCACTTTGTGAGCTTCTGCCCAACAAAGTCAGCTACTCCACAAGCTTTGAAGCTGTCTTGCACTCCAGGATAGTGCTCTTCATTGTCCTTGATGTACTCCCAATCGACCCATCTCATGTCACAAACTATGGGCTTCTTGTCCAACAAAACTGTCTCATAGAAGTACTGTTGTTCCTTAGTGTGGAACCTGTAATCAACAGCAGTTCTTCTCCTTGAAGCATATGGATCTGCTTCTCTCCACTTCCTTAGCCATGAGTCTCTTCTGATTTTCATGTCCTCAGCCACAGGATGAGCATCATTGTGGTCTGGGATCTTGGGCTTTAGCTTCCTGAGCACTTGACCTTCTTCTTCCTCAGCAATGTCAGGCACTGGGGCCTTGTTCTTCTCAGCAGCTGGTATGCTCCTTGTATTCCTATTTGGAGCTGTCTTGGCCTTTGATGCAGCCTTGGGTGCTTCCTTGGGCTTGGATGTAGTAGCCCCTAATCTTATAGCATCACCCATCAGCTTTTGTGCCTTGGGTGCTGGTGCAGCAACCTCTTCTTCCTCTTCCTCTTCCTCTTCAGAATCTCTCATGATTGAGGATCTCCCAAGCACTCTAGCAGTGGTCTTTTTGATCCTATCCTTCCTCTTCTTCCCTTCTGCAGCAGGCTCTTTGGGTTCAGGCTTTTTAGGAATCTGAGTTGAAGCTCTGGCCTTTGGCATAGGCTGCCTACCTGCTGGCCTTTTGACTTTCAAGCCTGGCTTTGTGCTCTGTGCTGAGCCATACTCCTTCTTGAGCACTACTTTCTTAGAAGTAGCTTCCTCTTCCTCTGCCACATAATCCTCATCCTATGATTCTGAGGTTCTTTTCTTCCTTTGTCTGGTGGCAGCTTTTGGCAAATTGCTAGGGGTGCTCCTGCTGCCTTCATCTGAAGAACTGGAGGGACTAGTGCCCTCACTCATGTGCACTTTCTCTTCTGACATGTTCTGGCTGTCACTCTGATCAGACATGATGTAAAAGCTGACTGCTGACCCTGTGAACAGTTTATAGATGAGGTAGAATAGATGAGCATCACAAAATGCAGAGATTTTTGCAAAAGAATGATTCAAAATCTTAGTTTTAGTTTCCCACAGAAATCATTTCGGATCTACCGATTTTTAAACTCGGTGATACCGAAGCAGTTTTGGAACCTAAACTAGTGAACTCGGTCAGACCGAGTCATAGTTCGGTGGCACCGAGACTGCTAGGGTTTCACAAAGTTCCAAAATCGGTCACACCGATTAGTAATTCTCGGTCAGACCGAGTCTCACTTGTGCAATGGCATGAGCCAAATCGGTGGGACCGAGTTTTTCAACTCGGTGGGTCTGAGATGGTTTCGGCGGAAACCTAACCCTAAAGTTTTCAAATCAGTCCTATTCTACGAACGTATTGACTGGATAGGAGTGTTTCAATCGTGGCTAGAAACAATAAGATCACAATGTGCTAGGAATCAGATTGGGGATAGCACAAAGATCGAGTCCATACCCTACTTCGGTGGAGACTCGCTACGGCGGCAACGGCGGGGTTGAATTCCATTGACGGTGATGGAGACCAGCGACTGGCGGCGGCTGGCGGTGAGGAGACGATCCGGAGACCACGTTGGCAGAGCGAGCTATCGCGCGGGCGAAGGGGTTCGGAGAAATTTCCAAATTTTTGCCCGTGCCTATATATAGCCCGACCCTGTCGGTGTGACCGAGTGGAACAACTCAGTGGCACCCAGATGCAAAACTGTATACAGTTATTGCAACTCGTGTGACCGAATGGTTCAAATCGGTTGCACCGAGATCGAAAATTCAGATCAACTTAATGATCTCGGTAGGATCAAAAGTAGGATATCGGTCAGACCGAGAATCACAAAGAGGTTTTGGAAGTTTAAGTCTGTGACGAATCGGGGACTCCGAGTGCTCCTCACACAGAGTGGTTCGAATCTGACTTGATCAAATTTTGTGATGTAGCATGAATAGAGTTTGAGACGAGAAAAGCATAGATAGCTAGAGGAGGTTCTTAGGCATTCTTGTCCATCCACTTGGCAAAAGGAAATAAAACCAAACAATCAAAACAACAAGTGGATGTCCTCGAATGAGTAAAATATGCAACCAACATGCTCACACAATAAAATGGCAATTGAAATATGTGACAAAGCATGCACGACCAATTCTAGCATCTATCAAGCAATTGGCGATGACTAGGTCATCTATATATGAGTATATTGACTTAGGAGTCAAGTGAGAACACTTGATCATAGGTCATACTCATCGTTTAAGCTCAAGTGGGGTTACCACTTTTACATAAAGCATTGTTGTGTTCACATCTTTAGAGTTGCTTTAGCTCAAGTCTTAGAGTAAAGCTCCCCTAGATGTGATATCCCCCCTAAGAGGGATGAACTAACCTTGGGTTTTGTCAATGATGACTTCATGTAGATGTTGAAGATGTGGATGCTCAATGTTGATGTAGATCACTTAGAGCTATCCATTTGAGTGAATTGCACTTTCAATACCTACATGGGTTAGTCCCACAAGGAACAAACAAGGATATCCATAGACATAGAGTGATATACACACAAGATGATGGTTCCATGAAAACTTTTAGGTTACCTTGTCCCTTGTCTTACCAACAAGAGGGTTTGTGACTCCTTGAACTAGCGCAAGATGTGGAAGTTGATTGCACTTGTTCTTGCCAAAATGATAAGAGTGAAGTATGTTGGCGGAGTCACCCTCAAGAACTCTCTAGTTCTTCTTCTTTTGGATCCACACCATCTTGATGGGAATCCTTGGAGTTGTAGTCATACTTCATGAAGTGGAACTTGAAGTGGTCTTGGGAATCCACTTGACTAAGGTCTTAGGAGCTTCTTCAAATGCATCAATTTCCTCTTGAAGCTTGTCCTTGCCTTTTTGCTTGTAGTCTTGTGGTGGAAGATCATCTTGAGCTTGTGTCCCCTTGAAGGAAGTAGGATCATACTTCTCTTGTTGAGGAACAAACTTTGTCTTGGGGTATTGATCTTCTTCCCACTCAACTCCATTGGCATTGAACTTTCGTTCAAAACCAACACCTTGATTCTTCCGGTGCCTTCCTTGCTTGCGCACAATTTCCTCGAATTGCTTACTCCCGGCAAGGCTTTTGTACACTCCTTTCTCTATAATTCCCTTCAATAAGCTATTTTCTTGCTCAAGTGTAACTTGGCTAAGATAATTATTAGTGGAATCAAGAGAACTACTAGAAGCAACAATATTGGATTTAGCATGATCATTGTTACTACTAGAGGAAGAATCTTTCTTGTTCTTGTTACTAGACTTGACTTGAGGCATGTAAGTGGATAAGAGTAAACGCTTGGCAATGTAAGAAGAACTTTTCTTGCGGAGATCATCATTGATTGCCTTTAAAAACTCATGCTCTTGCTCAAGATTGAGCTTTTCAAAGCGTAACTTCTCATGAGCTCTTAAAAGTTCTCGATGATCTTCGAAGATAGTTTCATGAGCTAACTTAAGAGTGTTTAGTTCTTTAGTTAGAGCCTCAATATTCTCCTTATCATTGTCATTCGTTTTATCTTGATTAGCATGATTAATTGACGTTTCATCATAGTATTCATCACTAGAGTTGTCAACAAGTAAATCATCATCACCTAACAAGTCATCTTCATCACTATTAAAATCAACATACTCGAGGTGTGTTACCTTAGGACCTTTGGCCATGAAGCATCTTCCAATTCCTTCATTGGGTGAGTCAAATATGTCGTAGGAGTTGGTTGACACAAGTGCTAGACCGGCAACACCTTCATCTTGAGTATATTCGGAATCGGAGTGATAACTTCTCTCGGAGTGGTTGTCGGAGTCGGAGCCGGATACCCATTCACCAACATGAGCTTGATGTCTTCGTTTTGTGTAGCTCCTTGATGATTTTTCCTTCCTTTCCGAATCCTTGCTTCTCTGTGAGTGTCTTCGTTCATAACGATCATCTCTACTCCTTCTCTCTCTTGGTGGTGATTCTTCTCTTTTGCTTCTTTTTTTGGAGAGTCTTCTCTTCTCTTGTAGGGAGCCGTACACTCATTGGAATAGTGTCCGGGTCTTCCACAATTGTAGCAGTTTCGCTCTCGACTAGAAGATATTTGTCATTGTAGGACCTTGACTTGGAGCTTCTATCTTTGCTTCTACTCTTGTAGAACTTGTTGAAGTTTTTCACCATTAAGCTCAATTCTTCATTGAAGTTTTGTTTCTCACTTGATGATGTAGGGGCTTCACATGAGGCTTTGTAGGCACCACTTGATTTGTTGTGAAGTTCCTCTTTATCCTTAAGTGACATCTCATGAGCAACAATTCTTCCAATTACCTCCATTGGCTTGAGATCTTTGTAATTGGGCATCATTTGGATCAATGTGCACACGGTATCATATTTTCCATCCAAGGCTCTTAGAATCTTCTTGATGATGAATCTATCAGTCATCTCTTCACTTCCTAAGCCGGCAATCTCATTTGTGATGAGAGCAAGCCTAGAGTACATTTCAGCGACACCTTCACCATCCTTCATTTTGAACTTGTCAAGTTGACTTTGAAGCACATCCAATTTGGATTCCTTGACGGAGTCGGTACCTTCGTGCATATCAATCAAAGTGTCCCAAATTTCCTTTGCATTCTCAAGACGGCTGATTTTGTTGAATTCTTCAGGGCATAATCCGTTGAAGAGAATATCACAAGCTTGAGCATTGTATTGCAACATCTTCAACTCATCCGAGGTAGCTTCACGGTTTGGTTCTCTCCCATCAAAGAAGTCACCTTGCAAACCAACACACACAATAGCCCAAACGGCGGGGTTATGTCCAAGAATATGCATTTTCATTTTATGCTTCCAACTAGCAAAATTAGTACCATCAAAGTAAGGACCTCTACGGTGATAATTTCCCTCGCTAGACGCCATACTCTCCTAGGTTGTGAAACCAAGGCTATGACCACCAAAAGCTATGGAAATCAAAGCAAATGGAGACCAAAGCTCTGATACCACTTGTAGGATCGAAAGTATGTCTAGAGGGGGGGTGATTAGACTACTTGACCAAATAAAAACTTAACTTTTTCCCAATTTTAGTTCTTGTCAGATTTTAGCTATTTTAGGACAAGTCAAGCAATCATCATACAATTCAAGCAACCATGCAAAGAGTATATTGGCAGCGAAAAGTAAAGCATGCAAATTGCAAGAATGGAAAGGGAAGGGTTTGGAGAATTCAAATGCAATTGGAGACACGGATATTTTTCCCGTGGTTCGGATAGGTGGTGCTATCCTACATCCACGTTGATGGAGACTTCAACCCACGAAGGGTAACGGTTGCGCGAGTCCACGGAGGGCTCCACCCACGAAGGGTCCATGAAGAAGCAACCTTGTCTATCCCACCATGGCCATCGCCCACGAAGGACTTGCCTCACTAGCGGTAGATCTTCACGAAGTAGGCGATCTCCTTGCCCTTACAAACTCCTTGGTTCAACTCCACAATCTTGTCGGAGGCTCCCAAGTGACACCTAGCCAATCTAGGA
The DNA here is from genome assembly GCF_056163025.1 of Triticum urartu. NCBI lineage: Eukaryota > Viridiplantae > Streptophyta > Magnoliopsida > Poales > Poaceae > Triticum > Triticum urartu. The sequence goes on from NC_141874.1 coordinate 88,873,557, forward strand.
GACACCACTCTCCAAGAAGTAACAAATGGTGTGTTGATGATGAACTCCTTGCTCTTGTGCTTCAAATGATAGTCTCCCCAACACTCAACTCTCTCTCACAGGATTTGGATTTGGTGGAAAGAAGATTTGAGTGGAAAGCAACTTGGGGAAGGCTAGAGATCAAGATTCATGTGGTAGGAATGGAATATATTGGCCTCAACACATGAGTAGGTGGTTCTCTCTCAGAACATATGAGTTGGAAGTGTAGATGTGTTCTGATGGCTCTCTCCACGAGTGAAGAGGAGGTGGAGGGGTATATATAGCCTCCACACAAAATCCAACCGTTACACATAATTTACCAATCTCGGTGGGACCGAATCAACAAACTCGGTCGGACCGAAATAGTAAACCTAGTGACCGTTAGAGATTTTCGGTGGGACTGACATGCAACTCGGTAGGACCGATATGGTTAGGGTTAGGGCATAACGTAATCTCGGTGAGACCGATTACACAAACTCGGTGAGACCGATTTGGTAATAAGCTAACCAGAGGGTTGGTCAGGCAAACTCAGTGGGACCGATTTGCTCTTTCGGTGAGACCGAAAAGTTACAAAAAGGAAACAGAGAGTTTGCATTGCAATCTCGGTGGGACCGATCCGCTCTTTCAATGAGACCGAAAAGTTACGAAAAGGAAACAGAGAAATTGCAATCCCATCTCGGTGAGACCGAGATCCCTATCGGTAGAACCGATTTGCTTAGGGTTTGGCAATGGCTATGAGAAGTGAAACTCGGTGGCGCCGGGTTGAAAGAATCGGTAGGGCCGAGTTTGTCTTTGGTTTAGGTCAAATGTGGATATGGGAAAGTAGCTGAGGATTTTGGAGCATATCATTAAGCACATGAAGCAAGAGGCTCATTAAGCAACACCTCATCCCTCCTTGATAGTATTGGCTTTTCCTATGGACTCAATGTGATCTTGGACCACTAAAATGTAAAATGAAGAGTCTTGAGCATATGAGCTAGAGCCAATCCTTTGTCCTTAGCATTTTGAGGGTTCCACTTTCACCATCCATGCCATGCCAATCATTGAGCTTTCCTGAAATGATCATCTTGGAATAGCATTAGCTCAATGAGCTATATGTTGTTATGAATTACCAAAACCACCTAGGGATAGTTGCACTTTCATGAGTCCTCCCACAATGAGAGGAATGTTGGTGATGACTATGGATTCGATTTTTCCCTCCCGGAGGAAAGTTTCCATGGCGGAATCTCTTCGTCGAAGAGCAAAAGTGCTCCTGCTCAGGTTCCGCCTTGAGACGGCGGCGGCTCGTCCCGAAAGTCTTCTCTTTATTTATTTTTCTACGGCAAATGGCTTCATATAGGAGAAGATGATCTTTCGTGGACCTCTATGAGGCCCACAAGGCACTAGGGCGCGCCCAGGGGATAAGGCGTGTCCCCTGCCTTGTGTCCCCACCGATGCTCTTCTCCGGTACTTCTTTCTTAAAGTATTTTATATATATATCAAAATAATTCTTCATAATTTTTAGGTCATTTGGAGCTTCGGAGAATTGCTATCTCTGTTGTATCTTCCATTTAAGTGAGAAAAGTCATTATAATTGCATCATAAAGTGGAATATAACTTCAAAAAAATAAAAATAACAGTACAAAAACATGATGCAAAATGGGTGTATCAACTCCCCCAAGCTTAGACTTCGCTTTCCCTCAAGCGAATGCCGAACCCAATAAACATGAACACAAGTTTAGAGAGAGAGAGGTGTCGATAAAAGTAAATACGAACATGACATCATCATGCTTATGATCATTACTATAACAATAATTATTCATCATAAAACTTCTCATAACCAAGTAACAATATATCCACAATCCAAAGTATAAACAATAAACTCATTTAAAATTAACAAACTATGCTCTCGGTCATCCAAGCAATTACAATTCATCATACTTTTCGGAAGGGCCTATGTAAGAGCTTTTGATTATCAAATTCCACATACTCAACTATCATATAGTCTTCCATGATTACTAACACTCAAAGCATATGTTTAGAACAAACAGTTTCCACCAAACACAGAGGAAGATAGGGGTTTAATATGTCACCACCCAACTTACTTACCACGGGAATAAATGTCAACAACAATAGTTCATGACCAAATATATTCAGCCGGATATATGTGCCTGGAATTTCCCCACCACATGATGCTTGCCAAGTGGAGAATATTGAAGACTGAAATAGGGAAAAAATATTTTGACTCTTACATAAAATTAAAACTTAAAGAATAAAATATAGGCCCTTAGCAGAGGGAAGCAGAGGTTGTCATGTGCTTTTGATTTTTGGATGTGCAAACTCTTAATTCAAAGGAAAGTCACTTTAACATTGCCCCTTATGATAATGGCCTTTATGGAGCAATCTATCACTTTTATCGCGCCACCATCACAAGGTCATGCAAAACTTATTTTCTCTTCTAGTAAAGATTATACATATTTAAGAGCACTTTTTATTGCTTGCACCAATGACAACTTATTTGAAGAATCTTATCCAATCCATAGGTATGTATGGTGGACTGTCATGACAAGAAACTGGGTTTAAGGGTACTCCTCCGTTCGTTTTTATAAGGCATTTCAGACAGCTGAGTTTGAACTGTTTAGTACACTGTCTGAATTTATTAAAACGTCTTATATAAGTGAACAGAGGGAGTATTTGAAAGCACAAGTAGTATCTATACTTAGTACAGAAATTTTTGGTAGCAAAAGATTATAAGCAAGCACCACATGTTAGATTATTCATGACAATATAATTTCTATGCAAATATATACGAACATAACCCATTATGTTGTCTTCCTTGTCCAACTTCAACTGCTTGCTTAAGTTTGAAAATAACTAACGGGGGCTCAAAATCATAAAAGATGTCCACATTAGTATATTTGCATGCGAAATCTCTCTTCCTTATTTATTCTTTCATGAATTATTCAATGACTCATGCTATGTTTGTTAACTTCCAACAAATTTTATAAACTATACTTCTTCGTGTGAAGTCAAGTCATTACTCCCCATGGGATTAGCATATGAAATTTATTTTGCTAAGATTGAAACAAGAAAATAAATCAAAGTATGCTCATACTACTATTTATTATATAACTCTCACACACGATTACATAAATAGAATGATCAGAAACAAGCACTTGAAACCTACTTCGTACTAATACTTTTTCTAAATCATGAAATAACTAAGGATTGAACTAATATAGATAATAATAATAATAAAAGGTGATGGTGATACGATACCGGGGTGCCTCCCCCAAGCTTGGAACAAGCCAAGGGTGGTGCCCATACCCTAGTACTCATGTTTCCTTCTTCGGTGGTAGTGGTGGTGATGAAGTGGTAGGCTTGTCTTCCGTCATCCAGGGCATAGGTTCTCCATAAAAGAGGAGGTGGTCTCCGGAATCATGAAATCTGTAGATAGACTCATCCTCTTAAACCTAGTTTCATACTCAAAGTTTTGGTTTTGCAAGTCCTAGACTTGTGCTTGAAGATCTACAATCCTGACATGAAGGCGGTCAATAGCCTCCCAAATCTTGTCGTTGTCCCTCTTATGCTCGCGAACAAAATCCTTGATCATGGAGTGGTTGGCATAAAGTCCGCGTTCTACCATCCTTTGGCACTTCAAGATTTCCTACTCTACGTCCTCGAGCTTGCCTTCTCTTCTCCCACCTTCTTGGGTCCCTGAACGTCCCAGATAGGTGGAGTGCGAACTTGGGTTAGTGAGCCTACCAATGTCTCTTGGATATGTCCCATGAGTTGTACTAAATACATGCTAGTAATTAAATTCCAATGTTTAGGTTTGTGCAAAACCTTTTGTTTCTTAAATTTTACATAAGCTCTTGTATACATCAGAAGAAACTATGTGTCGAAACAAGCATATCAAATAAAAGCATTATAAGAATGCTAAATTGAAGCAATGGCTATTTAGATTTCATGTAAATAGCATGCACTTATTACCAACTTATAATTGAACCTAACTTGCAGCACATTTACAAACGGTTCAGTTTATACTCTACAAGATTCTATAAATATGTTACCTAATAATACACTAGAAATCTTTATCAAGATATTAGTTAAACATTGTGCTTTAGAAATCTCTACAATTATAGTTAGTGAAATTAAAATATATGTGAGGACATACATAAAAATGTATACACATGCACTATATAATTTATGCCATTCTCAAAAAACTTCAAAGATAATTTTTGTTACAACACACAATTTAAACTTAGATGAAACAAAGTTTTCACTTAAATACATTAGAACTAAAAATTAATATCTAACTACATCGTTATGTGGTTCCACAAACTATTGTTGTATGTTTAACTATGTCAAGTAAATAATAGAAATTATACTCGTGAACATTATAATGCATTAAAAATATTTTTAAATAACTACAAATGTTTCGTATAAAAAATCTTAATTCACCCCCGGTCTCAGCTATGTTTGGACCGGCACTATATGGGTAGAGCACTTTCCTTGTCCCCGGTAAGGTGGCCACGTTAGGGTAATATAAAATTGGTCAACTCTCTTCCAATTGGCCCTTCAGTGATCTAGATGTCATTTGATTGGTCCATCCTTGCCATGGACAAGCTAGACCTAGTGTCACAGGGTTATGTTGCCCCTATGCAAAGGACTTGAAGTATTCAAGTCAATGTTATTTTAAAAGCTTCAATGTTTCTTGTTTGTCATATCTTACCCTAGTTAGTTGCATTATTACTTGTTGCCTGGGTGATACCAGCAGTCCCAATGTTCAAAGTGTGGAACTCGAAATTATCTCTCCGAAGAATATTTTGGGATGCTATATAACATTATACTATCAAAAATTGAGTAACTACGATTTTACCAACACTTGACTTATTGTTATCTGCCACTAACATTGGTTCTAAAATCAGGTTCACTACTTCTAGTTTCTCATAAATTGCACGTAGGTTGTCGTGTGCCAAATTTTTTGTTTCCACTATGTTGCATAGTTGGTTTTATGTTAGTTCACTTGTGCAAATATGAATAGAGTAATGATGCAAGCTCATTATGTTAATGCAGGTTGGGTGTTAAAACTTTTTGTTTGTATGGTTTGTTAAGGTGTAGGGATGCTCATTAAGATGAAAGGCCTAGTCTTCTTTATAGAATGATTTGAATCCAATCTTATCTGTGGAATGATTTGAGTGAAAACTCTTGTTAGAGATGTGGGGATATGTGGTTGTTTCTATAGGTGATTGTCTGATCTTTGCTACTCTGTGCATTTTGGTCTCGTTGAGGACGAAAACTATATGAATCTTCTTTGTTTCCACTTTGCTCCCTTATCCCTTGGTTGCTCTAGATAACTCTATATAAGAAAATGTGTGTGTGTTGTGATGTTGTGAGATGATTTTTTTATGCATGTGTTGTTCTTCCCAGTGTAGTCATCATGAAAAATTGGATATTTAGATATGGCCATGGCTGCTTATTATACCTTTTAATGATTTTAGAATGTGTGTTGAATTTTCTCATAAATTGTATAACCTAGTGGAATTGAAATGGTACAACTTAGGATTTGGTGCTCCTTTTTAGCTGTAGAGTGGGGTTTCAACATTTACTCAAACATTATCTTTGTTTTATTTATGGCTACTTGCATAATTTGCACGCGAGATTAGCCAAAGATTAAAGAAATAACATCTCAAACATATATCAGAGTTAATCTTGACAATTGATGAGTCGGGCTTGCACGTAGATCAGGCTTGCAAGTAGCCTTCAATTTTCATAGTCATGGGCGTGAGATGCATCGAAATAATTCCAATTCCCTGTCGTGTAAAGTACTAGTATATATACATATAGTTCTTGTGTAGTTTATGTATTCTTTATTTTGTGCCATACAATTTGTTATAGCTCGAGTATCTTTTTTGCGGGAAATTTTTTTGATCTATTCATCAAACATCACGGTGGTACAAAGGACACTAGAAGTTACATAGATTGCATCAATGTCGTAGACTAGCTAGCGACGATTATGAGCACTGGAGCGAGGCGAAAGCGCAGCCCCATCATCACCCCTCCCTCACCGAAGCCGGGCAAACCTTGTTGGGGTAGACAGTTGAAAAGTCTTCATGCTAAAACCCCAAAGGATCAGCGGACGAGAAGAGAAACCGATGCCGATAAAGAGAAACGTAGATCGAAAGTATCCAAACTATAGACACACAAATGCAGACCGGATCCAAGCAGATCCACCGAAGACAAACATTGACCTGTTACCGTGAGATCCGCTGAAGACATGCCTCGGGCTATGCCGGGGAACCTTATACCATCTTTAGGGAGCCACCACTGCCCCCCGCCTTCCTGAGTAGAACACAAACCCTAAATAAACTCATAAAACAACCTAAAAATGAAACACGAGCCCTCCCATGGGCAAGGGTCGGGATCCACCATGCATCCATGGTTCTAAGGCCATAGAAGACGAGTATGGTCGGCAGTGCTGCCGACAAGAGGTGAGGAAACTCTAGTCGCCTCGGAGTCGCTCGTGGGGGAGGACAAAAATGTTTTGAAGTATGTTTATAACCCACATGCAAATTAGTGTCGATGTATTATCTAGGTAGCTTTACAATTTTAGTGTCATGTGCTTTGGTTTTACGTTTGCTGATGAGAGCACATTTTTATCTATTTTATTCCAGTCACATCATGCAAACAGAGGCAGGTTGACCTGATGATGAGCGGAGAACTGCGGAATTTCCCCCAATACCCAGCATAAAGAGATGCAAACTTGTTTTGTTCCATTCCATGGCCCTCGTGTAATGTCTTCCTGGAATACTCTGGACGGGAGTGGTAATCAGAACTTGTGTGGAAATGCACGTGGCATTTAGATCTTGTGTGGAAATGCCTATGTGCGCATCAATATTTTCCATGTGACAAACCAACAAAACTTGGTTGTTTCGCTTCTGGGTTTGGCAGAAACTTCTTGTTATTATTGTTCTGATGATGATGTGAATGCATTTTGTGACAGGGGTTGTGGGGATTGGGCGATGGTTGAACGCTTAGATTTTTTTTGCGAAAAAGCCCATAGATCTATTAATCAGCACACAACATTACAGAGCACCTCTCAAGAAAAGAAGAAGTTACAATGCATTCCATGGGGAACTAGCCATCGTCTTCCACCCCGACGTGCTGATGGAGCACGGCCACTGCCCCTCCCACACCAGAGTCAGGCTGACCTTGTAGTTCACACAGACGGGAAGTCATCAAAGCACCAATCCTGTTGGACCATCGCCTTGGTGGAAAGATCGCCAAAGCTGAAGCCAAAATCACATATCCATGTGCTCCTCCATACCAGAAACAACCACACCTACAGAACCAAAGCTCAACGAATCCATGGATCCAAAAGCACACACCGCCAGAAGTTCCCCAACTCCGCCACAAGTGACACAGCCGGGATGGGGATGGAACTCCGGCAACATTATTCATCTGCAATGCCGCCTCCACCATCAGAACAACGCCGCCAAGAAAACCTGCCCTAGTATCTACACGCTAGAGCCAAAGATCACAACAAGAAATATGTCAACTTGCGACCATCACTATTGGTCACTGAAAGGTCATTGTTTTTCATTTGCGACCTTTTTTTGACCAAAAATAGAAGATCAAAAGTTGGCGGTCGTAAACTAAAATTAACGACCTTCTTTGTGATATGTAAAAGTTCATTGGTTCTTCGACCAAATTTTTGGTCACTAGCAGCCTCCCCAGGCCACGTAGGATCCAGCGTGGCAAGCTGACGTGGATAAGAATCAGCACGGTCCAATTCGGTGTTTATATGGGCCGAGCCCATTAATTCAGCCCATTTATTTTATTTTCCCTACTAATTTTGGTGAACTACACGGGCAAAGTCCTACAATTCGGCCTTTTTTATTTTCTGGGCCATGGCCTTTTTGCACCAACATTTTTAGTTTTCCTTTTTTATATAAAATGGGTCCATTAGTTAAACATGTCCCACTTGTCAGGTCCTAATAAGTGGGTCCCAGCTATTAGGCTCAGATTCTTCATATTTCAATTTGACATCATATTTGAATTTGATAGTAAGAAAATAACCAGTATTTAAATAGGCAAGCAGAAAACACACATAATAATTCAAATAACAATAGCCAGATTCAGTACAAGCTCTACAAATGACACGTAATACAAGCTCTAACATATACAGTGCTTTACAAGCTCTACAAATGCCAAGCTCTACAGTACTTTACAAGCTCTCCAAGTAATGTTACAAGCTGTACAAGTGTTTTCTTCTTCAGCATGGAGCTCCTTCGATAGAGATCAAATGCCGGACTCACTAGACGGCCATAGTCAGGACTGGGCTAACAGAACGACTGCATGCCTTCCATGATCGCCCTGTTACATGAATCAGCTTAGAAGAATTAGAAAAACTGGAGCCAATATATTATGAACATTCCATTCAAAAAAGGAGTAGAGGAGTAAAGGACAATTCTTTATAGAATGATAAACACATTTCAGCTAGTACATGTTAAAATGAGGTATTCATACAAGACAACAGACATAATATGAATATGCATGGCACAAGTGCATGTCTTGCAACTTCAACACATTGTGCTGAAACAACAATATCATTCTACTTGCCTATTATTATGCCCATCCATACAACACGCAAGATCTAACTTTTACTAGTCAGAGCACACAAACTATCACCACATGAAGTCAAACCACGAATGGAATCGGGGAACTCACATGAAGACGATGAAGGCTCTCGGAGGGCGCTTGGCCTTGCTCTTCTTCACCGCGAGCCTGCGCCTCCACAGCAGAAACAACATCAGCAAACCAAACAGAATCAAAATCCGACACGAAACAGCAGCAGCCACCAAGGGAACGAAACGAGATGGGAGACAAGCGAGGGGTCGGGTCGGGGCATGAATGTGTAAGTGCATGAATGGTTCTTCAGATCAACTTCAAAGCTAGCAGCAAGCATGTTTAAACAACTTAGCAACATTAGTAAACAACTTAGCAAGCATGTTTAAACAAAAAAAGACACTATGTCAAAATGAGAGAGTCTTTGATCTTAACAGCACAGAGCAATCACATACATTCTACTATTAGTAGTAAACCTTGAGTGCAATTGTAGATGTTCCGATGGTTATACTTTGTTAAATTGAGACAATTATTGTAGGTGAAAGCAATGCTCCTAGTATATCATCACCGTTAACATCAAACTATTCTGAATGTAACAGAGGAAGCACAGCCCAATCATGTGCAGAAAATTCATAATAGAAGGGAATAGATGATTATTAACAAGGTACAAATGTCACACAAGAAATGAAAAATTGATGAGCCAAATGATGATTAGTTAATTTAACTTGAAAGGAAGCCCACTGTTTCCCTACTCTATCTATCCATGATATCTTTTTCTGAAGCAAGCATCATCAAACAGTACACTCACAGTCTGTCATGATTTGTCCCGAGAAATTTAGCATAGGAAATTTGTGTGTTGAAACTGAGGATAGCTTGTTGAAACAAACAGAGAGAGAGGGAGAGGAAGAGAATTCGTCACCTTCACAAACTTGTCTGCGTTCGTCATGATTTGTTGAGCGTCATCATCAAGGATATCTGTTGGGCAAACATCAATCAACATCACATCAGAGAAAATGGAGTTTTAGAAAGAAACATGGCAGCATTAAAGAAATGGAAATACATAGCTAGTATAAACCTTGGAGAACTAGTGAAATGGATTGAACATGGGCACTAATCTCCTGGAAATGAAAGGTTGATTTCGCGCTAGTATATACCCAGCCACTTAATTGAATCAATTCCCACCAAGCAAGACACAACAAAATATTAAAAAATAAAACACAAAGTGATCAGAAGTGGTTTTGAATATAACATTCGCCCTCGCGGAAGACTCTGTCAATACAAGGCACTTGTGACTTCAACTAACTTGTGGACTGATTTTGCTCGAGTTTCTTAATAGACTTGCAATGTTTAGCTTCCGGAAATTAAATCACAAAGTTTAGCTTACAGAAACAAAATTACAATGTTTTCCATCTGCAATCAGTACAAACTTGATAGTGCTACAAGTGCTAAATTAATCCTTCAAGGGGAACCCCTACCTGGCAGCCAGATAAGTATGTAGAGTGGCATATAAGATCAGCAGCGTGCTAAATTAGATAATCACAGTATTCTACCGCATCCCAGTTCCAATCAGGGGTCGTTTACCATGCGAAAACTAGATCTAGAATTAGGAAAACCTGCCAACAGAACCGCACAAAGCCTCCTTATTGCACAAATCAAGAGTAGTCATCAAACGGGACTCATCACATCTACGAGTACAGAAGAACAAGAACCGGGCAAGGGATGGGGGAACAGGGAACGAACGGTGCCTACCTCGATGGAACGGAACCTCTCCTCATGCCCCTCCTCCTCGAGCAGAGCAGGGCAAGGTCGGCGCCCTCCTGCCATCGTCGCCATCTCCATCCATGATGACCTGCAGCAAAGGGACGGATAGGAGGAGAAGGTAAGGAGGAGCGGGTGGATCTGGGCAAGGAAGAAGGGGAAGGGCCTACCTGGACAACAACGGTGACGGATCTCGCGAGCTCACGTGCACGTGAAGGTGGCCATGGACCTCGCGCAGAGGCCCGCGTACGGCGACGGGGGCTGGGGGCCCGTGGCCGCGGGCACTGGGGAGCGGCCGGGCCAGAGATCACGGCGGCGCGGAGGGCCTGGTAGGCGAGGACACGCCAGAGCAGGGGGCTTGATGAGCGACCAGAGCCCCGGCACGGACAGCACAAAGACCCCAGCGAGGTGTAGAAGCTCGCCTGCGAGTACCCCGTCCCCGCCGGCCTCGAGGAGCACCGCGGCGCTGTCCAGCCGGACCCCTCTTCATCGGCTAGCCCCTGCTCGCCGGCCGTGCGGCGCGGAGAGGGAAAGGGAGGAAGATGTGTCTCGTGCACGGGATCGGCTGTGGTGAGAAAGAAAGAAAGAAAGAAAGAAAGGAGGCAATAGGCATGGAGGCTCAATCTATGGATGGGTGCGGGAGAGGGTGGAGCAGCGGCGCTTGGGGGTGGGGGTCGAGCTCCACTGGAGGGAGGTGGCCGCAGCACGCAGGAATGGAGATGGAGGCCGGGGGCGGGAGGGCGAGGGGTTCTGACTTGGATTGGATCTGGGAGGGAGAAGGGGCGGGTTGGCGGCGGCTGGAGTGGGAGGGGATCTGAGTTAGGGTTTGGGTGGTTGGGCTGCGGGTGGGATGAGGGGTGAGAGGGTGAGGGGGTTTTCTTTTTTATTTATTTTTTATTTTTGAGACAAAGAGGGGGTGAGGGAGAAAGGGCTGTCGTCGGATCCGAGAGCATCTGACGGCGTTTGAGCATGATCTGCGTGACATGCCAATTGACCAATCAAAACCCAGTACACGTCATGACCTTCTAAATTGGTCGTAATCGACTAAAAATAAAGTGTTGAACCATATATTTTCAAAGAAAAATGTGTTGGATCATATAAACAGTTTTAAGATATGAGAAATTCAAAAATAAACATTCTCATTGTGTCACCAAATGTGACATAGTTTTTAGGAAAACTAACAAACATGGAATTGGAATAAGACAAATATCTTTTAAAAATTGTTATGAGAAATGAGTTTTTAGGGGGGGGTCATTTTCTATTTTCGGAGTGCCAAAAATGTTTATAGCACCACTCCATTTTCCAAAACAATAAGACAGCATTTTATGTATAGTTGACCAAATCTTTAGATGTAAATGCTTTCGATCCACCTCTCATCAAAAAGACAAATTATGTTTCAAAAAAGAATCTACCTCAGTATTCTTTTATTTTTCTTCTACTTTTGACATGAAAAATTCAAAGAAATGATTTCATATTGTGCACAATGGTGCATCTTGGAATGGTTGCCTAAGGGAGTTTTCATTTTCTTTGCATGGAAAATTCATTTTTCATTTTCCGAGTGCCCGAAATGAGTTTTTGTGAAGGACCTGCCATATATTTGTTGCAAAATTGTATCAAACAAATTTTATAAAATACTAGGCCATATTTCATGCATAATTGACAAAATGGTTGGGTGTCAAAAGCCTTGATCCCCCTCTGGTGAAAAAGACAAATTTCCGTCGATTCAGTAGGAAGTGGGTCAAATTTGAACTACAGCTGCCTCATAGTTTGCTCTTTATTTTTTCCAAAAATCATTTTTAGGTACATAAGTATCTATTTAATCAGAGAAACATCAAAAGTTTTACAAGATTCAACCACTATCTAGGAACGGTCAAGCCCGCTATTTTGACCGCATTTTGAAACGGGCATAAAAAATTTAAAAAAATCAAAAAAAATGGAAAACCTTCGCATTGCGTCATTATATGTAACCAAGTTTTCAGGAAAAATAATAAACTTGTAATACGGCAATTATTTTAAAAAAGTGTTCTCAGAAATGAGCTGTCATGCGTGAAGATTCATGGCTTTCAAGCCAAATGATCAATCTTATGGCCACATTCATGGCATAGTTTGTTCAAATGATTTCATATTGTGCACAAGGGTGCATATTGAAATTCCAAACAATGTTTCCTAAGGGAGTTTTCATTTTCTTTGCACGGAAAATTCATTTTCCATTTTTTGAGTGCCCGAAATGAGTTCTTTTTGTGAAGGACCTACCATATATTTGTTGCAAAATTGGACCAAATCATTTTTCTAAAATACTAGGCCACATTTTATTCACAATTGACCAAATGGTTGGGTGTCAAAAGTCTTGATCCACCTCTGGTGAAAAAGACAAATTTCCGCCGATTTAGTAGGAAGCGGGTCAAATTTGAACTATAGGTGCCTCATAGTTTGCTCTTTATTTTTTCCAAAAATCATTTCTAGGTACATAAGTATCTATTTAATCAGAGAAACATCAAAAGTTTTCCAAGATTCAACCACTAGCTAGGAACGGTCAAGCCCGCCGTTTTGACCACATTTTGAAACGGGCATAAAAAATTTAAATAAAAAATATTGGAAAACCTTCACATTGTGTCATTATATGTAACCAAGTTTTCAGGAAAAATAATAAACTTGTAATACGACAATTATTTTAAAAAAGTGTTCTCACAAATGAGCTATCAGGCGTAAAGATTCATGGCTTTCAAGCCAAATGAACAATCTTATGGCCACATTCATGGCATAGTTTGTTCAAATGATCTCATATTGTGCACAAGGGTGAATCTTGTAATTCCAAACAATGTTTCCTAAGGGAGTTTTCATTTTCCTTGCACGCAAAATTCATTTTCCATTTTTCGAGTGCCTGAAATGAGTTCTTTTTTAGAAGGACCTACCATATATTTGTTGCAAAATTGGACCAAATCATTTTTATAAAATACTAGGCCATATTTGATTCACAATTGACCAAATTTTTGTGTGTCAAAAGCCTTGATCCACCACTTGTGAAAAAGACAAATTCCCACCCATTCAGTAGGAAGCGGGTCAAATTTGAACTGCAGCTGCCTCATAGTTTGCTCTTTATTTTTTCAAAAAATCATCTCTAGGTACATAAGTATCTATTTAATAAGAGAAACATCAAAAGTTTTCCAAGATTCAACCACTAGCTAGGAACGGTCAAACCCGCCGTTTTGACCGCATTTCAAAACGGGCATAAAAATTCAAAAAAATCAAAAAAAAATTGGAAAACCTTCGCATTGTGTCATTATATGTGACCAAGTTTCCAGGAAAAATAATAAACTTGTAATACGACAATTATTTTTAAATAAGTGTTCTCAGAAATGAGCTAGCATGCGTGAAGATTCAGGGTTTTCAAGCCAAATGATCAATCTTATGGCCACATTCATGGCATAGTTTGTTCAAATGATCTCATATTGTGCACAAGGGTGCATATTGGAATTCCAAACAATGTTTCCTAAGGGAGTTTTCATTTTCTTTGCACGGAAAATTCATTTTCCATTTTCCGAGTGCCCGAATTGAGTTCTTTTTGTAAAGGACCTACCATATATTTGTTGCAAAATTGGACCGAATAATTTTTCTTAAAATACTAGGCCATATTTGATTCACAATTGACCAAATGGTTGGGTGTCAAAATCCTTGATCCACCTTTGGTGAAAAAGACAAATTTCCGCCGATTCAGTAGGAAGCGGGTCAAATTTGAACTGCAGCTGCCTCATAGTTTGCTCTTTATTTTTTCAAAAAATCATCTCTAGGTACATAAGTATCTATTTAATAAGAGAAACATCAAAAGTTTTCCAAGATTCAACCACTAGCTAGGAACAGTCAAACCCGTCGTTTTGATTGCATTTGGAAACGTGCATAAAAAATTAAAAAAATTAAAAATTGGAAAACCTTCGCTTTGTGTCATTATATGTGACCAAGTTTCCAGGAAAAATAATAAACTTATAATACGACAATTATTTTAAAAAAGTGTTCTCAGAAATGAGCTATCATGCGTGAAGATTCAGGGTTTTCAAGCCAAATGATCAATCTTATGGCCACATTCATGGCATAGTTTGTTCAAATGATCTCATATTGTGCACAAGGGTGCATCTTGGAATTCCAAATAATGTTGCCTAAGGGAGTTTTCATTTTCTTTGCACGGAAAATTCATTTTCCATTTTTTGAATGCCCAAAATGAGTTTTTCTGTGAAGGAGCTACCATATATTTGTTGCAAAATTGAACCAAATCATTTTTCTAAAATATTAGGGCATATTTAATGCATAATTGACAAAATAGTTGGGTGTCAAAAGTTTTGATCCACCACTTGTGAAAAACACAAATTTCTGCCGATTCAGGAGGAAGCGGGTCAATTTTGAACTACATCTACCTTATAGTTTGCTCTTTATTTTTTACAAAAATCATTTCTAGGTATATAAGTATCTATTTAATCAGAAATACATGGTTTGATGGCGATACATCAAGGTTTGGATGGTGGACGAGGGCCCCAACTCCAGAGCGCGTAAACTCGCATGCCCGCGGCGTGGTCACCACATGACCGTGGCGTTGCCATGTGTTCTGGGCGTCCTAGGCATGTCTAGGGGGTTGGGTACTCCCCGGGCAGGTGCTAGGAAGAAAATTACAACATAAGATTCTCACGAGGAGACCAAACTATGCTCAAACATGAATTAGCAGCCAAGTGTTTGATTAGCGATACAGGAAATGCACGTGGCCAATGGGCGTGAGTTTTGGCTGAGGATGATCATCTACTAAGAAGACTGTCTTCACAATTTTTTAGCTCAAAAGGAGGAGCCTAGGTGGTACTTGCTTTGCAAAGTACCACACTGGACATAAATATGAATGTTGAAGCTGGGCTCAAAATAATGAATGGATTGAGCTGAAATTTGGTGGGGGATGGTTATTTGGGCATAGGGAAGCACTGTAGAAAATTGATACCATTTGGACATGCCAAAGTGGAACTTCCTTCACAATGCTATTCCCTGGATAGAAACTTGGGAAAATTAGCGAGAGAAATTAGATAAATGAAATGAGCTCAAATTTGGTGTAGGTAAATTACATAGGAGGGATCTCGGAAACTTCAGATCATTTGGGTAAGCCTAGCTAGTACTTACTTCACAAAGCTTCTCTCGAGATAGAAACTTTGAAAATTTCCTGAGAAAGATTTACCAGGAAAATGGAGCTGAATATTATCATGTGGCAATGATTTGGGTATGGAAGAGTGCCCAAAAAGTTTGAGGGTAATAGGAGGGATCTGGATAACACTTGCTTTGCAATGTGCCAATCTGGCCATAGAATATAAATTGAACATGGGCTCACATAGATGATTTGACTGAGCTGCAATTTGGAGGAGGGTGATAATTTGGGCATATGAAGGAACTGTATAAATTTCATGTCATTTGGATATATAAAAATGGTACTTCCTTCAAATGCTTCTAGGTGGAAAAAAAACTTTGGAAATTTGCTGAGGAAGATTTACTGGGCAAATGGAGCTGAATTTTGTCATGGGGCAATTATTTGGATAGGAAAGAGTACCCAAAAATTTTGAGGGCAATCAAGAATATATAAATAGCACTTCCTTCACAAAGTATTGTTGTGAACAGAATAGGAAAATGAATATTGTTGAATTATTTTTGAACTAGGCAAGGAAAGATTTTTACATATTTGACGAAGATATGACCCAAAGAATTTATGAGATTTTGGGGGGAATTTTGGGAATGACAGAAATATAGGTTGCTTCACAACCTAGGGCAAAAATTGACACATGGACATGACACATAGGCAAAACTGATGAGGTGGCTCCTAGTCATAGCAATCCATCACAATTTATAAGGTTATGACCATCTATATTGGTCGTGATCAGCTAGAAATAAGGCAGCAGACCAGTGATGTCTGCTTTATGACCATTTCGTGTAAGGAAATTACGACCTTTCTGACCAAAATGGGCGATATAGTTGAGGGTTTGGAGCCCCTGAACAGCTTTTGACCAATTGATCTCAAATGGTCGTAGATCTATGACCAATTATTCCAGGGTCACTGACAGAAGGTCACTAGTTGACATATTTCTTGTAGTGGATCCAGGGCTCCCCCACTCTCCCTTCGCCGGAGCGACGACAGGAGAGGGAGGGAGCCCACGGCCTGGCCAGCGGCGGATGTAGGGAACTTCAGTCGCCTCCTTTTCGCCTCTCTAGAACCGTAACTCGGGAAAGGAGCTGAACACTTAGGTAAAGTAGCGCAAGTGGCTTGCAGAGGGGATGCCACGATCTAAGCCGGGATACCACATCACACTAGTTCACAAACCATAGGGCACTGCTATTAGTAAGGATTTTCGTAACTTCAGGGTAAGGCACAAAAAAGCGCAGCCAATCAGAGTTGGCGCACACCCAAAGCATGGCGGAGGTGCCGTTTTGTGAACCTCTGAAACTACACAAGAATATGTATTAGGAAGGATTCAAAATAGGAATGTTAGAACAAAATATTTAGATACAGGTCCCTTAGGAATACTATATTGAGTAAGATTCATTGAACAAATGCTTCTCCAAAGCAATAAGTTTGTGGCACAAGCATAGTCTTCTGCTAACCTAACCTTTCCCATCTTTCTATTAAAACGAATGTAGCTAACTGATACGTCTCCAACGTATCTATAATTTTTTATTGTTCCATGCTATTTTATTATCAATCTTGGATGTTTTATAATCATTTTATAGTCATTTTATATCATTTTTGGTACTAACCTATTGACATAGTGCCAAGTGACGGTTGCTGTTTTTCCATGTTTTTTACATCGCAGAAAATCAATATCAAACGGATTCCAAATGCCACAAAACTTTACGGAGATTTTTTATGGGCTAGAAGGAAGGCAATGGGCCCTGGTTGCACCTGGGGGTGCCCCGAGGGGGGCACAACCCACCAGGGCACGCTAGGAGGCCCAGGCGTGCCCTGGTGGGTTGTGCCCACCTCGGGTGCCCCCGGGACCACCTCTTTGCTCTATAAATACCCCAAAAATACCAGAATCCTAGGGAGTTGAGGAAATATTCATCCAGCCGCCGTAGAGTCCAGAACCACCAGATCCAATCTAGACACCATCTCGGATGGGGTTCACCACCTCCATTGGTGCCTCTCCGATGATGCGTGAGTAGTTCTTTGTAGACCTTCGGGTCCGTAGTTAGTAGCTAGATGGCTTCATCTCTCTCTCTCTCTTGATTCGCAATACAATGGTCTCTTGGAGATCCATATGATGTAACTCTTTTGCGGTGTGTTTGTTGGGATCGATGAACTTTGAGTTTATGATCATATCTATGTTTTTATATCCATGAGAGTATTTGAGTTTCTTTGATCTCTTTTATGCATGATCTCTTATAGCCTCGTATTTCTTCTCCGATATTCTGGTTTTGTTTGGCCAACTTGATCTATTTATCTTGCAATGGGAAGAGGTGCCCGGTAGTGGGTTCGATCTTACGGTGCTTGATCCCAGTGACAGAAAGGGAACCGACACGTATGTATCGTTGCTACTAAGGATAAAAAGACGAGATCTATATCTAAAGCCATATAGATAAACGGATCTTGTCTACATCATGTCATCTTTCTTATTGCATTACTTCGTTTTTCCATGAACTTAATACACTAGATGCATGCTGGATAGCGGTCGATGTGTGAAGTAATAGTAGTAGATGCAGGCAGGAGTCAGTCTACTAATCTTGGACATGATGCCTATGTGATGATCATTGCCTGGATATCGTCATAATTATTTGAGGTTCTATCAATTGCCCAACGGTAATTTGTTTACCCATCGTTTGCTATTTTTCTCGAGAGAAACCACTAGTGAAACCTACGGCCCCCGGGTATTCTTTCTCATATATTTGCCTTGCGATCTACTTTTCCTTTGCATTTTTATTCAGATCTATTAAACCAAAAATCCAAAAATAATGTGCTGCACTTTATTTTATTTGTGATCTATTATTTTAATCTATTACAACTTTATCTCCTGTCACACGCAATTTCTGGCGCCGTACCCTGAAAGGGATTGACAACCCCTTTAACACGTCGGGTTGCGAGGTGTTGTTATTTGTGTGCAGGTGTTGTTTACATTGTGTTGCTTGGTTCTCCTACTGGTTCGATACCTTGGTTTCATATATGAGGAAATACCTACCGCCGTTGTGCTACATCATCCCTCCCTCTCCAGGAAAATATCGATGTAGTTCCAGGTACCATCACTAACGTGAACTAAAAGCAAGCTCTTGTTCGAGGAAGTAGAAATTGTTAGTTGTTGCTAGCTTGAACTGAATTGTTCCTGTTGGTGCTAGGGTTGCCAAGGGAGTTGTAGCGAGATGCTGCTAATGCAGCTATTTCTGATGTCCAGACGATGCAGGGGAAGTGAAAAGAAAAAGATATGATGCCTAGACCGTTCAGATAGGGCTGATGGATTTATAGATATAGGGTTTATTTGAATGTCTGTCCAAATGCTTACTTTCGTTATGCTTGTCCTGCAAAGTTGGATCTATGGTTCGGTTGCTTTTGAATGTCCGTTCCACCTCTGACCTAGCCCTTACCTCTTTCTTGATTCGGTTTATTGCAGGGGCATCGGATTCTTTTATAAAAGAAATGCTTGTTTCAAAAGGAATGGCACCGGAGGTGTCAGATGATGATTGAACTGAACTATCTGAATCTGAAACCGCCGACCCGACTCGTGCTTTTTTGGACTCCGCTTTTTGCAGGATCATGTGAGGCATCGAATTCTTTGGCAAGTCTCTTCTTGCTAGTGTTGTACGTGTTTTATTCCTTCGCCCGACATGCTTTCGTGATAAAAGAATCATAGCAACATAGCATGAGGTTCCATAGGTTGATGAGCCTGATCAGTCGTGTAAGCTATTTACTACAGCCGTCTTAGATGGCCCTGAGTATCCTCTTTGGCTTGATCTTTCCTTTGCTTTGATCGCCAACTTGCACTTCCTTATTCCACTATTGTGATATCTTTGTCCTGGACAAAGACTAAGAGCTGGTGCAGGTGAAAGAATAGCTTATGGGGCTGGAGTCAAAGGAGCTTTCATAGACATAGAAATCATAATAGAAAGAGCAGGCCTGCGAGCAGCGAGTGCCCTTTGTAAGTTGCGAGCCTGCCTTACCCCCCCCCCCTTCTTTTTTAAATTATAAAGAAGGGGATGAATTAGAAAGAAAGAGATCAGATTATTTATGATCGGAGAAAAGGAAGGGGTGTGGTTGATGTGTCACTGGGGAACCCGTAGGAACGGGAGACGACCGGCCTCATTCACATCTAAAATTGCCAACATGAACACAAACAAAATCGTCTGAATTTTGTATAGAAATAAAAAAAAGAAAACAAGTAAAAAAACATGGTCCCCGGGGACAGGTACTTCGTCCGGTGCGATATCATTGTTGAGTGATCGCTCGCTATCTGGAAATGGAGTGTTAGTTTCAAGTAGAGATTGTGTGGGTGTGAAGTGTACTGAAGATCGAGGTTTTTCTTCTTACTAACTTTGTCAAAGAGGCGAAAAAACAATAAATGACCAACGAAACTTCGAGTGAGTACGATAAGGATGAGTAGTCGTAGGATCTGAGAAGGGAATTAGAGAAAAAAGAGCAACAACTCAGTAATAACACATAGGCTTTTGAATTAACTCTGCGATTTGGAAGATGGAGGAAGTGAAAGTAGAAGAAGTTATCGAAACTCGGAACCACATATTCAATCTTTTTTAGCAGTTTCCACAGAGATCTTTATCATTAATGCAACCTTCATTTTGCTCATTCATGGAATTGTATTTAGTACCTCTAAGAAAGATGATTATCCACCATAGTAATGTGGGTTGGCTTGGATTACTTAGTGTTGCGTGCCTAGGATTGCAGCGCGCTTGGGATGCGGAGGAGTTACTATCGCCCAACTCCCTAACCTAATGCGACCGGACTGCGGGGAACCTTTGCACGGGGGGACGTCCTAATCCTTTTGCCGCCGCAAGGCCGGCTAATCATACATAGCAGGAGCAAGGGAACTCCCCTAGTTCAGGAAGGCACATGAGTCCGAACGCTATTATGAATGTGCGACCAACACTACACTAAGTTGGTACATGTGCATGCAGGTGAGGCATCAGTCGGTCCTAGAAACGGTGGCAACTAGCAAGGAGTTAACGACCGGACGTGCTGCAACCTAGGGATCACTAGGAAGCTCTTTTGCTCTATAGGGATATCGGGGGGCATAGCACAATTCTTCTTGGAGGGTTTTGGTTTGCCCAGGTGACTGATCCTGCCATAATATACTCCCGCCAATTCTATTGCACTGGCAACCGAAGTCGAACATACATATGACGATTTTCATGTGTGAATGGACGGGAGGAAAGAAAGGGCGGTAGATGATAATGCGAAAGGCCGCCGCGTCTGGCTTGATAGTAAAGCCAAAGAAAGACGCCCCAAGACAAGTTACAACTGTTGGGAAGGGGACATGATCAATAGAACCTGGCTGGATCCGGGTTGGGATAGTGGCATCAATTCCTAACCAGTTCTGAAAAGGTTCGCTCATGCTGGAGGTACTAACCACTTAGGGCGTGTTTGGTTCCAGTTTGCAACAGTAGCTGCATTGCATGTCCATCTCCAGCCAGCCTGATTCTTCATATGCAACAGATGCAGCCTATTTGGTTGCCTGCATCGCATGGAGGGGCACTTACCCCCTGCTGTCTGGTTGCCGTTTTTGTGCTTAGGCTGTGAGGAAATGCAAACTTCAGTTGTTTGGTTGCAAACAACGTTTGTGTTCTGCTTACCCCATTCAAATGTGGTGGCCTTAGCATGATATGATCAGCACAACAGCAAGCACATATGATATCAAACAAAGCAAGCAACCAAATAAAATCAAACAAAGCAAGCAAGGAAATGACAACAAACTACTTAGATTAACAACAGGGGCATCCTCCTTCCCTGCTCCACGCCAGGGTGCTGCTCCTGGACAAAATATTAATAAGTTCCCAGCACAAGTATCATAAGTCTAGCCACACACCATAAAAGTTAACTACATTGCGTGCTCAATGTCACCAACGCAGTTGTGCCTGCTGCAACGAAACCTGCGCATGACCAAGGAGTCGTGGTTGTAGATCTGAACCTTCAGTCCAAGTCCTGAGATGCGCACAATGACGAGGTTGCCAGGGACGATCCGGTGGCGGCGGCAGAAGTAGTTCCAGCCCCGGCCAAGCACCATGTGCCCCTCGAAGTTCTGGACCTGCACCTAGAACACGCACCGCTTGTTCGCCGATAGCCTGACCACGCGCGGGAGCCGCTTGATGACCAGCAACTTGTTCATCACCTACACGAACTTGCGAGGGATGACGAGCATGGCAAGGTCCTCGTTGTCCTTGATCTGCTGGTAGAAGCGCGGCGGCTCCCGGGCCCCCTCCTTGTGGCCGGTCCTCGGAGATCGTCCCCTTGAATGAGGCAGGCTCATGAAGGCGATCCTACCAGATAGGTCCATCATCCTGAGCCACCTGTTTGTGGGGATTAAATCCTCGGCGCCCTTAGCTATGGCCGCCACCTGAGCTCCTCCACCCGCCACATCCCAGTCACTCTTCAATATCTTGTCAGGTAAGATGACAAGTATTAGTGCACAAACTCTTTGCCAAATGCCACTTATCAAATGTCACTGATTAGTTGCACTAGCACTAAAGCAAATGGCACTGATCAGAGACATTTGCCCAAGAGCAAATGCCACTGATCAGTGCACAAACTCTTTGCCTAATGCCACTTATCAATGGCACTTGTTCTTGGGCAAATGCCACTGATCAGGGGACTTGCCCAACAGCAAGTGCCACTGATCAGTGGTAGTTGCCCATGAGCAAATGCTACTGATCAGTGGCATCTGGTTTTCTGCAACTGCCACTCATCAGTGCACTAGCCTAAGCATGGAAACATCTAAAAAGAGCAGCAGCAAGTGCAACCGCCACTCATCAGTGAAACATCTAAAAAGCGCAACAGCAAGTGCCACTCATCAATAGCACCCATGTGCACCCATGCACATTTTGCAGCATCCTAAAATGGTCCTACTACATGAACGTATAACAATCTAGAGCATGCAACACAAACCCTAGCTTAAACATGTATAACAATCTAAAGCATGCAACATGAACAACAACATGAACATGATCCTACCTTAAACGTGAACATGCCATTTGCATGAACACAGATCCTAGCAAGACCCTACCATGAACACAGATCCTATAAAGCACATTACCATTTGGGGATTCTAGCATGAACACAGATCCTAGGAAAGCACTAGTAGAAAAACATTATCCTATGACACATCTGTAGCAAACAAGAACAAATCGGTCGGATTCGATTCGATTGGGATCGCATACAATCGGATCTACTCGAATCCTATCTAATCCTACCGAATCCACTAACTACTAGCACATGCCTAAGAAATAAACCCCTAATCTACATCTATGAGCAAGCATTGGGGGGTTTGACTCATCGGAGCTTACGCAGTCGCAGCGAACCAAGGCCGAGGTGAAAACCCCGACGGGAAGGAGAGCGGTGGCGGAGCAGAGGAGGAGCCGGCCCTGGCCATGACCTGTGGCATCGGCCCCGTGCTCATAGCCACGCCGGAGGTCGAGGAGGACGACGTGCCAACAGGAGAAAACCCTTGGAAGGGGGTCAAGAACCCCCCCCCCTTGCCCAACGTGGTCCCAAGAAGCGGCGGCTCTATGGACGGCGCCGGCGCCGAGCCCAGGACCACGAGGTCCGGAATCGGCGGCGGAGCAGGAACGGCCAGCACCGCATTGGTCGGCGCTCGTGGTGGCCGGCAGCAGATGGGGGACGGCGCTCGCAGCGCCGACGCCAGGTCCCTGCCCGAGTTTTGGAGCCCGGCCATCCAGCGCTCCTGGATGCTGGTGATGCGCTGGTCGACGGGGGTCAGAGGACGGCGCGGCGGTGGGCGAGGCGGAGCCATCGGAGGAGAGGAGAGGGAGGGGCGGTGAGGCAGAGAGGGCGCGGTGGGAACAGTGCGGGCGGGGCGGTGACAGGAGAGTGGAGGGAGTTATGAGAAGTCCCCTCCGTCTCCCGTGCTGTCCAAGCCAGGCTCGCGCAGTTTCCGCCGGACCAGGCTTAGGCCTGCTTTAAGGTCTGTGCGGGCCACAAAACGCATGCAGCCCAGGCAACCAAACAGGCCACGCACATCCCGCGCGGGCCTGGTTAGGCTGCATGCGGGCAACCAAACGCGCCCTTACTGGTCGGTCCGCTAGTTTACGCAAATCCGAAGAAGTTATCACGGACGAGCCACGTGCAGGGAAACTTGCACGTGTGGTTCTAGCTGGGCTTTCCTTCGGTATCTAATAACCTTGCTTCCGCTCGCCGCTGGCGCACCTCTCCTAACTATTGCCCATTTATTTTGAAATAATTTTTTAGGAGGGATAATTTTACATATTTCTGCCAAATTCTTCTATTATTAAGTACGGCTGGTATCATTTTGATGTGTTTCGACTTTTTCAAAAAAGAGAGGTTTGATGCTTCTGAATTCATTGTATTAATTCCACTTCCTACTCGCAGTATACTCTTAATGATCCCGGCTCATGATTTAATTGCCATGTATTTAGCTATTGAGCTTCAAAGTTTATGTTTTTATGTGATCGCAACATTAAAAAGAAAGTCTGAATTTTCCACGGAAGCCCGCTCAAAATATTTGATCTTAGGTGCATTTTCCTTTGGAATATTATTGTTCGGGTGCGACCGGACTACTACTGATCAATTTTTTGGAACTTATTTATAGACTTAGAGACCGTCTACGTAGTTGTAATTCTAGGGCAATCGATCCACTTTCCCCATAGCCCTAAGGCTGTGTCTCGATCTCCTACACATGAAACATAAGATACGGGAGACGGGGTCCTATGGTGTGGGTCTTAATTCCACGACGGAAGCCTCAGAAACTGCATGGCATTCCAGCGTAAGTTTTCTGTAGTATGTCTAGCCCTGCAAGTCAAGACATAAGTTGACAGCTAGAACCATAACATTGCCACATTTCTTGTTTCCAATTGCGTGGTAGATTAATTACTCGAGGATCATGCCGCAGTACTCTGGATTTTTCTTCTTTTTTACCTGACTATCACAAATTCTGGAACCGACCAGAAGCCAATAACTGAAAACTAGAAAGGAAACAAAATATCAATTTGAGTTTATTAATATCTATATTGATACCAATGCAACAGACAAGACACTGCAATACCATCAATCATCCAGGGTATTTCAAAGGTCCAGACTGATCAATTCAAGGGTACGGAAAATGGACCAGCTAGTATGACAGACTAAGTAACCTCTTACAACTTATAATTTCCAAAACCAACAACACCCCCAAAGGACTCGCATCCTCTTGTAAAGGAACATGGAAAAACTATTGAGTCGTCAAAACGTAATGTCACCCGAATGACAGACCACTTTCAGCAACAAGAAGCTTCGGCAGAGTTGACAGACGAAGCAGGATAACATCTCTGTGCACGGCAACCCTCAGAATTGCTAACACTAACAATTTTGACAATCAGAAAAAGGTGTATACAGAACTAGCTGCGGCACTAGGCCACGCAGATTTACACTCTGAAGCTTTGCCTTGTCTTGATCATACGCTTCAATGATGAGAGCCAAAAGTTGCACTCATCCCAATCACTGGTCGTCAGAAGAATCTGCACCATCGAAAAACAGTTGATATATAATTAAGGTAACATCACAAGAATCTGCACCTTCCACCAGAACATTAGCAAAAGAGATTATGGCAGCACATACATAATTGAATTCTATTCGCAGTGTAAAGGAATTTAACTACTGATGAAACCTAATTTTATTTGGAAGAAAAAAGAATTCTGCATTTATTTTTGTCCAATAAAAAGCAAAGGTGAATTAAAAAATCAAGAGATTATTATATGATGTAAAACCACAATGTCTGATTGTAAGCAGGAGAAGGAGATCAGATGTCATTGTTTTCACCAAAGAGCAAAAAACTGACTTATTTCTAAAAAAACTTTGAAAGATGACTTATTTCCATGTTAGAGTGAAAACAATCTAATCAGTTTTAGAAAACAATTTAGCAGGGTACCATGGGTGTCAGGAGGGAAATCCTTTGCTCTGCTCAAGAAATCCATGAGGTGGAAGCCAGAAAGTGCAACCCTAATTACAAGATTAATTTGTTAAGTTTACCTGAAGTTGCATTGCAGTGGCAAAATCACTACTATCAAGTGCACTGCACATCTGAATGAGTTTTGATGAAACATTTGGAGATATATCTCCAGTGTTGAGTTTGGCAAATAATGCCCCAATCTTCTTTGAGTTGTCTTCAATTTCACGTTTTTTAGCTGGTGCACCTCCCAAGGCTTTGGAAGTCTCATCAAATAGTCTGCTCAGTGTTGCAATAACAGGTCTCAGCTCAGCTGCAAAAGACAAGAGAAGGCAGCACCAAATGTAAAATCAGGTGAATCATATAGTAGGTAGCAAAAAATATTTGCTAAACTAGTACAGTGAAGATACGGATTTTTGTTACTTTATAAAATGAATATCTTGTTGGCATCAATTTAGTAGGCAAGTGAAGCAGGAAATCAGTTGGTCACAAAACAAATACAAGCTTTAGATTTGCATTCCACGTACCAGACACATTCGATGTATCAGCTGTTTGCACAGTGGGGGGAGGTGCAGGAGGAGCAACGGTAGGCTGAGCTGGTGGTTGCGCCTGTGTTGGACTTGAGGGCTGTGCAGGACTCAAGCCTGGCCGCTGAACAAAACCTTGATTGGTTGACGGTATAAACCTAGAAGCTGAATTAGTCGGAACAGCAGGGGTAAACATCTGGTTAGGGTTTGTTCCTGGAACTGAAGGGACGGGTGGAACAGTCTGGTATTGAGCCGGCGGTGCAGGCTGATGAAACGTGGTGGGAGGTCCACTTTGGAACTGGGCAGGTGGTCCAGGAGCATATGATGAATTCGCAGGAGGCTGTTCAGACAAGAGATATCACTTCATAACTGGCATTACAACATTAACATGAGATGAAAAACTTAGATCATCATTCTACATACCGTGTAGAGCTGGGAACCCAAGGTACTTGCTTGGTGATATTGCTCTGGGTTTTTGAGACTCGGTACGTTTGCAGGAGTAAATGTCTTCACTGTTTGATGTGGAACCGGTAATGGAGCCGGGCTTGGCTGTTGAAGGTAAAAACAACAAATAAACAACGAAAACTGTAGAAAAAAGTAATGGAGACGGACTATGCTGTTGAAGGTAAAAAGAACAAATAAATAATGAAAACTGTAAAAACAAATAATATTAAACGAACATCAAAATAAAAAATATCATAATTTCCTAGATAAATAATATAGTAGCTTTTCAAACATCTTTGCCTATTTATTATTTGGCTAACTAGATTTTTCCTGTTAAACTGACTATTTTTCACAGCAAATTATGAAACAGGTTCAGCACAGGACAGTTTAGCAACTGAAAACTGGGGCTAAGAAGTAAAAAGTAACATATACTTAAAGACAATAAAAAAACAAAAAAGTAAATGGAGGATCACTTATCTGTTCAGAAATCACACATCGTAATTTTACATTTATTTAGATATTCCATACTAGGCCAGAATGGACAGCAGCATGGCAATGTACAATTCAAGTCACTAAAATAAAGGTTCCCACAAAACAAAATACCTGGGTGTCCACTGGTGTGTTTTGAGGAACAAACATTTGTGTTTGATGTTGAGGTTGATATCCAGCATATCCCGAGTAGGCTGCATTGTGTGATTGCGGGTAAACTTCTGGATATGTATTGCTTGGCACATTGGCTCTACTATTAGGTGGTTGCGGGTAAACTTCTGGATAGCTTTGCACATTATTATATTGTTGAGGCACCTGCAGTTAGTCAGAGTAGAAAATTAAGGGAATGCATCTCTCTAGCATAAGATAATATTTTGTGTTACAAAATTACAGGGCCAAAACATATAATATAGAAACAAGTATTAAGATGGAAGAAATGATTATAACCTGGTAAAGATTCTGGGAAGGGTCTGGGGTGTAGCTCCGTTGATTTGGTAGGTAGGAGGAGCTGTTGGCACTACTCTCTGGAACAGAACTCCTGGTAGCATCATTCTCTGGAAGAATACTTCTGAATTAATACTACGATTTAAAATATCAAAGTCTAGATCATTAACTTGCTAAAATATGAAAATAACAGCATGGAAGCATTAAAACATGATTTTATTCCTTTGGTACTACGACTTCTAATCAAGCAACAGCCCCTCTTTGTTAGAGCAATATAAGCGAACGAGAAAAGTTTGCCATGTGCAGCTCTTCATTCAGCATATTGCACACCAGAAGGAAACAAAAGGAGCATGAAGCAAAAAAAATGTTATAATGTTGATCTGCATGTTTAAGCTACTTCAAACCAACACAAGACAACAAACATAATATCAATATCAAGTCATGTAAGTTTGCAGCAACCTTCTGTAGAAAATGCAATTCGATCTCTCAGTATAGTCAGCTCATCTGAATTTTCATCTGCTCCCATAAGCTTCAAGTACTCCATTGCAGTTTTAAGAAGGCCTTGACTGGCCAACAGCTCTGCATAGTTCTCAACAAGCTTAGATAGAGACGCGCTAAACCTCTTATGGCCCGTGGCAAGGGCGAGAGTAATGGTCTTCTCCATCAAATCCTGCACTTACACACCAATCAATTAGGACTGGATGCGGCACGGCATAGAAAAATGGTGTTTTGTCATCCATTTGTACCTGGAGAAGATCAACATAAGTCTTTCCACCATCTTCAGAGCTCAGGTTGCGAGACCATATTTCAACAGCTTTATCAATATTTCCAGCACAAATGTAACATAGGGTCGCAGCTAGCATATCACCAGCACTCAGAAGTCTAGATGCAAGAGTGTCACATAAAACATTCCATTCCTCTTTCCCGGCAAACTGGTGCAAAGTTGCAAAATATGTTAGCTTACACAAGTTCATACAATACCATAATTTTAAAACTGGAACAGTAATTGAACCGGACAACCACCAGTTCACTCGTTTAAGGATAAGTCCCCTAAATAATAATGATAATCTATAGATTATTCATTATATAATTTTTCAAACTATGTTTTCTGTTTAATACAAGGTGGACAGTTCGATAATAATCAGGTTTGGTTTCATAACTAGGAAAATATGCCCCAAAGCAACATGAAGGAAAGTAGGTGAAACACATGAGACAAGTTAGGTTCTACATCAGCTCCCTGAATAGATGCAAGATACTCCCTCTGTCCCATAATATAAAACACAATGCATTTTAATTTTACACCGAGAGCTGAAAACCTGAAACCACCACAAGGTAACTAATCTACATGGAAACAGGTCATATCCGATCTCCAAGCCTTGTAATAAAAAATACTGAATACTAAATAACAGAACATGAAAGTTGATTCAAGACAAATGAGTAATAAATGATGTCAACAAAGGGCACTTACTGCGCACAGTAGTGCAAGTGTTTCCTTCCATGCATTTAGTGGCCATGTACTCACAAAACTCATCAAGTCATTGCCAACCATAGCAGAAACAACCTGGAGTTCAAACCAACAGAAAGAAACGTCATGGTAATGCAACTGTAACTTTCAGAAATAAGAAAGCACGGAGAATCAGTAACCAAGTAAGATTTCATTACCTTTAAATAGGGTGAGATACTGTTCTTAAGATATTGGTTTCTGGTGCTCTCCCATAGAGCAGAACCACCAGCATGGGCAATAACCAGAGCATCAGCCATACGATTTGCTGCAAGGCACTGATTAACAGCACCTTTGTAGTCTCCAACTACCAATGCATGTTGAATACTTTTGTCAATTGATGGATCAGATGGCACAATATTTTCAGGCATTTCCTGCTCAATCTCTTGGACATTTGTAGACATTGGCTCCTCAGCCAAGCTAGTCTCTGAAGGTTGAGGATTATTGAAAAAATCATCACCGTTATCAGCAAGAAATTGGGCATCCATATTATCAGTACCATGATCAATATTAAGTGTATCAGCCAATGCTTTGCTCAGCTCATCAGTTGCATTCACAGTCGGTTCTTGAGGTGGATTGAATCCAAGATGAACAAGCAATTTTGTTCTGGCAGTATCCCCATCCTCGAACATAACCCTTAAGAAGCTCCATGTTTCTTTCTCCTCCTCGGATCTATTTTTAAAATGTAGACATATAGTTAGTTGGTAAGCAAACATTAGGGATTCTTCTACATAAGAGGAGGAACATACAAAGATTCTTGTGATTTTTGGTCACACAAAGCACGCAGTGCACTTTTGTCCCTATTCTGCATAGCAGCTTCAAATTCAGTTGACCGGCTTACTAGACTCTGCTCAATCACCAAATTATGCACATGCACCTACAAAAGGAACAAATGCACTCAGACAAAGGAACTTGAACAGAATCACACATCAGGGCAGTAACCAAGCAAACTTACCTCAGAAGTACCCGCTTGTGTGCCTTGGGCTGGATGGAAGGAAACAAGTTTGCCACCAAAGCCGAAAGATGCACCCGTGGGGCATTTCAACCATTTTGGAGCTGCAGCTCTTGGACGCGCTAAATAAAAATTTAGTGTTCATTAGATAACACACATGGAGATGGAAACATTATTATATAATTAGTAACAACAAAGAATCTCTAAAATTGTTCAGCTAGAGCTTGGTGGATAGAAGAAATGGCATCTCGTGATTACTGTTTATAGAAAAAAAAATATACAAAAGGTCCAATTTTGACTATTTAAAAGTAGGGTCCTAAGTCATGAGAGC
Source organism: Triticum urartu (assembly GCF_056163025.1). Taxonomy (NCBI): domain Eukaryota; kingdom Viridiplantae; phylum Streptophyta; class Magnoliopsida; order Poales; family Poaceae; genus Triticum; species Triticum urartu. Next base: position 88,903,753 of record NC_141874.1, read on the forward strand.
AACTTTTATTGATCAGCACAAGATCAAATCAGCTAGTCTGAGATTTGTTTCAGTGGAGAAAAATAAGCAATAGTAGTAGTACTACACAGTTAACATAGCGTGGGACTTAATACAGAACAGCTTTTGGCATTAAATGAAGGGTTGATCAAAGGCAATCTAACTTTTTTCGAATAATGGAGACACAATCTGAACTTACTGGTTAAAAAACAAAGTTAAATGTCATAGCATAATGAATATCTAATTGTTTCAAGAAGTTAAACATTCGGCAGTATTCTAAATTACCTGAGGCACCAACAGTGCTGTCACCAGCTGCATACAGGCTGGAGAACTGTAAAAGAAATGCATAAGAACTTCAGAGAACTATAGCTTTGTAAGCCAATCAAACATGAAAGTACTAGTGCGTTCAATTAAAAAAAACAGCACATAAGCCATTTTGGAGCCACAGCCTATCCTGGAGATTATTGTGAAACTATAAGCATCTGACTGATCATTAGGATAAAAGGAAGGAACCATTAACTTCTGTATTAGGCAAATCCATCATATTAATTGTCTTCAAGTAAAAAAGATTTGGTGAAGACTGAAAAAAGCTAATTACAGGGCTTAATTTTTCCAGTGAATGGAGTACCACATAATTCTTTATGTAGCTCTAACATATATCCAACAAAACCAAAATTTTGACACCATACTGCAATGCATTTTATAAACCATGATAGACCAAGTATAAACCAGTCAAGCTGACACATTACCTCCAAGTTGTGTACACCGATCTTCCCATCATATGAAGATGCTGCTACAACACCTGGAATTTTCCGGTACCAGTGAATGTCAAAGTTACCGTTAGAGCTTGTTGGTAGCTCACTGATAATCTACAAAAAATAAAGCAAGGAACAGTGGACAGTTAGAATATTAGAGAAGGTATGCACGATGGTGTTTCAGCTTTTAAGAGTTAAAATATACCTCTCCACTAACTGTATCCCAGCATATTGTTCTATTGTCTTTAGCACAAGTAAGCAAGAATGAACTGTCATAGGGGCACCATGACATACCAATTACACCTGGTCAACATAATAATTACAAATAGGGTAAGGAGGAATATAATATTAAGTGTGATTTGTGTAAACCATCATCACTTGATGAAATAAAAAGGAGAACTGCAAGAGAAATTAAACCTTTTGAGTGTCCCACAAATTCCCGTACAGGTGCAATGGTTTTCCTCACATCCCATACCTAGTAAAGAATATATGAGCAGAGTTAATGATAACAAAAAACTCCCCACAAGAAAGACCCTAAAATTATTTAAACTGAAGTGCCAGGGGTTGTACTGCTACATTAAGAGAGTCGATAAATGAATATTTGTTTCGTTTACTCTAGCTATGAGCCATGATCCACATATGGAGAACAAAAACTACAAAAATAGAAAAGAAAATAAATGAGAAGGACAGAAAAATGGCCATTACTCTCAAAGAAGGAGAGTTGTCGTCATCTGATGCAAGAATTAGCTGGGTGGACATGTCTGGATTCCACTGGAGAACAGAACAGTTCCTTCTATTTGAATCTGAAAAGCTATTTAAAATGCAGATTGAAATTTAGTAACACAAATAATACACACTGGTTTTCAATAATAGGGAAAACATAAAGAAAGTCCAGAAGGTAGCTATGTCAATTACCTAGTTAATGGTTTCTGGGTTCTCAAATCCCAAACTACTGCAGGTTGATATTCAAAATAGTGAGCCAAACCGGTCAAAAGTCCAAGTGATGGTAATAAACTGTTACAGAAGCAACCATACTGTCTTACCTGTAATCCCGTTACTAGAAGCTGATGCTAGTATATGCTGAAACTTGGGATTCCAGGTTAAGCAAGATATTTCAGCTTGAGCATTCGAACCAACATTCTGCAAGACATTACAAGAACCATTTAACCATGCAATACAGGCAAGCAACATATAAGATAGCCAAAACTGGCGAGCAACATGCATGTAGACGGGAAGTGTTGGCAAGTGCACGATTTGATTGCAGCAACAAAACATTAAGAACCTATAGAAAGAACTGTCTGGTTTGAAAAAGAATGTTCGCAACCTAGACGTGACTTCCAGGCTGAAAAAACTGCAAACATAAGCTACTGTTAAAGCCCAGCTTTAGGTAGGATTGGGCTCTAGTCATACTTTAGTTGGGTTGATGAAAATGAGAGTGATGCTCATCGGGACTTGGCCCCGTGATGCTACGATCCTCACAAATACAAGACACAGTAACATGCTCTCCACACATAAAACAAAGGATGCAAGCAGAAGGGTTGCAGAGATCGTGCATTACAAAGGTTAACAGTAAGGATGCAATCATCTTCTAAGTGAAGAACCTATTTGCCAGGCAGCGGATACCTTCAGTGGCGGGAAGACGTTTGGCTCGCAGGGGTTTTTGAGATCCCAGATGCAAATGTCCCCCTCGTTACCCCCTGAAGCGAGCCGATTGGGTGTGAGCTCGCTAAACTCCAATCCAGTGACCTGCCAAACGCAATCGACACACCATCAGAGCCACGGGGAACGCAATTCTATCCAGGCAGCAGCAGCAGGAGCAGCGCCACTCACCGCCCCGTTGTGCTTCTCGAGCTGCGCGACCATGACGTCCTCCGCTTGCCCCTCGGAGCTGCAACAGCGACAAACAAACAGATCAGGACACGGGCAGATCTCGGGGGCGGGGCGGGCTGGATCCGCGCGAACCTGATCATGCTGAGCGGGTTCCAGACGGCGACGGAGCCGTCGCTGAGGCCGCCGGCGAGGAGGCCGAGGGAGAAGGAGTCGCCGTCGGCGGCGCCCGGGCGGGACCAGCAGAGGCGGTTGAAGCGGTCGGGGGAGGGGGCCGCGGCGAGGAGGGGCAGGTCGGGGGAGTCGGACTGGAAGTCGAGGCTGAAGATCTCGATGTTGGCCGACGCGGAGAATTGCATGTCGACGGCGCCGCTCATGGTGCCGGCGGCGAGGTAGGGCGCCTCCGGCGCGAGCGCCGTCAGCGCCGCGCGCTGCGCGCTCTTGATGCACGCCATCTCCGGCGACCGCCGCACCAGATCTGGGTGCCTACGCACGCGCCCGCGCCGCGCTCTCGCCGCGGGACAAGGGGGGTGGGGGGGCGTTGCTCTAAGGAAAAAGGTTCCGCGATCTGGACTGGATGGAGGCGAGGAGGACCGAGGGGAGGGGGTGGTGCGGCGGGCGTGGGTTATTGTGGCCGGCTGGGCTCGTGCTGTTTGTGCGTGCCTGGGTCGATCTGCCCCGGATCTCCCGATCGGGGTAAAAGCGGCCGCGTGCGTGCTGGCTCGCGTGAGTTGGAGGACTCGGCCGCGTCACTCGAGTGATCCCGGCCGTCGGCTTTGACCGCGTGGTCTGCTGTGCAGCGTCGGATTTGAAGATGTTTGAACTTGCAAATGTCGGTCGGGAAATTGAACCTGATCTACGTGTAGTCATGTGGGGATTCCTACGACGCGTTTTGCTAGGGGAAAGTAACGTATTCCTTCAGCGTTGCAATCATAATAATACACAGGCATAGGTGATCGGATCTTTTCCCCCAGGTCTCGGCTAGGGTTCCCTACGTCCCCGGCGGCGCACCATAGGGGTCCACATCTACCCGCAAGGTTAACCAATGCTCATGTAATGAGATCCCACGGATCGATTTGACGTGATCCTCGTTGGTTCCGTCCTTGTCAAGAACTTGCATGGCGGAATCCGACCAATCTAAGCCGGTGGTCAGTATGATCGCCAAAACGCCGCAACACTGAAAGATAGGTTCGAGGGAATGAACCTCCATGGGGAGGAGGAAGATGAGCTGGATCTATCAGGAGAGATTGATGGGCTGCTTGAGGAGACTCGATGGATTGTTGTGTTTAGGGTTCATACGCATAAAACGTTAAGCCATGTTGCCTTGTTCAAAGCGATGCGAAAGATCACTAGCAACTTTGTTGGAAATATGCCCTAGAGGCAATAATTTTTATATTATTTATTTTCATATTTATCATTAAGAGTTTATATTCTATGCTATAACTGATAAGATTTTCGAATATGTGATTCGAAGGAAAACTCATAAGCACGTGTAGAATAATAAACGGTAAAATTTGATTCCTAGTATTGATCGAGGACTAGCTCAAGTGTTGTGTGATTATCATGTTTTCCTGATCATGGGTATTTGGTTAAGTGTGACAAGGATGACAAACAACATTGAGAGTATGATGTTGGTAGAACGATCGTATTGAATTTACCCAACTTGTTTGTTATACTTTTGAGACTAGTAATAATGTACGTGCAATGCACGTTTATATTAGGTAGGATATTAGTTGCACGTTATATTAGGTAAGATATATCTATTGCACTTTGGTATTTGATAAGATATCAATTACTTTTTTCACGGGAATGGTAGGATATTAATTACATGGCAGACTTCATGGGATAGCGTTTGAGTCAAAATGTGTTTATAACCAATGGCAGTGATGGGTAATTAGAGCATTAAACATGTTTGGTGCTCAACATTGGAGCGATTTGAACCGCTAGATAACATGATTTGACGGTCGAGATGGTTTGGATCTGCCCCTTTGGGTCTTTTTATATTGGTATAGATTTTATATTGGTATAGATGTAATCGTCACAAGTCTGTAGATATAACAGGGGGAGTTAATATATGCTTTTGTTCCTTAGACCATGAAAGTATCGTAGCCACTTCATACCAGACGATAGACTTTGGGTTGCTCAAACGTCATCGGTAAAACGGTGATCATAAGACAACTTTCAGGTTCATCGAAAAGTGTGACAATGGTTAGGTAACTCAAGAGTAGATTTGCTCCCCCGTTGATGGAGAGATATTCTTAGGGCCCTCTCGGTGTGACGGCATTCATCATCGTCTGGCCATACACACGTAACTAAGTCTCATGGATGCTGGAACATGTAAACGATAAAGAAGAACAAAATTAGAAACAAGGAGACCATAATGAGCATGACAGTGACTCAGGCCAGTACCGATATAGCTCACCTTGGGTTTTGTGGAATATCATGAAGCAAAGGGAATAGCATATGATAACCAAAGGTTCACTCGAATATCATTCATGTATTCACATGGGTCAATATGGATGTTCATGATTCCGTTATTGATCATTGAACGAAAGGTTGTTTCGGTCATGTTTACGTTTTACCAAACTTACAGGGTCACACGCTTAAGGGAATCACGGCCTTTTGGGTGTTAGTGGAGTGAGAGTTATGAGAAAATGTTCTCGAAATAGTTTTGGGAATATAAGAAATAGTTTTGAGAGAAACCAGAAGCGTTTTGAGGTTACCGAAAGAGTTTCGGGGATTACGGGGTAATACTGAGAATTAATATATAGATGGAAAATATTTGTGGAGACATTAAATAAATGCTAAAAGGTTCTAATATTTATTAGAAGGCTTTTAGAATATATTTCATGAACGAGCTAAAAAATACTAAAAGACCTAGTAGTGGAGAGTTATTGGGGGAGTTGCCCCTTAGCCTTTTTGGAGGCCTGGGGAGGCCAAATTTCAAGGGGAGGACTCCTCCTCCTAGGGCGGGCGCAAGGGGGAGGAGTCCTTCCTTCCCTTGTGGCGCCCCTCCCCACTCCTTACACCTATGTATACAGAGGTTTTGGCCCTTTGAAATACACATGTTTTGGAGCCTCCTCTGGTTATCAGGTTCTATTATGATTTAGAGTTAGATCTAAATTAGAACCAGACCTAGGTCTCTCTAATCCTAATAGTAGAGAAGTCTTGTGTGGTTCTCTTATTCTCCCTCTAATTCTCGGGTGACGATTAGCTCTGGACAGTGAAGTGTTGCCGGATCATGAAGCATGCATGTACGCCTGCAATCCGTAGAGAGGCCATGCTTTTGGTCTTCAGTTCGAGGGGTCTTTCATGAACGGTTCGAGCGAAATCATCAATGATCCACACCAACTCTTCTTCGGCTGCAACTCGAAGTTGGTAACGATCTGATCTAAACCTCTAATGCATCTTCATAGTGTTTCTGGGATCTTGATCGTCGGGTGGATTTTTTTTACTACATTTCCCAACAGTGGCATCATGAGCGGTTATATGAGTAGATGCAGCGTCGGATTTGAAGATGTTTGAACTTGCAAATGTCGGTCGGGAAATTGAACCTGATCTACGTGTAGTCATGTGGGGATTCCTACGTCGCGTTTTGTTATGGGAAAGTAACGTATTCCTTCAGCGTTGCAATCATAATAATACATAGGCATAGGTGGTCGGATCTTTTCCCCTAGGTCTCGACTAGGGTTCCCTACGTCCCCGGCGGCGCACCATAGGGGTCCACATCTACCCGCAAGGTTAACCAATGCTCATGTAATGAGATCCCACGGATCGATTTGACGTGATCCTCGTTGGTTTCGTCCTTGTCAAGAACTTGCATGGCGGAATCCGACCAATCTAGGCCGGTGGTCAGTATGATCTCCAAAACGCCGCAACACTAAAAGATAGGTTCGAGGGATTGAACCTCCATGGGGAGGAGGAAGATGAGCTGGATCTATCAGGAGAGATTGATGGGCTGCTTGAGGAGACTCGATGGATTGTTGTGTTTAGGGTTCATACGCATAAACCGTTAAGCCATGTTGCCTTGTTCAAAGCGATGCGAAAGATCACTAGCAACTTTGTTGGAAATATGCCCTAGAGGCAATATTTTTTATATTATTTATTTCCATATTTATCATTAAGAGTTTATATTCTATGCTATAACTGATAAGATTTTCGAATATGTGATTCGAAGGAAAACTCATAAGCACGTGTAGAATAATAAACGGTAAAATTTGATTCCTAGAATTGATCGAGGACTAGCTCAAGTGTTGTGTGATTATCATGTTTTCCTGATCATGGGTATTTGGTTAAGTGTGACAAGGATGACAAATAACATTGAGAGTATGATGTTGGTAGAACGATCATATTGAATTTACCCAACTTGTTTGTTATACTTTTGAGACTAGTAATAATGTACGTGCAATGCACGTTTATATTAGGTAGGATATTAGTTGCACGTTATATTGGGTAAGATATATTTGTTGCACTTTGGTATTTGGTAAGATATCAATTATTTTTTCACGGGAATGGTAGGATATTAATTACATGGCAGACTTCATGGGATAGCGTTTGAGTCAAAATGTGTTTATAACCAAAGGCAGTGATGGGTAATTAGAGCGTTAAACGTGTTTGGTGCTCAACATTGGAGCGATTTGAACCGCTAGATAACATGATTTGACGGTCGAGATGGTTTGGATCTGCCCCTTTGGGTCTTTTTATATTGGTATATATTTTATATTGGTATAGATGTAATCGTCACAAGTCTGTAGATATAACAGGGGGAGTTAATATATGCTTTTGTTCCTTAGATCATGAAAGTATCATAGCCACATCATACCAGATGATAGACTTTGGGTTGCTTAAACGTCATCTGTAACACGGTGATCATAAGACAACTTTCAGGTTCATCGAAAAGTGTGACAATGGTTAGGTAACTCAAGAGTAGATTTGCTTCCACGTTGATGGAGAGATATTCTTAGGGCCCTCTCGGTGTGACGGCATTCATCATCGTCTGGCCATACACATGTAACTAAGTCTCATGGATGCTGGAACATGTAAACGATAAAGAAGAACAAAATTGGAAACAAGGAGACCATAATGAGCATGACAGTGACTCAAGCCAGTACCGATATAGCTCACCTTGGGTTTTGTGAAATATCATGAAGCAAAGAGAATAGCATATGATAACCAAAGGTTCACTCGAATATCATTTGTGTATTCACATGGGTCAATATGGATGTTCATGATTCCGTTATTGATTATTGAACGAAAGGTTGTTTCGTTCATGTTTATGCTTTACCGAACTTACAGGGTCACACGCTTAAGGGAATCACGGTCTTTTGGGTGTTAGTGGAGTGAGAGTTATGAGAAAATGTTCTCGAAATAGTTTTGGGAATATAAGAAATAGTTTTGAGAGAAACCAGAAGCGTTTTGAGGTTATCGAAAGAGTTTCGGGGATTACGGGGTAATACTGAGAATTAATATATAGATGGAAAATATTTGTGGAGACATTAAATAAATGCTAAAAGGTTCTAATATTTATTAGAAGGATTTCAGAATATATTTAATGAACAGGCTAAGGCCCTAGGGCCCAATAATAAAGGAGTTGCCCCTTAGCCTTTTTGGAGGCCTTGGGGAGGCCGAATTTCAAGGGGAGGACTCCTCCTCCTCCTAGGGCGGGCGCAAGGGGGAGGAGTCCTTCCTCCCCTTGTGGCGCCTTATAACGCCCCGAGACCGTTGCGCCAGGTGTCTTCCAATTATTCACCGACGTTGCCGTCATTTGCTTGCGTGTCGCATCTTATCATGTCATCATGTGCATTGCATCATTATGTTTTCAAAACTTGCATCTGTCCCGGTCTCCCAGATCCTTCCGTTGTCCGTTCCGAGCCCAGACACACTTGCACGTGCCCGCGGCATGTCCGAAATAGTGTTTTACAAGTGCCATAAAATGTTCTCGGAATGGGTTGAAATTTGGCATGTGGTGTTGTTATGTTGTCAGTAGGCCGCGTGCCAAGTTTTCGGAGTCCGTTTGATGCCCAACGAATAAATATAGCGGCAGTATAGCCGGTCAAACGTCGGACGTTTTCGGTTTCCGGAAACGGTTGTCGGGCTGCCTTCTTTCCTCTCCCAAGCCCCTCTACACAGTCCGCTACCTACCGCCAGGCCCAACCTAAGCTCTCTTTTCAGCCCGCGGACCTCCTCGCGCGTGCGTCCGAAAGCTGTCCCGGACCCAACCCGGACAGTCGTCACACTTGGATCCGGATCATCCCCGAACGTCTATAAAACATCACCGTTTTATTTTTTGATCTCCCTACCTATTTTTTCTCAACCGTCCGATTGCGATCGGAGGGACGAGGTAGCCCCTGACCTGAATTCATCTGTATTTATATCATCCAACCCTAGATCCTAGGGACCTGTCCCATCCTTCCTTTTCGGCGCCGCCACTCCACCGAGTTCCCCTCGGGATCTTCCCTCCATCTCCCTCGATTTCCTCACCGGGCCAACCAGACAGCACTAGTGACCTCAACTGCCAAGCCGTCACCCTCTCCCTGCTCGAACCTGTGCAGCAGCAGCTCCATGCCGGAGTCCCATCACCACCCTTTGTCCCGCCGGAGCAACACCAGCAGGACCAGCCCCGCACCACTCCCCTTCTCTTCCTCTCCTTCCCGTTTTCCTTCACTTCTCTACTCCTCCTCTTTCTCAACTCTCTCTCCGTCTCTGTACCGGGGGAACCAAGGCCCTGCCATGGACGCCCGACGAAGCTCGCCTCGCCACCGGATCGAGTGGTTCTCCGCCTCCTCGACCTCGGTTTCGCCCCGTCTCCGGCAAGATCCGACGAGCCATGACGAAGCCGCCTCCTTCCGCCGCCATGGACCAAGCCGCCTGTCAAGCTCGTGCCTCGGCCCCGATTTGGACCGGATCTCCTCTGCTCCGCCGCCTAGCCACCGAATCCGCGCCGTTCCGGCCGGTTCCCGCCGACCCCGCCGCCAGGACCCCTCCTGCCGTCATCTTCTTCATCGCCATGGTGCTGCTGTTCCTGTCTTTCAGTAACGAGAGCAGCATCATCTCGTCTTCCCGTGCGTTGACCGCACATGGACCGCGCCCCTCCTCAAGGCCCAGTGAGCGGCGCTGAGACGGCCTGCCTCCTACGTGCCTGGGTCGCTTCCCCCGTTGCTTGATCCGGCCCAGCGCCTCCCTTGTCGGCCTCTCTTCCACTGAACGGGCCAAGGCCCATGGTGAGGCCAGCTCCAACGCCCTCCTTTTTTTCTCTCATTGTCGGGCTTGTCCCAGATTCGGCCCGTTTTTCTTTGCTTTCAGCGAATTTCCTATTTAACCAGTGCACTGCATATTTACAGATTGGACCCTATACTTCATGCATATAATAACTCATGAACCGTGCACCGGTTTAAAATGATTTATATATGAAAAATGCTTAGAATCTTGTCTAGTTTCATAATATCCAACTTTCATGCATGTTTAAAATGTTTAAAATGATGTTTGCTTATATTTTGCCCATATGGCATGCTAAAATGATTTATTTCATAACTTAATAATCGTAGCTCGGTTTTAAATAATCTTTATATGTAAATGGGGTTAAAATGCCTAGTTTAACATGGTGGCTTTACTTTGCATGTTTAACCACTCTAAAATATGGTTTATTGCAGAACAGTACCAAACCTAAACTACGCACATGAGGATTTTTCCGGACTTGTTGTTTGTTGTTCCGGCTTCATTTAAACTTGCCTAAATGGGTAGTTTTTCGTATGCTTCACCTCTTGCCATGTTTAACAACATTTAATATTGTTGGGTACCTAAACGAGAGAGAACTAAATAAGTCATGTGGTGTTTTGTCAATATGCAACTCGTTGCATATTGAGCTCCACTTAACTTGTAGTGTTGCTTGTGCATTTTGCCATGCCATGCCTCTTTAAACCGGACATGCATCATGCTTGGTTGTGCATCATGCCATGTTTATGTGATGGTTGTTTACTATGTTGCCTGCTTCTTTCCGGGTTGCTTCTCTCGTTAGCTTCGGTTTTGTTCTGGAGTTCTGAGGATCCGTTCGACTACACCCGTTTGTCTTCTTCATGGACTCGTTCTTCTTCCTTGCGGGATTTCAGGCAAGATGACCATACCCTCGAAATCACTTCTATCTTTGCTTGCTTAGTTGTTCGCTCTATTGCTATGCCGCGATACCTACCACTTGCTATATCATGCCTCCCATATTGCCATGTCAAGCCTCTAACCCACCTTACCTAGCAAACCGTTGTTTGGCTATGTTACCGCTTTGCTCAGCCCCTCTTATACCGTTGCTAGTTGCAGGTGAAGATGAAGTTTGTTCCATGTTGGAACATGGATATTGTTGGGATATCATTATTATATCTTGTTTACTTTAATGCATCTATATACTTGGTAAAGGGTGGAAGGCTCGGCCTTATGCCTGGTGTTTTGTTCCACTCTTGCCACTCTAGTTTCCATCATACCGGTGTTATGTTTCTTGATTTTGCGTTCCTTACACGGTTGGGTGTTATGGGAACCCCTTGACAGTTTGCCTTGAATAAAACTCCTCCAGCAAGGCGCAACCTTGGTTTTACCATTTGCCACCTAAGACTTTTTCCCTCGGGTTTCCGGAGCCCGAGGGTCATCTTTATTTTAAATCCCTGGACCAGTGCTCCTCTGAGTGTTGGTCCAACCTGTCAGCAGCCGGTGGCCACCAGGGGCAACTCTGGGTTGGCCTACCGGAATCTTGGGCAATCCGGTGTGCCCTGAGAACGAGATATGTGCAGCTCCTATTGGGATTTGTCGGCACATTCGGGCGGCTTTGCTGGTCTTGTTTTACCATTGTCGAAATGTCTTGTAACCAGGATTCCGAGTCTGATCGGGTCTTTATGGGAGAAGGAATATCCTTCGTTGACCGTGAGAGCTTGTGATGGGCTAAGTTGGGACACCCCTGCAGGGTTTGATCTTTCGAAAGCCGTGCCCGCGGTTATGGGCAGATGGGAATTTGTTAATCTCCGGTTGTAGAAAACTTGACACTTAACTTAATTAAAATGCATCAACCGCGTGTGTAGCCGTGATGGTCTCTTTGCGGCGGAGTCCGGGAAGTGAACACGGTTTTGGTGTTATGCTTGTGCGTAAGTAGCTTTCAGGATCACTGCTTGATCACTTCTAGTTCACGACCGTTGCATTGCTTCTCGTCTCGCTCTTATTTGCGTATGTTAGCCACCATATATGCTAGTGCTTGCTGCAGCTCCACCTCACTACCCTTTTCCTACCCGTAAGCTTAAATAGTCTTGATCTCGCGGGTGTGAGATTGATGAGTCCTCGTGACTCACAGATACTTTAAACAGTTGCAGGTGCTGATGATACCAGTGCAGGTGACGCAAACTGGCTCAAGTGGGAGCTCGATGAAGATCGTGTTCATTGTGTTGTTTCGTTTCCTTTTGATCAGTAGTGGAGCCCAGTTGGGACGATCGGGGATATAGCAATTGGGGTTTTCTTCTTTTATTTGGTTCCGTAGTCGGACCTTGATTGTATTCTGGATGATGTATGTTTAACTTGTATTTGTGTGAAGTGGCGATTGTAAGCCAACTCTTTACCCCTTTCTTATTCAGTACATGGGATTGTGTGAAGATTACCCCTCTTGCGACAAACCTACCATGCGGCTATGCCTCTAAGTCGTGCCCCGACACGTGGGAGATATAGCCGCATCGTGGGTGTTACAAGTTGGTATCAGAGTCATCCACGACTTAGGAGCCCCCTGCTTGATCGAATCGCTGACGTTGTTGAGTCTAGAACAGAATGTTTTGAGTCTTAGGATTATATATATCGGAGAGTAGGATTCTTTTTACTCCTCAGTCCCTTCGTCGCTCTGGTGAGGCCTCCTGACGTAGAGTTTTGACTCTTCCCTCCTCAAATTTCACGAATTTTTTTAGGATCACGCGGGTATCTTGGAATCGTTCCGATGGTTTTGTGATGAGAACATTGTTATTGGTGCCTCCTGACATTTAGGGGTTGTGGCAGTGTCCCGGGGAGTTGAGATCCGAGGTGTTGTCGTCACAATTTTATCGTTGCAGTTCTGGAATACCTGAGTTCGCCGACATCGAAAATCTCTTTTATGCAGTTGTTGGTGAGATAACCTCGACGCCACCCAGTACTGGGGCGGGAGTTCGGGAGTATTGCCATAACTCGTATAACGGATGCTTTTCAAAGGTTGAGGTAAATGATTTCCGAAGGTTTCTTGGTTATGTGTTGAAGGATGGATACAACTGTATGTAGGATTTGTTAGTTTGGGTGAGATATTATGCTTCCCCTGTATCCCCAACACCTGATTGCATAACTAGAAAGTTTCGGGAGTTTATAAGTGGGAATTCAAGTATCTCGTAGGATATCTTTCCAACAGACACATGATACGATATGGGATCTATCATATGTTTGTTTTCAGCTTATTCTGCAAGCCAATCTTTGTTTTGTTTTGAGTTGTGGTATTCGAGTTGCTTCAATGTCAAGTGTTGATTCCATACCTTCCCTAAGCGGTGTTCTCATACTCCTATGTGAATACAAATCCTTCATGATAATCGAGATTGTCATGTCAATCCTTTTCAACCGGCGTGTTTCTCTTCAAGTGGACCCGATCATTTCAACATCCGCAATATCACCTCTCGTTTTTTTTCCAATGTTGTTCGTTTCATCTGTCCCCAAGTTGCCTTTGTTTTCCCGCCATCCCACCCTTTTCCTTCAAGGAGTCAGATGTCTTAATCAAGTATCCATCTTATGGATGTGAATTCTCTTCATTCTTTTCAATCAATGTTTTTTATCCGGTGATTCTCAGGAAGACGCTAACGGAGCTTCAAGTTCATCATTATTCGTTCTCTTTCTTCTCCGGTGGATTCAATTCAAGCTTTCTGTGTTGATCACATTCCTTTCCTTGTTTCAAATGTTTTCTCATGCCGGTGCACCTCTTAATCATCCACTTTTCGCTATTCAATTGTTCCGGAGTGCTGAAGATATCTCAGAAGATTCGTGTTTCCACTCTGCATTCGTTCAAGCTCTTCCGAGGATGTTATCTCTTTTGAGCCATTTAATTCATCCGGTGTAATCTCTCTTCTCAAGCAATCTTTTCAATGGTGTTTCTTTTGAGTGGGCCCTAACCCACAGGTCTTTTCCCAGGATCTTACCTAACTCTTCTAATCTTCCCGGAGTTACTCTCAAATTCTTTTCAAAGTTTGACGTAAGAATGAGTATCATCATTCAAATGTCTTTCTCCAAGATCTGTCAAATTCTTTTCATTGTTGGCTCAAACTCTTCGCTTTTCATTCTCCCGGAGTATCTCAACAATTCATGGTGGTGTTTCTCGTCGTCATTCTCCGATTTTGAAGACTGAAGAATATATTTTTCTCTCAATCTTGCTCCATTCTCTTCAAGATTCATGGTTCTAGCTTGATGCCATCCTCTCATAATTTTTTTCGATTGTGACAATTCTTTTCACCCATCCAGAGAAATTCAGGAGTCTTTTCAGTTTGTTTCTACGGAGCACATCATCTAAGAATAATTCATTCCAGCTTTCAGCTCTCGTTTCTCCAAATATTACCGGTGCATCGATCAAATATCCTCTAATTAGTTCATGATCTCTTTGTTCTCTTATATCTAAACTCTCTCATGTATCTTCGTTCATTTGCTAATTCTTACCAGTGATTCATCCCTTTACTTCGTTCGTTTTTCAATTCTTACGGTGGTTCATTCAAGATTTCTTTTCCTTCGTTATCATATCAATTTATTCGTTGTTTCAATCCTATCGTTGGTTCGTTGAAGACCTTTTCAAGTTTGCGTAATATCTATCTTAATCCTTTCTATGAGAATAAGTAGTATGCCAAATCCGTTACTTGTCATCAATTTAAATTGGTGAAGGGTACGCATAATGTAATTCTTACTCTTGTTTAATCCAAGTGATTAATTCCTTATTCCGGAGGTTCATCAAAATTCTTGATTTCACTTGTTCATCTTTCTTTCCGGAGTTCCAAGTTTTTCTCGGTTATGTCATCGCGAAGCTCCATCTAAATCATTGCAAGGTTTCACCTTGTGTTTTCAACTTCTATTTCTTTCTGTCATTCTTTTATTACCGGAGTTCTTCATGGAGGCTCAACATGGTGGTTCGTCAATGATTCCTTTCATTCTTCAATTGCCCTCAAGATTCCTCTCGAAGTTAAGTTCCGCCAAGCTATACTCTCAAATAAACATGGTGTTCAACACATGTCTTGTTTTGAGGAGTTCAAACATTCTCCATCTTGCATTTCTAAGTGCAGTTCTTCCTATCTTATCTTTTGAGGTGGTGTTATGTCACTCTTGACAAATTGAGTTTGTGTTTCATGATTCCCATGTTGTCAAGATTGAGATATTGTAATCCACCAATCTCTTCGTTGGAGTTATCTTCTGTCATGTTTCACCTAAAGCCTTCCCTAAGGAATGTTGCTATTGTGGTGCTTATCAATGATCCAAGTTTTCTCCTATCCTCTTGGCAGAAGAAGTTTTTCATCTCCTCGTCGATCTAAAGCAAGCAATTGTTTTCCGTTTGTGGCAGGATTTCACCTCAAGTTTTTGAGATGTTTTCCATTAGCCCACATCAAGCTTATGCTTTCGTTGTTGATAATCCAACAACTCCGTTCAACCATTTCTTCGTAAGCATGCTCTTTCAATTTTATTTGCGAGAGTTGTCTTTCTTCTCCTCCGTTCTTTTCTTTCCAACCATCTAGTTTTCCATTCATTTGTTCTGGAGGCATGGTGATGTTGCTCTCTTCGTCCTATCATCTTGTTTTGCCAAGATCATGCTCTTTCCTTTGTCTATCCATTCAACCGGAGTGTCGGGTACTTCATTCAAGTTCCCTCATCTTATCAAGTTCTACCTCCCTTCTTAACCGGAGTGCTGTCTGAAATCTTTCTTACCACTTGTGCCATTCTTTCAATAGTTTCGGAGGCAGTGTGTTGTTGATTTCATCAAGCATACTCTCATCTTGTCAAGTTCATATTCTTTGCCTTCCATTTCCAACCGGAGTGTTGTCGTATTTGATCCTTATCATTCCTTGTGCATCTCATTTCTACCGGCGTGCTTGCTTGTACTTCTTGTACATTGCAACCCTTTTCTTTTGTCTTTCAACCTACAAGGTTCTCGCAAGGTTCCTTGTTCCTCTTTTCTAACGGAGTGTTTTCAACTTTGTTCATCTTTGTCGTATTCTTTCTTTAAATTTGTTCAACCTCACAAGGTTCTTTGCTCTCACTCATTTGTCAAAGAAGCAACTTAGTTTTACCTCCTCTCTTCCTCTTTTGCTTCTCTCCGGTGCCATTCTAGATCTCGTGACGAGATCCTCTTGTAGTGGTGGAGTGTTGTGACGCCCCGAGACCGTTGCGCGAGGTGTCTTCCAGTTATTCACCGATGTTGCCATGTCATTTGCTTGCGTGCTGCATCTTATCATGTCATCATGTGCATTGCATCATCATGTTTTCAAAACTTGCATCTGTCCCGGTCTCCCAGTTCCTTCTGTTGTCCGTTCTGAGCCCAGACACACTTGCACGCGCCCGCGGCATGTCCGAAATAGTGTTTTATAAGTGGCCGGAAAATGTTCTCGGAATGGGTTGAAAGTTGGCATGTGGTGTTGTTATGTTGTCAGTAGGCCGCCTGCCAAGTTTCATCGCATTCAGAGTTCGTTTGATGCCCCAACGAATAAATATAGCGGCAGTATAGCCGGTCAAACGTCGGACGTTTTCGGTCTCCGGAAACGGTTGCCGGGCTGCCTTCTTTCCTCTCCTCTCAGCCCAAGCCCCTCTACACAGTCCACTACCTACCGCCACGCCTAACCTAAGCTCTCTCGTCAGCCCGGGGACCTCCTCGCGCGCGCGTCCGAAAGCTGTCCCGGACCCGACCTGGACAGTCGTCACCGTTGGATCCGGATCATCCCCAAACGTCTATAAAACATCACCGTTTTATTTTTGGTCTCCCTACCTATTTTTTCTCAACCGTCCGATTGCGATCGGAGGGACGAGGTAGCCCCTGACCTAAATTTATCTGTATTTATATCGTCCAACCCTAGATCCTAGGGAGCTATCCCATCCTTCCTTTTCAGCGCCGCCACTCCACCGAGTTCCCCTCGGGATCTTCCCTCCAGCTCCCTCGATTTCCTCACTGGGCCAACCAGCCACCACCAGTGACCTCAACTACCAAGTCGTCGCCCTCTCCCTGCTCGAACCTGTGTAGCAGCAGCTCCATGCCGGAGTCCCATCACCACCCTTTGTCCCGCCGGAGCAACACCAGCAGGACCAGCCCCGCGTCGCTCCCCTTCTCTTCCTCTCCTTCCCGTTTTCCTTCACTTCTCTGCTCCTCCTCTCTCTCAACTCTTTCTTCATCTCTGTACCAGGGGAACCAAGGCCCTGCCATGGACGCCCGATGAAGCTCGCCTCGCCACCGGATCGAGTGGTTCTGCGCCTCCTCGACCTTGGTTTCGCCCCGTCTCCGGCAAGATCCGACGAGCCGTGACGAAGTCGCCTCCTTCCGCCGCCATGGCGCCCGAGGCCTCCCTGCAAGACCACCACTGCCGCCATGGACCAAGCCGCCCGTCAAGCTCGCGCCTTAGCCCCAATTTGGACCGGATCTCCTCTGCTTCACCGCCTAGCCACCGAATCCGCATCGTTCTGGCCGGTTCCCGCCGACCCTGCCGCCAGGACCCCTCCTGCGGTCATCTTCTCCATCGCCATGGTGATGCTGTTCCTGTCTTTCAGTAACAAGAGCAGCAGCGTCTCGTTGTCCCGTGCGTTGACCGCACATGGACCGCGCCCCTCCTCAAGGCACAGCGATCAGCGCTGAGACGGCCTGCCTCCTACGCGCCTGGGTCGCTTCCCCTGTTGCCAGATCCGGCCCAGCGCCTCCCTTGCCGGCCTCTCTTCCACTGAACGGGTCAAGGCCCATGGTGAGGCCAGCTCCATCGCCCTCCTTTTTTTCTCTCATTGTCGGGCTTGTCCCAGATTCGGCCCATTTCTGTTTTTTTTTTCTTTCAGCGAATTTCCTATTTAACCAGTACACTGCATATTTACAGATTGGACCCTATACTTCATGCATATAATAACTCATGAACCGTGCACCGGTTTAAAATGATTTATATATGAAAAATGCTTAGAATCTTGTATAGTTTCATAATATCCAACTTTCATGCATGTTTAAAATGTTTAAAATGATGTTTGCTTATATTTTGCCCATATGCCATGCTAAAATGATTTATTTCATAACTTAATAACCGTAGCTCGGTTTTAAATAATCTTTATATGTAAATGGGGTAGAAAAATGCCTAGTTTAACATGGTGGCTTTACTTTGTGTGTTTAACCACTCTAAAATATGGTTTAGGGCATAACAGTACCAAACCTAAACTATGCACATGAGGATTTTTCCGGACTTGTTGTTTGTTGTTCTGGCCTCATTTAAACTTGCCTAGATAGGTAGTTTTTCGTATGCTTCACCTCTTGCCATGTTTAACAACATTTAATATTGTTGGGTACCTAAACGAGAGAGAACTAAATAAGTCGTGTGGTGTTTTGTCAATATGCAACTCGTTGCATATTGAGCTCCACTTAACTTGTAGTGTTGCTTGTGCATTTTGCCATGCCATGCCTCTTTAAACCGGACATGCATCATACTTGGTTGTGCATCATGCCATGTTTATGTGATGGTTGTTTACTATGTTGCCTGCTTCTTTCTGGGTTGCTTCTCTCGTTAGCTTCGGTTTTGTTGCAGAGTTGTGAGGATCCGTTCGACTACGCCCATTTGTCTTCTTCATGGACTCGTTCTTCTTCCTTGCGGGATTTCAGGCAAGATGACCATACCCTCGAAATCACTTCTATCTTTGCTTGCTTAGTAGTTCGCTCTATTGCTATGCCGCGATACCTACCACTTGCTATATCATGCCTCCCATATTGCCATGTCAAGCCTCTAACCCACCTTACCTAGCAAACCGTTGTTTGGCTATGTTACTGCTTTGCTCAGCCCCTCTTATAGCATTGCTAGTTGCAGGTGAAGATGAAGTTTGTTCCATGTTGGAACATGGATATTGTCGGGATATCATTATTATATCCTGTTTACTTTAATGCATCTATATACTTGGTAAAGGGTGGAAGGCTCGGCCTTATGCCTGGTGTTTTGTTCCACTCTTGTCGCCCTAGTTTCCGTCATACCGGTGTTATGTTCCTTGATTTTGCGTTCCTTACACGGTTGGGTGTTATGGGAACCCCTTGACAGTTCGCCTTGAATAAAACTCCTCCAGCAAGGCCCAACCTTGGTTTTACCATTTGCCACCTAAGACTTTTTCCCTCGGGTTTCCGGAGCCCGAGGGTCATCTTTATTTTAAACCCCCGGGCCAGTGCTCCTCTGAGTGTTGGTCCAACCTGTCAGCAGCCAGTGGCCACCAGGGGCAACTCTGGGTTGGCCTAGTGGAATCTTGGACAATCCGGTGTGCCCTGAGAACGAGATATGTGCAGCTCCTATCGGGATTTGTCGGCACATTCGAGCGGCTTTGCTGGTCTTGTTTTACCATTGTCGAAATGTCTTGTAACCGGGATTCCGAGTCTGATCGGGTCTTACTGGGAGAAGGAATATCCTTCGTTGATTGTGAGAGCTTGTGATGGGCTAAGTTGGGACACCCCTGCAGGGTTTGATCTTTCAAAAGCCGTGCCTGCGATTATGGGCAGATGGGAATTTGTTAATGTCTGGTTGTAGAAAACTTGACACTTAACTTAATTAAAATGCATCAACCGTGTGTGTAGCCGTGATGGTCTCTTTCCAGCGGAGTCCGGGAAGTGAACACGGTTTTGGTGTTATGCTTGTGCGTAAGTAGCTTTCAGGATCACTGCTTGATCACTTCTAGTTCACGACCGTTGCATTGCTTCTCGTCTCGCTCTTATTTGCGTATGTTAGCCACCATATATGCTAGTGCTTGCTGCAGCTCCACCTCACTACCCTTTCCCTACCCATAAGCTTAAATAGTCTTGATCTCGCGGGTGTGAGATTGCTGAGTCCTCGTGACTCACAGATACTTCCAACAGTTGCAGGTGCCGATGATACCAGTGCAGGTGACGCAATCCAGCTCAAGTGGGAGCTCGATGAAGATCGTGTTCGTTGTGTTGTTTTGTTTCCTTTTGATCAGTAGTGGAGCCCTGTTGGGACGATCGGGGATCTAGCAATTGGGGTTTTCTTCTTTTATTTGGTTCCGTAGTCGAACCTTGATTGTATTCTGGATGATGTATGTTTAACTTGTATTTGTGTGAAGTGGCGATTGTAAGCCAACTCTTTACCCCTTTCTTATTCAGTACATGGGATTGTGTGAAGATTACCCCTCTTGCGACAAACCTACCATGCGGCTATGCCTCTAAGTCGTGCCCCAACACGTGGGAGATATAGCCGCATCATGGGTGTTACACGCCCCTCCCCTCTCCTTGAAGGAAATATGCCCTAGAGGCAATAATAAAGTTATTATTTATTTCCTTATATCATGATAAATGTTTATTATTCATGCTAGAATTGTATTAACCGGAAACATGATACATGTGTGAATACATAGACAAACAGAGTGTCACTAGTATGCCTCTACTTGACTAGCTTGTTGATCAAAGATGGTTATGTTTCCTAGCCATAGACAAAGAGTTGTCATTTGATTAACGAGATCACATCATTAGGAGAATGATGTGATTGACTTGACCCATTCCGTTAGCTTAGCACTTGATCATTTAGTTTGTTGCTATTGCTTTCTTCATGACTTATACATGTTCCCATGACTATGAGATTATGTAACTCCCATTTACCGGAGGAACACTTTATGTGCTACCAAACTTCACACCGTAACTGGGTGATTATAAAGGTGCTCTACAGGTATCTTTGAAGGGACTTGTTGGGTTGGCGTATTTCGAGATTAAGATTTGTCACTCCGATTGTCGGAGAGGTATCCCTGGGCCCACTCGGTAATACACATCACTTAAGCCTTGCAAGTATTGCAACTAATGAGTTAGTTGCGGGATGATGTGTTACGGAATGAGTAAAGAGACTTGCCGGTAACGAGATTGAACTAGGTATTGAGATACCGACGATCGGACCTCGGGCAAGTAACATACCGATGACAAAAGGAACAACATATGTTGTTATGCGGTTTGACCGATAAAGATCTTCGTAGAATATGTAGGAGCCAATATGAGCATCCAGGTTCCGCTATTGGTTATTGACCGGAGACGTGTCTCGGTCATGTCTACATAGTTCTCGAACCCGTAGGGTCCGCACGCTTAAAGTTCGATGACGGTTATATTATGAGTTTATGGCTTTTGATGTACCGAAGGTAGTTCGGAGTCCCAGATGTGATCATGGACATGACGAGGAGTCTCTAAATGTTCGAGACATAAAGATCGATATATTGGACGACTATATTTGAATACCGGAATGGTTCCGGGTGAGATCGGGATAATACCGGAGCACCGGGAGGTTATCGGAACCCCCCGGGAGGTATATGGGCCTTAATGGGCTTTAGTGGAAAGGAGGGGAAAGGAGCAAGGGAGGGGGCGCCCCCCAAGGCCAATCCGAATTGGGAGGGGGGCCGGCCCCCCTTTCCTTCCTACCTCCTTCCTCTTCCTTCCCTCTCCCTCTCCAAATAGGAAAAGGAGGAGTCCTACTCCCGGTGGGAGTTGGACTCCCCCCTTGGACGTGCCTCCTCCCCTTGGTCGGCCCTCTCCTCCCCTCCTTTATATATGAAGGAGAGGGGCACCCCATAGACACAACAATTGATCTCTTGGATCTTTTAGCCGTGTGCGGTGCCCCTCTCCACCATAGTCCACCTCGATAATATCATAGCGGTGCTTAGGCGAAGCCCTGCAATGGTAGAACATCAACATCGTCAACACGCCGTTGTGCTGGCGGAACTCTCCCTCAAAGCTCGGCTGGATCGGAGTTCGAGGGACGTCATCGAGTTGAACGTGTGCAGAACTCGGAGGTGCCGTGCGTTCGGTACTTGATCGGTCGGATCGTGAAGACGTACGACTACATCAACCGTGTTGTGTTAACGCTTCCGCTTTCGGTCTACGAGGGTACGTGGACACACTCTCCCCTCTCGTTGCTATGCATCACCATGATCTTGCATGTGCATAGGAAAATTTTAAAATTACCACGTGCCCCAAAAGTGGTATCAGAGCCTGGTTTTATGCGTTGGTGTTATATGCACGAGTAGAACACAAGTGAGTTGTGGGCGATACAAGTCATACTGCTTACCAGCATGTCATACTTTGGTTCAGCGGTATTGTTGGATGAAGCAGCCCGGACCGACATTACGCGTACGCTTACGCGAGACTGGTTCTACCGACGTGCTTTGCACACAGGTGGCTGGCGGGTGTCAGTTTCTCCAACTGTAGTTGAACCGAGTGTGGCTACGCCCGGTCCTTGAGAAGGTTAAAACAACACTAACTTGATGAACTATCGTTGTGGTTTTGATGCGTGGGTAAGAACGGTTCTTGCTCAGCCCGTAGCAGCCACGTAAAACTTGCAACAACAAAGTAGAGGACGTCTAACTTGTTTTTGCAGGGCATGTTGTGATGTGATATGGTCAAGACATGATGCTATATTTTATTGTATGAGATGATCATGTTTTGTAACCGAGTTATCGGCAACTGGCAGGAGCCATATGGTTGTCGCTTTATTGTATGCAATGCAATCGCCCTGTAATTTCTTTACTTTATCACTAAGCGGCAGCGATAGTCGTAGAAGCAATAGTTGGCGAGACGACAACGATGCTACGATGGAGATCAAGGTGTCGCGCCGGTGACGATGGTGATCATGACGGTGCTTCAGAGATGGAGATCACAAGCACAAGATGATGATGGCCATATCATATCACTTATATTGATTTCATGTGATGTTGATCTTTTATGCATCTTATTTTGCTTTGATTGATGGTAGCATTATAAGATGATCTCTCACTAAATTTCAAGATAAAAGTGTTCTCCCTGAGTATGCACCGTTGCCAAAGTTCGTCGTGCCCAGACACCACGTGATGATCGGGTGTGATAAGCTCTACGTCCATCTACAACGGGTGCAAGCCAGTTTTGCACACGCAGAATACTCAGGTTAAACTTGACGAGCCTAGCATATGCAGATATGGCCTCGGAATACTGAGACCGAAAGGTCGAGTGTGAATCATATAGTAGATATGATCAACATAGTGATGTTCACCATTGAAAACTACTCCATTTCACGTGATGATCGGACATGGTTTAGTTGATTTGGATCACGTGATCACTTAGATGATTCGAGGGATGTCTATCTAAGTGGGAGTTCTTAAGTAATATGATTAATTGAACTTTAATTTATCATGAACTTAGTACCTAATAGTATTTTGCATGTCTATGTTTGTTCTAGATAGATGGCTCATGCTGTTGTTCCATTGAATTTTAATGCGTTCCTTGAGAAAGCAAAGTTGAAAGATGATGGTAGCAATTACACGGACTGGGTCCGTAACTTGAGGATTATCCTCATTGCTGCATAGAAGAATTACGTCCTGGAAGCACCGCTAAGTGCCAAACCTGCTGCAGGAGCAATACTAGATGTTCTGTACACCTGGCATAGAAAAGCTGATGACTACTCGATAGTTCAGTGTGCCATGCTATACGGCTTAGAACCGGGACTTCAACGACGTTTTGAACGTCATGGAGCATATGAGATGTTCCAGGAGTTGAAGTTAATATTTCAAGAAAATGCCCGGATTGAGAGATATGAAGTCCCCAATAAGTTCTATAGCTGCAAGATGGAGGAGAATAGTTCTGTCAGTGAGCATATACTCAAAATGTCTCGGTATCTTAATCACTTGACTCAACTGGGAGTTAATCTTCCTATTGATAGTGTCATTGACAGAGTTCTTCAATCACTGCCACCAAGCTACAAGAGCTTCGTGATGAACTATAATATGCAAGGGATGAATAAGACAATTCCCGAGCTCTTCGCAATGCTAAAGGCTGCGGAGGTAGAAAACAAAAAGGAGCATCAAGTGTTGATGCTCAATAAGACCGCCAGTTTCAAGAAAAAGGGCAAATGGAAGAAGAAGGGGAACTTCAAGAAGAACATCAAACATGTTGCTGCTCAGGAGAAGAAACCCAAGTCTGGACCTAAGCCTGAGACTGAGTGCTTCTACTGCAAACAAACTGGTCACTGGAAGCGGAACTGCCCCAAGTATTTGGCAGATAAGAAGGATGGCAAGGTGAACAAAGGTATATGTGATATACATGTTATTGATGTGTACCTTATCAGAGCTCGCAGTAGCACCTGGGTATTTGATACTGGTTCTGTTGCTAATATTTGCAACTCGAAACAGGGACTACGAATTAAGCGAACATTGGCTAAGGACGAGGTGACGATGCATGTGGGAAATAGTTCCAAAGTTGATGTGATCGCCGTCGGCACGCTACCTCTACATCTACCTTCGGGATTAGTTTTAGACCTAAATAATTGTTATTTGGTGCCAGCATTGAGCATGAACATTACATCTGGATCTTGTTTAATGCGAGACGGTTATTCATTTAAATCTGAGAATAATGGATGTTCTATTAATATGAGTCATATCTTTTAAGGTCATGCACCCTTGAAGAGTGGTCTATTTTTGATGAATCTCGACAGTAGTGATACACATATTCATAATGTTGAAGCCAAAAGATGCAGAATTGATAATGATAGTGAAACTTATTTGTGGCACTGATGTTTGGGTCATATTGGTATAAAGCGCATGAAGAAACTCCATACTGATGGACTTTTGGAATCACTTGATTATGAATCACTTGGTACTTGCGAACCATGCCTCATGGGCAAGATGACTAAAACACCGTTCTCCGGAACTATGGAGCGAGCAACTGATTTGTTAGAGATCATACATACTGATGTATGTGGTCCAATGAATGTTGAGGCTCGCGGCGGGTATCGTTATTTTCCCACCTTCACAAATGATTTAAGCAGATATGGGTATATCTACTTAATGAAACATAAGTCTGAAACATTTGAAAAGTTCAAAGAATTTCAGAGTGAAGTTGAAAATCATCGTAACAAGAAAATAAAGTTTCTACGATCTGATCATGGAGGAGAATATTTGAGTTACGAGTTTGGTCTACATTTGAAACATAGCAGAATAGTTTCGCAACTCAAGCCACCCGAAACACCACAGCGTAATGGGGTGTCCGAACGTCGTAATCGTACTTTACTGGATATGGTGCGATCTATGATGTCTCTTACCGATTTACCGCTATCATTTTGGGGTTATGCTTTAGAGACGGCCGCATTCACGTTAAATAGGGCACCGTCAAAATCCGTGGAGACGACACCTTATGAACTATGGTTTGGCAAGAAACCAAAGTTGTCGTTTCTTAAAGTTTGGGGCTGCGATGCTTATGTGAAAAAGCTTCAACCTGATAAGCTCGAACCCAAATCGGAGAAATGTGTCTTCATAGGATACCCAAAGGAAACTGTTGGGTACACCTTGTATCACAGATCCGAGGGCAAGACATTCGTTGCTAAGAATGGATCCTTTCTAGAGAAGGAGTTTCTCTTGAAAGAAGTGAGTGGGAGGAAAGTAGAACTTGATGAGGAAACAGTACCTGCTCCCTTATTGGAAAGTAGTTCATCACAGAAACCGGTTCCTGTGATGTCTACACCAATTAGTAAGGAAGTTAATGATGATGATCATGAAACTTCAGATCAAGTTGTTACTGAACCTCGTAGGTCAACCAGAGTAAGATCCGCACCAGAGTGGTACGGTAATCCTGTTCTGGAGGTTATGTTGCTAGACCATGACGAACCTACGAACTATGAAGAAGCGATGGTGAGCCCAGATTCCGCAAAATGGCTTGAATCCATGAAATCTGAGATGGGATCCATGTATGAGAACAAAGTGTGGACTTTGGTTGACTTGCCCGATGATCGGCAAGCCATCGAGAATAAATGGATCTTCAAGAAGAAGACTGATGATGATGGTAATGTTACTGTCTATAAAGCTCGACTTGTTGCAAAAGGTTTTTGATAAGTTCAAGGGATTGACTACGTTGAGACCTTCTCACCCGTAGCGATGCTTAAGTCTGTCCGAATCATGTTAGCAATTGCCGCATTTTATGATTATGAAATTTGGCAAATAGACGTCAAAACTGCATTCCTGAATGGATTTCTAGAAGAAGAGTTGTATATGATGCAACCGGAAGGTTTTGTCAATCCAAAGGGAGCTAACAAAGTGTGCAAGCTACAGCGATCCATTTATGGACTGGTGCAAGCCTCTCGGAGTTGGAATAAACGTTTTGATAGTGTGATCAAAGCATATGGTTTTATATAGACTTTTGGAGAAGCCTGTATTTACAAGAAAGTGAGTGGGAGCTCTGTAAGCATTTCTGATATTATATGTGGATGGCATATTTTTGATTGGAAATGATATAGAATTTCTGGATAGCATAAAAGGATATTTGAATAAGAGTTTTTCAATGAAAGACCTCGGTGAAGCTGCTTATATATTGGGCATCAAGATCTATAGAGATAGATCGAGGCGCTTAATTGGACTTTCACAAAGCACATACCTTGACAAAGTTCTGAAGAAGTTCAAAATGGATCAAGCAAAGAAAGGGTTCTTGCCTGTGTTACAAGGTGTGAAGTTGAGTAAGACTCAATGCCCGACCACTGCAGAAGATAGAGAGAAAATGAAAGATGTTCCCTATGCTTCAGCCATAGGCTCTATCATGTATGCAATGCTGTGTACCAGACCTGATGTGTGCCTTGCTATTAGTTTAGCAGGGAGGTACCAAAGTAATCTAGGAGTGGATCACTGGACAGCAGTCAAGAACATCCTGAAATACCTGAAAAGGACGAAGGATATGTTTCTCGTTTATGGAGGTGACAAAGAGATCGTCGTAAATGGTTACGTCGATGCAAGCTTTGACACTGATCCGAACGATTCTAAATCGCAAACCGGGTACATGTTTTTTTAAACGGTGGAGCTGTCAGTTGGTACAATTCTAAACAAAGCGTCGTAGCGGGATCTACATGTGAATCGGAGTACATAGCTGCTTCAGAAGCAGTAAATGAAGGAGTCTAGATGAAGGAGTTCATATCCGATCTAGGTGTCATACCTAGTGCATCGGGTCCAATGAAAATATTTTGTGACAATACTGGTGCAATTGCTTTGGCAAAGGAATCCAGATTTAACAAGAGAACCAAGCACATCAAGAGATGCTTCAACTCCATCCGGGATCAAGTCCAGGTGGGAGACATAGAGATTTGCAAGATACATACGGATCTGAATGTTGCAGACCCGTTGACTAAGCCTCTTCCACGAGCAAAACATGATCAACACCAAGGCTCCATGGGTGTTAGAATCATTACTGTGTAATCTAGATTATTGACTCTAGTGCAAGTAGGAGACTGAAGGATATATACCCTAGAGGCAATAATAAAGTTATTATTTATTTCCTTATATCATGATAAATGTATATTATTCATGCTAGAATTGTATTAACCGGAAACATGATACATGTGTGAATACATAGACAAACAGAGTGTCACTAGTATGCCTCTACTTGACTAGCTCGTTGATCAAAGATGGTTATGTTTCCTAGCCATAGACAAAGAGTTGTCATTTGATTAACGAGATCAAATCATTAGGAGAATGATGTGATTGACTTGACCCATTCCGTTAGCTTAGCACTTGATCGTTTAGTTTGTTGCTATTGCTTTCTTCATGACTTATACATGTTACTATGACTATGAGATTATGCAACTCCCGTTTACCGGAGGAACACTTTGTGTGCTACCAAACATCACAACGTAACTGGGTTATTATAAAGGTGCTCTAAAGGTGTCTCCGAAGGTACTTGTTGGGTTGGCGTATTTTGAGATTAGGATTTGCCACTCCGATTGTCGGAGAGGTATCTCTGGGCCCACTCAGTAATACACATCACTTAAGCCTTGCAAGCATTGCAACTAATGAGTTAGTTGTGGGATGATGTGTTACGGAACGAGTAAAGAGACTTGTCGGTAATGAGATTGAACTAGGTATTGAGATATCGACGATCGAATCTCGGGCAAGTAAGATACCGATGACAAAAGGAACAACATATGTTGTTATGCGGTTTGACCAATAAAGATCTTCATAGAATATGTAGGAGCCAATATGAGCATCCAGGTTCCGCTATTGGTTATTGACCGGAGACGTGTCTCGGTCATGTCTACATAGTTCTCGAACCCGTAGGGTCCGCACGCTTAAAGTTCGATGACGGTTATATTATGAGTTTATGGTTTTTGATGTACCGAAGGTAGTTCGGAGTCCCAGATGTGATCATGGACATGACGAGGAGTCTCGAAATGTTCGAGACGTAAAGATCGATATTTTGGACGACTATATTGTTGGGGAACGTAGCAGAAATTCAAAATTTTCCTACGTGTCACCAAGATCTATCTATGGAGAAACCAGCAACGAGGGGAAGGAGAGTGCATCTACATACCCTTGTAGATCGCTAAGCGGAAGCGTTCAAGAGAACGGGGTTGAAGGAGTCGTACGCGTCGTGATCCAAATCACCGGAGATCCTAGTGCCGAACGGACGGCACCTCCGCGTTCAACACACGTACAGCCCGACGACGTCTCCCATGCCTTGATCCAGCAAGGAGAGAGGGAGAGGTTGAGGAAGACTCCATCCAGCAGCAGCACAACGGCGTGGTGGTGGTAGAGGAGCGTGGTGATCCAGCAGGGCTTCGCCAAGCACCGCGAGATATGAGGAGAAAGAGAGGTAGGGCTGCGCCAGGGAGAGGTTGAATAACTCATCTGTATTGGGCAGCCCAAACCTCAAGTATATATAGGGGAAGGGGAGGGACTGCGCTCCCACCTAGGGTTCCCTCCCTAGGGGTGGCGGCAGCCCCCAGATCCCATCTGGGTGGCGGCCAGGTGGAGGGGAGAGGGAGGCGCACCAGGCATGGGCCCTAAGGCCCATCTGCCCTTAGGGTTTGCCCCCCTCCTCCCCTTAGGCGCCTTGGGCCCTTGTGGGGGGCGCACCAGCCCACCTGGGGCTGGTCCCCTCCCACACTTGGCCCATGCAGCCCTCTGGGGCTTGTGGCCCCACTTGGTGGACCCCCGGGACCCTCCCGGTGGTCCCGGTACGTTACCGATAAACCCCGAAACTTTTCCGGTGACCAAAACAGGACTTCCCATATATAAATATTTACCTTCGGACCATTCCGGAACTCCTCGTGACGTTCGGGATCTCATCCGGGACTCCGAACAACATTCGGTAACCACGTATACCTGTTCCTTATAACCCTAGCATCATCGAACCTTAAGTGTGTAGACCCTACGGGTTCAGGAACCATGTAGACATGACCGAGATAACTCTCCGGTCAATAACCAACAGCGGGATCTGGATACCCATGTTGGCTCCCACATGTTCCACGATGATCTCATCGGATGAACCACAATGTCAAGGACTTAATCAATCCCGTATACATTTCCCTTTGTCTATCGGTGCGATACTTGCCCGAGATTCGATCATCGGTATCCCGATACCTTGTTCAATCTCGTTACCGACAAGTCTCTTTACTCGTTCCGTAACACATCATCCCGTGATCAACTCCTTGATCACATTGTGCACAGTATGATGATGTCCTACCGAGTGGGCCCAGAGATACCTCTCCGTTTACACGGAGTGACAAATCCCAGTCTCGATTAGTGCCAACCCAACAGACACTTTCGGAGATACCTGTAGTGTACCTTTATAGCCACCCAGTTACGTTGTGACGTTTGGCACACCCAAAGCACTCCTACGGTATCCGGGAGTTGCACAATCTCATGGTCTAAGGAAATGATACTTGACATTAGAAAAGCTTTAGCATACGAACTACATGATCTTGTGCTAGGCTTAGGATTGGGTCTTGTCCATCACATCATTCTCCTAATGATGTGATCCCGTTATCAACGACATCCAATGTCCATGGTCAGGAAACCGTAACCATCTATTGATCAACGAGCTAGTCAACTAGAGGCTTACTAGGGACATGGTGTTGTCTATGTATCCACACATGTATCTGAGTTTCCTATCAATACAATTCTAGCATGGATAATAAACGATTATCATGAACAAGGAAATATAATAATAACCAATTTATTATTACCTCTAGGGCATATTTCCAGCAGTCTCCCACTTGCACTAGACTCAATAATCCAGTTCACATCGATATGTGATTAACACTCAAGGTCACATCCCCATGTGACTAACACCCAAAGAGTTTACCAGAGTCAATAATCTAGTTCACATTACCATGTGATTAACACTCGATGAGTTCTGGTTTTGATCATGTTATGCTTGTGAGAGATGTTATAGTCAACGGGTCTGAACCTTTTAGATCCGTGTGTGCTTTACAAATCTCTATGTCATCTCCTAGATGCAGCTACCACGTTCTATTTGGAGCTATTCCAAATAATTGTTCTACTATACGAATCCAGTTTACTACTCAGAATAATCTGGATTAGTGTCAAAGTTTGCATCGGTGTAACCCTTTACGACGAACTCTTTTACCACCTCCATAATCGAGAAAATTCCTTAGTCCACTAGTTACTAAGGATAACTTTGACCGCTGTCCTGTGATCCATTCTTGGATCACTCTTGTACCCCTTGACCGACTCATGGCAAGGCACACTTCAGGTGTGGTACACAGCATAGCATACTGTAGAGCCTACGTCTAAAGCATAGGGGACGACCTTCGTCCTTTCTCTCTATTCTGCCGCGGTCAGGTTTCGAGTCTTACTCAATGTTCACACCTTATAACACAGCCAAGAACTCCTTCTTTGCCGATCCATTTTGAACTCCTTGAAAATCTTGTCACGGTATGTATTCATTTGAAAGTACTATTAAACGTTTTGATCTATCCTTATAGATCTTAATGCTCAATAGTCAAGTAGCCTAATCCAGGTTTTCCATTGAAAAACACTTTTCAAATAACTCTGCATGCTTTCCAGAAATTCTACATCATTTCCGATCAACAATATGTTAACAACATATACTCATCGGAAATTCTATAGTGCTCCCACTCACTTCTTTGGAAATACAAGTTTCTCATAAACTTTATATAAACCCAAAATCTTTGATCATCATCAAAGCGTATATTCCAACTCCGAGATGCTTACTCCAGTCCTTAGAAGGATTGCTAGAGCTTTGCATTCTTGTTAGCATCTTTCAGGATTGTTAAAACCTTCTGGTTGTATCACATACATCCTTTCCTCAAGAAAATCGTCGAGGAAACAATGTTTTGACATCCTATCTGCAAGATTTCATAAATAATGCAGTAATCGTTAATATAATTCCAACAGACTCTTAGCATCGCTACGAGTGAGAAAGTCTCATCGCAGTCAACTCTTTGAACTTGTCGGAAAACATCTTAACGACAAGTCGAGCTTTCTTAATTGTGATACTTACCATCATTGTCCGTCTTCCTTTTAAAATCCATATGTACCTAACAGCCTTACGACCATCAAGTAGTTCTTCCAAAGTCTACACTTTGTTTTCATATATGGATCCTCTCTCGGATTATATGGCCTCGAGCCATTTTGGAATCCAGGCCCACCATCGCTTCTCCATAGCTCGTAGGTTCATTGTTGTCTAGCAACATGACTTCTAAGACAGGATTACGTACCACTCTGAAGCAGTACGCATCCTTGTCATCCCACGATGTTTGGTAGTGACTTGATCTGAAGTTTCATGATCACTATCATAAGCTTCCACTTCAATTGGTGTAGGGGCCATAGGAACAACTCCCTATGCCCTGCCACACACTAGTTGAAGGTACGGTTCAATAACCTCATCAAGTCTCCACCATCCTCCCACTCAATTCTTTCGAGAGAAACTTTTCCTCGAGAAAGGACCCGATTCTAGAAACAATCCCTTATTTCTTTCAGATCTGAGACAGGAGGTATACCCAACTATTTTGGGTGTCCTATGAAGATGCATTTATCCGCTTTGGGTTCGAGCTTATCAGCCTGAAACTTTTTCACATAAGCGTCGCAGCCCCAAACTTTTAAGAAATGACAGTTTAGGTTTCTCTAAACCATAGTTCATACGGTGTCATCTCATCGGAATTACGTGGTGCCCTATTTAAAGTGAATGTGGTTGTCTCTAATGCCTAACCCATAAACTATCGTGGTAATTCGATAAGAGACATCATGGTATGCATCATATCCAATAGGGTGCAGTTATGATGTTCGGACACACCATCACACTATGGTGTTCCAGGCTGTATTAGTTGTGAAACAGTTTCCACAATGTCTTAATTCTGTGCCAAACTTGTAATTCAGATATTCATCTCTATGATCATATCATAGATATTTTATCCTCTTGTCACGACGATCTTTCAACTTCACCCTGAAATTACTTGAACCTTTAAATAATTCAGACTCGTGATTCATCAAGTAAATATACTCAACATCTACTCAAATCATCTGTGAAGTAAGAACATAACGATATCCACTACACGCCTCAGCACTCATTGGACTACACACATCAAAATGTATTACTTCCAACAAGTTGCTTTCTAGTTCCATTTTACTGAAAACGAGGCTTTCAGTCATCTTGTCCATGTGGTATGATTTGCATGTCTCAAGTGATTCAAAATCAAGTGAGTCCAAACGGTCCATTTGCATGGAGTTTCTTCATGCATATACACCAATAGACATGGTTCGCATGTCTCAATCTTTTCAAAACGAGTGAGTCCAAAGATCCATCAACATGGAGCTTCTTCATGCGTTTTATACCAATATGACTCAAATTGCAGTGCCACATTTGTGTGGTACTATCATTACTATCTTATACCTTTGGCATGAAAATGTGTATCACTACGATCGGGATGGTATTATTCAAATAAACAGAGTAACCATTATTCTCCTTAAATGAATAACCGTATCGCGATAGACATAATCCAATCATGTCTATGCTCAACGCAAATACCAAATAACAATTATTTAGGTTTTAATACCAATCTCGATGGTAGAGGGAGCGTACGATATTTGATCAACCTTGGAAATACTTCCAACACATATCGTCATCTCACCTTTTAGCTAGTCTCCATAGCCTTCTGTTTCGAGTTACTAACACTTAGCAACCAAACCGGTATCTAATACCATGGTGCTACTAGGAGTACTAGTAAAGTACACATTAACACAATGTATATCCAATATACTTCTATCGACCTTGCCAGCCTTCTCATCTACCAAGTATCTAGGGTGGTTCTGCTTCAGTGACTGTTCCCCTTATTACAGAAGCACTTAGTCTCGGGCTTGAGTTCAACTTTGGGTTTCTTCACTAGAACAACAACTGATTTGTTGTTCCATGAAGTATCCCTTTCTTGCCCTTCTTGAAACTAGTGGTTTTACTAACCACCAACGATTGATGCTCCCTTTTGATTTCTACTTTCGCGGTGTCGTGAATAGCTCAAGGATCATATCTATCCCTGATATGTTATAGTTCATCACGAAGCTCTAGCAGCTTGGTGGTAATGACTTCGGAGAAACATCACTATCTCATTTAGAAGATCAACTCCCACTCGATTCAAATGATTGTTGTACTCAGACAATCTAAGCACAAGCTCAACAATTGAGCTTTTCTCCCTTAGTTTGCAGGCTAAGAAAAAAATCGTCGGAGGTCTTATACCTCTTGACGTGGGCACGAGCCTGAAATCCCAATTTCAGCCCTCGAAACATCTCATATGTTTAGCGACGTTCTAAAACGTCTTCGGTGCCTCAACTCTAAACCGTTTAACTGAACTATCACATAGTTATCAAAATGTGTATGTCAGATGTTCGCAACATCGACGTTCGAGGTTCAGCACACTGAGCGGTGCATTAAGGACATAAGCCTTCTATGAAGCAATGAGGACAATCCTCAGTTTACGGACCTAGTCCGCATAATTGCTACTATCAACTTTCAACTAAATTTTCTCTAGGAACATATCTAAACAGTAGAACTAAAGCGCGAGCCACGACATAATTTGCGAAGACCTTTTGACTATGTTCAGGATAATTAAGTTCATCTTATGAACTCCCACTCAGATAGACATCCCTCTAGTCATCTAAGTGATTACATGATCCGAGTCAACTAGGCCGTGTCCGATCATCACGTGAGACGGACTAGTCATCATCGGTGAACATCTTCATGTTGATCGTATCTACCATACGACTCATGCTCGACCTTTCGGTCTCTTGTGTTCCGAGGCCATGTCTGTACATGCTAGGCTCGTCAAGTTAACCTAAGTGTTTCGCATGTGTTCCGAGGCCATGTCTGTACATGCTAGGCTCGTCAACACCCGTTGTATTCGAACGTAAGAATCTATCACACCCGATCATCACGTGGTGCTTCGAAACGACGAACTTTCGCAATGGTGCACAGTTAGGGGGAACACTTTCTTGAAATTTTAATGAGGGATCATCTTATTTACTACCGTCGTTCTAAGCAAATAAGATGCAAAAACATGATAAACATCACATGCAATCAAAAAGTGACATGATATGGCCAATATCATTTTGCTCCTTTTGATCTCCATCTTCGGGGCTCCATGATCATCATTGTCACCGGCATGACACCATGATCTCCATCATCGTGTCTTCATGAAGTTGTCTCGCCAACTATTACTTCTACTACTACAGCTAACGGTTAGCAATAAAGTAAAGTAATTACATGACGTTTATATTGACACGCAGGTCATAAATAAATAAAGACAACTCCTATGGCTCCTGCCGATTGTCATACTCATCGACATGCAAGTCGTGATTCCTATTACAAGAACATGATCAATCTCATACATCACATATCATTCATCACATTCTTCTTGGCCATATCACATCACATAGCATACCCTGCAAAAACAAGTTAGACGTCCTCTAATTGTTGTTTGCATGTTTTACGTGGCTGCTATGGGTTTCTAGCAAGAACGTTTCTTACCTACGCAAAAACCACAACGTGATATGCCAATTGCTATTTACCCTTCATAAGGACCCTTTTCATCGAATCCGATCCGACTAAAGTGGGAGAGACAGACACCCGCTAGCCACCTTATGCAACTAGTGCATGTCAGTCGGTGGAACCAGTCTCACGTAAGACTACGTGTAAGGTCGGTCTGGGTCGCTTCATCCCACGATGCCGCCGAATCAAGATAAGACTAGTAACGGCAAGTAAATTGACAAAATCAACGCCCACAACTACTTTGTGTTCTACTCGTGCATAGAATCTACGCAATAGACCTAGCTCATGATGCCACTATTGGGGAACATAGCAGAAATTCAAAATTTTCCTACGTGTCACCAAGATCTATCTATGGAGAAACCAGCAACGAGGGGAAGGAGAGTGCATCTACATACCCTTGTAGATCGCTAAGCGGAAGCGTTCAAGAGAATGGGGTTGAAGGAGTCTCCACGGGGATCACCCGTATTGATGAAATTTAATGTGGGACTAGAGCTTTTTTAATTAAGTCTTCTCTCACACACCTCGCAAAGTTAATCTAGCAACAAGAATAATCATACTTGATGGTGCACATATGTAACTAGTGTTCTCTAAAATCCTAAAAGCCACGTAAATTAGAATTTTGCTAAAATCAATTAGAGGGTGTCTAACTTGTTTTTGCAGGTTGCATGTGATGTGGTATAATGATAACCCACAAGTATAGGGGGTCGCAACCATTTTCGAGGGTAGAGTATTCAATCCAAATTTATAGATTCGACACAACGAGAGCCAAAGAAAATTTGTAAGTATTAGTAGTTGAGTTGTCAATTCAACCACACCCAGAGATTAATGTTTTGTAGCAAGGTGATCAATAGCACAGTTATATGATAGTTTTGATAGCAGTGGTAACAGTAACAGTAACGGTAACAGTGATAGCAATGATTTTGTAGCAAGTGTAACAATGACAACAACAATAGTAACTTAGCAAGAGCAATATGTGAAAAACTCGTAGGCATTGGATCGGTGAATTCATTGGATGATATTCATCACATAACAGTCATAACCTAGGGCTATACAAAACTAGCTCCAGTTCATAAATATAATGTAGGCATGTATTCTGTAAATAGTCACTTATGAAAAGAACTTGCATAACATCTTTTGTCCTACCCCCCCCCCCCCCCCCGTGGTAGCGGGGTCCATAAGGAAACTAAATGATATTAAGGCCTTTTAATAGAGAACCAGAAGAAAGCATTAATTCATAGTGAATACATGAACTCTTCAAACTACGGTCATCACCGGAAAGTATCCCAATTACTGCCACATTGGGGTTTACAGATCATAACACGTAAATAGGTGAATATGACTTGCAAGATCGGATCTAGAACATAGATATAATGGTGAAAACATAAGCGGTTCAGATATGAAATCATGGCACCCTGGCCCTAAGTGACAAGCATTAAGAATGGGAAAGTCATAAGAACATTAATCTCAGAACATAGTGGATATTAGGGATCAACCCCTGATACGTCCATTTTGCATCATGCTTTTATATTGATATTTATTGCATTATGGGCTGTTATTACACATTATATCACAATACTTATGCATTTTCTCTCTTATTTTTATAAGGTTTACATGAAGAGGGAGAATGCCGGCAGCTGGAAGTCTGGACTAGAAAAGGAGCAAATATTAGAAACCTATTCTGCACAACTCCAAAAGTCCTGAAACTTCACGGAGAATATTTTTAGAATATATAAAAAATATTGGGCGAAGAAAAAACCAGATGGGGGCCACCAGCCAGCCACAAGGGTGGAGGGCGCGCCTATTGGGGAACGTGGTAATTTCAAAAACAATTCCTACGCACATGCAAGATCATGGTGATGCATAGCAATGAGAGGGGAGAGTGTGTCCATGTACCCTCGTAGACCGAAAGCGGAAGCGTTATCACAACGCGATTGATGTAGTCGTACGTCTTCACGATCCGACCGATCAAGTACCGAACGCACGACACCTCCGAGTTCTGCACACGTTCAACTCGATGACGTCCCTCGAACTCCGATCTAGCCAAGCTTTGAGGGAGAGTTCCGTCAGCACGACGGCGTGGTGACGATGTTGATGTTCTACCGTCGCAGGGCTTCGCCTAAGCACCGCTATGATATTATCAAGGTGGACTATGGTGGAGAGGGGCACCGCACACGGCTAAAAGATCCAAGAGATCAATTGTTGTATCTATGGGGTGCCCCTCTCCTCCGTATATAAAGGAGGGGAGGAGAGGGCCGGCCAAGGGGAGGAGGCGCGCCCAAGGGGGGAGTCCTACTCCCTCCGGGAGTAGGACTCCTCCTTTTCCTATTTGGAGAGGGAGAGGGAAGGAAGAGGAAGGAGGGAGGGAGGGAGGAAGGAAAAGGGGGGGGGGGCAGCCCCCTCCCAATTCGGATTGGGCTTGGGGGGGCGCGCCCCCTCCCTTGCTCCTTTCCCCTCCTTTCCACTAAAGCCCATTAAGGCCCATATACCTCCCGGGGGGTTCCGATAACCTCCCGGTGCTTCGGTATTATCCCGATCTCACCCGGAACCATTCCGGTATCCAAATATAGTCGTCCAATATATCGATCTTTACATCTCGAACATTTTGAGACTCCTTGTCATGTCCATGATCACATCCGGGACTCCGAACTACCTTCGGTACATCAAAAACCATAAACTCATAATATAACCGCCATCGAACTTTAAGCGTGCGGACCCTACGGGTTCGAGAACTATATAGACATGACCGAGACACGTCTTCGGTCAATAACCAATAGTGGAACCTGGATGCTCATATTGGCTCCTACATATTCTATGAAGATCTTTATCGGTCAAACCGCATAACAACATACGTTGTTCCTTTTGTCATCGGTATGTTACTTGCCCGAGATTCAATCGTCGGTATCTCAATACCTAGTTCAATCTCATTACCGGCAAGTCTCTTTACTCGTTCCTTAACACATAATCCCGCAACTAACTCATTAGTTGCAATGCTTGCAAGGCTTAAGTGATGTGTATTACCGAGTGGGCCCAGAGATACCTCTCCGACAATCGAAGTGACAAATCCTAATCTCGAAATACGCCAACCCAACAAGTACCTTCGGAGACACCTGTAGAGCACCTTTATAATCACCCAGTTATGTTGTGACGTTTGGTAGCATACAAAGTGTTCCTCCTGTAAACGGGAGTTGAATAATCTCATAGTCATAGGAACATGTATAAGTCATGAAGAAAGCAATAGCAACAAACTAAACGATCAAGTGCTAAGCTAACGGAATGGGTCAAGTCAATCACATCATTCTCCTAATGATGTGATCTCGTTAATCAAATGACAACTCTTTGTCTATGGCTAGGAAACATAACCATCTTTGATCAACGAGCTAGTCAAGTAGAGGCATACTAGTGACACTCTGTTTGTCTATGTATTCACACATGTATCATGTTTCCGGTTAATACAATTCTAGCATGAATAATATACATTTATCATGATATAAGGAAATAAATAATAACTTTATTATTGCCTCTAGGGTATATATCCTTCAGTCTCCTACTTGCACTAGAGTCAATAATCTAGATTACACAGTAATGATTCTAACACCCATGGAGCCTTGGTGCTGATCATGTTTTGCTCGTGGAAGAGGCTTAGTCAACGGGTCTGCAACATTCAGATCCGTATGTATCTTGCAAATCTCTATGTCTCCCACCTGGACTTGATCCCGGATGGAGTTGAAGCGTCTCTTGATGTGCTTGGTTCTCTTGTGAAATCTGGATTCATTTGCTAAAGCAATTGCACCAGTATTGTCACAAAAGATTTTCATTGGACCCGATGCACTAGGTATGACACCTAGATCGGATATGAACTCCTTCATCCAGACTCCTTCATTTGCTGCTTCCGAAGCAGCTATGTACTCCGCTTCACATGTAGATCCCGCTACGACGCTTTGTTTAGAACTGCACCAACTGATAGCTCCACCGTTTAAAAAAACACGTATCCAGTTTGCGATTTAGAATCGTCCGGATCAGTGTCAAAGCTTGCATCGACGTAACCATTTACGACGAGCTCTTTGTCACCTCCATAAACGAGAAACATATCCTTCATCCTTTTCAGGTATTTCAGGATGTTCTTGACCGCTGTCCAGTGATCCACTCCTGGATTACTTTGGTACCTCCCTGCTAAACTAATAGCAAGGCACACATCAGGTCTGGTACACAACATTGCATACATGATAGAGCCTATGGCTGAAGCATAGGGAACATCTTTCATTTTCTCTCTATCTTCTGCAGTGGTCGGGCATTGAGTCCTACTCAACTTCACACCTTGTAACACAAGCAAGAACCCCTTGTTTGCTTGATCCATTTTGAACTTCTTCAAAACTTTGTTGAGGTATGTGCTTTCTGAAAGTCCAATTAAGCGTCTCGATCTATCTCTATAGATCTTGATGCCCAATATAAAAGCAGCTTCACCGAGGTCTTTCATTGAAAAACTCTTATTCAAATATCCTTTTATTCTATCCAGAAATTCTATATCATTTCCAATCAACAATATGCCATCCACATATAATATCAGAAATGCTTACAGAGCTCCCACTCACTTTCTTGTAAATACAGGCTTCTCCAAAAGTCTGTATAAAACCATATGCTTTGATCACACTATCAAAATGTTTATTCCAACTCCAAGAGGCTTGCACCAGCCATAAATGCATCACTGGAGCTTGCACATTTTGTTAACTCCCTTTGGATCGACAAAACCTTCCGGTTGCATCATATACATTTCTTCTTCCAGAAATCCATTTAGGAATGCAGTTTTGACATCCATTTTCCAAATTTCATAATCATAAAATGCGGCAATTGCTAACATGATTCGGACAGACTTAAGCATCGCTATGGGTGAGAAGGTCTCATCATAGTCAATCCCTTGAACTTGTCGAAAACCTTTTGCAACAAGTCAAGCTTTATAGACAGTAACATTACCATCAGCGTCAGTCTTTTTCTTGAAGATCCATTTATTCTCGATGGCTTGCCGATCATCGGGCAAGTCAACCAAAGTCCACACTTTGTTCTCATACATGGATCCCATCTCAGATTTCATGGCTTCAAGCCATTTTGCGGAATTTGGGCTCACCATCGCTTCTTCATAGTTCGTAGGTTCGTCATGGTCTAGCAACATAACCTCCAGAACAGGATTACCGTACCACTCTGGTGCGGATCTTACTCTAGTTGACCTACGAGGTTCAGTAACAACTTGATCTGAAGTTTCATGATCATCATCATTAACTTCCTTACTAATTGGTGTAGACGTCACAGGAACCGGTTTCTGTGATGAACTACTTTCCAATAAGGGAGCAGGTACTGTTACCTCATCAAGTTCTACTTTCCTCCCACTCACTTCTTTCAAGAGAAACTCCTTCTCTAGAAAGGATCCATTCTTAGCAACGAATGTCTTGCCCTCGGATCTGTGATACAAGGTGTACCCAATAGTTTCCTTTGGGTATCCTATGAAGACACATTTCTCCGATTTGGGTTCGAGCTTATCAGGTTGAAGCTTTTTCACATAAGCATCGCAGCCCCAAACTTTAAGAAACGACAACTTTGGTTTCTTGCCAAACCATAGTTCATAGGGTGTCGTCTCAACGGATTTTGATGGTGCCCTATTTAACGTGAATGCGGCCGTCTCTAAAGCATAGCCCCAAAATGATAGTAGTAAATCAGTAAGAGACATCATAGATCGAACCATATCTAGTAAAGTACGATTACGACGTTCGGACACACCATTACGCTGTGGTGTTCCGGGTGGCGTGAGTTGCGAAACTATTCTGCTTTGTTTCAAATGTAGACCAAACTTGTAACTCAAATATTCTCCTCCACGATCAGATCGTAGAAACTTTATTTTCTTGTTACGATGATTTTCAACTTCACTCTGAAATTCTTTGAACTTTTCAAATGTTTCAGACTTATGTTTCATTAAGTAGATATACCCATATCTGCTTAAATTATCTGTGGAGGTGAGAAAATAACGATACCCGCCGCGAGCCTCAACATTCATTGGACCACATACATCAGTATGTATGATCTCTAACAAATCAGTTGCTTGCTCCATAGTTCCGGAGAACGGCGTTTTAGTCATCTTGCCCATGAGGCATGGTTCGCAAGTACCAAGTGATTCATAATCAAGTGATTCCAAAAGTCCATCAGTATGGAGTTTCTTCATGCGCTTTATACCAGTATGACCCAAACGGCAGTGCCACAAATAAGTTGCACTATCATTATCAACTCTGCATCTTTTGGCTTCAACATTATGAATATGTGTATCACTACTATCGAGATTCATCAAAAATGACCACTCTTCAAGGGTGCATGACCATAAAAGATATTACTCATATAAATAGAACAACCATTATTCTCAGATTTAAATGAATAACTGTCTCGCATTAAACAAGATCCAGATATAATGTTCATGCTCAACGCTGGCACCAAATAATAATTATTTAGGTCTAAAACTAATCCCGAAGGTAGATGTAGAGGTAGCGTGCCGACGACGATCACATCAACTTTGGAACCATTTCCCACGCGCATCGTCACCTTGTCCTTAGCCAGTGTTCGCTTAATCCGTAGTCCCTGTTTCGAGTTGCAAATATTAGCAACAGAACCAGTATCAAATACCCAGGTGCTACTGCGAGCTCTGGTAAGGTACATATCAATAACATGTATATCACATATACCTTTGTTCACCTTGCCATCCTTCTTATCCGCCAAATACTTGGGGCAGTTTCGCTTCCAGTGACCAGTCTATTTGCAGTAGAAGCACTCAGCCTCAGGCTTAGGTGCAGACTTGGGTTTCTTCTCCTGAGCAGCAACTTGTTTGCTGTTCTTCTTGAAGTTCCCCTTCTTCTTCCCTTTGCCCTTTTTCTTGAAACTGGCGGTCCTATTGACCATCAACACTTGATGCTCCCTTTTGATTTCTACGTCCGCAGCCTTTAGCATTGCGAAGAGCTCGAGAATTGTCTGATTCATCCCTTGCATATTATAGTTCATCACGAAGCTCTTGTAGCTTGGTGGCAGTGATTGAAAAACTCTGTCAATGATACTATCAACAGGAAGATTAACTCCCAGTTGAGTCAAGTGATTATGATACCCAAACATTTTGAGTATATGCTCACTGACAAAACTATTCTCCTCCATCTTGCAGCTATAGAACTTATTGGAGACTTCATATCTCTTAATCCGGGCATTTGCTTGAAATATTAACTTCAACTCTTGGAACATCTCATATGCTCCATGACATTCAAAACGTCGTTGAAGTCCCGGTTCTAAGCCGTAAAGCATGGCACACTGAACTATCAAGTAGTTATTAGCTTTGCTCTGCCAGGTGTTCATAACATCTGGTGTTCCTCGTGCAGCAGGTTTGGCACTTAGCAGTGCTTCCAGGACGTAATTCTTCTGTGCAGCAATGAGGATAATCCTCAAGTTACGGACCCAATCCGTGTAATTGTTACCATCATCTTTCAACTTTGCTTTCTCAAGGAACGCATTAAAATTCAACGGAACAACATCACGAGCCATCTATCTACAACAAACATAGACATGCAAAATACTATCAAGTACTAAGTTCATGATAAATTTAAGTTCAATTAATCATATTACTTAAGAACTCCCACTTAGATAGAGATCTCTCTAATCATCTAAGTGATCACGTGATCCAAATCAACTAAACCATAACCGATCATCACGTGAAATGGAGTAGTTTTCAATGGTGACCATCATTATGTTGATCATATCTACTATATGATTCACGCTCGACCTTTCGGTCTCAGTGTTCTGAGGCTATATCTGCATATGCTAGGCTCGTCAAGTTTAACCTGAGTATTCTGCGTGTGCAAAACTGGCTTGCACCCGTTGTAGATGGACGTAGAGCTTATCACACCCGATCATCACGTGGTGTCTGGGCACGGCGAACTTTGGCAACGGTGGATACTCAGGGAGAACAGTTTTATCTTGAAATTTAGTGAGGGATCATCTTATAATGCTACCGAGGGAGTCCTGGATTAGGGGGTCTCCGGACAGCCGGACTATATCCTTTGGCTGGACAGTTGTACTATGAAGATACAAGATTGAAGACTTCATCTCGTGTCCGGATAGGACTCTCCTTGGCGTGGAAGGCAAGCTTGGCAATACGGATATGTAGATCTCCTCCCTTGTAACCGACTCTGTGTAACCCTAGCCCCCTCCGGTGTCTATATAAACCGGAGGGTTTTAGTCCATAGGACAACATACAATCATACCATAGGCTAGCTTCTTGGGTTCAGCCTCTACGATCTCGTGGTAGATCAACTCTTGTAATACTCATATCATCAAGAACAATCAAGCAGGACGTAGGGTATTACCTCCATCAATGTAACACCCCCAGTATCATGCTACAGTAATCTCATGCCTGATGATGCCATGTCATCATAATGAAGTTGCTAATCCTCACTTTGTTTCAAACCAAACTCAAATTCAAATTCAAAATGCAAGTCAAATATTTACTTCTTCAAGCAGCAATACAAAATGTTCACATTGTCCTATAAATTCCCCTGACCTTTGTCTTGTTGGAACCAACCTCTTTTGGATTCCCAAATGCCCTTGGAAATTTATTTAGTGGTCTGCCAACATTTAAAATTGGCCTTTTCAATTTCTAAAAATGGTTAGACAACTCCTTTTGGCCTCAATTTTTTTTGTGTGACTCCTAGAAATAATGTGCTTGAGCTGTGTGCCAAGTTTCTTGTTCACCAAAATTCATTTGCTACTTAATCTAAATGCAAAACAGAGGAGAAATAAATAAATAGAAGAGGAAAAGGAAAATGAGTAGTTCTGCGGTGCACTTATGGCCTGCTGACAATAGGCGGCCCAGCCCACAC
This sequence comes from Triticum urartu, assembly GCF_056163025.1. Lineage (NCBI taxonomy): Eukaryota > Viridiplantae > Streptophyta > Magnoliopsida > Poales > Poaceae > Triticum > Triticum urartu. Next base: position 88,947,225 of record NC_141874.1, read on the forward strand.
CGGCTCCTTCCTTTTCCTGTTCATCAGAGGCAGGGTGAACGCCTGCATGCCGTCCAGGGCGCCGCTGGGCACGCGTCGGCCATCCGGCGATCCCTCGCGACGGATAAGGCCACCCCGCGGCCTCCCTCAAACCCTAGCCAGCCCCCTCGCTCATTCCCCTCTTTCCCCCGCTCCCTTTTCTCGATCTGGACCAGCGCCCGAGCGCTGCCATGGCTGCGCCGCCGTCATTCGCGTAGCCGCCGACCTCCTCTCGCCTCGCTGTTGAGTCCACGAGCTCCATCCGCCGCCGCTACGTCGTCCTCAACCACGAGTCCGAGTCGGGGATCAATGCATCGCCGCCACGCCTCGTCTTCTTTTTCCTCGGCTCCGACGCACTTCGGTGATGGATTCGACGACCTCAAGCCTCCCCTGAGCCGCCTTTTGCACACCTACAGGCTCCCGGTGAGCCGCACGTCCCCTTCCCTCTTTCTCCTTTGCTCCCCTTGCCGTAGCCGCCGTGTACAGCACCCGCCCGAGCACGCCTCCAAACACGCACGCGCTCGCACAATTGCGTCGCCCTCTCCCGCTTGCTCCCGCTGCTTTGCTCTGCTACTTGTGCTGCTGCTATTGCCACTACCGTCCCTAGCCCGCGCCCTGCCGCGCTCCTCGCGCCCACAACACATCCGTAGCCCGCGCCCGCCGTGCGTCGCCGTGTCCGCCTGACCCTGCACGCCTCTCCAACTGCCGCCCCTGGCCGCCGCTGACCGCTCCCATCCCCGTTCCTGCTCCCGGCCACCCCTCTCTCTACCTCGCTCGCTGCACCACTCGACGCCTCAGCCACCCCGTCCGCATAGCCCCGCGCCGGCCACGCCTTCTCCGCCCATGCTCCGCCTCCAGCCTCCTCTTCCCGTGCTGGCCCTCCGCAGCCGCCGCCTCTGACGGCCGTGTCCCGCTCACCCCCCGTCCCGTTGGCCGCCGGCGTCCCGCCGCCCGCCTGCGCCGCGTCGGCCCCGCGCCGCTCCCGCTCGCGTACGACGCCTCCTGATGTAGCTCCGCCGGCCCACGCTCCCGCCGCAGCCCCTGCCGCACACACCACGCGTCGCCGTGGCCCTGCTGCTGATCCAACCGCGCTGCCCTGCTCCGGCAACCGCCGCGGCCGCGCACGCTCCCCGGTGGCCTAGGGCATGCGGGCAAACCCCCTTCGGCCGCACCCGCCACCATAGCGCCCGTTTAGCCTCATGGGCCACTGACCACGGGGGCCCACACCCACCTATTATGTAAAAGAAAAGAAAACTTGGATTAATTAATTAATTAATTTAAACTTAATTACTCTAATTACCAAATTAGTTAAATAGATATCACTAACAAAAACTGACATGTGGGTCCTCTCCGCAGTTGACCAGTCAACTGGTCAACAGTTGACCTGGTCAACGGGGCCCACTGTCAGCCTTTGGTGGCCCTGTTGTGTGCACTCTGCTGGGTGCATATAGCAATTTCACCTTTTATTTTGAATTATTAATAATTTCATAATAGTATTTAAAACTTTGAAAAATCATAGAAAATAAACCGTAACTCGGATGAAAAAGTTTTATATATGAAAGTTGCTCAGAACGACGAGACAAATCAGAATACGCTCTTCGTTCATCTTCACATGCCCCTAGCATAGAGAACATCGAACCTTTCCCCTCCAGTTCGTCTGTCCAGAATTCGTCTAACGCCGGGAATTCATCCTCGGATGTTTATCCCCTCCGTCTGCAATGTGTAGTACTACGTTAGGATAACCCTAGCTCTGCCCATCAACATGTAATGCTTAGTGATGCATCTGTTTGCTCTGTATTTACTGTTTCTTCCCCTCTTCTCTCCGGTAGACCCCGAGACCGATGTCGCCCCTGTGATCGACTGCGTCGACGACACTTCTTCTTTTTCAGTAGAGCTTCCAGGCAAGCAAACCCCCCCTTGAGCATTCCGATATCGCCCATTTCTTTCCATCTAATGCTTGCATTAGAACTGCTACTGCTTTATGTATGATCCTAGTCTGATGCATAGCCTGTTTTTGTTACCTGCTTTCATACCTTACCTGCTTATCCTAAACTGCTTAGTGTAGGTTGGTTAGAGATCCATCAGTGACCCCCACCTTGTCCCAGTTGCCCTGCTTTATGTTTGATGACTCGATAAACGTGATCGACGTCCAGGCCCCGACACTGCACATCACCCCCTAGTTGTACGACTCTGCAGAGTTACCATCGAGTGCCGAGGGTGGAACCTCTTACATCACTCCTGATGAGATCTCTGTAGTGTAGCTATACGGTCGAGGTCATCAAGGGTGATTTCCTCCTTAACCACTTCCGTTATGGCTCTGTCGTTCAACTCCTCAAGTGTGAACCTCGAGGGTGGATCCTCTTTACATTCACCTTGATGATAACATCGAGTGGAATTCACTGGGGGTGATTCCTCGGGTTTTCCCCTTGGTGTTAGACACACAGTTATTATGGTTACTATGACTTTACACTGAACCATGTTACTAAAGACGGGTGGGCCCTGAGGGGTACCCGCGCAAGCTTAATAGCGAGTGATGTGGAGACGGGTTGACCTGGAAGGTGCCCGCGAGATACTTACGAGGCGTGGCCGGGCATTCTTAGCCCTTGCCGCAAGTACTCGAGACGGGGCGACGGGGTCACATCTTTCGCGAGTCTCCGCTTGTTACCACGCGTTCCTAATCCACAAAGATTTGGATATTTTGATCCGAGGGGCCTTTGGCCTGATAGCACTAACCATCACGTGGGCATAGTATTGGCGTTCTGCGTCGTTTGCATCAACCGAAGCTTAATAGACGTGAGCGACTGAGCGGCGCGCGCCGGGTTGGACTGGTAAGCACCTGCCTTTTTGAAGGAGGTAGCTAGGTCTGCTCACCGGCCGCGTACGCAACGTGCAGGAGTTCCCGGGGAGATGGCCCATGACCCCTGGGGGAATAGGTTTAGTCCGGCGTGCTGGCCTCTCTATTAAGCCTAGGTCGGGTTGCGGCGTATTGTTTGGCCGAGGCCGGGCATGACCCAGGAAAGTGTGTCCGACTGGAGTTAATCGAGCGTGGTGGGTAAGTTGGTGCACCCCTGCAGGGAAGAAAACATCTATCGATAGCCTGTCCTACGGTAATGGACACTTGGAGTTGTATCCCGATCGATACAACTAGAGCTGGATACTTGAGATGAGAAATGGATATGAGACATGGTTATGATGAATGGATAGTATGGCTCTGGGATTGCTTTCTCGCTGGGAGTCGAGAAAGGATCTCTGGCCGAGGTTGATAACACTAGTGCTACTTTACTTTATGCTACTCTACTCCCTCCTGTTGCTGCAAGATGGTGGTTTCCAGAAGATGCTAGTCATCGATAGGACTAAGCCTTTCCTCTATTCTGGCATTCTGCAGTTTAGTCCACAGATACCCATTTCCTTTGATACATATGCATACTTAGTTTAGATCTGATGTAAGTCTTGCGAGTACTTTGGATGAGTACTCACGGCTGCTTTGCTACCTCTTTCCCTCCATACCCGATTGTTGCGACCAGATGATGGATCTCAGGAGCACACCACTGAAGACTACTGCTACCCCGAGGGTGCCTACTACTATGTGACGGCCGCTGACAACTTGGAGTAGTTATGAGGCTCCCAGGCAGGAGGCCTTGCCTTTTCGATCATTGTTGTTTTTGTGCTAGCCTTCTTAAGGCAAACTTGTTTAACTTAGGTCTGTACTCAGATATTGATGCTTCCGCTGACTCTTGTGTATTCGAGCTTATGTATTTGAGCCCTCGAGGCCCCTGGCTTGTAATATAAAGCTTGTATTATTTTAATTTGTGTGTAGAGTTGTGTTGTGATATCTTCCCGTTTGTCCTTGATCTTGATCATACACATTTGCGTGTATGATTAGTGTACGATTGAATCGGGGGCATCACAAGTTGGTATCAGAGCCGACTGCCTGTAGGTAGCTCCCTTTCCAACTCCTTGGCCAAAGTTGAGTCTAGTCACTACAAAAACTTTTACTAACATGGCTGTGTGTCTTATGGGCCCACGTCGCCATATGGGTGGTATTAGGATCTTTTACTCCTCGATCTATACTCTGGGACTCTGATCTCTCTTCTATTCGGGTTAAATGGTTTTACTAATTCGAACATTAGGATCTCATGATCACATCCGCCCGGAGAGCCCCTTATTTCAGATGATCGCCTGCTGCATCAGAAGATTCTGAAGATACTCTACGATATTCTCTCGAGACTTTGTGCCTGTTGCCTTTGCAATTCCCTACCAGCAAAATATCCTTATGGATAACTACACACACTTGCGAATCTTACATTCTATCCCATTGATCTTGTTATTACAAGATGCCCTAAACTGCTTTCCTTTTTCTGAGAATCCTTTGAGCTTACTGCCTTGCAGTTCCTTGTCATCTGAATACCCCTACAGATAACTTTGTGCACCTATTGAGTATCCGCTCATCCTCAGTTGATTCGTGTACTTCACAAAAGTCTTCGTATACCATTCGTTCTTGTGAAAATCCTCAACAGCCTATTGTTCTTGAATTTCTTGCTTGCTTGCATTATGGTTAGTACCATAAGTCTAGTAATCTTATTGTCAGCCTTTGTCATTATCATTTTGAGTCCGTTGATACAATATGTTGCAAATTCTCGCAATCCTCAATCAGGTCCTAGAATTCATCCTTCCGGCTCAGACGTCATTTTAACATGTGCTGAATCTCGATCAATCAAATCGCCATCGATTGTACCCCTAAGGCTATTCTACCTATCCATCCCTAATCAGAGCATTGCTTTTGATCCCTTGTCTTGGAATTCATAATTCCTTTGCAATTGAGCTTTGAGTTAGTCAGTTGTTCCTATAATCTGATCTCCTTGCATTCCTTCTTCCTCTGGTTGAATATTGATGCTCACATCGGATCCCTTGTGGACCACCAGACCCCCCTTTTTTGGATTTTATCCGACAACGTCCTTCATATTCAATAACCTTGTGAGCTTTTCCTCGGATACATAATGCTTTTGGTAAATTGTATCCTCCGCTTTCTCAAGCGTGCTCTACTACCGAGCTTGTGTTATTTATTCTCGAAATTTATGATATATGTTCCTAAGATGCCCCGATGGGTTGAACCTATGCCTTCCCTAATCTGTGTGAACTCGAAAGTTATGCGGGTTATACTCTACTGGCTTTCGTCAGATAAAATTTCAATACTACAACTTCATCAAGAGCGAGAAGTAAAATGAAAGGTTATGCATTGTAGAAGTGGGAGTCGACCCTGAACCTTTGTGTTCATGCCCATGGACATGGTGTGGAACTTATCATGAAAGCTTCTTGCAAGGATATTTAATCATTTGAATAATTCTTCCGGTATCGTGAATTGGATCCCTTGTAGTTATGGTCCCGACCATATTTCCTCCTTGATCCCATTTACGGGGTAAGTTAGAATTACTTATCCTCTGCAAATCATTTTTCCCCGTCCAACCTCTACTCTGATTTACCTTCTGACATTACACCTAGTACTGGATACTGGGAAGCTTTATATCCCATCACATCATTCCTAGCCTGATCGGCTATATTGTTATCGTGTCAACTTTTAACTGGGCTACCTGGTCCTTATGCCCGGAGCAACTTCCGACGATGAGCTAAGCTTACGCCGATCCTCTTCTTATCATTTTGCCTTGAACAGCAAGCTTAATTTTGAGTTTGTGTCATACCCATGGTTCCAATAACCTTTCAATTCATCATTCCTTTGACTGGATGTCATCGCTGATCGATTACATCTTCATGAAATCTCTCGACAAATGTGTCGTGATCATCATCAACATTCTGAGCTTTTCCAGGATATCAATCAAATTCATGATGAGAAATACAATCCTTCCCCTCGATGATTTATGTTATCATCGACAATATTCTTGCCTTCCCCAACACAAACTTGTTCATATAATTTTGGAAATACATCCTTTTTGGCATGTCAATGGATTATGGGTGAGCCCGTCGGCCACACCCTCATCTTTTCCCTGCTGTATGACTTATTTTATAAATTGTTTCCGATGGATCCTTGGTGTATCCAAAGTCTGACCTTTGCTTGAAACCATGTCAATGCTATCTCGAAGCATGTCTGTGGTAATCTGATCTCCAATAAGAACATTTGAAGCACGATACTAAATTTTATTTATCAATTATCCAAACACCGTTGTATGGGTAAACCTCGTAAATTCCTTGCCCCTTTGTCTAAATGGTTTAATACTTGGAGCCCTATCATGCTCTGCCTTTCCTTGGGAAAGTTATACTCTAATACTTGGGTATAAACACCTTTCCTTTCCATTGATCTGATTATCATAATAATCACATTTTCCTTTCCATTGTTTTGTTTCACCTTTCTTGTAATCGAACTTGTCTGAGGAGAGATACATCCCTGCTTAAGTAAGCACCTCGGTGTACAACTCTGTTAGTAAGACCTTGTTACTATTGTTGATGACATTCAGGTAACCACCGATGGACGAGAACTTTGCCTATTGGTCCGCCTCGTCTTACGAGCAGGAAAATGGTTCTCTTCGTCCCTCTCCCTTGGTACCGGCGATGTTGCCAACATAACTGACATGCTACGCTCTGACATGCCTTTCTATCATGACCGTGTAAGATGTCACCACTCTTTCTACTTTCAACCCACATGATGGGCCCATAACCCACAGATCCCCAGGATCCAAACCTGACTCTGATGTACATCCCTGTTTTCCAAAATTGTTACTCACGCTTGGCTTCGTATGTAAGTCACGAGCCACCTTCCTATTGACCTATTCTGGTATCAGACGTAATACTTATTCCCATTCCTCTGAACCCCTTTCACCCCTTGTTTCAGGCAACAAACGATTGTCTACCCGGTTGAAGCTTCTTATTGCACCTCACCTTGATCTCGATGACTTTCTTGAGTTTCAACTCGAGAGATGTCTCTATGCTACGTTCACTGAGATAGTCCCCACGTACCTATCTTGTGTTGATCTCCATCCTTCCCGAATCTTTCCCCTTACTCCACCATCTTAAATCTCGGGACGAGATTTCTTGTAGTGGAGGAGATTTGTAACACCCCCAGTATCATGCTATAGTAATCTCATGCCTGATGATGCCACGTCATCATAATGAAGTAGCTAATCCTCACTTTGTTTCAAACCAAACTCAAATCAAATTCAAAATGCACGTCAAATATTTATTTCTTCAAGCAGCAAAACAAAAATGTTCACATTGTCCTATAAATTCCCCTGACCTTTGTCTTATTGGAACCAACCTCTTTTGGATTCCCAAATGCCCTTGGAAATTTATTTAGTGGTCTGCCAAAATTTAAAATTGGCCTTTTCAATTTCTAAAAATGGTTAGACAACTCCTTTTGGCCTCAAATTTTTTTGTGTGACTCCTAGAAATAATGTGCTTGAGCTGTGTGCCAAGTTTCTTGTTCACCAAAATTCATTTGCTACTTAATCTAAATGCAAAACAGAGGAGAAATAAATAAATAGAAGAGGAAAAGGAAAATGAGTAGTGCTGCAGTGCACTTATGGCCTGCTGACAATAGGCGGCCCAGCCCACACCGTCTCCTTCCTTTTCCTGTTCATCAGAGGCAGGGTGAACGCCTGCACGCCGTCCAGGGCGCCGCTGGGCATGCACCGGCCATCTGGCGATCCCTCGCGGCGGATAAGGCCACCCCGCGGCCTCCCTCAAACCCTAGCCAGCCCCCTCGCTCATTCCCCTCATTCCCCCGCTCCCTTTTCTCGATCTGGACCAGCGCCCGAGCGCTGCCATGGCTGCGCGGCCGTCATTTGCGTAGCCGCCGGCCTCCTCTCGCCTCGCTGTCGAGTCCACGAGCTCCGTCCGCCGCTGCTACGTCGTCCTCGACCACGAGTCTGAGTCGGGGATCAATGCATCGCCGCCACGCCCCGTCTTCTTCTTCCTCGGCTTCGACCCACTTCGGTGATGGATTCGACGACCTCAAGCCTCCCCCGAGCCGCCTTTTGCACACCTACAGGCTCCCGGTGAGCCGCACGTCCCCTTCCCTCTTTCTCCTCTGCTCCCCTTGCCATAGCCACCGTGTATAGCAGCCGCCCGAGCACGCCTCCAAACACGCACGCGCTCGCACAATTGCGTCGCCCTCTCCCGCTTGCTCCTGCTGCTCTGCTCTGCTACTTGTGCTGCTGCTATTGCCGCTGCCGTCCCTAGACCGCGCCCTGCCGCGCTCCTCGCGCCCACAACACATCCGTAGGCCGCGCCCGCCGTGCGTCGCCGCGTCCGCCCGACCCCGCATGCCTCTCCAGCTGCCGTCTCCGGCCGCGCCCATCCCCGTTCCTGCTCCCGGTCACCCCTCTCTCTGCCCCACTCGCTGCACTGCTCGATGCCGCAGCCACCCCGCCCGCATAGCCGCGCGTCGGCCATGCCTTCTTCGCCCATGCTCCGCCTCCGGCCTCCTCTTCCCGTGCTGCCCCTCCGCAGCCGCCGCCTCTGACGGCCGCGTCTCGCTCGCCCCCCATCCCGTTGGCCACAGGTGGCCCGCCGCCCGCCTGCGCCGCGTCGGCCCCGCGCCGCTCCCGCTCGGCTGCGACGCCTCCTACTGAAGTGTTGGGGAACGTTGCAGAAAACAAAAATTTTCCTACTCGTTTCACCAAGATCCATCTAGGAGTTCATCTAGCAACGAGTCATCGGATGCATCTATATACCTTTGTAGATCGCGTGCGGAAGCGTTCAAAGAACGGTGATGATGTAGTCGAACACGACGTGATCCAAATCACCGATGACCAAGCGCCGAACGGACGGCACCTCCACGTTCAACACACGTACGGGACAGGAGACGTCTCCTCCTTCTTGATCCAGCAAGGGGGAAGGAGAGGTTGATGAAGATCCAGCAGCACGACGGCGTGGTGGTGGATGCAGGGCGTCACAGTAGCAGGGCTTTGCCTATACTACGAGAGAGAGACGTAACGGGGAGAGAGGGAGGCGCCAGGGGCTGGTGTATGAAGTCCCTCCTCTCCCCCACTATATATAGGGGTGCCAGGGGGGGGCGGCCCTAGGAGATGGAATCTCCTAGGGGGGGCGGCGGCCAAGGGTGGGGGGCTTGCCCCCCAAGCAAGGGGGCGCCCCCTTTAGGGTTTCCCCTCAACCCTAGCCGCATGGGCCCTAGGGGAGTGGCCCCCAGCCCACTTTGGGCTGGGTTCCCTCCCACTTCAGCCCATGGGGCCCCCCGGGATAGGTGGCCCCACCCGGTGGACCCCCGGGACCCTTCCGGTGGTCCCGGTACAATACCGGTGACCCCGAAACTTGTCCCGATGGCCGAAACATCACTTCCTATATATAATTCTTTACCTCCGGACCATTCCGGAACTCCTCGTGACGTCCGGGATCTCATCCGGGACTCCGAACAACATTCGGGTTACTGCATATACATATCTTCACAACCCTAGCGTCACCGAACCTTAAGTGTGTAGACCCTACGGGTTCGGGAGACAAGCAGACATGACCGAGACGACTCTCCGGTCAATAACCAACAGCGGGATCTGGATACCCATGTTGGCTCCCACATGCTCCACGATGATCTCATCGGATGAACCATGATGTCGAGGATTCAATCAACCCCGTATGCAATTCCTTTTGTCAATCGATATGTTACTTGCCCGAGATTCGATCGTCGGTATCCCAATACCTCGTTCAATCTCGTTACCGGCAAGTCACTTTACTCGTACCGTAATGCATGATCCCGTGACCAGACATTTGGTCAGTTTGAGCTCATTATGATGATGCATTACCGAGTGGGCCCAGTGATACCTCTCCGTCATACGGAGTGACAAATCCCAGTCTTGATCCATGTCAACCCAACAGACACTTTCGGAGATACCCGTAGTCTACCTTTATAGTCACCCGGTTACGTTGTGACGTTTGGTATACCCAAAGTATTCCTACGGTATCCGGGAGTTACACGATCTCATGGTCTAAGGAAAAGATACTTGACATTGGAAAAACTCTAGCAAACGAACTATACGATCTTGTGCTATGTTTAGGATTGGGTCTTGTCCATCACATCATTCTCCTAATGATGTGATCTCGTTATCAATGACATCCAATGTCCATAGTCAGGAAACCATGACTATCTGTTGATCAACGAGCTAGTCAACTAGAGGCTTACTAGGGACATGTTGGTGTCTGTTATTCACACATGTATTACGATTTCCGGATAACACAATTATAGCATGAATAAAGACAATTATCATGAATAAGGAAATATAATAATAATGCTTTTATTATTGCCTCTAGGGCATATTTCCAACATGCAGCTCCGTCGGCCCACGCTCCCGCCGCAGCCCCTGCCGCACACACCACGCGTCGCCATGGCCCTGCTGCTGCTCCAACCGCGCCGCCCTGATCCGGCAACCACCGCGGCCGCGCGCGCTCCCTGGTGGCCTAGGGCATGCGGGCAAACCCCCTTCAGCCGCACCCGCCACCCGAGCGCCCGTTTGGCCTCATGGGCCACTGACCACGGGGGCCCACACCCACCTGTTATGTAAAAGAAAAGAAAACTTGGATTAATTAATTAATTAATTTAAACTTAATTAGTCTAATTACCAAATTAGTTAAATAGTTATCACTGACAAAAACTGACATGTGGGTCCTCTCCGCAGTTGACCAGTCAACTGGTCAACAGTTGACCTGGTCAACGGGGCCCACTTTCAGCCTTTGGTGGCCCTTCTGTGTGCACTCTGCTGGGTGCACATAGCAATTTCACCTTTTATTTTGAATTATTAATAATTTCATAATAGTATTTAAAACTTTGAAAAATCATAGAAAATAAACCGTAACTCGGATGAAAAAGTTATATATATGAAAGTTGCTCAGAACGACGAGACGAATCGGAATACGCTCTTCGTTCATCTGTCACATGCCCCTAGCATAGCGAACATCAAACCTTTCCCCTCCGGTTCGTCTGTCTGGAATTCGTCTAACGCCGAGAATTCATCCTCGGATGTTTATCCCGTCCGCCTACAACGTGTAGTACTACGTTAGGATAACCCTAGCTCTGCCCATCGGCACGTAATGCTTAGTGATGCATCTGTTTGCTATGTATTTATTGTTTCTTCCCCCTCTTCTCCCAGGTAGACCCCGAGACCGATGTCGCCCCTGTGATCGACCGCGTCGACGACACTTCTTCTTTTTCAGTAGAGCTTCTAGGCAAGCAAACCCCCCCATGAGCATTCCGAGATCGCCCATTTCTTTCCATCTCATGCTTGCATTAGAACTGCTACTGCTTTATGTATGATCCTAGTCTGATGCATAGCCTGTTTTTGTTACCTGCTTTCATACCTTACTTGCTTATCCTAAACTGCTTAGTGTAGGTTGGTTAGAGATCCATCAGTGACCCCCACCTTGTCCCAGTTGCCCCGCTTTATGTTTGATGACTCGATCAACGTGATCGACGTCCAGGCCCCGACACCGCACATCACCCCCCTAGTTGTACGACTCTGCAGAGTTACCATCGAGTGCCGAGGGTGGAACCTCTTACATCACTCCTGATGAGATCTCTGTAGTGTAGCTATATGATCGAGGTCATCGAGGGTGATTTCCTCCTTAACCACTTCCGTTACGGATCTGTCGTTCAACTCCTCAAGTGTGAACCTCGAGGGTGGATCCTCTTACGTTCACCTTGATGATAACATCGAGTGGAATTCACCAGGGGTGATTCCTCGGGATTTCCCCTTGTTGTTAGACACACAGTTACTATGGTTACTATGACTTTACACTGAACCATGTTACTAAAGACGGGTCGACCCTGAGGGGTACCCGCGCGAGATTAATAGCGAGTGATGTGGAGACCGGTTGACCTGGAAGGTGCCCACGAGATACTTACGAGGCATGGCCGGGCATTCTTAGCCCTTGCCGCAAGTACTCGAGACGGGGCACGGGGTCACATCTTTCGCGAGTCTCCGCTTGTTACCGCGCATTCCTAATCCACAACGACTTGGATATTTTGATCCGAGGGGCCTCTGGCCTGATAGCACTAACCATCACGTGGGCATAGTATGGGCATTCTGCGTCGTATGCATCGGCCGAAGCTTAATAGACGTCAACGACTGAGCGGCGCGCGCCGGGTTGGACTGGTAAGCACCTGCCTTTTTGAAGGAGGTAGCTAGGTCTGCTCACCGGCCGCGTACGCAACGTGCAGGAGTTCCTGGGGAGATGGCCCATGACCCCTGGGGGCATAGGTTTAGTCCGGCATGCTGGCCTCTCTATTAAGCCTAGGTCGGGTTGTGGCGTATTGTTTGGCCGAGGCCGGGCATGACCCAAGAAAGTGTGTCCGACCGGAGTTAATCGAGCGTGGTGGGTAAGTTGGTGCACCCCTGCGGGGAAGAAAACATCTATCGATAGCCTGTCCTACGATAATGGACACTTGGAGTTGTATCCCGATCGATACAACTAGAACTGGATACTTGAGATGAGAAATGGATATGAGACATGGTTATGATGAATGGATAGTATGGCTCTGGGATTGCTTTCTCGCTGGGAGTCGAGAAAGGATCTCTGGCTGAGGTTGATAACACTACTACTGCTTTACTTTATGCTACTCTACTCTCTCCTGTTGCTGCAAGATGGTGGTTTCCAGAAGATGCTAGTCATCGATAGGACTAAGCCTTTCCTCTATTCTGGCATTCTGCAGTTTAGTCCACAGATACAACCCATTTCCTCTGATACATATGCATACTTAGTTTAGATCTGATGTAAGTCTTGCGAGTACTTTGGATGAGTACTCACGGCTACTTTGCTACCTCTTTCCCCCCATACCCGATTGTTGCGACCAGATGATGGATCTCAGGAGCCAGACGACACCACTGAAGACTACTGCTACCCCGAGGGTGCCTACTACTACGTGACGGCCACTGATGACTTGGAGTAGTTAGGAGGCTCCCAGGCAGGAGGCCTTGCCTTTTCGATCATTGTTGTTTTTGTGCTAGCCTTCTTAACGCAAACTTGTTTAACTTAGGTCTGTACTCAGATATTGATGCTTCCGCTGACTCTTGTGCATTCGAGCTTATGTATTCGAGCCCTCGAGGCCCCTAGCTTGTAATATAAAGCTTGTATTATTTTAATTTGTGTCTAGAGTTGTGTTGTGATATCTTCCCGCGACCCCTTGATCTTGATCGTACACATTTGCGTGTATGATTAGTGTACGATTTAATCGGGGGCGTCACAATCAAGAGGGCCCGAACCTGGGTAAACATCGTGTCCCCTGCCTCCTATTACCATCCGCCTTAGACGCACAGTTCGGGACCCCCTACCTGAGATCCGCCGGTTTTGACACCGACATTGGTGCTTTCATTGAGAGTTCCACTGTTCCATCACCGTAAGGCTCGATGGCCCCTTCACTCATCGGTAACGATGCGGTCCAGGGTGAGGTTTTCCTCCCCGGACAGATCTTCGTTTTCGGCAGCTTCGCACTGCGGGCCAATTCGCTTGGCCATCTGGAGCAGATCGAGAGCTACGCCCCTGGCCATCAGGTCAGGTTCGGAAACCTAAACTACACTGCCGACATCCGCAGAGACTTGATCTTCGACGGATTCGAGCCCATGTCAGGTGTGCCGGACAATCACGACGAGCATGACGTAACTCTGCCGTCGGACAGTGTTCGGGAGATCGCATCTGCAACTACTCTGGCCTTCCATCCGGAGCAAATTTAGCCATTCGAGGACGGAGGGATAGACCCCACCATGGAGGCCGCACTCTCAGTGGAGATGGAGCTGGATACTGATTTCACCCCCTTACGAGAGTCGTGTTGCCAAACCACTGGATTCGCCTCCAGCCACGGACTCCAAGCCGCCTACATCCATGCCTATCGAATCTGATTGGGCGTCGATCATGGAGTTCACCTCCGTGGATATCTTTCAGCACTCGCCTTTTGGCGATGTGCTAAATTCATTAAGGTCTCTCTCCTTGTCAGGAGACCCTTGGCCGAACTATGTCCGGCTAGAATGGGATGCGGACGACAAAGAAATTCGCTGCCCACCCACCACCCACTTAGTAGCCACTGTCGACGATTTAACCGAAATGCTCGACTTCGACTCTGAAGACATCGACGGTTTGGACGACGATGCAGGAGACGAACAGGAACCACCGCCCACACGGCGCTGGACCGCCACCTCATCATATGATATATACATGGTGGACACCCCCAAAGAAAGTAATGGCAACGAGACATCGGAGGATGATCCCTCCAAGAAGCAACCCAAGCGCCGACGTCAACGGCGCCGCTCTAAGTCCCGCCACAGCAAAAGTAGTGATACCGGCACAAGAGACAATAACACTCCGGATAGTGCTGAAGACAACCACAATCCCCTCCAACACGATGTAGAGCGGGAGGGTGAACAAGCTAGCCTTCCAGAGCAGGCAGCAGATGGAGAATCAGAGGAGGACCATTACATGCCTCTCTCCGAAGACGAGGTGAGCCTCGGCGACGAAGAATTTATAGTGCCTGAGGACCCGTCGAGCAGGAGCACTTCAAGCGCCGGCTTATGGCCACAACAAATAGCCTGAAGAAAAAGCAACAATAGCTTCAAGCTGATCAAGACTTGCTAGCAGACAGACGGACCGAAGTCCTTGCGGCCGAGGAATACGAACTCGAGCGCCCCTCCAAGAGTTACCCAAAGCACAGGTTACTACCTCACCTCGAGGAGGAAGCATTGAAACCCACATCACGAGTGTACGATGCGGCTGACCGGCCACCTCGTGGTCGAGCCAGAGAGGCGTTTCAGCCTGAAGTTCAGCCTGCACCCCGCCGCCACTCAAACAAAAATACCAAGGCCCGGGGCAACACACGGGACCTGCGAGATGTATTGGACAGCAGGACAAAACATGCAAGGTCGATATACGGGTCACGGGAGCGCGCGCCAACGCGGGACGATGATCGTCGCGTTGGATACACTAAAGGTAAATCCAGCCAGGCCGAATACAGCAGACAAGACTCATATGAACTGCGTCGTGATATAGCCCGGCACAGAGGCGCCGCACACCCCCTATGCTTCACCGATGAAGTTATGGATCACGAATTCCCGGAGGGTTTCAAACCCGTAAATATCGGATCGTATGATGGTACAACAGATCCCGCTGTATGGATTGAGGATTTCCTCCTTCACATCCACATGGCTCGTGGCGATGATCTACATGCCATCAAGTACCTCCCACTAAAACTCAAAGGACTAGCTCGGCATTGGCTGAATAGCTTGCTAGCAGACTCCGTTGGCAGTTGGGAGGATTTGGAAGACGCATTCCTTGACAACTTCAAGGGCACTTATGTGCGACCATCGGATGCTGGTGACTTGAGTCATATAACTCAGCAGCCAGGGAAGTCGGCCAGGCAATTCTGGACACGGTTCCTAACTAAGAAAAACCAAATCGTTGACTGTCCGGATGCAGAGGCCTTAGCGGCATTCAAGCATAACATCCGTGACGAGTGGCTCGCCCGGCACCTCGACCAGGAGAAGCCAAAATCTATGGAAGCCCTCACGACACTCATGACCCGCTTTTGCGCGGGGGAAGATAGCTGGCTGGCTCGCAGCAACAACACATCAAGGAATCCGGGCACTTCGGATATCAAAGATGCCAACGGCAGACCACGTTGTAACAGACAAAAGCGCCGCAACAATGGCGATAACACCGATGATAAGACAGTCAATGCCGGATTCAGAGGCTCTAGATCCGGTCAGCGGAAAAATCCATTCAAAAGAAGTACTCCGGGCCCGTCCAGTTTGGACCGCATACTCGATCGCTCGTGTCAAATCCACGGTACCCCCGATAAGCCAGCCAATCACACCAACAGAGAATGCTGGGTGTTCAAGCAGGCCGGCAAGTTGAATGCCGAAAACAAGGACAAGGGGCTGCATAGTGATGACAAGGAGGAGCCCCGGCTGCCGAACACGGGAGGACAGAAGAGGTTCCCCCCACAAGCGAAGACAGTGAACATGATATATGCAACCCACATTCCTAAGAGGGAACAGAAGCATGCACTAAGGGACGTCTATGCGATAGAGCCCATCGCCCCAAAGTTCAACCCATGGTCCTCTTGTCCGATCACTTTCGATCGTAGGGACCACCCCACTAGTATCCGTCATGGCGGATCTACCGCATTGGTCCTAGACCCCATCATCAACAGATTTCACCTCACTCGAGTCCTTATGGACGGCGGCAGGAGCCTGAACCTGCTCTATCAGGATACAGTGCGCAAAATGGGTATAGATCCCTCGAGGATCAAACCCACCAAAACCACCTTTAAGGGCATCATCCCAGGTGTAGAGGCCCGTTGCACGGGCTCAATCATACTGGAAGTGGTCTTCGGATCTCCGGACAACTTCCGAAGCGAGGAGTTAATCTTCGATATTGTCCCGTTCCGCAGTGGCTACCATGCACTGCTCGGGCGAACCGCATTTGCCAAATTCAATGCGGTACCGCATTACGCATACCTCAAGCTCAAGATGCCAAGACCTAGGAGGGTCATAACAGTCAGTGGAAATACAGAACGCTCGCTCCGCACAAAAGAGCACACTGCGGCCCTCGCAGCAGAAGCACAAAGCAGCCTTTTAAGGCAAACCGCCAATTCGACGGTACAGCCCCCGGACACCGTCAAGCGAGTCCGGAGTAACCTGCAACAGGATCGCCTGGCACGTTCAGAGCTCGCCTAGCAACTCGGCCCCCGTCCTAGTCCCATTCAAGCGATGAAATCCGTGCCACACGTATATAATTACACACTGAAAATTCCATGGGCATAGGCGGAGGCACGACCGAGGCACGTCCCGCAATGCGGCTTAACCGCCCTAGGGGCTGTATACCTTTATCATTTTTTCTCTTTCAGGACCTAACTCTCTAGAAGCCCTTTCCGGCAGTACGATCGCCGGACACACTACGGGAAGCAACAACCAAGGAGGCAAGATACTAAGACGTACACGGGAACCCCCAGGTGGTCTCTAATAATAATCAATATACCCGCTTTCTACTGTCCATACGCAGCTTGCCCCTGGATAGGACATGTCAAATAGTCCTATTTTCTGCTTGTTGCACTACCTGTATCAGTACGCTTCGACGTATTATTTAAATAACAATGCATATCATTAGTCTATTATAGCATTATTCATCCTTTTTTTCTTATATGTTCATCTACGACAACTCGCACCCGTACATTCGGGTACAGTCAATATGCCAGGGGCTTTCGTTTACCCCATAATACGACATGAGAAGTCCGAACACTTTCGACAGTGCGACACCCCGAACTTATAGCATTATATGCATCAACTCCGAATCATGTCTTGGGTCAATAGTTGGGTTTGCCTGGCTCCCATGCTTTGGTACCTTACATTCCGCTATATCGACTAAGGTAGCACTGGGAGAACTACTGCAATTGTGTCCCGGTTCTTCCGGACGAGCACCTCAGTAGAGAAAGCCGAAAACCGACTGTCATGATAAGGCGAGAGCTGGCCGCTGTTCGAGAGGTCTCAAGTCCTTAAAGACTTTTTCCGCTTCGGGCGAGGAGTCGGCCTTGCCCAACTTAGGCGTATATAGCGCCCCAAATTTGGCCTTCTGAATACTAGGGGCTTCGCCAAAATTTAAAATTGTAGACTTCTATGGCTAAGTGAGAGTGATAAAGCCTTATAGTCCGATTGCCTGGTTCGTTGTGCTGAACACCTCCCTCGAAGGACCCAAAATTGGGATAAAGAGTGTTCAGGTTTATCCCGAACACCCCAGTACTAGTTACATGGGGGCAGAAGCCGACGACTGGCCAACTCTCAGATTTTATGAATGGCCGCACATAAGGTAATATTTTAAATTCAAAAAGCGTTGCATAGCGCAAATGAACTCGTTTCAAATAAACAGGATCACACAAGCATGTTCACTCAAAAATTACATCCCTCACACATTCATCCGCCACAAGGCGGGAACCCTTCAGGACACTTTCATAATACATTTCGGGGTTGCGATGCTCCTTGCCCTCCGGCGGCCCCTCCTTCACCAGCTTCATGGCGTCCAGCTTCGCCCAGTGCACCTTTGCCCGGGCAAATGCCCTGCGCGCACCCTCAATGCAGACGTACCGCTTTATGACTTCAAGCCGTGGGCAGGCATCCACAAGCCGCCTCACCAGATCGAAGTAGCTACCAGGCAGGGGCTCGCCAGGCCATGCTACCTCTTGGGCACTGCATTGGTTTTCCCCGAAGAGGAAGGGATGATGCAGCAAAGTAGCGTAAGTATTTCCCTCAGTTTTTGAGAACCAAGGTGTCAATCCAGTAGGAGGCTACGCGCCAGTCCCTCGTAACTACACAAAACAAATAAATCCTTGCAACCAACGCGATAAGGGGTTGTCAATCCCTACATGGCCACTTACGAGAGTGAGATCTGATAGATATGATAAGATAATATTTTCGGTATTTTTGTGATAAAGATGCAAAGCAAAATAAAAAGCAAAGGAAATAACTAAGTAGTAGGAGATTAATATGATGAAGATAGACCCGGGGGCCATAGGTTTCACTAGTGGCTTCTCTGGAGAGCATAAGTATTCTACGGTGGGTGAACAAATTACTGTTGAGAAATTGACAGAATTGAGCATAGTTATGAGAATATCTAGGTATGATCATGTATATAGGCATCACGTCCAAGAAAAGTAGACTGACTCCTGCCTGCATCTACTACTATTACTCCACTCATCGACCGCTATCTAGCATGCATCTAGAGTATTAAGTTAATGAAAACAGAGTAATGCCTTAAGCAAGATGACATGATGTAGAGGGATAAACTCATGCAATATGATGAAAACCCCATCTTGTTATCCTCGATGGCAACAATACAATACGTGCCTTGCTTCCCCTACTGTCACTTGGAAAGGACACCGCAAGATTGAACCCAAAGCTAAGCACTTCTCCCATTGCAAGAAAGATCAATCTAGTAGGCCAAACCAAACTGATAATTCAAAGAGACTTGCAAAGATAACCAATCATACATAAAAGAATTCAGAGAAGATTCAAATATTGTTCATAGATAGACTTGATCATAAACCCACAATTCATCGGTGAGGGAGTCCTGGATTAGGGGGTGTTCGGGTAGCCGGACTATACCTTCAGCCGGACTCCAGGACTATGAAGATACAAGATTGAAGACTACGTCCCGTGTCCGGATGGGACTTTCCTTGGCATGGAAGGCAAGCTTGGCGATGCGGATATTCAAGATCTCCCACCATTGTAACCGACTCTATGTAACCCTAACCCTACCCGGTGTCTATATAAACCGGAGGGTTTTAGTCCGAAGGACAACTTCATCAACTCCATACACATCAACAATCATACCATAGGCTAGCTTCTAGGGTTTAGCCTCCTCGATCTCGTGGTAGATCCACTCTTGTACTACCCATATCATCAATATTAATCAAGCAGGACGTAGGGTTTTACCTCCATCAAGAGGGCCTGAACCTGGGTAAAACATCGTGTTCCCTGCCTCCTGTTACCATCCAGCCTAGACGCACAGTTCGGGACCCCCTACCCGAGATCCGCCGATTTTGACACCGACATTGGTGCTTTCATTGAGAGTTCCTATGTGTCGTCCCCGTTAGGTCCGATGGCTCCTTTGATCATCAACAACGAGGCGGTCCAGGGTGAGACTTTTCTCCCCGGACAGATCTTCGTCTTCGGCGGCTTCGCTCTGCGGGCCAATTCTCTTGGCCACTTGGAGCAGATCGAAAGCTACGCCCCTGGCCATCAAGTCAGGTTTGGAAGCTTAAACTACACGGCTGACATCCGCGGAGACTTGACCTTCGACGGGTTTGAGCCACGGCCAAGCGCGCCGCACTATCTCGAGGGGCATGATCTAGCCCTGCCTCCGGGCAGTGTCCTAGAGGCCGCTCCCGCATCGGTTCCGACCTCTAACTCGGAGCCTATTGCGCCAATCGAGGACGAGCGGTTGGACGCCACCTCGGGGGCTGCGATCTCAAAGGCGATCGAGCCGAACGCTAGCCCCGCACTCTGCATGACCCGTGACTCCGAGGATCCGGACTCCTCCCCGGACTCCGAACCCCCCGCGCCCCTGCCGATTGAATCCGATTGGGCGCCGATAATGGAGTTCACCGCCGCAGACATCTTTCAACACTTGCCTTTTGGCGTCATCCTGAATTCTCTTAAGTCTCTCTCTTTATCAGGAGAGCCCTAGCCGGATTACGGTCAGCAAGGATGGGATACGGACGACGAAGAAATTCCAAGCCCACCCACCACCCACTTGGTAGCCACTGTCGACAATTTAAACGACGTGCTCAACTTCGACTCCGGAGACATCGACAGTATGGATGACGATGCAGGAGATACCGACGAACCAACGCCCATAGGGCATTGGACAGCCACCTCATCTCACGATGTGTACATGGTGGATACCCCTAAAGGAAGCGACAACGAGGAAAAAGGGGAGGGAACGGGAGATCGACCCCCCGAAAAGCAATCAAAGCGTCGGCGTAAACGCGGACCCAAGCCCCGCCTTGATAAAAACCCAGCCATAGAGCAGGACGAGCCGGTAGACGACGAGCAGGCCTTAGAGCAGCCATCCGAACAGGGCAATACGGATATAGAAACCGAACGCCCCTCCTCCGGCGAAAACGACATTCTGGACGACCTCACACCGGATAAACATATGGAATAGAAGAATCTCCACGAGAGGCTTGTTGCAACTGCACGCAGCCTAAAAAAGCAGAAGCGGAAGCTAAAAACAGCGGAAGATGCACTCCAGATTAGATGGAGCAAAGTAATCAATACCGCAGATAAATACGGTGACAGTCGCCGCTCTAAAAGCTATCCGAAAAGAAAGCTTCTGCCTGAATTCAATGAAGAGGCCCTAGAGCCCTCGCATTCAAAAAATGAGAAAGCCACACGGTCGGATAGACGACCCCATAAAGCGGCAAGCGGCGTCGCACTCAAATCGGCATGCGACCCACTTAAGGATTCGCATCATGGCCCAGTCAGGTCCATTTATGGGCCAATAAAGCAAGCTCTCGTAAGCAATGCTATGAAGCCATCATCAGAATCCAGCACACCCAAATACAGGGGCGCCGCACACCCTCTATGTTTCACCGATGAGGTCCTGGACCATGAAATTCCAGAGGGGTTCAAACCCGTAAACATAGAGGCATACGACGGAACAACAGACCCTGGAGTCTGGATAGAGGATTATATCCTCCACATACACATGGCTAGAGGAAATGATCTCCACGCCATAAAATATTTACCCCTTGAGCTTAAAGGGCCAGCCCGGCATTGGCTTAAAAGCCTTCCCGAAAACACAATTGGAAGCTGGGAGGAGCTCGAGGATGCTTTCCGAGCAAAGTTTCAAGGGACCTATGTCCGCCCTCCGGATGCAGACGATCTTAGTCACATAACTCAACAACCCGGAGAATCAGCTCGACAGTTCTGGAATAGATTCCTCACTAAAAAGAATCAGATAGTCGACTGTCCGGACGCCGAAGCCTTAGCAGCTTTCAGGCATAACGTCCGAGACGAATGGCTCGCCAGACACCTCGGCCAAGAAAAGCCGAGAACAATGGCCGCACTAACAAACCTCATGACCCGCTTTTGTGCAGGGGAGGACAGCTGGTTGGCAAGGTGCAGCCCCAGCGACCCAAGTACATCCGAAACTAGGGATGGAAACGGAAAACCACGACACAACAAGGACCGTCGCCGGACTAAGGACAAAAGTCCGAAGAGCACGGCAGTCAATGCCGGATTCAAAGGCTCACGACAAAATAAGGAAAAATCGCCCCCCAGGATAACAGGGACGATCCATCCAACCTAAATAAAATCCTGGACAGGATATGTCAGATACACAGTACTCCCGGGAAGCCTGCTAACCATACCCACAGAGACTGTTGGGTTTTCAAACAATCCGGCAGACTCAATGCCGAACACAAGGGGCTTGACATACCAAGCGAAGACGAGGACGAACCCCAAAAGCAGAGTACCAGGAAACAAAAGAACTTCCCACAGGAAGTAAAAACAGTGAACTCACTTCACATAACAAAACGTGCGGCGCCCGTAAAGGTACGCACCACACGGCCCGTCCCCAAAGGGTCCGGCTACTGGTTGTCAAAACCGATCATCTTCGATCAGCTAGATTATTCTAGAAATATCAAGAATGCAGGCTGGACTGCCTTGATACTCGATCCAATAATTGGCGGACTCCAGTTTTCAAATGTCCTTATGGACGGCAGCAATGGACTAAACCTGATATCTCAGGATACAATCCAGCACATGAGGATAAACCCAGCAAGAATCCGCCGCAGCAAAACCTCCTTTCAAGGGGTAATACCTGGTCCGGACACCTGTTGTATGGGTTTTCTCCGGCTCGAAGTCATATTCGGCTCTGCCGATAACTTCCGCCGCGAAAAGCTGACCTTCCATATCGTCCCGTTCTCAAGTCGCTATCAAGCACTACTGGGACGCGAAGCTTTCGCTCGCTTTAACGCAATACCGCATTATGCATCTCTTACGCTTAAGATGCCCGGTCCACGAGGCATCATCTCTTTGAAGGGGAAGCACTAAAGTGCGCCTCCCCAAGCGGAGGACTGTGCGGCCGCCTTGACAGCCCCACAGAAAAATGGCCTCACCGGCCAAAAAACTTCAAAATAGGTCATTAAAGACCACAAACGCGGATAGACGAGTTCGGTACAAAATCATCATTGATGCAGGCTTAGTGGCCATATACCCCCGCACTAGGGGCTCCATGCATATACAATAAGAGACAATAAAGCTCAATTTTATATATTTTACTTTACACCTTGTTTATTTTAAACTTTTTCGGCACGACCCGTTTTCAACTCAGTTCCTCTCTTTTACAGATGAACGTCGTGCGGTGCCCGTCCAGGATACGGCACAACGGAGACACAGGCGCAGACGTGCAGTAGGGACCCGTCCTAAAGGATTCTTTTTAGATTAAGACCCGGCATAAACCTTTTTTTACTGTCTCTTGTTGCTACACATCCCCTGGTTTTTTCTGGTATAACCAAGGAGGAGGCTGGCGTCTTGGCATGTGGCCACGTCAGAATTTTCGCACGTACCTGGACACTAGGGGCTTCTTTTTTTTTATAATAAAGAGTGTTGTTTCGCCCGCACTCACAAAGACCGAATACCTTAGGGAGTGTTCGGCGTCGCGAGTTTTGGCATTATATGCATCAGCTGCGAATCATGTCTTTGGTCAAATGTTGGGTTGCCCGGCTCCTGAGTTTGGCTACCTTACGTTCCGCTCTATCGGCTAAGGTAGCACCAGGAGAACTACTGCGATTGTGCCCCGGTTCGGCCGGGCGAGCACCTCAGTAGAGAAAGCCGAAAACTGACTGTCATGATGTAGCGTGAGACTGGTCAGCCACTCGATGACCTATAGGAATCTATCGGATTCCTCCGTTTTAACGAAGGGCCGTTTCCCGGTCAGGCACATACGCGCCCCACACTCGGATGAGCGCAGTCGCCACCAAGGAGCTACCTAAATAGTCTCACTGTCAAGCTCCTATGGCTAAGTGAAAGTGTTAAAGCATTATAGTCCGGTTGCCTGGCCCGCTGCGCTATCACCTCCTTTGTAGGACCAAGACGTTGGGTTAAGTGTGAAAATGCGTCTTCTGCGAGCACCCCCACACTATGTGCATGGGGGCTGAAGCCAACGACTGGCATCTTTCAGATTTTATATATATATTAAAACGGCCGCACAGGAGGTGTTCCCAATACTTGAAGGCACAAGTATAAAAATGCCACTACAATTTATCAAAATATTACTTTATAATTACATATGCTATCATAATATAGCATCTTTCGAGCACTGCGTCTCTATTACACGAGCGCCTTCAAGGACTTCCTGAAAATAGTGCTCGGAGGGTACTCAGCTTTTGTCCGAATCTCGGGACGCAACAACAGTGGTCTCCATCTCCGCCCAGTATGTCTTAACACGGGCAAGAGCCATCCATGCGCCCTCTATGCATGCTGACCTCTTCATTGCATTTATGCGCGGCACTACGTCAAGGAATTGCTGCACCAAGTTGAAATAACTCTTCGGCCCCGATCTCCCCGGCCACAGATAACCCATGACGTACTTCATGGCGAGTCCGGAAAACCTATTCAGTTCGGCCCATTGAGCCAAACGATCGTCCACTGCCAGTGGACGCTCTGGATTGTGAAACTGCGACCAGAAAAGCTTTTCCACTTTGCGATCCTTCTGATCTCGAAAGTGTTCGGTCGCATCAGCAGCACTCGCTGCCAAGTCCAGATAGGTATCCTCCACACTCCACATTCGGTCCAACGGAGCAAACTTCGGATCGCAAAATTTCCTTCGCAGCATAAAGGGCTTTCCAGCCGCAATCTGTTCGGCCTGACGCAGCTCTTCCTTCACAGCTCTCATCGCGGAGCGCGCGTCCTTGGCATTGGCAGCGGCCTTCTCTAAGTCCGTCTGTTTCACCTGGTCTTCTTTTTCAAGAAATCTGCAACGGTCTGTAGCGCTTTTTAACTTTTCGGCCATCTTGTCCATCTCTTCCTTGCTTCGGCAATGGGCAGCCCGTTCGGCTATCAGCTCTTCAAGGGCTTTCTTGGCGGCCGCATCACTTTCTCTGGCTTGTTCTTCAGCTCGGGCAAGTTCTGCCCTAAGACTCTCCACGGCGGCCACACCATCTGCGTCAAGCACACACATTGTAAGACAAAGGCCTCAAACTGTTCTTACCTCATGCCGCCTGGGGAATTGCATACAGCCTCCTCAAGCCGCTTGTTGACAAGCGCGATGTCGGCTTCTGCCACGTCTAGTTGCCGCTTTAGTCCGGCAAAATCGTCAGTTCGGCTCGATTCTGGACACCCTGCCGCCTGCATTCAAAGGCGACATCTTAGACCTGGGATTATGATCCTCCGCGCGCCGTCATTTCTTGACGACGCGCAGAGTCTCAGGGGCTACTATCTACACAGGGCGCATCTTATTCATGCGCAACTGCCAAAAGTGTACATTATCCAAATGTACCTCAAAACCCGTCAGTAAACTTTTGACGGCCTCATGCAGTCCACTCTCTGCGGATGAGATCCTTTCAATCACCGTGCCCATCAATGCACGGTGCTCCTCTGAGATACAAGCTCGCCCCAGTAGAATCTTTAGCTCCTCCGACCGAGCACCAGACGGTGTCGGGCTCGTCCCATGACCTCTTTCGAAGGCCGGACGCGGAGAACCTCGGGGGGCCACATAGCCATCTTCCGCCCCTGCCGGATTCGGAGAAACTCTCCGCGACGACACCTCAGGGTCGCCCGCCTCGCTAGGCGGCACGGCAGGGGGAGGCGTCCCGCTCTCCATCATCTCCGGAAGAAGATCCCCCGAAGACGAGCTCTGCTGAGAAGGGCTGAGGTCCGAACTACAAGGTAAAAGTTTGGTTAATCTTCTCAGACATAAATCAAGGATTTCCCTCATCCCTCAAAAGGAAAATCTTTCTCTACTTACGGCTCGCTGGAGGGCTGATCCCCTTGAGGGCGTAGTCCGGCCGAGGAACTCCCCGGCGTCGGACCCTCTGACGAGGATTTTCTCCCCCGCTTCGCGGCCATGGTTTCCGGGTCGTCAGAGGCGGCTCTCTTCTTCCCCTTAGGAGAGGAATCGTCGGTTCCTCCCTTCGGAGCAGCCTCCTTCGAGGAGGCCATAGCTTCCTTGTCCTCCCCCTCCAAAGGCATTATCTCCAGCATCCTGACTAGCACGGGATCCGGCCTGGTTTCAGGAAGGGGAGCCGGACACCTGATCAGCTTTGCCTTCGCTATCCACTCCTGCTTAAAAGGACGACTCTTTTAGGGGCATATTTATGACAATTATACGGATAGAAGGTCCGGGCACAAGGTTGCTTACTTGATTATCCAGGCGATTGCGGCTTAGGCCTGCATCCTCGGTCGAATCCGGACACATCTCTTGTGATCCGAAGAATAGTTTATACATCTCCGCGGGCGTTGCGCCCATGAAGTTCTGGAGAGCTCGCGGTCCCTCTGGATTAAATTCCCACAGGTGAAGGGGGCGACATTTGCCGGGCAATATTCGGCGAATCAGCATGACCTGCGTCACCTTGACCAGGCCGAGGTCTCCTTCCAAGAGATCTTTAATGCAGCCCTGTAACAAGGGCACGTCTTTGGGAAAACCCCAATCCAACCCTCTGTTGACCC
This sequence comes from Triticum urartu, assembly GCF_056163025.1. Classification (NCBI taxonomy): domain Eukaryota; kingdom Viridiplantae; phylum Streptophyta; class Magnoliopsida; order Poales; family Poaceae; genus Triticum; species Triticum urartu. The sequence goes on from NC_141874.1 coordinate 88,973,408, forward strand.
ATGACGCTAGACGTGGTGGGGGGCCCGAGCGAAAGGCAGGAGGCGCCACCCATTTGGTGCTCCGGGGAGCGGTGGTATAAAACCACTCTCATTGCCACAAGCCTAGCTCCTCTTGAAAAGAGCCCTCGGGCCATGGAGCATCAGCATTTTTGCTTATAACAGCGCCTCCGCACTCTGCGTGCCGTCCCTCGATCATCTTCGGTTCCACTTTGAAGGTTTTGAGCCATAGTCCGAAGTGAGGGTTAACATGGAGGAACGCTTCGCACACAACGATAAACGAGGAGATATGGAGGATGGACTCCGGAGCTAAGTCGTGGAATTCCAACCCGTAATAAAACAGCAGCCCCCTCACAAAGGGATCCATTGGGAAGCCCAACCCCCGAAGGAAGTGTGACATGAACACCACGCTCTCACCGAGCTGGGGACTGGGGATGACCTGCCCTTGAGCAGGCAACCTATGCCAAATTTCGCCGGTCAGGAACTTAGCCTCTCTCAATTTTAGCACGTCCTCCTCCGTGACGGAGGAGGGCATCCATCGGCCTTGAAGGTCGGAACCGGACATTGTCAAAGGTCCGAGGCGCCCAGAATCTGGAGCCTAGGGTGCTGGAACTCGAGGCGACGGGCAAACTTGTTGGAGAAAAGATAAGGCCCTGGTCTCTTTATAAGAGGCTGAATACCAGGAGCCCTCCCCGTAACCGTTAGGGACTCACCTTTAATCGAGAAAACATGCTAACGGGCTCGATTGGGTTACCCACGTCTGTATTGATGAGAATCCCATAATAGGGGGGTACACGATCTTTGCTTTGACAAGACATGCCAAGGAAACTGCCTCGCAAAACACGCTGAGGTGAAAAAGTAAAAATGATTCGAGTACAGGACTTGGCCGTAGTGTGATGGCGCACTGTGGAGTACGTCAGCAGATTGGATTTGTGTTAATATTATTCTCTCTATGGCAATATGTGGAAACTTATTTTGCAGAGCCGGACACTACTCTTGGTGTTAACAATCTTCTATGAAGGACTTGGAGGAGGAACCCACCTTGCAATGCCGAAGACAATTTGCGTGCCGGACTCGTCGTCATTGAAGCCTGGTTCAGGGGCTACTGAGGGAGTCCTGGATTAGGGGGTGTTCGGGTAGCCGGACTACACCTTCAGCCGGACTCTAGGACTATGAAGATACAAGATTGAAGACTACGTCCCGTGTCCGGATGGGACTTTCCTTGGCGTGGAAGGCAAGCTTGGCGATGCGGATATTCAAGATCTCCTACCATTGTAACCGACTCTATGTAACCCTAACCCTACCCGGTGTCTATATAAACCGGAGGGTTTTAGTCCGAAGGACAACTTCATCAACTCCATACACACCAACAATCATACCATAGGCTAGCTTCTAGGGTTTAGCCTCCTCGATCTCGTGGTAGATCCACTCTTGTACTACCCATATCATCAATATTAATCAAGTAGGACGTAGGGTTTTACCTCCATCAAGAGGGCCTGAACCTGGGTAAAACATCGTGTTCCCTGCCTCCTGTTACCATCCGGCCTAGACGCACAGTTCGGGACCCCCTACCCGAGATTCGCCGGTTTTGACACCGACAATCGGTCTCAACAAACACACCGCAAAAAGAAGATTACATCGAATAGTTCTCCACAAGAGAGGGGGAGAACATTGTATTGAGATCCAAAAAGAGAGAAGAAGCCATCTAGCTACTAACTATGGACCCGTAGGTCTGAGGTGAACTACTCACACTTCATCGGAGGGGCTATGGTGTTGATGTAGAAGCCCTCCCTGATCGATGCCCCCTCCGGCGGAGCTCCGAAACAGGCCCCAAGATGGGATCCCGTGGATACAGAAACTTGCGGCGGTGGAATTAGGGTTTTGGCTCCGTATCTGATCGTTTGGGGGTACGTAGGTATAAATACGAGGAAGGAGTACGTCGGTGGAGCAATAGAGGGCCCACAAGGGTGGAGAGCGCGCTTGGGGGGAGGCACGCCCCCTACCTCGCGGCCTCCTCTTTTGTGTCTTGACGTAGGGTCCAAGTCTCCTAGGTCTTGTTCATTGAGAAAATCACATTCCCGAAGGTTTCATTCCGTTTGGACTCCGTTGATATTCCTTTTCTTCGAAACCCTAAAACAGGCAAAAAACAACAATTCTGGGCTGGGCCTCCGGTTAATAGGTTAGTCCCAAAAATAATATAGAAGTGGATAATAAAGCCCAGTAATGTCCAAAACAGTAGATAATATAGCATGGAGCAATCAAAAATTATAGATACGTTGGAGACGTATCAAGCATCCCCAAGCTTAATTCCTGCTCGTCCTCGAGTAGGTAAATGATAAAAACAGAATTTTTGATGTGGAGTGCTACTTGGCATAATTTTAATGTAATTCTTCTTAATTGTGGTATGAATATTCAGATCCGAAAGATTCAAGACAAAAGTTTATATTGACATAAAAATAATAATACTTCAAGCATACTTACAAAGCAATTATGTCTTCTCAAAAGAACATGGCCAAAGAAAGTTCATCCCTACAAAATCATATAGTTTAGCCATGCTCCATTTTCGTCACACAAGAATGCTCTCATCATGCACAACCCCGATGACAAGCCAAGCAATTGTTTCATACTTTAGTAATCTCAAACCTATAAACTTTCACGCAATATATGAGCGCGAGCCATGGACATAGCACTATGAGTGGAATAGAATATAATGATGGGGGTTATGTGGAGAAGACAAAAAGGAGAAAGTCTCACATCAACGAGGCTAATCAATGGTCTATGGAGATGCCCACCGATTGATGTTAATGCAAGGAGTAGGGATTGCCATGCAACGGATGCACTAGAGCTATAAATGTATGAAAGCTCAACAAAAGAAACTAAGTGGGTGTGCATCCAACTTGCTTGCTCACGAAGATCTAGGGCACTTGAGGAGGCCCATTGTTGGAATATACAGGCCAATTTCTATAATGAAAATTCCCACTAGTATATGAAAGTGACAAAACAAGAGACTCTCTATCATGAAGATTATGGTGCTACTTTGAAGCACAAGTGTGGCAAAGGATAGTAACATTGTCCCTTCTCTCTTTTTCTCTCACTTTTTTGGGCCTTCTCTTTTTTATGGCCTTTCTCGTTTTTTGGGCCTTCTCTTTTTTATGGCCTTTCTCTTTCTCTTTTTTTATAATTCCTCACTTGGGACAATGCTCTAGAAAATGATGATCATCACACTTCTATTTATTTACAACTCAATGATTACAACTCGATACTAGAACAAAAGATGACTCTATATGAATGCCTCTGGTGGTGTACCGGGATATGCAATGGACCAAGAGTGACATGTATAAAAGAATTATGAATGGTGGCTTTGCCACAAATACTATGTCAACTACATGATCATGCTAAGCAATATGACAATAATGAATGTGTCATGATAAACGGAATGGTGGAAAGTTGCATGGCAATACATCTCGGAATGGCTATGGAAATGCCATAATAGGTAGGTATGGTGGCTGTTTTGAGTAAGATATAAGGAGGTTTATGTGTGAAAGAGCGTATCATATCATGGGGTTTGGATGCACCGGCGAAGTTTGCACCAACTCTCAATGGGAGAAAGGGCAATGCACGGTACCGAAGAGGCTAGCAAGGATGGAAGGGTGAGAGCGTATAATCCATGGACTCAACATTAGTCATAAAGAACTCACATACTTATTGCAAAAATCTACAAGTCATCAAAAACCTCGGCACTACGCGCATGCTCCTAGGGGGATAGATTGGTAGGAAAAGACCATCGCTTGTCCCCGACCACCACTCATAAGGAGGACAATCAAATAACACCTCATGTTTCAAATTTGTTACATAACGTTTACCATACGTGCATGCTACGGGACTTGCAAACTTCAACACAAGCATTTCTCAATTTCACAACTACTCAACTAGCACGACTTTGATATTATCACCTCCATATCTCAAAACAATCATCAAGCATCAAACTTCTCTTATTATTCAAAACACTCATAATTTTTTTACTAATCTTGAATACCTAGCATATTAGGATTTTAAGCAAATTACCATGCTATTTAAGACTCTCAAAATAATCTAAGTGAAGCATGAGAGATCAATAGTTTCTATAAAACAAATCCACCACCGTGCTCTAAAAGATATAAGTGAAGTACTAGAGCAAAACTATATAACTGAAAAGATATAAGCGAAGCACATAGAGTATTCTAGCAAATTCCAAATCATGTATGGATCTCTCAAAAGGTGTGTACAGCAAGGATGATTTTGGTAAACTAAAAAGTAAAGACTCAAATCATACAATACGCTCCAAGCAAAACACATATCATGTGGCGAATAAAAATATATCTCCAAGTAAAGTTACCGATAGAAGTAGACGAAAGAGGGGATGCCTTCCGAGACATCACCAATCTTTGGCTTTCAGGTGTCCTTAGATTATCTTGGGTGTGCCATGGGCATCCCAAATCTTAGGCTCTTGCCACTCCTTGTTCCATAATCCATCAAATCTTTCACCCAAAACTTGAAAACTTCACAACACAAAACTCAAAGTAGAAAATCTCGTGAGCTCTGTTAGCGAAAGAAAACAAAAGACCACTTCAAGGTACTGTAATGAACTCATTATTTATTTATATTGGTGTTAAACCTAATTTATTCCAACTTCTCTATGGTTTATAAACTATTTTACTAGCCATAGATTCATCAAAATAAGCAAACAACACACGAAAAAACTGAACCTGTCAAAAACAGAACAGTCTGTAGTAATCTGTAGCTAGCGCAAGATCTGGAACCCCAAAAATTCTAAAATAAATGGCTGGACGTGAGGAATTTATATATTAATCATCTTCAAAAAGAATTAACTAAATATCACTTTCCAAATAAAAATGGCAGCAGTTCTCGTGAGCACTAAAGTTTCTGTTTTTTTACAGCAAGTGTAACAAGACTTTCCCCAAGTCTTCCCAACGGTTCTACTTGGCACAAACACTAATTAAACACAAAAAACACAACTAAAACAGAGGCTAGATAAATTATTTATTACTAAACAGGAGCAAAAAGCAAGGAATAAAAATAAATTGGGTTGCCTCCCAACAAGCGCTATTGTTTAACGCCCCTAGCTAGGCATAACAAGCAAGGATAGATCTAGGTATTGTCATCTTTGGTTTTCAATTTTTAGCGGAATCAAGCTCGAATCCGGGAGGTTCTTTACGTTTCCCTTCATATTATGAAATTTTTAGATCTAACGAATCCAACCGCTTATTACAAAGGGTAATCAACATATTCATGCGGTGAATATTTCCACTAATGTTCTTCAGAGGTTCAAGAGACTTTTGTAAATTTTTAGTAACTTCACAAGTTTTTTCAAAAACTTGCGTCTCTTCCTGAGTAGGATGAGGTCCCTTTTGTTGAGGTAGTGTTCCCACTATTCCTTCTATAATTTCAAGCGCAATATGGGGATCGATTTCAATAAAATTGCCTTTGGCAACACAATCCAAGAGTTGTCTATGAGACATATTTAATCCACCATAAAAATTGCAAAGAAAAATTCTCAGGTTTATTTCAGATATACAATTACGATAAGACTCCAGTATTCTCAACCAGGCATCTTTTAAGTTTTCTCCTAGCCTTTGTTTGAAGTGAAAGATTTCGAACTCACGGGCCAACGGAGAAGATAAGGGACTAGCCATAATGACAAGCAAACGAACTAACGCACAAGCAAAAAGCAAGCGGGCAAAAAGAGGCAAATAGAGAAAGAGATGGAGGATAGAGAGAGAGGGCAAATAAAACGGCAAGGGTGAAGTGGGGGAGAGGAAAACAAGAGGCAAATGGAAAATAATGTAATGCGGGAGATAAGGGTATGTGATGGGTACTTGGTATATTGACTTTTGCGTAGACCTCCCCGGCAACGGCGCCAGAAATCCTTCTTGCTACCTCTTGAGCACTGCGTTGGTTTTCCCCGAAGAGGAAGGGATGATGCAGCAAAGTAGCGTAAGTATTTCCCTCAGTTTTTGAGAACCAAGGTATCAATCCAGTAGGAGGCTACGCGTCAGTCCCTCGTACCTGCACAAAACAAATAAATCCTCGCAACCAACGCGATAAGGGGTTGTCAATCCCTACACGGCCACTTACGAGAGTGAGATCTGATAGATATGATAAGATAATATTTTTGGTATTTTTGTGATAAAAATGCAAAGTAAAATAAAAGCAAAGTAAAAAAGCAAAGGAAATAACTAAGTAGTAGGAGATTAATATGATGAAGATAGACCCGGGGGCCATAGGTTTCACTAGTGGCTTCTCTCGAGGGCATAAGCTACGGTGGGTGAACAAATTACTATTGAGCAATTGACAGAATTGAGCATAGTTATGAGAATATCTAGGTATGATCATGTATATAGGCATCACGTCCAAGACAAGTAGACCGACTCCTGCCTGCATCTACTACTATTACTCCACTCATTGACCGCTATCCAGCATGCATTTAGAGTATTAAGTTAATGAAAACAGAGTAACGCCTTAAGCAAGATGACATGATGTAGAGGGATAAACTCATGCAATATGATGAAAACCCCATCTTGTTATCCTTGATGGCAACAATACAATACGTGCCTTGCTGCCCCTACTTTCACTGGGAAAGGACACCGCAAGATTGAACCCAAAGCTAAGCACTTATCCCATTGCAAGAAAGATCAATCTAGTAGGCTAAACCAAACTGATAATTCGAAGAGACTTGCAAAGATAACCGATCATACATAAAAGAATTAAGAGAAGATTCAAATATTGTTCATAGAGAGACTTGATCATAAACCCACAATTCATCAGTCTCAACAAACACACCGCAAAAAGAAGATTACATCAAATAGTTCTCCACAAGAGAGGGGGAGAACATTGTATTGAGTGATACGTCTCCAACGTATCTATAATTTTTGATTGTTCCATGCTATTATATTATCAACCTTGGATGTTTTATATGCATTTATATGCTATTTTATATGATTTTTGGGACTAACCTATTAACCCAGAGCCCAGTGCCAGTTTCTGTTCTTTCCTTGTTTTAGAGTATCGCAGAAAAGGAAAATCAAACGGAGTCCAATTGACCTGAAACTTCACGGAACTTATTTTTGGAACGAAAGCAACCCGGGAGACTTGGAGTCCACGTCAAGGAAGCTTCGAGGAAGCCACGAGGTAGGGGGCGCGCCCACCCCCCTAGGCACCCCTCCACCCTCATGGGCCCCTCGTGGCTCCCCTGACGTACTTCTTCCGCCTATATATATATATCTCCATATACTCTAAAACGATCAGAGAGCACAATAGATCGGGAGTTCCGCCGCCAGAAGCCTCCGTAGCCACCGAAAACCAATCTAGACCCGTTCCGGCACCCTGCCAGAGGGGGAATCCCTTTCCGTTGGCCATCTTCATCATCCCGGTGCTCTCCATGATGAGGAGGGAGTAGTTCTCCCTCGGGGATGAGGGTATGTACCAGTAGCTATGTGTTTGATCTCTCTCTCTCTCTCTCTCTCTCGTGTTCTTGAGGTGTTACGATCTTGGTGTATCGCGAGCTTTGCTATTATATTTGGATCCTATGATGTTTTCTCCCCCCTCTACTCTCTTGTAATGGATTGAGTTTCCCCTTTGAAGTTATCTTATCGTATTGAGTCTTTAAAGATTTGAGAACACTTGATGTATGTCTTGCCGTGCATATCTGTGGTGACAATGGGATACCACGTGATTCACTTGATGTATGTTTTGGTGATCAACTTGCGGGTTCCGCCCATGAACCTATGCATAGGGGTTGGCACATGTTTTCGTCGTGATTCTCCGGTAGAAACTTTGGGGCACTCTTTGAGGTTCTATGTGTTGGTTGAATAGATGAATCTGAGATTGTGTTATGCATATCGTATAATCATACCCACGGATACTTGAGGTGACATTGGAGTATCTAGGTGACATCAGGGTTTTGGTTGATTTGTGTCTTAAGGTGTTATTCTAGTACGAACTCTAGGGCTGTTTGTGACACCTATAGGAATAGCCCAACAAATTGATTGGAAAGAATAACTTTTAGGTGTTTTCGTACCCTACCATAATCTCTTCGTTTGTTCTCCGCTATTAGTGACTTTGGAGTTACTCTTTGTTGCATGTTGAGGGATAGTTATGTGATCCAATTATGCTATTATTGTTGAGAGGACTTACACTAGTGAAAGTATGAACCCTAGGCCTTGTTTACACGCATTGCAATACCGTTTGTGCTCACTTTTATCATTTGCTACCTTGCTGTTTTTATATTTTCAGATTACAAATACCCATATCTACTATCCATATACCACTTGTATCACCATCTCTTCGCTGAACTAGTGCACCTATATAATTTACTATTGTATTGGGTGTGTTGGGGATACAAGAGACTCTTTGTTATTTGGTTGCAGGGTTGCTTGAGAGAGACCACCTTCATCCTACGCCTCCTATGGATTGATAAACCTTAGGCCATCCACTTGACGGAAATTTGCTACTGTCCTACAAACCTCTGCACTTCGAGGCCCAACAACGTCTACAAGAAGAAGGTTGTGTAGTAGACATCATTGAGATCCAAAAAGAGAGAAGAAGCCATCTAGCTACTAACTATGTACCCATAGGTCTGAGGTGAACTACTCACACTTCATCGGAGGGGCTATGGTGTTGATGTAGAAGCCCTCCATGATCGATGCCCCCTCCGGCGGAGCTCCGGAACAGGCCCCAAGATGGGATCTCATGGATACAGAAAGTTGCGGCGGTGGAATTAGGGTTTTGGCTCCGTATCTGATCGTTTGGGGGTACGTAGGTATATATTTTAGAATTTTTGGGGTTCCAGAAGTATACGTTTGATCCAAATTACTACAGATTGTTCTGTTTTTGACAGATTCTGTTTTTCATGTGTTGTTTACTTATTTTGATGAATCTATGGCTAGTAAAAGAGTTTATAAACCTTAGAGAAGTTGGAATACAATAGGTTTAACACCAATATAAATAAAGAATGAGTTCATTACAGTACCTTGAAATGGTGATTTATTTTCTTATACTAACGGAGCTTACGAGTTTTCTGTTAAGTTTTGTGTTGTGAAGTTTTCAAGTTTTGGGTAAAGATTCGATGGACTATGGAATAAGGAGTGGCAAGAGCCTAAGCTTGGGGATGCCCAAGGCACCCCAAGGCAATATTCAAGGACAACCAAAAGCCTAAGCTTGGGGATGCCCCGGAAGGCATCCCCTCTTTCGTCTTCGTTCATCGGTAACTTTACTTGGAGCTATATTTTTATTTACCACATGATATGTGTTTTGCTTGGAGCGTCATTTTATTTTATTTAGTTTTGCTTGCTGTTTGAATAGAATACCAAGATCTGAAATTATTAAATGTTAGAGAGTCTTCATATAGTTGCATAATTATTCGACTACTCATTGATCTTCACTTATATCTTTTGGAGTAGTTTGTTGTTGCTCTAGTGCTTCACTTATATCTTTTTAGAGCACTGTGGTGGTTTTATTTTATAGAAATAGATGAACTCTCATGCGTCACTTTTATCATTTTGAGAGTCTTTTAGAACAGCATGGTAGTTTGCTTTGGTTATGAAACTAGTCCTAATATGATGGACATCCAAGAGGGATATAATAAAAACTTTCATATAGAGTGCATTGAATAATATGAGAAGTTTGATACTTGATGATTGTTTTGAGATATGAGGATGGTAATATTAGAGTCATGCTAGTTGAGTGGTTGTGAATTTGAGAAATACTTATGTTGAAGTTTGTGATTCCCGTAGCATGCACGTATGGTGAACCGTTATGTGATGAAGTCGGAGCATGATTTATTTATTGATTGTCATCCTTATGAGTGGCGGTCGGGGATGAGCGATGGTCTTTTACTACCAATCTATCCCCCTAGGAGCATGCGCGTAGTACTTTGTTTCGATAACTAATAGATTTTTGCAATAAGTATGTGAGTTCTTTATGACTAATGTTGATTCCATGGATTATACGCACTCTCACCCTTCCACCATTGCTAGCCTCTCTAGTACCGCGCAACTTTCGCCGGTACCATAAACCCACCATTTACCTTCCTCAAAACAACCAGATGCATATCCTGGTACACCGCCGGAGGCATTCATATAGAGTCATATCTTGTTCTAAGTATCGAGTTGTAAGTAAACAAAAGTGTGATGATCATCATTATTAGAGCATTGTCCCAGTGAGGAAAGGATGATGGAGACTATGATTCCCCCACAAGTCGGGATGAGACTCCGGACTAAAAAAAAGAGGCCATAAAAAAAGAGAGAAAAGGCCCAAATAAAAAAAATAAAAAAAGAGGTCATAAATATAGAGAAAAGGCCCAAATAAAAAAATAAAAAATGAGAGAAAAAGAGAGAAGGGACAATGCTACTATCCTTTTACCACACTTGTGCTTCAAAGTAGCACCATGATCTTCATGATAGAGAGTCTCCTATGTTGTCACTTTCATATACTAGTGGGAATCTTTCATTATAGAACTTGGCTTGTATATTCCAATGATGGGCTTCCTCAAAATGCCCTAGGTCATCGTGAGCAAGCGAGTTGGATGCACACCCACTAGTTTCTTTTGTTGAGCTTTCATACATTTATAGCTCTAGTGCATCCGTTGCATGGCAATCCCTACTCACTCACATTGATATCTATTGATGAGCATCTCCATAGCCCGTTGATACGCCTAGTTGATGTGAGACTATCTTCTCCCTTTTGTCTTCTCCACAACCACCCTTCTATTCCGCATATAATGCTATATCCATGGCTCACGCTCATGTATTGCGTGAAGATTGAAAAAGTTTGAAGAACATCAAAAGTATGAAACAATTGCTTGGCTTGTCATCGGGGTTGTGCATGATTTAAATATTTTGTGTAGTGAAGATGGAGCATAGCCATACTATATGATTTTGTAGGGATAGCTTTCTTCGGCCATGTTATTTTGAGAAGACATAATTGCTTAGTTAGTATGCTTGAAGTATTATTATTTTTATGTCAATATTAAACTTTTGTCTTGAATCTTATGGATCTGAATATTCTTGCCACAATAAAGAAGAATTACTTGGATAAATATGTTAGGTAGCATTCCACATCAAAAATTCTGTTTTTATCATTTACCTACTCGAGGACGAGCCGGAATTAAGCTTGGGGATGCTGATGCGTCTCCAACATATCTATACTTTTTGATTGTTCCATGCTATTATATTATCAACCTTGGATGTTTTATATGCATTTATATGCTATTTTATATAATTTTTGGGACTAACCTATTAACCCAGAGTCTAGTGTTAGTTTCTTTTTTTTCCTTGTTTTAGAGTATCGCAGAAAAGGAAAATCAAACGGAGTCCAATTGACCTGAAACTTCATGGAACTTATTTTTGGAACGTAAGCAACCCGGGAGACTTGGAGTCCACGTCAAGGAAACTTCGAGGAAGCCACGAGGTAGGGGGCGCGCCCACCCCCTGGGCGCGCCCTCCACCCTCGTGGGCCCCTCGTGGCTCCCTGATGTACTTCTTCCGCCTATATATTTCCATATACCCTAAAATGATCAGAGAGCACAATAGATCGGGAGTTCCGCCGCCAGAAGCCTCTGTAGCCACCAAAAACCAATCTAGACCCGTTCCGGCACCCTGCCAGAGGGGGAATTCCTCTCTAGTGGCCATCTTCATCATCCCGGTGCTCTCCATGACGAGGAGGGAGTAGTTCTCCCTCGGTAGCTATGTGTTTGATCTCTCTCTCTCTCTCTTGTGTTCATGAGGTGTTACAATCTTGATGTATCGCGAGCTTTGCTATTATATTTGGATCCTATGATGTTTTCTCCCCCTCTACTATCTTGTAATGGATTGAGTTTCCCCTTTGAAGTTATCTTATCGGATTGAGTCTTTAAAGATTTGAGAACACTTGATGTATGTCTTGCCGTGCGTATCTGTGGTGACAATGGGATACCACGTGATTCACTTGATGTATGTTTTGGTGATCAACTTGCGGGTTCCGCCCATGAACCTATGCATAGGGGTTGGCACATGTTTTCGTCATGATTCTCCGGTAGAAACTTTGGGGCACTCTTTGAGGTTCTATGTGTTGGTTGAATAGATGAATCTGAGATTGTGTGATGCATATGGTATAATCATACCCACGGATACTTGAGGTGACATTGGAGTATCTAGGTGACATTAGGGTTTTGGTTGATTTGTGTGTTAAGGTGTTATTCTAGTACGAACTCTAGGGCTGTTTGTGACACCTATAGGAATAGCCCAACAGATTGATTGGAAAGAATAACTTTGAGGTGGTTTCGTACCCTACAATAATATATTCGTTTGTTCTCCTCTATTAGTGACTTTGGAGTGACTCTTTGTTGCATGTTGAGGGATAGTTATGTGATCCAATTATGTTATTATTGTTGAGAGGACTTGCACTAGTGAAAGTATGAACCCTAGGCCTTGTTTCAACGCATTGCAATACCGTTTGTGCTCACTTTTATCATTTGCTACCTTGCTGTTTTTATATTTTCAGATTACAAATACCCATATCTACTATCCATATACCACTTGTATCACCATCTCTTCGCCGAACTAGTGCACCTATACAATTTACTATTGTATTGGGTGTGTTGGGGACACAAGAGACTCTTTGTTATTTGGTTGCAGGGTTGCTTGAGAGAGACCATCTTCATCCTACACCTCCTACGGATTGATAAACCTTAGGTCATCCACTTGAGGGAAATTTGCTACTGTCCTACAAACCTCTGCAGTTGGAGGCCCAACAACATCTACAAGAAGGTTGTGTAGTAGACATCATTGAGATCCAAAAAGAGAGAAGAAGCCATCTAGCTACTAACTATGGACCCGTAGGTCTGAGGTGAACTACTCAAACTTCATCGGAGGGGCTATGGTGTTGATGTAGAAGCCCTCCGTGATCGATGCCCCCTCCGGCGGAGCTTCGGAACAGGCCCCAAGATGGGATCTCGTTGATGCAGAAAGTTGCGGCGGTGGAATTAGGGTTTTGGCTCCGTATATGATCGTTTGGGGGTATGTAGGTATATATAGGAGGAAGGAGTACGTCGGTGGAGCAACAGGGGGCCCACGAGGGTGGAGGGCGCGCCTGGGGGGGGGGGGGTAGGCGCGCCCCGTACCTCGTGGCCTCCTCTTTTTTGTCTTGACATAGGGTCCAAGTCTCCTGGGTCTTGTTCATTGAGAAAATCACGTTCCCAAAGGTTTCATTCCGTTTGGACTCCGTTTGATATTCCTTTTCTTCGAAACCCTAAAACAGGCAAAAAACAACAATTCTGGGTTGGGCCTCCGGTTAATAGGTTAGTCCCAAAAATAATATAAAAGTGGATAATAAAGCCCAATAATGTCCAAAACAGTAGATAATATAGCATGGAGCAATCAAAAATTATAGATACGTTGGAGACGTATCAGGCCACATCCGGATTATGAGACCCTTCATGGCCTGTTCGGCTGCCTTGTGAAGCTTGACCAATTGCTTCAGCTGGTCGCTCAAGGGCATTGGGTGTTTGGTCCCAGTATACTGAGAGCAGAACAACTTTTCCGTCGAGCTCCCCTCCTCAGCTCGGTAAAACTCCGCGGCATCCAGTACACTGCGGGGAAGATCTACGAACGCAACTGGAGAGCTCCGAACTCGGGTAAGTAAAAGGAAAGTTTCCCTCACATGCTTGCTTTACATTATGAATGCCTTACCCGTTGCTATCTTCTTCACCGCATCAATATCCTGGAGGGTCTTGTGGGCTTCAGCCTTGGCGCTCCGGGCGCTTTCGAGCGCCTTCACAAGCTCGGACTCTCGCGTCTTAGAGTCAAGCTCCAAGGACTCGTGTTTCTTGGCTAGAGCCTCGAGCTCTTGCTGCACCTCGCCTACTCGGGCTTCTTGCTTTTCCCGCTCAAGGCGCTCCTTGGCCGCTTTGTTTTCGGCCTTGGACAGCGCCTTCTTCAGGGTCGCCACCTTGGTCGTGGCCCCTGGCAAATTCATGATGATCCTATTACTTTACAACCGAACTTCTTTTTAAAGCGTAGACAAGGTATTGCTAACCTTTGCTCTCCTCGAGCTGCCTCTTGGTAAGGCCGAGCTCGTTCTCGGACCGCTCCAGGTCCTGCTTCAGTGCAGAGACCTCCGCAGTACGTGCAACAGCGGCCAGTAGTGAAGCCTGCACATACACATAGACATATTCTGAGTAGACTCCCGAGTCATCATTTGATCCTCTATTCGGCCTTTCTTCTCAAATGCCGAACAGAGCATCAGGGGCTACTATCTATGCGGTAATATTTTCTTATATTTTGATTGCTTACCTCAAAGCCTGTTAGGAGGCTGGCGCAAGCTTCGGTCAGTCCGTTTTTGGCGGACTGAACTTTCTCGATCACCGCACTCATGATAGTGCGTTGCTCTTCGTCGATGGAAGCGCCGCGAAGCGCTTCCAACAAGTTGTCCGGTGCCTCTAGATGGACAGAGGACACCGGCACGGGCGGCTTGCCCCCCTTAACGGGGGATCGCCTACCGGAGTCCAGAACCATCGAAGGTTCCGGCGCAGTGTTCGGCTGGGGGCCGAACTCGGAGCTCGTGGGACTTTTGCTCCCTTTGCGCCCAGGGTCCGGGAGGTCACCTCGAGGCGCCCCCAGGACCACCTCCCCTCAGCTCAGTGCCTTTCGAGACAACACCTCGACGTTGTTCGTAGGGCGATGGGTGGAGGCGGTCGGAAGAGAACCGTTGTTCATATCCGAGGAGTCCAATGGGCCGCTCGACGAATATACGTCGAGATGAGCTCGGGACGGACTGCATAATCATGTTCGGCATGAGGAGAAGCAGTGCAATAAAACATACCATGAATTACTATGGTGTCCAGATACTTATGACTTCGCCAGGGGCTTGACCCTGGGTAGCCACTCGTCGCCGCTGTAGGCAGCCGTCATGGAGCAGTCCGGAGGGAGGGTCCTTCCCTTCTTGGACCCTTCGGCCTCCCCGGTTGGGTCGGCCTTCCTTTTCTTGTCTCCCTCGGCTGGGGGGGGAGAACTTTCCTCCTCCTCCTCCTCGTTTTCATGGGAGGAGTGTGTTGGGGAACGTAGCAGAATTTTAAAATTTTCTACGCATCACCAAGATCAATCTATGGAGTCATCTAGCAATGAGGGAGAGGGGAGTGCATCTACATACCCTTGTAGATCGCGAGCGGAAGCGTTCAAGAGAACGGGGTTGATGGAGTCGTACTCGTCGTGATCCAAATCACCGATGACTTAGCGCCGAACGGACGGCACCTCCGCGTTCAACACACGTACGGTTGGGAGAGACGTCTCCTCCTTCTTGATCCAGCAAGGGGAGAGGAGAGGTTGATGGAGATCCAGCAGCACGACGGCGTGGTGGTGGAAGCAGCGGGATCTCGGCAGGGCTTCGCCAAGCACCAACGAGAGGGAGAGGTGTCACGGGGGGAGAGGGAGGCGCCAGGGACTTGGGTGCGGCTGCCCTCCCTCCCCTCCACTATATATAGGGGGCCTGGGGGGGGCGCCGGCCCCTACAGATCCCATCTAAGGGGAGGGGCGGCGCCCTAGGGCTGGCTTGGCCCCCAAGGCAGGTGGAGGCGCCCCGACCCCCTTAGGGTTTCCAACCCTAGGCGCAAGGGAGGCCCAAGGGGGGCGCACCAGCCCACCAGGGGCTGGTTCCCTTCCCACTTCAGCCCATGAGGCCCTCCGGGATAGGTGGCCCCACCCGATGGACCCCCGGGACCCTTCTGGTGGTCCCGGTACAATACCGATGACCCCCCAAACTTTCCTGGTGGCCGAAACTGGTCTTCCTATATATAAATCTTTACCTCTGGACCATTCTGGAACTCCTCGTGACGTCCAGGATCTCATCCGAGACTCCGAACAACTTTCGGGTTACCGCATACTTATATCTCTACAACCCTAGCATCACCGAACCTTAAGTGTGTAGACCCTACGGGTTCGGGAACCATGCAGACATGACCGAGACAACTCTCCGGTCAATAGCCAACAGCGGGATCTGGATACCCATGTTGACTCCCACATATTCCACGATGATCTCATCGGATGAACCACGATGTCGAGGATTCAATCAATCCCGTATTGAATTCCCTTTGTCAATCGGTATGTTACTTGCCCGAGATTCGATCGTCGGTATCCCAATACCTCATTCAATCTCGTTACCGGCAAGTCACTTTACTCGTTCCGTAATGCATGATCCCATGACCAACTACTTAGTCACACTGAGCTCATTATGATGATGCATTACTGAGTGGGCCCAGAGATACCTCTCCGTCATACGGAGTGACAAAACCCAGTCTCGATTCATGCCAACCCAACAGACACTTTCGGAGATACCTATAGTGCACCTTTATAGTCACCTAGTTACGTTGTGACGTTTGGTACACCCAAAGCACTCCTACGATATCCGGGAGTTGCACAATCTCATGGTCTAAGGAAATGATACTTGACATTCAGAAAAGCTCTAGCAGACGAACTACACGATCTTGTGCTATGCTTAGGATTGGGTCTTGTCCATCACATCATTCTCCTAATGATGTGATCCCGTTATCAATGACATCCAATGTCCATGGTTAGGAAACCGTAACCATCTATTGATCAACAAGCTAGTCAACTAGAGGCTCACTAGGGACATGTTGTGGTCTATGTATTCACACATGTATTACGATTTCTGGATAACACAATTATAGCATGAATAATAGACAATTATCATGAATAAGGAAATATAATAATAACCATTTTATTATTTCCTCTAGGGCATATTTCCAACAGTATCCCACTTGCACTAGAGTCAATATTCTAGTTACATTGTGATGAATAGAACACCCATAGAGTTCTGGTGTTGATCATGTTTTGCTCGAGGAAGAGGTTTAGTCAACGGATCTGCGACATTCAGGTCTATATGCACTTTACAAATATCTATGTCTCCATTTTAAACATTTTCACGAATGGTGTTGAAGCGACGCTTGATATGCCTGGTCTTCCTGTGAAACCTGAGCTCCTTGGCAAGGGCAATAGCTTCAGTGTTGTCACAGAAGAGAGTCATCAGGCCCGACGCATTGGGAATAACTCCTATGTCGGTAATGAACTCCTTCACCCAGATTGCTTCTTGTGCTGCCTCCGAGGCTGCCATGTACTCCGCTTCACATGTAGATCCCGCCACGACGCTTTGCTTGCAACTGCACTAGCTTACTGCCCCACCATTCAAGATATACACGTATCCGGTTTGTGACTTGGAGTCATCCAGATCTGTGTCGAAGCTAGCATCGACATAACCCTTTACGATGAGCTCTTCGTCACCTCCATAAACGAGAAACATATCCTTAGTCCTTTTCAGGTATTTCAGGATATTCTTGACCGCTGTCCAGTGTTCCATGCTGGGATTACTTTGGTACCTTCCTACCAAACTTACGGCAAGGTTTACATCAGGTCTGGTACACAGCATGGCATACATAATAGACCCTATGGCCAAGGCATAGGGGACGACATTCATCTTTTCTCTATCTTCTGCCGTGGTCGGGTATTGAGCCGTGCTCAATCTTGTACCTTGCAACACAGGCAAGAACCCCTTCTTTAACTGATCCATATTGAACTTCTTCAATATCTTGTCAAGGTAAGTACTCTGTGAAAGACCAATGAGGCGTCTCGATCTATCTCTATAGATCTTGATGCCTAATATATAAGCAGCTTCTCCAAGATCCTTCATTGAAAAACACTTGTTCAAGTAGGCCTTTATGCTTTCCAAGAATTCTATATCATTTCCCATCAATAGTATGTCATCCACATACAATATGAGAAATGCTACAGAGCTCCCACTCATTTTCTTGTAAACACAGGCTTCTCCATAAGTCTGCGTAAACCCAAACGCTTTGATCATCTCATCAAATTGAATGTTCCAACTCCAAGATGCTTGCACCATCCCATAGATTGAGCGTTGGAGCTTGCACACCTTGTCAGCATTCTTAGGATTGACAAAACCTTCCGGCTGCATCATATACAATTCTTCCATAAGGAAACCATTAAGGAATGCCGTTTTGACGTTCATTTGCCATATCTCATAATCATAGAATGCGACGATTGCTAACATGATTCGGACGGACTTCAGCTTCGCTACAGGTGAGAAAGTCTCATCGTAGTCAACCCCTTGAACTTGTCGATAACCCTTGGCGACAAGCCGAGCCTTATAGATGGTTACTGTCGGTGTCAAAACCGGCGGATCTTGGGTAGGGGGTCCCGAACTGTGCGTCTAGGCTGGATGGTAACAGGAGGCAAGGGACACGAAGTTTTACCCAGGTTCGGGCCCTCTCGATGGAGGTAAAACCCTACGTCCTGCTTGATTAATATTGATGATATGGGTAGTACAAGAGTAGATCTACCACGAGATCGAGGAGGCTAAACCCTAGAAGCTAGCCTATGGTATGATTGTTGATGTGTATGTTGTCCTACGGACTAAAACCCTCCGGTTTATATAGATACCGGGTAGGGTTAGGGTTACATAGAGTCAGTTACAATGGTAGGAGTTCTTCATATCCGTATCGCCAAGATTGCCTTCCATGCCAAGGAAAGTCCCTTCCGGACATAGGACGGAGTCTTCAATCTTGTATCTTCATAGTCCAGGAGTCTGGCTGAAGGTATAGTCCGGCTATCCGAACACCCCCTAATCCAGGACTCCCTCAGTAGCCCCTGAACCAGGCTTCAATGACGAGGAGTCCGGCGCGCAGATTGTCTTCGGCATTGCAAGGCGGGTTCCTCCTCCAAGTACTTCATAGAAGATTTTGAACACAAAGATAGTGTCCGGCTCTGCAAAATAAGTTTCCACATATTGCCATAGAGAGAATAATATTTACACAAATCTAATCTGCTGACGTATTCCGTAGTGTGACACACCACGGCCAAGCCTTTATCCGAGTCGTTTCATTATCCCTCCTCAGCGCGTCATGCGAGGCGGTTTCCTTGGCAAGTCTTGTTAAAGCAGAGATCGTGTCCCCTTATTCCGGGATTCTCATCAATACGGGCGTGGGTAACCCAACCGCGCCATTGATTACGGTGCTTGGGAGATAAGCGAGTTTTACCAGGCTGGTGGGGACATGTAGTTGCGTCCACCCATATAAGGGGATAAGGATCCACCTTTTCACCTACGCCTTCTTCCTCCTTCGCCTATCCATTCTTGCGCACTTGAGCTCCAGCGCCCAAGTCCGCACTCCCCACCTCAACCTTCTCCAGCCATGTCCGGAGCGGGAGGCAAGTGGATGGTCTCCTCCGTCACGGAGGGACACATCAAAAAGCTGAGGAAGGCCGGATACCTGTCTAACGACATCGCGTACCGGCTTCCCGAAAAGGGGCAGCTCATCCCCACCCCTAGGCCCCATGAGAGGGTGGTGTTCCTCCCCCATTTCCTCCGCGGACTGGGCTTTCCTCTCCACCCATTTGTCCGGGGGCTCATGTTCTACTACGGCCTGGATTTCCACGATCTGGCCCCGAACTTTGTCCTCAACATCTCGGCGTTTATCGTCGTGTGCGATGCTTTCCTCCGCCTCCGCCCCCATTTCGGCCTATGGCTCAAGACCTTCGATGTCAAGCCGAAGGTGGTGCGTGGCAACCAGGCGGAGTGCGGAGGCACCATGGTGGGCAAGATGCCCAACGTCTTATGGCTCGAGGGCTCCTTTGTGGAGACCCTGAAGGGGTGGCAATCGGGGTGGTTTTACATCACCGAGCCGCGCGACCCTAAGTGGGTCACAGCCCCCTAGTTCCGGTCCGGACCCCCAACACGGCTCACGTCCTGGAAAGAGACGGGCCTATTGTGGGTAACCAAAAGGAGGTGACCGGACTGCAAACATGCATCCAATCCCTGGTGGACAAGCAGCTCAGGCTCGTCAACGTAGTCCAGGTTATGCTCATCCGCCTGAGCCTCCCGTGTCAACAACGGGCCTTCAATCTGTGGGAGTTCAATCCGGCGCAGCACCGAACTCTGAGCAGGCTCTTCGATACGACGTACGAAGATGCCTGGAAGGTGCTTTTCAAGGATGCCGATGCTCCCGCATCCGCTACCGAGGATCGCGGATTCAGCACACAGCGTCACGCTAGCGCGGTAAGTTTTTTTGTACCTTTTACAGGGCACTAGTTTTTCATAGTTTAACTCTGTGCGGGATCTAAGCTCCCTTACCTTTGACAAGATTGGCAGGCGAAGTCCGGATAGATCGACTGTCCGGCACCTTTGCCCGAAGACCCAGCCGATGCCCACTTGGCGAAGCTGCTGGTTCCGGCACCCTATGTGGTGCCGGAGAAGAAGGCCAAGAAGAAGGCCACGGGGACTCGAAAGAGTGCCCGACGTCCGGAGGTGTCGGATTCATCATTCGACGAATCCAAGACGCACTCCTCCCACGAAGACGAGGAGGAGGAAGAAGAGTCCTCTCCCCCTCCAGCGGGGGAAGGGAAGAAAAGGAAGGCCGCCCCAACTGGGGAGGCCGAAGGGTCCAAGAAGGGGAGAACCCTTCCTTCAGAATACTCCATCGATGCTGACGATGGCAGAGAGGAGTGGGTGCCCAGGGCTAAGCCCCTGGCCAAATCGTAAGTATTCGGATACCAGAGTGATTCATAGTATTCGTCTATTGTATAGCTTTCCCTTATGTCGAATATGTTTATGCAACCCACCCAAAGACCGGCCCGACGCGTCATCGAGCGGCTCACTGGACTCTTCGGACGTGAACTCGCTGCCGACGGCTTCCTCCCCCCGCCCTACGGACGACACCGAAGTGTTGTCCCAACAGGTTCCAATCCGGGAGGAGGTGGTCCTGGAGGCGCCGCAAGGCGACCTCCCGGACTCCAGGAGTAAAGGGGATGAAACCCCCCAGGGCTCCAAGTCCGGCTCTAGGCCGGACACCGCTCCGGAACCTTCAAAGGTTCCAGAGTCCGGCGGGCGACCTCCTTCCAAGAGGAGCCAGCCCACTGTGCCGGCGACTCCCGTCCAACCGGAGGCGCCGGACAATCTGTTGGAGGCGCTCCAAGGCGCCTTCATCGATGAGGGGCACTGCACTATTATGAGTGCGGTGATCCAGAAGGTTCAGTCCGCCAAGAGCGGACTGACTGAAGCTTGTACTAGCCTTTTAACAGGCTTTGAGGTAAGTAAAGAATGTGTAAATAATATTACCGCATAGACAATAGCCCCTAATGCTCTGTTTGGCGTCCGGGAAGAAAAGCCGAATGGAGGATCAAATAAAATTCGCAGGAGTCTAACAAAAAGGAGTCAATATGCGTGTGCAGGCTTCCCTGCTTGCGTCCGCCGCACTGACTACGGAAGTGGACACGCTAAAGCAAAACCTCGAGCGGTCCGAGCAAGAGCTCGGGTGTGCCAAGAAGCAGCTCGAGGACAATGAAGGTAAGAAATACCCTGTTTAAATATATATATATATATAAAAGGTGCAATTGCAAAAAATGACAGCACTGTCGTGGCTATTGTAGGGGCCACGTCTGAGGTGGCGACCCTTAAGCAAGCGCTGGACGAGGCCGAGAAGAGGGCGGCCACGGAGCGCACCGAGCGGGAGAAGTGTGAGGCCGAGGTTGGCAAGGTGCGGCAAGAGCTCCAGGCTCTCATGGAAAAACATGAGAGTTTGGAGCTTGACTCAAAGACGTGAGCGTCCGAGCTCGCGGTGGCTATTGAAAATGCCAAGTCTGCCAAGGCCGAATCCTAGAAGACCCTCCAAGAGTTGGATGAGGTGAAGAAGATAGCGGCGGGTAAGGCATTCTTTATGCAAAGCAAACACATAAACGTGAGTTACTTGTTACTTACCCGATTCCGGAGCTCTCCAGGAGCGTTCGCAGACCTTCCCCGGAGTGTGTCTGATGCCGCCGCATTCTATCGAGCCGAGGAGGGCAGCTCGACGGAGAAGGTGTTCTGGTCTCAGTATGCTGAGGCCGGACACCCCGTGCCTCTGAGCGACCAGCTGAAGCAACTGGTCGAGCTCCACAAGGCGGCCGAACAGGCCATGAAGGGCCTCATAGTTCGGCTGTGGCCTGGAGAGGCTTAGCCTGGGAGCTATTTCGGGCTGGTGCGGTGGCTGGTGGAGGCCTGTCCAAGGCTTGAAGTCGTCAAGCGCTCCGTCTGCATTGAAGGTGCCCGTAGGGCCTTTGCCCGTGCTAAGGTGCACTGGGGCAAGCTGGATGCTGAGAAGCTTGTGAAGGACGGGCCGCCGGCGGGGAAAGAGCATCGCAAGCCTGAAAATTATTATAAGGATGTTTTGAAGGGTGTCTGCCTTGTGGCGGATGAATGTTCCAGAGATGTAATTTTTGAGTAAAACTCGCTCGTTTTGTCCCGTGCGCTGAAAACTTGTTCATATGCACTAAGCAATGCTGTTTGAATTTAAAATATTACCTTCTGTGCGGCTGTTTATCAATTCTGAGAGATGGCAAGTCGTCGGCTTCTGCCCCCGTGCCGCTAGTGCTGGGGTGTTCGGGGATAAACCTGAGCGCTCTTTTTCCCATGCTTGGGTCCTTTGAGGGAGGCGCTCAGCCCAACGAACAAGGCAATCAGACTATAATGCGTGAACACTCTCACTTAGCCATAGAATTCTATAATTTTAAATTTTGGCGAAGCCCCTGGTATTCGGAAGACCGAGTTCGGGGCGCTATCCACGCCTTGGCCGGACAGAGCCGGCTCCTCGCCCTAAGCGGCATAAGTCGTTAAGGACTCGAAAAACCTCTCGAACAGCGACCAGCTCTCGCTTCATCATGACAATCAGTTTTAGCTTTCTCCACTGAGGTGCTCAACCCAGCTCAACCGGGGCACAATCGCAGTGGTTCTCCTAGTGCTACCTTAGCCGATATAGTGGAATGTAAGGCACCAAAACATAGGAGCCGGGCAAACCCAACTATTGACCCAAGACATGATTCGGAGCCGATGCATATAATGCTATAAGTTCGGGGTGCCGCACTTGTTAAAGTGTTCGGACTTCTCACACCATA
Organism: Triticum urartu; assembly: GCF_056163025.1. Taxonomy (NCBI): domain Eukaryota; kingdom Viridiplantae; phylum Streptophyta; class Magnoliopsida; order Poales; family Poaceae; genus Triticum; species Triticum urartu. Next base: position 88,996,390 of record NC_141874.1, read on the forward strand.
TTGAGGGGTGCTAAAGCCCCTGTCGTATTTTGGCCGTACCAAAGTGTACGGGTGCAACATGTCGTTAAGGAACATATATAAATATAAAAAGGTAATGCAAAAATAGACAAAAGCTATGCATTGTTTATTAAAGAGGGCTGCGATCAAGGCAGAACGATACAACTAATGTGATAAGCGAAAGGTTGGACTATTTAGCATGTCTGCTCTAGGGGCAAGCTGCGGAATAATATGCGAAACAGGTATACTGCTCGTGATAGAGACCACCTGGGAGTTCCATAATGCAGCATGGCTTGTCTGCTTCCCTGGTTCTTGCATCGTTTGTGCGGCAATTGAACTGCCGAACAAGCCTTCCGAAGAGTGGAGTCCTGAAAGTAAGAGAAAATTAAAAAATCGGCAGCCCCTGGTACGGTTGAAGCCATGTTTTGGGCGTGCTGTGATGGTGTCCCTCCCCCTGTGCCCATGGTATCTCTGGAGCATAGTTATGTACGCGAAGTACTAGCGTCGCCTTTTTGCGAGGGTTGGGGTTGGGGCCGCATTGCTACGCCTGCTCGAATCATGCCAGGTGGTCTTGCTGTAGGTTACTCTGGGCGTGCTTGCCGGTGTCCGGTCGTTTAGTGGCCGGACTGGAGGACTGCCTGGAGAGGCCGCTTTGTACTTCCGTTGCAAGGGCCGCCGTGTGCTCCTCCGTTCGAAGGGAGCGTTCGGTGTTTCCATTGACCGTAATTACTCCTCGAGGGCCTGGCATCTTGAGCTTAAGGTATGCGTAATGCGGTACCGCATTGAACTTAGCGAATGCGGTTCGCCCGAGCAGTGCGTGATAACCACTGCGAAACGGGACTATGTCGAAGATTAACTCCTCGCTTCAGAAATTATCTGGAGATCCGAAGACCACTTCAAGTGTGACTGAGCCTGTACAGTTGGACTCTACACCTGGTATTACACCTTTAAAGGTCGTTTTGGTGGGCTTAATCCTCGAGGGATCTATGCCCATTTTCCGCACTATATCCTGGTAAAGCAGGTTCAGGCTGCTACTGCCGTCCATAAGGAATCTAGTGAGATGAAATCCGTCAATAATTGGGTCTAGAACCAATGCGGCGAATCCGCCGTGACGGGTGCTAGTGGGATGGTCCCTTCGATCAAAGGTGATTGGGCAGGAGGACCATGGGTTGAACTTTGGGGCGACTGGCTCTATCGCGTGTACGTCCCTTAACGCGCGCTTCCGCTCCCTCTTGGGGATGTGGGTTGCGTATATCATGTTCACCGTCCGCACTTGTGGGGGGAAACCCTTCTGCCCTCTGTTGTTCGGCGGCCGGGGCTCCTCGTCGTCATTGCTATGCAGCCCCTTGTCTTCATTTTCGGCATTTAACTTGCCTGCCTGCTTGAACACCCAACAATCCCTGTTGGTGTGATTGGCCGGCTTTTCGGGGGTGCCATGTATCTGGCACGAGCGGTCGAGTATTCGGTCCAAACTAGACGGGCCCCTAGGATTCCTTTTGAATGGCTTTTTCCGCTGACCGGATTTAGAGCCTCTGAATCCGGCATTAACTGCCGTATCCTCTGCATTGTCGCCGTTAATGCGGCGCTTCTGCTTGTTGCGACGCGACCTGCCACTACTGTCCCTGGTGTCTGAATTACCAGGGTTCTTGGTCATATTGTTGCTACGAGCAAGCCAGCTGTCTTCTCCCGCGCAAAAGCGGGTCATGAGTGTCATGAGTGCTGCCATAGATTTCGGCTTTTCCTGACCAAGGTGCCGGGCCAGCCACTCGTCACGGATATTGTGCTTGAAGGCTGCTAGGGCCTCGGCGTCCGGACAATCGACTATTTGATTTTTCTTTGTTAGGAACCGTGTCCAGAATTGCCTGGCCGATTCCTCTGGCTGCTGAATTACGTGACTTAGGTCATCGGCGTCTGGGAGTCGCACGTAAGTGCCCTGGAAATTGTCGAGGAATGCGGCTTCCAGGTCCTCCCAACAGCTGATTGATCCTGTTGGCAAGCTGTTAAGCCAATGCCGAGCTGGTCCTTTAAGCTTGAGTGGGAGGTATTTGATGGCATGGAAATCATCACCGCGGGCCATGTGGATATGAAGGAGATAATCCTCGATCCATACCACAGGATCTGTTGTGCCATCATATGATTCGATGTTTACGGGTTTGAAACCCTCGGGGATTTGATGATCCATTATTTCGTCTGTAAAGCAGAGTGGGTGTGCGGTGCCTCTGTACTAGGCTATATCATGACATAGCTCCAGTGAGCCTTGTCTACAGTGTTCGGCCCTGCCGAATTTGTGGCCGGCGTGATGGATGCCGTCTTGAGTCGTGGGGCACCCACGCGATCCGTAGATCGATCTTGTTTGCCTTGCCTTGTCCTCCAACATGTCTCGTAAGTCCGGCGCATATTCCCGTGCCTTGGTACGGGGTGCGGCTTGAGTGGAGGGCCGAGAGGCCTCTCTGTCGCGGCCACGAGGTGGCCGGTCGGCCGCATCAAGTGCTTCCTCCTCTAATTGGGGTAGCAACCTGCGCTTTGGGTAGCTCTTGGAGGGGCGTTCGAGTTTATGCTCTTCGGCCGCGAGGACTTCAGTCCATCTGTCGACTAGCAAATCTTGATCAGCTTTAAGCTGTTGCTGTTTTTTCTTGAGGCTTCTTGCCGTGGCTATAAGCCTGCGTTGAAAACGTTCTTGCTCGACGGGATCCTCTGGCACGACAAATTCGTCGTCGTCGAGGCTTGCCTCGTCTTCGGAGGGCGGCATATAATTATCGTCCTCGACCTCTCTGTCTGCTGCTCTCTCATGAGGGCTGGTTTCTCGATCCTCCTGTGCTAAATCTTGCTGGAGGGGGTTTTCTTTGGCACTTTCTGGAGTATTATTATCTCCCATGCTGGAATCACCGTATTTGTTTTGGCGGGATTTTGAGCGGCGCCGCTGAAGCCGGCGCTTAGGCTGTTTCTTGGAGGGGTCATTCTCCGCTGTTCCATCGTCCTCTCCCTCTTTTGGGGTGTCCACCATGTATATTTCATACGACGAGGTGGCTTTCCAGGGCCTAGTAGGCGTTGGTTCTTCATCATCTCCTTCATCGGTGTCCATACCGTCGATGTCTTCCGAGTCGAAATCGAGCATGTCGGTTAAGTCGTCGACAGTGGCTACAAAGTGGGTGGTGGGTGGGCTTTGAATTTCTTCATCGTCCGTACCCCAACCTCGCTGACCGTAGTCCGGCCAGGGCTCTCCTGATAAAGAGAGAGACTTCAATGACTTCAGGATATCGCCGAAAGGCGAGTGCTGAAAGATGTCCGCGGCAGTAAACTCCATGATCGGCGCCCAATCGGATTCGATTGGCAGGGGCGCGGAGTGTTCAGAGTCCGGAGAGGAGTCCGGTTCCTTGGAGTCATGAGTCTCGCGGAGTGCGGGGCTGGTGTTCGGCTCAATCGCCGTTGGGATCGCAGCCCCCGAGGCGGCGTCCAACCGCCCATCCTCGATCGGCGCAGTTGGCTCCTAATTAAGGATCGGAGCCGATGCGGGTGCAGCCTCCAGGGCACTGTTCGGCGGCAGAGCTAGGTCATGCTCGTCGGGACAGTGCGGCGCGCTCAGCAGTGGCTCGAATCCGTCGAAGATCAAGTCCCCACGGATGTCAGCCGTGTAGTTTAAACTTCCGAATCTGACCTGACGGCCAGGGGCGTAGCTTTCAATCTGCTCCAGATGGCCAAGTGAATTGGCCCGCAGTGCGAAGCCGCCGAAGACGAAGATCTTTCCGGGGAGGAAGGTCTCACCCTGGACTGCATCGCTATTGATGATTGTTGGAGCCATCGAGCCTGACAGCGATGACACAGAGGAACTCTCAATGAAAGCACCAATGTCGGTGTCAAAACCGGCGGATCTCGGGTAGGGGGTCCCGAACTGTGCGTCTAGGCTGGATGGTAACAGGAGGCAAGGGACACGAAGTTTTACCCAGGTTCGGGCCCTCTCGATGGAGGTAAAACCCTACGTCCTGCTTGATTAATATTGATGATATGGGTAGTACAAGAGTAGATCTACCACGAGATCGAGGAGGCTAAACCCTAGAAGCTAGCCTATGGTATGATTGTTGATGTGTATGTTGTCCTATGGACTAAAACCCTCCGGTTTATATAGACACCGGGTAGGGTTAGGGTTACATAGAGTCGGTTACAATGGTAGGAGATCTTCATATCCGTATCGCCAAGCTTGCCTTCCACGCCAAGGAAAGTCCCTTCCGGACACGGGATGGAGTCTTCAATCTTGTATCTTCATAGTCCAGGAGTCCGGCTGAAGGTATAGTCCAGCTATCCGAACACCCCCTAATCCAGGACTCCCTCAGTTACATTACCATCCACGTCTGTCTTCTTCTTCTTAATGATCCATTTATTTTATATGGCTCGCCGATCATCGGGCAAGTCAGTCAAAGTCCATACTTCGTTTTCATACATGGATCCTATCTCGGATTTCATGGCTTCCAGCCATTTGTCAGAATCTGGGCCCGTCATCGCTTCTTCATAGTTTGAAGGTTCACCGTTGTCCAACAACATGATTTCTAGGACAGGGTTGCCGTACCACTCTGGTGCGAAACGTGTCCTTGTGGACCTACGAAGTTCAGTAGCAACTTGATTTGAAGTTTCATGATCATCATCATTAACTTCCTCTCTAGTCGGTGCAGGCACCTCAGGAACATTTTCTTGAGCTGCGCCACTCTCCGGTTCAAGAGGAAATACTTCATCAAGTTCCACTTTCCTCCCACTTACTTCTTTCGAGAGAAACTCTTTCTCTAGAAAGGATCCATTCTTGGCAACAAAGATCTTGCCTTCGGATCAGAGGTAGAAGGTATACGTACCCAATAGTTTCTTTAGGGTATCCTATGAAGACGCATTTTCCGGTTTGGGTTCGAGCTTTTCAGGTTGAAGTTTCTTTACGTAAGCATCGCATCCCCAAACTTTTAGAAATGATAGCTTAGGTTTCTTCCCAAACCTTAATTCATACGGTGTCGTCTCAATGGATTTCGACGGAGCCCTATTTAAAGTGAATGCGGCAGTCTCTAAAGCATAGCCCCAAAATGACAGCGGCAGATCGGTAAGAGACATCATAGATCGCACCATATCTAATATAGTGCGATTACGACATTCGGACACACCATTACGCTGAGGTGTTCTAGGCGGCGTGAGTTGTGAAACTATTCCACATTTCCTTAAGTGCGTGCCAAATTCGTGACTCAAATATTCTCCCCCACGATCTGATCGCAAGAACTTGATTTTCCTGTCATGTTGATTCTCAACCTCACTCTGAAATTCCTTGAACTTTTCAAAGGTCTCAGACTTGTGTTTCATTAAGTAGACATACCCATATCTACTTCAGTCATCATTGAGGGTGAGAACATAACGATAGCCACTGCGAGCCTCAACACTCATTGGACCGCACACATCAGTATGTATGATTTCGAATAAGTTGGTTGCTCGCTCCATTGTTCCGGAGAACGGAGTCTTGGTCATCTTGCCCATGAGGCATGGTTCGCACGTGTCAAATGATTCATAATCAAGAGACTCCAAAAGTCCATCTGCATGGAGTTTCTTCATGCGTTTGACACCGATGTGACCAAGGCGGCAGTGCCACAAGTATGTGGGACTATCATTATCAACCTTACATCTTTTGGTATTCACACTATGAATATGTGTAACATCACGTTTGAGATTAAATAAGAATAAACCATTGACCAGCGGGGCATGACCATAAAACATATCTCTCATATAAATAGAACAACCAATATTCTCAGATTTAAATGAGTAGCCATCTCGTATTAAACGAGATCCTGATACAATGTTCATGCTCAAAGCTGGCACTAAATAACAATTATTGAGGTTTAAAACTAATCTCATAGGTAAATGCAGAGGTAGCGTGCCGACGGTGATCACATCGACCTTGGAACCATTCCGACGCGCATCATCACCTCGTCCTTCGCCAGTCTCCGCTTATTCCGCAGCTCCTGTTTTGAGTTACAAATATGAGCAACCGCACCGGTATCAAATACCCAGGAGCTACTACGAGTACTGGTAAGGTACACATCAATAACATGTATATCACATATACCTTTGGTGTTGCCGGCCTTCTTGTCCGCCAAGTACTTGGGGCAGTTCCGCTTCCAGTGACCACTTCCCTTGCAATAAAAACACTCAGTCTCGGGCTTGGGTCCATTCTTTGGCTTCTTCCCGGCAGCTTGCTTACCGGGCGCGGCAACTCCCTTGCCGTCCTTTTTGAAGTTCTTTTTACCCTTGCCTTTCTTGAATTTAGTGGTTTTATTCACCATCAACACTTGATGTTCCTTTTTGATTTCCACCTCCGCTGATTTCAGCATTGAATATACCTCAGGAATGGTCTTTTCCATCCCCTGCATATTGAAGTTCATCACAAAGCTCTTGTAGCTAGGTGGGAGTGATTGAAGGATTCTGTCAACGACCGCATCATCCGGGAGATAACTCCAAGCTGAGACAAGCGGTTGTGCAACCCAGACATTTTGAGTATGTGCTCGCTGACGGAACTATTCTCCTCCATCTTACAACTGTACAATTTGTCGGAGACTTCATATGTCTCGACCCGGGCATGAGCTTGGAAAACCGTTTTTAGCTCTTGGAACATCTCATATGCTCCGTGTTGCTCAAAACGCTTCTGGAGCCCCGGTTCTAAGCTGTAAAGCATGCCGCACTGAACTAGGGAGTAATCATCAACACGGGACTGCCAAGCGTTCATAACGTCTTGGTTTGCTGGGGGTGGTGCTTCACCTAGCGGTGCTTCAATGACATATGCTTTCTTGGCAGCTATGAGGATAATCCTCAAGTTCCGGACCCAGTCCGTATAGTTGCTACCATCGTCTTTCAGCTTGGCTTTCTCAAGGAACGCGTTGAAGTTGAGGACAACATTAGTGTGGGCCATTTAATCTACAAGACATATTGTAAAGATTTTAGACTAAGTTCATGATAATTAAGTTCATCTAATCAAATTATTTAATGAACTCCCACTCAGATAGACATCCCTCTAGTCATCTAAGTGATACATGATCCGATTCAACTAGGCCGTGTCCGATCATCACGTGAGACGGACTAGTCATCATCGGTGAACATCTTCATGTTGATCGTATCTTCCATACGACTCATGTTCGACCTTTCGGTCTTCCGTGTTCCGAGGCCATGACTGTACATGCTAGGCTCGTCAAGTCAACCTAAGTGTGTTGCGTGTGTAAATCTGGCTTACACCCGTTGTATGCGAACATTAGAACCTATCACACCCGATCATCACGTGGTGCTTCGGAACAACGGACCTTAGCAATGGTGAACGGTTAGGGGGAACACTTTCTTGAAATTATTGCGAGGGATCATCTTATTTATGCTACCATCGTACTAAGCAAATAAGATGTAAAAACATGATAAACATCACATGCAATCAAATAGTGACATGATATGGCCAATATCATTTTGCTCCTTTTGATCTCCATCTTCGAGGAGCCACGATCATCGTCGTCACCGGCATGACACCATGATCTCCATCATCGTGTCTTCATGAAGTTGTCTCGTCAACTATTATTTCTACTATTATGGCTAACGGTTAGCGATAAAGTAAAGTAATTACATGACGTATAAGTTGACACGCAGGTCATAAATAAATTAAGACAACTCCTGTGGCTCCTGCCGATTGTCATACTCATCGACATGCAAGTCGTGATTCCTATTACAAGAACATGATCAATCTCATACATCACATATATCATTCATCACATCCTTTTGGCCATATCACATCACACGGCATATGCTGCAAAAACAAGTTAGACGTCCTCTAATTGTTGTTGCAAGTTTTTACGTGGCTGCTATAGGTTTCTACCAAGAACGTTTCTTACCTACGCCAAAACCACAACGTGATATGCCAATTTCTATTTATCCTTCATAAGGACCCTTTTCATCGAATCCGATCCGACTAAAGTGGGAGAGACAGACACCCGCTAGCCACCTTATGCAACTAGTGCATGTCAGTCGGTGGAACCAGTCTCACGTAAGCGTATGTGTAAGGTCGGTCCGGGCCGCTTCATCCCACGATGCCGCCGAATGAAGATAAGACTAGTAACAACAAGTAAATTGACAAAATCAACGCCCACAACAACTTGTGTTCTACTCGTGCATAGAAACTACACATATACCTAGCTCATGATGCCACTGTTGGGGAACATAGCAAAATTTTAAAATTTTCTACGCATCACCAAGATCAATCTATGGAGTCATCTAGCAACGAGGGAGAGGGGAGTGCATCTACATACCTGTAACACCCTCGATGCGACTATATCTCCCACGTGTCGAGGCACGACTTAGAGGCATAATCGCATTGAAGGCATATGTCGCAAGTGAGGTAATCTTCACACAACCCATGTAATACATAAGGGAAAGAGATACATAGTTGGCTTACAATCGCCACTTCACACAAATACATGAATAAAGCATTACATCAACCAAATACAAACAGGGTCCGACTACGGAACCAAAATAAAAGAATAACCCCAAATGCGACAAAGGCCCCCGATCGACCCCAACTGGGCTCCACTACTGATCAACTAAAACGAAACAACACAATGACAAGATCTTCATCGAGCTCCTCCTGAGCTTGGTTGCATCATCTGCACGGACTCATCGGCACCTGCAAGCTGGTTTTGGAAGTATCTGTGAGCCACAGGGACTCAGCAATCTCGCACCCTCGCTATCAAGACTATATAAGCTTATGGGTAAGGTAAAAGGTATGAGGTGGAGCTGCAGCAAGCGACTAGCATATATGGTGGCTAACATACGCAAATGAGAGCGAGAAGAGAAGGCAAGCACGGTCGATAAAAGTATGATCAAGAAGTGATCCTATAGCAACCTACGTCAAGCATAACTCCAACAACCGTGTTCACTTCCCGGACACCGCCGGAAAGAGACCATCACGGTTACACACGCTATTGATTCATTTTAATTAAGGTCAAGTTCAGGTTTTCTACAACCGGACGTTAACAAATTCCCATCTGCCCATAACCGCGGGCACGGCTTTCGAAAGTTCAAATCCCTGCAGGGGTGTCCCAACTTAGCCCATCACAAGCTCTCACGGTCAACGAAGGAATAGACCTCCACCCGAGACGTTCCGATCAGACTCGGTATCCCGGTACTCCAAGACATCCTCGACAATGGTAAAACAAGTCCAGCAAGACCACCCGATGCGCCGACATCCCGATAGGAGCTGCACATATCTCGTTCTCAGGGCACACCGGATAAGCTAAGCGTACGGGAGCCAACGTAACCCAAGTTGCCAAGGGACGGCCCCGCACGGTGCTCTGGGTTGGACCAACACTTAGACAAGCACTGGCCCAGGGGGGGGGTTAAAATAAAGATGACCCTTGGGCGCGCGACCCCCAAGGGAAAAGAAAAGGCTGGGTGGCAAATGGTAAAACCAAGGTTGGGCCTTGCCGGAGGAGTTTTATTCAAAGCGAACTGTCAAGGGGTTCCCATTATAACCCAACCGTGTAAGGAATGCAAAATCCGGGAACATAACACCGATATGACGGAAACTAGGGCGGCAAGAGTGGAACAAAACACCAGGCATAAGGCCGAGCCTTCCACCCTTTGCCAAGTATATATATGCATTAATTAAATAAGATATATTGTGATATCCCAACAAGTAAATAAAAGTCCCGACAAGGAACAACATCTCCATGTTCCAACATGGAACAAACTTCAATCTTCACCTGCAACTAACAATGCTATAAGAGGGGCTGAGCAAAGCGGTAACATAGCCAATCAACGGTTTGCTAGGACATGGTGGGTTAGAGGTTCAACATGGCAATTTGGGAGGCTGACAAGCAAAAGGTAGGCATCGTAGCATTGGCATAGCAAAAGAGCGAGCATCTAGCATAGCAAAGATAGTAGTGATTTCAAGGGTGTGGTCATCTTGCCTGAAATCCCGCAAGGAAGAAGAACGAGTCCATGAAGAAGACAAACGGAACGTAGACGAACGGGTCCTCACAAACTCGACGTTAACGGAACCAACCCGAAGAAGCAACACCGGAAAAGAGCAAACAACAAAGTAAACAACCACCACATAATCATGGCAGGATGCACAATCAAGTATGATGCATGTCCGGTTTAAGTATGCATGGCATGGCAAAGTGCACAAGCAGTCCTACAAATTAAGTGGAGCTCAATATGCATTGGGATGCATATTGACAAAACACCACATCAATTATTTAGTTCTCTCGTTTTTATGTACCCAACAATATTAAATGTTATTAAACATGGCAAGAGGGTGAAGCAAATGAAAACTACCCAACTAGTCAAGTTTAAATGAGGCCGGAAACAACGAACAACAATTCCGGAAAATCCTCATATGCATAATTTAAGGTTTGGTACTGTTCTGCCCTAAACATAATTTTAGAGTTGTTAAACATGCAAGATGAGTGCACCATGATAAACTAGGCAAAATTCTACCCCAAAAACATATAAAGTTTATTAAAATCCGAGTTACGGTTAATTAGTTATGAAATAAATCATTTTAACATGGCATAGGAGCAAATTAATGCAAACAACATTTTTAACATTTTAAACATGGATGAAAGTTGGATATTATTAATCTACACAAAATTCTGAGCAAGTTTCATATATAAAACATTTAAATCGGATGCACGGTTAGTGAGTTTTTAAATGCATGAACTAGGGGGACTAATCTGCAAAACTGGCAATCTCTGGATAAATGGGCAAAATCGTTCCGCAGGAAAAAAACATGAATCGGGCCGAATCTGAACAGTGCACTGGGCAGCCCAACAAGAGTAAAAAAAAACAAGAGGAGGGGGCGCTGGGGTCGGCTCACCCAGGGCCTGGCCCAGTCGGTGGAGGAGGAAGCAGGCCGAGGCGGGGGCGGCGCGCTGGGCCTTGGCGCCATCGTGGCGGCCCACGCGCGGGACGACGGAGGACGAAGCGGGCCGGAGGGGCAGGCCAGCTGGGCCTGGATGCGGGGCCCACGCGGAAGGAGGCGGAGGCGGTCAACGGAGCGCTCGTCTCCCTCCATCCCGATCGGATCGGGGAGGCAGGGTCGGCGGCGCCCGATGGTCAACGGCGAAGCGGATCGGGGCTCTCCCGATCCCGTCCAGCGGCGGCGGCGTGAAGGAGCTCCGGCGAGGCAGTGAGGCAAAGGAGCACCGGATCTGGCGGGGCTCGGCTCCCCGGGGCCGGATCTGGCCATGACGAGACGGCGGCGCTAGGGATGCGGGATCCGGCGAGGAACGAGGTCGGCGAGCCCACGACGACCCTGACGAGGCGGCGGGGTGAAGCTCCGGTGGCGCGCAGAGCGAGGATGGCCGGCGACGAGGCAAGGTGCGGGACGCGGCGACGAACTCCAGGTGACGGGGACGAGCGGGAAGGAGCTCGGGGCAGATCTGGCCCGATGCGGCCCCTGGCGGGCTCCCGATGGGCTCCGGTGGCCCGCGGCGAAGTGGGGCGGCGCGCAGGCTGAGGTGGCGGGCGCCGATTGGGTGAGGGCGGCGATGTGATGACGTGGCGGCATGCTATTGGCCGGAGCGACGTGGCTAGAGGCGGCGGACGCGTCCGGCGGCGGAGTGGACATGTCCGGCAGCGGAGTGGGAAGGAGCTAGGGTTAGATCTGCGCGAGGATTTCGGAGGGAGACACATATTTATAGGTAGAGGGAGCTAGGAGAGTCCAAATGAGGTGCGGTTTTCGGCCACGCGATCGTGATCGAACGCTCTAGATGATGGAGCAGAGTTAGGTGGGTTTTGGGCCAAATTGGAGGGGTGTTGGGCTGCAACACACACGAGGCCTTTTCGGTCCCTCGGTTAACCGTTGGAGTATCAAACGAAGTCCAAATGGTACGAAACTTGACAGGCGGTCTACCGGTAGTAAACCAAGGCCGCTTGGCAAGACTCGGTCCAATCCGGAAACGTTTAATCCCCACACAGAAAAGAAAGGTAGAAATGACCACCGGAGGAGAACGAAGCGCCGGATTGCAAAACGGACAACGGGGAAAATGCTCGGATGCATGAGGCGAACACGTATGCAAAAGAAATGCGCATGATGACATGATATGCAATGCATGACACGCAAGCAATGACAATGCAACAACAGCGAATAACTGAACGACACCTGGCACATCGGTCTCGGGGCGTTACAATACCCTTGTAGATCGCGAGCGGAAGCGTTCAAGAGAACGGGGTTGATGGAGTCGTACTCGTCGTGATCCAAATCACCGATGACTTAGCGCCGAACGGACGGCACCTCCGCGTTCAACACATGTACGGTTGGGAGAGACGTCTCCTTCTTGATCCAGCAAGGGGAGAGGAGAGTTTGATGGAGATCCAGCAGCACGACGGCGTGGTGGTGGAAGCAGCGGGATCTCGGCAGGGCTTCGCCAAGCACCAACGAGAGGGAGAGGTGTCACGGGGGGAGAGGGAGCCGCCAGGGACTTGGGTGCGGCTGCCCTCCCTCCCCTCCACTATATATAGGGGGCCTGGGGGCGCCGCCCCTACAGATCCCATCTAAGGGGAGGGGGCGGCGGCCTAGGGCTGGCTTGGCCCCCAAGGCAGGTGGAGGCGCCCCCACCCCCTTAGGGTTTCCAACCCTAGGCGCAAGGGAGGCCCAAGGGGGGCGCACCAGCCCACCAGGGGCTGGTTCCCTTCCCACTTCAGCCCATGAGGCCCTTCGGGATAGGTGGCCCCACCCGGTGGACCCCCGGGACCCTTCCGGTGGTCCCGGTACAATACCGATGACCCCCGAAACTTTCCCCGTGGCCGAAACTGGTCTTCCTATATATAAATCTTTACCTCCGGACCATTCCGGAACTCCTCGTGACATCCAGGATCTCATCCGAGACCTCGAACAACTTTCGGGTTACCGCATACTTATATCTCTACAACCCTAGCGTCACCGAACGTTAAGTGTGTAGACCCTACGGGTTCGGGAACCATGCAGACATGACCGAGACAACTCTCCGGTCAATAGCCAACAGCGGGATCTAGATACCCATGTTGACTCCCACATATTCCACTATGATCTCATCGGATGAACCACGATGTCGAGGATTCAATCAATCCCGTATTCAATTCCCTTTGTCAATCGGTACGTTACTTTCCCGAGATTCGATCGTCGGTATCCCAATACTGTTGGGGAACGTTGCAGAAAACAAAAATTTTCCTACGGTTTCACCAAGATCCATCTATGAGTTCATCTAGCAACGAGTGATTGGATGCATCTACGTACCTTGTAGATTGCGAGCGGAAGCGTTCAAAGAACGGGGATGAGGGAGTCGTACTCGACGTGATCCGAATCACCGGAGATCCTAGCGCCGAACGGACGGCACCTCCGCATTCAACACACGTACGGTCAGCGTAACGTCTCCTCCTTCTTGATCCAGCAAGGGGGAAGGAGAGGTCGAGGAAGATGGCTCCAGCAGCAGCACGACGGCGTGGTGGTGATGGAGCTGGAGTACTCCGGCAGGGCTTCGCCAAGCTCTATGGAGGAGGAGGAGGTGTTGGAGAGGGAGAGGGAGGCGCCAGGGCATGGGTGTGAGGCCCTTCCTCCCCCCACTATATATAGGGGCTGAAAGTGCGTTATATCGACTAGAGGGGGGGTGAATAGGCGATTTTTATGAAAGTCTTCAAAACTTGGGAGTTATGAAGACAAACAGTGAAGATTATGCCTATTACTATGCAGCGGAAGTTAGATTACACTAGGCCAGCCATGGTCATGTATTCAATAGAGTGAAAGCACAGTGACAAACAGCTTCAGTGTAATAAGGATCAAGTAGGAAGAAGTTATGAAGCCAAACAGATCATGCATCCACGTTGTGAAGACAAATGATAAAGCAAGCACGCAATGACTTCACAATGAGTAACAGCAAGAGAAGGAAGTGAAGATGAAACCAGTGACTCGTTGAAGACAATGATATGTTGGACCAGTTCCAGTTGCTGTGACAACTGTACGTCTGGTTGGAGCGGCTAGGTATTTAAACCTTAGGACACACAGTCCCGGACACCCAGTCCTGAACACACAGTTCAGGACACCAAGTCCTCACCGTAATCTCCTTGAGCTAAGGTCACTTAGTCCTCGCCCAATCACTCTGGTAAGTCTTCAAGGTAGACTCCCAAACCTTCACAGACTTCGTTCATTGGCAATCCACAATGTCTCTTGGATGCTCTGAACGCGACGCCTAACCGTCTGGAGGATTCACAGTCCTCAAGTGTAATAAGTCTTCAGATCACACAGACAAGAAGACTTAAGTGATGCCCAATTTACTCTGGCTCTGGGTGGTTAGGGCTTTTCTCCTCACTAGGAATTTTCTCTCAAAGGCTTCGAGGTGGGTTGCTCTCAAACGACAAAAGCCGTGCACTGAAATCTGAGCAGCCAACCGTTTATGGTTGTGGGGGTGGGCTATTTATAGCCACTTGGCAACCCGACCTGATTTGTCCGAAATGACCCTGGGTCACTAAGGAACTGACACGTGTCTCAACGGTCAGATTTCGAACTCTCATGGCAACTTTACTTGGGCTACAAGCAAAGCTGACTTGTCCGGCTCTGGACAAGATTTGCTCTCATTGTCTTCACTCGAAGACATAGGTTTTTGATTTAGGCATCACTTAAGTCATTCTGACTTGTTCTCCTGGACCCCACTTAATAGTACGGTGGTTATTATGACTCAACAAAAAGAACTACGAAAGATCTAAGTCTTCGAGTTCCATAGGCTTCATAACGTGTCTTCTGTTGTCATAGTCTTCAATGTGAATATCTTCATATACCACCTTTGTCTTTAATGTCTTCATTCATTTTTAGGGGTCATCTCTGGTAGTAAACTGAATCAATGAGGGACTTCTACCTGTGTTTTCCTGCAATTCTCACAAACACATTAGTCCCTCAACTAGGTTTGTCGTCAATACTCCAAAACCAACTAGGGGTGGCACTAGATGCACTTACAATCTCCCCCTTTTTGGTGATTGATGACAAACTAGTTGAAGTTTTCAACGAGGAATATAAAGTGTGAAGTCTGTAAAAGAGTTGTCATCATAAGTTGCAAGTGCTCCCCCTGAAGATGTGCATATAAGTTAATTTGCTTTTGGAATGAAAATGCACATGGCAGGTTGTACTTGTGGAGATCAGCTTCAGCTTATGATGACAATCCACTATGCATGTGAAAGTATATGAAGATAATAACATGCATAATGGAAAATGGACGTCTGCAGAATGAGATGAGTGCGGAATTTATCGTCGCACATGCGGAATTTATCTTCGCAAAAGGAGTGGTAAAACAAGTAGCAGACGACCATCGAGTTCTAGTGTTTACAACTCAAAAGAACCAAATGAAGCAAAACAAGAGTTGCAAACACGAAGCAAGTATAACAAAACAAGGCACCCGCCCATATTGACCCGCTTGAAGACTATAAACATCATATGCTTCTCCCCCTTTTGTCAGGAATGACCAAAAAGGTTTGAAGACATAGAGTTTTCTACGCGTTCCCAGGCGCAGCAGGGTCAGTGGAGTTGTTTGGCGGTGCTGAGCTTTGAGGTGCTGAAGCGGGTGGTGGTGAAGTAGCATCATCATCTTCATCAATGATCCTCGCAGTGACGGTGGCAGCAGATGAGGAATACTCAGAGTCTTCAAGTGACGGTGTGTTGCGCATCACAGCCCTCCTAGGAGGTGTGGTGTCAAATTTGAAGCGCTCTGTGAAGCCATCCTCTTCAAGTTCAGCTTCAGTGCAGATCATTGAGAGCCCTTTCCATGTACAACGGCAAGTCTCATGTGTAACGAAGGCATTCTTGGTGGCCAGGTTTCGAAGACGATTGACATCCACTAAGAGGCTCTTCATCTGACGTTTCAGCCAGTCGTGATGCCTATCTTGCTTTTGGTGAAGGGCCACAAGAAGCTCTCGGTCAGTGAGGACACGAGCACGCTTCTTGGGTCTTGGAGCGTTTGTGCTATCTGTGGCTTCAGTTGATGCTGGTGCACGTGTAGTGCCAGCCATCGGATAGACCCTGGACATGGCTTCAACACCTTCAACATTCTGCGTGAAGCTCTGGTGTTCGGCATTCTGAAGACTTATTGGTTGCTTGGCAGGCTTAGGGTATATTGCTTCAGCAGAGATATCCACATCTGGCAGGAAGATGCGATGGTTTCGGGCTAAGGGCTGATACGAAATTGTAGAGTGCAGGTTGATCAGCCTCATCACCCAAGGGGCATAGATTTTTAGACCAAATAAGTCCGAGCCTGACGCAGCAAGTTGTCGTATGAAAAGATCCTGTGCGTTGAAGCATTTGCCATGCATGATATAGAATATGAGAGTCTTCATTGCACCCTCAATCTTGGCATGTGGAGAGTGTCCCTTAATGGGCCAGAGAGTCCGCCGGATAATATGATACATGGTCCTGGGTAGGTACTCTAGGTCTTCAACGAAGAACTCAGTTGGATAGGATGCATCTTGAGGCAATGGCTTCATCATTGAGAGCATCTGACTCATATTGGGTTCAGGTCTCTGAAATATGCTCTCAATAGCTTCAGAATGAAGTTGACACCCTTCCTCGAAGAATTCGCCTGGAGTGGGCAGGCCAGTGAGCTCAATGATATTGAATGCATTGGCTTCATGATGGACATTTCCGGTCATCCACTCCAGGATCCAAGTCTTAGCATCTCTGTTGTAGCCTTTGATGTGGAGAGTGGCATAAAACTGAAGCAGAAGCTCTTCGTTCCAGTGCTCTTCATCAATCACGAATGGCAGCAGACCCACTTGCCTGAAGCAGTCCAAAGCTTCCTCAAGACATGGCAGACCAGCAATAGCTTCAACCTCAAGGCGCTTGTGTGGGAAGATGCGACCTTGGTTGTATAAGATGCAAGAATAATAGCTGCGCTGTGAATAGCTCCAGAACCTGTCTGATACAATCCTTTCCCTTGAATAGGGGTTCTTGGAGCTATCGAAAAATGTGTTGTCTGCCTTGAAGCTGTTTACATCAAAGGAGCCAGGTGATGATGCAGGACCTGGGAACCTTGGAAGCCTTGGGACTGGCTTCTGGACATGAGGCCTGTGCTCTATGTGATAGTCAAATTATGGACCTGCAGCAGACTCAGGAACTGAAGTGTCTGGCTCAGTGGCTTCGCTGTCCGCTGAAGCATTTGGTGGGGCGGGCTCCACATTGGCTTCAGTGTTAGTAGTTTGAGGGACATCTTCAGGCACGTTCTCTTGGGGAACTGCATCTTGATGGAGCGAGGGAGTGAGTTCTGGAGGTGCTTCTTCATTGTCTTCGGCTGATGCTGCCGGAATTTCTGCAGACTGGACTTGAGGCCGTGGACCTTTGCGAAGCCTACGGAACGCAGACGACGCTTGTGGTGTCGGAGTGGGCTGGGCCTCGATGTCTTCTTCCTCCTGAGGGCGATCCGCCCATGACTCATCTTGTGCCATTGGCGTCAGAGGACGACCAATGCTGATGGGTTCGCTTGTTTCAAGCTGAGGAAGGGCTGCATCACCTTGCACATTGTCCTGATGACCAATGTCTTCAGCAGCTAGTGGGTCGGCTGCTGGAATATCTTCAGCGTCAGGTGCCTCTGTGGGAGCAGGCTCATGAACTGTTAGTCTTCTTTCTGCATTGGGGTGAATGAAAGAAAGGGGTTCAACCATCAAGGGCTCTGTGGGAGCAGCCCTAGATTTCTTGGTCTTGCGCTTCTTTTTACTGGGGGCAGAAGGAGAGGCTTCAGAGCTCTTCCTTTTTCTGGCTTCAGCTTCTGCAGCTCTTGTCTTCTTTAGCTCTGGAGCTGTTGACCGGCTCTTTGGCTTCGAGCCAGTCGTGGCGGTTGGGAAGACAATGGGAGTGGCTGCTTGTCTTGATGCCTCTGGTTCACTCACAGCAGGCTGCTTCTTCTTCTTTGCGGCCATCTTGGGGTCGATGCCTGGACGCCTAAGTGCCTTCCGCTTTTCAGCCTCGTTGTAGGCTTGAACACATTTGTCAGCCAATGACTTCATCCTTTCACGCGAGCCTTGAGCTTCAGTACGCTTCTTCAGAAAGTTTTCTTTGAGATCATGCAGCATGATTTTGAAGCTTCTCACTTCCTGCACGCTGAGACTGGCCATGTGCTTCTTGAACTGAGCTTTTTCGTGATCAATTTTCTGCTTCAGCTCAACGATGCGCTGAGCAATGGCCAGTTCTGAAGCAATTGCGCCTTGGAAGGCGACGCTGAGTCCAACAGGCAGCTGCAGATCATTGAAGCTTATATCTGGTGTGTCAAACCATTCATCAATGAAGCTGTGGATGATGGCGACATCAAAGAGAGGCAGATTGTTGAAGATTTCCGCTTCCTCCTTGCTTTTGATGAGCTGTTCTAGTGCATCATCGCCCAGATCTTCATTGCTTGATAGATCAATGGCTTCACTGCGCAGAATGGCAGCAGCAGTGAGCTCTTTGCCTGTGTGTTGCTAGGGCTCCTTATCCTTCAGGGGCATGGAGATGCGGGATACATCTTCAGACTGCACACTGACTTCAGGAGGTGCAGTTTTCAATGGCTTCGCCCTTGAGATTTTTGAGGCAGGGGCTGGCTTCGAAGCTTTTGGTTTCTTTGTCTGCTTTGGCTTCGGCACAGCAGGAGCTTCATCAGACTCAGAATCAGCTAGAGGGTCATTCACAGCAGTCCCTTGGACCAAGATGTGGGTGATCAGGCCCTCAAGATTGGCAAACGGACCGATTGTATTGGGTTCCGCGTCGCGTGTGCCATCTGCCCTTGGTGAGGAGGGGCCAGGATTGAAGTCAAGCCCAAATTTCTTCTTGTTTAGCTTCGCTGACTGTTGAGCAAACTGAAAGTTGCGTTTGAAGAGATTGTCGCCACGACACCAGAGAAGTGATGACGTATGTGCATCATCAGGCTGTGGTCCTCGGACCATGCATGGGTAGAAGCCTTGAGCAATGGCTTCATCTCTGGTTCTGGGTACAAGGTTCTTGTATAAGATATCCCCCATGGACTCTTGATTGCATTCTTTTCAGCATACTCCTGGGTGACGAAGCGGTATTTGAACCACTGTTCTGCCCAATAGCGTCGAATCCATTGGATTCGGGTTTTGCGCTGCCCATAGCTCTCTTCTGGATCTGTTTTGTACATTTCTGCCAAGTCTTCAGGCAGATCCTTGGAAGTTCCCTCACGTCTCTGTCTGCCCCCCTTTCTTGCTGCTGCAACTGAAGCCATTAACTTTAACTTGAAAGGCTTCAAAACTTTCAAAGGCTTCAAAGGCTTTCTTTTTCTGGACAAACAAGAACTGGCTTCAGGAGAGTTTATGTGATGCTGTAGGAATTCTGCAAAAGAATGCAGACTATGAGAACCGAAGGATTCTCCCACGGACATGTACCTGTGACAGCATTAAGGTGCGAGGGAAGGGGAAGAGGTCATATGCATTCTCAGAAGGTTTTGAAGATTAATCAATTTAGAAGACATTGACCTCATTGTGCGAAGACATTCACTTATAGATAAGAAGTTGGTTCCAGATTTGTACGAACCCATAGATCAGTACAAGTGAGGAATCTATCTACTTTATGAAGCACAAGTGAATATACTAGGCATGTTATGAGATGCAGCGAGAGATCTAACTGGTGTGAAGAGAAACTTCTTATGGTTGAAAGTGACAGAACCAAGAGATCAAAAGAGGCTGTAAAAAGAAGTTTTATTTACCACACTGGAACTGCTAGACGGAAGGAAGTTGATGCCGAGCAGTTCAGTCCTCCGTGCCCTAACTTGGCGACGGAAAACACCTACGGCGACGGCGAAGAGGACGATGTCCGCGGTCGGCGTGAGGACGGCGTTGGAGAGGTTGCGGCAGTGAAGCGCTTCGTCTCCGGCGTCGTCGAGTGCTAGCGGTGGCGCTAGGGTTCGTGCGAGGATGGAAGAAGGAGATAATGACTGCGGTAAGTGTGAATTTATAGACTTAGAGGCGGCACTGTGCTATTACGCAGGTGCCCCTGGCGGTTCGCATTTGAGGCACGCGTGGCCAGTTAGCGGAAGTTTGGGGTTTGTTCCACGTCCCACGCACGCCTGAATTGTCGGGCGGTCGTTCCTGCTTCTCCGGATCTTATGTGGAGGAATGAGCATTAAAAACGGACTTTTATGGCTGTCTCTATGTCTTCAGCTGACAAGGACACAGTGAAGACATTCGACAGTTTCAACAGAATGCATATGACTTGGAGAGATAGAGTTTGAGATAGAAAGCATAGAGAGGTTAGGGTCCGATCACATTCACTTAGTTCAAAAGATTCAACCAAGAAGACATAGCTATAAGTGAATGCTGTAGAGGACAGAACACTTAGAGCATATATATATATATAATCATCGTAGTGAAGATAATCATGAAGACATGTTAAGTTCGAAGCCAAACCAATGTGAAGATATTGCAAGGTAACGCCATGAGTTAAACACTTCAAAATGGAACGTTTGGTGGTGGCGTTACCCACCGTATAGGAAGTATTAGACCCAGACACGGCGCACAATTATTGTGGCGCTCCGAAGTCAAATTCCACATTAATGTATTCACACTTAGAATGTATGTCTTCATTGATTGAAGATATACTTTACTTTGTGCGTTGCACATCTAAGTCATCAATATGCATAAGTGTTAGGATGTGTGCCTGATCATAGGACATTTGAGGATTCCAAGATATTTAGCTCA
The DNA here is from genome assembly GCF_056163025.1 of Triticum urartu. Classification (NCBI taxonomy): domain Eukaryota; kingdom Viridiplantae; phylum Streptophyta; class Magnoliopsida; order Poales; family Poaceae; genus Triticum; species Triticum urartu. The sequence goes on from NC_141874.1 coordinate 89,017,078, forward strand.
CACCGTAACTTGCAAAACCTCTTCTCATCCAAGGGCTTGGTGAAGATATCTGCCAATTGCTCTTCAGTGTTGACGTGTATGATATCAATGTCTTCCTTCACAACATGATCTCTGAGAAAGTGATGGTGAATTTCAATGTGCTTTGTCTTCGAGTGCTGAACTGGGTTGTTGGCAATCTTGATGGCGCTTTCGTTGTCGCAGTAAAGTGGCACTTGCTTCAGATGAATGCCATAATCCTTGAGTGTTTGCTTCATCCACAGAAGCTGAGCGCAGCAAGATCCAGCAGCAATGTATTCAAATTCAGCAGTGGAGAGAGATACACAGTTCTGCTTCTTTGAAGACCAACATACAAGTGATCGTCCCAGAAAGTGACATGTGCCTGATGTAGACTTGCGATCAACTTTGTCACCAGCATAATCAGCATCCGAAAATCCAACCAAATCAAACTCTGAGCCCTTTGGATACCATAATCCTAGAGTTGGGGTGTGAGCCAAATATCGAAGAATTCGCTTCACAGCTAAGTGATGCGACTCCTTTGGTGCCGCTTGAAATCGAGCACACATGCAAACACTAAGCATGATATCTGGCCTAGATGCACATAAATAAAGCAAAGACCCAATCATAGAGCGGTATACCTTTTGATCGAACTCTTTACCATTGTCGTCAGGACCTAGATGATGTTTGGCTGGCATTGGTGTTGTGAAGCCTTTGCAGTCTTGCATACCGAACTTCTTCAGGCAATCTTTGAGATACTTCTCTTGAGATATGAAGATGCCATTGCGCTGTTGTCGGATTTGAAGACCAAGAAAGAACTTCAGCTCCCCCATCATGGACATCTGATATTGCTCTTGCATCATATATCCAAACTCTTCACTGTACTTCCGATTGGTGCAGCCGAAGATAATGTCATCCACATATATTTGGCACACAAATAGTTCACCATCGTATGTCTTCGTGAAAAGAGTGGGATCCAGGGAACCAGGTATGAAGCCTTTGCTCTTCAGAAAGTACTTGAGTGTATCATACCAGGCCCTAGGGGCTTGTTTGAGGCCATACAGTGCCTTGTTGAGCTTGTATACCATATCAGGATGTTTTGGATTTTCAAAGCCAGGTGGTTGTGCAACATACACTTCTTATTCAATCTTGCCATTGAGAAAGGCACTTTTCACATCCATTTGATATAGAAGTATGTTATGATGATTTGCATAGGCCAGCAGTATGCGTATGGCTTCAAGCCTAGCCACAGGAGCAAATGTTTCATCGAAGTCAATGCCCTCCACTTGAGTATATCCTTGAGCAACGAGACGAGCTTTGTTTCTGACAACTTGACCATGCTCATCTTGCTTGTTGCGGTATATCCAATTGGTGCCTATTATGTTGTGCTTCCGTGGATCAGGACGCTTAACCAGTTCCCATACATTATTCAGCTCAAACTGTTGAAGCTCTTCTTGCATAGCTTGAATCCATTCAGGTTCCATGAAGGCTTCTTCAACTTTCTTGGGTTCTGATATTGAGACGAATGCGAAATGCCCACAGAAGTTTGCTAGCTGAGTTGCCCTTGAACGAGTGAGTGGACCAGGTGCATTGATGCTGTCAAGTATTCTGTCAATATGCACTTCATTTGCAACACGAGGATGTATAGGGCGAAGACTTTGCTCTTGCTGATCTGCGTTGTTGTTTGGAGGAATGTCTTCATGCTGAGCATTGTCTTCATGTTGATCAGGTGCTGAGATGATGAGTTCTTCTTCAGGATGAGCTTCAGAAGGCATAATCTCTCCAGTTCCCATAAGCTTGATTGATTCACTAGCTGGGACTTCATCCAGCACATTTGGCAGTTGCTCTCTTTGTGAACCATTTGTTTCATCAAACCGCGCATCCACTGTTTCGACCACTTTGTAATGGAAGAGATTGAAGACTCTGTAGGAGTGTGAATCCTTTCCATATCCAAGCATAAATCCCTCATGTGCTTTTGGTGCAAACTTTGAGGTGTGGTGTGGGTCCTTGATCCAGCACGTTGCGCCAAATACTCTGAAGTAACTGACATTTGGCTTCTTTCCAGTTAGGAGTTCATAAGATGTCTTGTTCAGAAGCTTGTGAAGATAAACACGATTGATTGTATGGCATGCAGTATCAATGGCTTTAGTCCAGAATTTTCTTGGAGTCTTGTATTCATCTAGCATTGTTCTGGCCATCTCAATGAGTGTTCTGTTCTTGCGTTCGACGACGCCATTCTGCTGTGGCGTGTATGGAGCTGAGAATTCATGTGTGATGCCCAAGGTATCCAGATATGTATCAAGGCCAGTGTTCTTGAATTCAATGCCATTGTCACTTCTGATGTGCTTTATCTTGGCACCAAAGTTGTTCATAGCTCGATTTGCGAAGCGTTTGAAGACATCCTGCACTTCAGTCTTGTAAAGGATTATGTGTACCCAAGTATATCTAGAGTAATCATCAACAATGACGAAGCCATAGAGGCAAGCAGTAGTAGTAAAAGTTGAGTAGTGAGTGGGACCGAAAAGATCCATGTGGAGCAGTTCGAAGGGTTGTGTAGTAGTCATGATTGTCTTCGAAGGATGTTTTGCCCTTGTCATCTTCCCTGCTTCACAGGCACCGCATAAATGATCTTTCTTGAACTTGACGCCCTCGATGCCTATGATGTGCTTTTTCTTCGCAAGGGTGTGGAGGTTCCTCATGCCAGCATGCCCAAGCCTCCGATGCCAAAGCCAGCATTCTGAAGCTTTTGCAAGAAGACATACTGCAAGTTGTGGTCCTGCTGAGAAATCTACCACGTACAAATCACCTTTCCGATACCCTTCAAACACTAGAGATTTGTCAGATTCCATTAGCACCAGGCAGCGATATTTTCCAAACATTACAATCATATTCAGATCGCAAAGCATTGAGACAGACATTAATTTGAAGCCAAGGGATTCAACAAGCATGACTTTATCCATGTGTTGATCCTTTGAGATTGCAACTCTACCTAGACGCAATACCTTACTTTTACCAGTGTCAGCAAATGTGATGTGGCTCTTGTCGGATGGACGTAATGTTGAGTCCATAAGAAGGCTTCTTCTGCCAGTCATGTGATTTGTACACCCACTGTCAATAATCCATTCTGAAGATTTTGAAGTCGCTGGTGTCGTACCCTACAGTACAGTTAGGGGGATAGGCTTCACGAAGAGAATTGTGAAGCATAAACATTTGACGAACCAGTGGGTTATGAAAACTTAAATCCAGATTAGGACTAATAGGGAGAGTAGCATGCGATTCAGGAACGAAGTACATATTGATCCCATTCGGGCATTTTATCTTGCGCCCTACAAGATTTTTAAGGTCCCCAGCAATAGCATCAGAAGATTTTGTTTTTCTGCTGGAGACCTTTCCCTGCAAAAGAGAGTTAAGCTTTCTTAACCACCCACATCTTCAAGGGTGGCTTAGAAGCAATAAGTCTAAGTGCAGCATCTGAGAATTTTGGCTTTGAAGCCTTAGCAAACAGTCTAGCAGGTGGACAATAATACTCATAGGAATAAGCAGAATAATTTTTGGTCACATGAACACGGTTCGATGAAGCGCTCTCATACTCATGTGCCTGAGTATGGTTTCCCTGCAAAACATTTGTGTTAGTGTGACTCAGGTGAGTCCTCTGTTTGTATGAAGCCATTGGACCGTATGAAGCCTTTGGTCTAAGATTTGTCTTCTTCAAGTGAGGTGTCATGAAGACATTCACAGGAAGATTTTCCAGACACTTTTTGGAAACCCAGATCTTCTTCATAGGCGGTCCATTCCTGCAGTTAGTACCAATGTACCTGGCAAACACTTCACCATTCTGATTCTTAAACAGTTTATAGTTTGCATCAAAGGATTCATCAATGATAATGGGGTTAGCACAAGTGAAGACAGATAAGTTGGATGGATCTGCTAAAAGTTCCTTTGCAGCAACCCATGTGGTTTTGGGGTACTGCTCAGGTTTCCAGTAAGAGCCATCTGCATTGATTTTCCTTACAAATCCAACACCCTCTTTCCTAGGGTTTCGATTCAGGATCTGCTTCTTGAGGACATCACATAGTGTCTGATGTCCTTTAAGACTTTTGTACATCCCTGTTTCAAGCAATGTCTTCAACATAGCATTCTCATCAGCAATAGCAGTGGTATCCTCAGCAGAGGGGTTAGTTACCACGTCAACAGTTGAAGATATTGCAACAGCAGTAGAAGTGGAACATTCAACAACAGAATTAGCATTATGACGCTCAATGCATTTAAGACATGGTGGTTCAAATCCTTCCTGAGCGGGACTGATCTGTTCGGAGCGAAGTGACTCGTTTTCCTTTTGAAGATCTTCATGAGCCACCCTCAATTTCTCAAGTTCTTGCTTCCTTTGAAGATAATCATAGGAAAGATTTTCATGAGTTGTTGAGAGAGTATCATGACGATCTTCAAGTTCCTGATACTTAACGTGAAGGTTTTTTATGTCTTCAATTAAGGATTCAGATCGAGTCATTTCCGCACCCAACAGATCATCGCTTCTGTCTAACAGTTTTTGAATATGTTCCATAGCTTTCTGTTGTTCAGTTGCAATTTTAGCAAGTGTTTTGTAGCTAGGTTTCGAATCACATTCAGAGTCATCGTCACTAGATGTTTCATAGCGAGTAGTGCGTGTGTTTACCTTGGCACCGCGTGCCATGAAGCAGTAGGTAGGAGTGGAGTCGTTCTTGTCATTTGCGTTGGTGTCGGTGATGCAGTCATTGTCTTCAGTGTTGAAGATGGACTTGGCGACGTATGCTGTAGCCAGACTCGCAATGCCAGAATCAGACTCCTCCTCAGACTCCACCTCTGCCTCCTCAGATGCGGACTCCTCCTCTGAATCCATCTCCTTTCCAACAAACGCACGTGCCTTGCCAGATGAGCTCTTCTTATGTGATGAAGACTTTGATGAAGACTTGGAAGAAGACTTTGAGTATTTCTTCTTCTTCTTGTCGTCAGAATCATATTCCTTGCTCTTCTTCTTCCTTCTGTTCTCATTGTCCCACTGTGGACACTCAGAGATGAAGTGTCCAGTTTTCTTGCACTTGTGACATGTTTTCTTCTTATAGTCATGAGCAGAAGCTTCATCATTCCTTGAGCTTGATCGTGAAGATTTTCTGAAGCCTTTCTTCTTGGTGAATTTTTGGAACTTCTTCACTAGCATTGCAAGTTCTCTTCCAATGTCTTCAGGATCATCAGAACTGCAGTCAGATTCTTCTTCAGATGAGGAGACAGCTTTTGCCTTCAAGGCGCGAGTTCGCCCATAGTTTGGACCGTAGATATCTCTTTTCTCAGAAAGCTGAAACTCGTGTGTGTTGAGCCTCTCAAGTATGTCAGACGGATCGAGTGTCTTGAAATCAGGACGTTCTTGAATCATCAGGGCCAGGATGTCAAACGAACTATCAAGTGATCTCAGTAGCGTTTTGACGATTTCATGTTTGGTGATTTCAGTGGCGCCGAGGGCTTGAAGCTCATTTGTGATGTCAGTGAGTCTATCAAATGTGTGCTGGACATTCTCATTGTCATTTCGCTTGAAGCGGTTGAAGAGATTGCGAAGGACACTGATTCGTTGATCTCTCTGGGTTGAGATGCCTTCATTGACCTTGGAGAGCCAGTCCCAGACCAGTTTGGATGTCTTCAAGGCACTCACACGGCCATACTGTCCTTTGGTCAGATGACCACAGATGATGTTCTTGGCAGTAGAGTCCAGTTGAATGCATTTCTTGACATCAACAGCAGTGACACCTTCTCCAGCCTTGGGAAAGCCGTTCTCGACGACATACCATAGGTTGACGTCAATGGCTTCAAGATGCATGCGCATCTTATTCTTCCAGTAGGGATATTCAGTTCCATCGAAGACGCGGCACGCAGCGGAGACTTTGATTATCCCTGCAGTCGACATAGCTAAAACTCCAGGTGGTTAAACCGAATCACACAGAACAAGGGAGCACCTCGCTCTGATACCAATTGAAAGTGCGTTATATCGACTAGAGGGGGGGTGAATAGGTGATTTTTATGAAAGTCTTCAAAACTTGGGAGTTATGAAGACAAACAGTGAAGATTATGCCTATTACTATGCAGCGGAAGTTAGATTACACTAGGCCAGCCATGGTCATGTATTCAATAGAGTGAAAGCACAGTGACAAACAGCTTCAGTGTAATAAGGATCAAGTAGGAAGAAGTTATGAAGCCAAACAGATCATGCATCCACGTTGTGAAGACAAATGATAAAGCAAGCACGCAATGACTTCACAATGAGTAACAGCAAGAGAAGGAAGTGAAGATGAAACCAGTGACTCGTTGAAGACAATGATATGTTGGACCAGTTCCAGTTGCTGTGACAACTGTACGTCTGGTTGGAGCGGCTAGGTATTTAAACCTTAGGACACACAGTCCCGGACACCCAGTCCTGAACACACAGTTCAGGACACCAAGTCCTCACCGTAATCTCCTTGAGCTAAGGTCACTTAGTCCTCGCCCAATCACTCTGGTAAGTCTTCAAGGTAGACTCCCAAACCTTCACAGACTTCGTTCACTGGCAATCCACAATGTCTCTTGGATGCTCTGAACGCGACGCCTAACCGTCTGGAGGATTCACAGTCCTCAAGTGTAATAAGTCTTCAGATCACACAGACAAGAAGACTTAAGTGATGCCCAATTTACTCTGGCTCTGGGTGGTTAGGGCTTTTCTCCTCACTAGGAATTTTCTCTCAAAGGCTTCGAGGTGGGTTGCTCTCAAACGACAAAAGCCGTGCACTGAAATCTGAGCAGCCAACCGTTTATGGTTGTGGGGGTGGGCTATTTATAGCCACTTGGCAACCCGACCTGATTTGTCCGAAATGACCCTGGGTCACTAAGGAACTGACACGTGTCTCAACGGTCAGATTTCGAACTCTCATGGCAACTTTACTTGGGCTACAAGCAAAGCTGACTTGTCCGGCTCTGGACAAGATTTGCTCTCATTGTCTTCACTCGAAGACATAGGTTTTTGATTTAGGCATCACTTAAGTCATTCTGACTTGTTCTCCTGGACCCCACTTAACAGTACGGTGGTTCCTATGACTCGACAAAAAGAACTACGAAAGATCTAAGTCTTCGAGTTCCATAGGCTTCATAACGTGTCTTCTGTTGTCATAGTCTTCAATGTGAATATCTTCATATACCACCTTTGTCTTCAATGTCTTCATTCATTTTTAGGGGTCATCTCTGGTAGTAAACCGAATCAATGAGGGACTTCTACCTGTGTTTTCCTGCAATTCTCACAAACACATTAGTCCCTCAACTAGGTTTGTCGTCAATACTCCAAAACCAACTAGGGGTGGCACTAGATGCACTTACAGGGGCCTAGGGGGGGCGGCGGCCAAAGGGTGGGGGGCTTGCCCCCCAAGCAAGGGGGCGCCCCCTTTTAGGGTTTCCCCACCCTAGGCGCATGGGCCCTAGGGGAAGTGGTGCCGCAACCCACTTTGGGCTGGATCCCTTCCCACTTCAGCCTATGGGGCCCTCCGGGATAGGTGGCCCCACCCAGTGGACCCCCGGGACCCTTCCGGTGGTCCCGGTAAATACCGGTGACCCCGAAACTTGTCCCGATGGCCGAAATAGCACTTCCTATATATAATTCTTTACCTCCGACCATTCCGAAACTCCTCGTAACGTCCGGGATCTCATCCGGGACTCCGAACAACATTCGGGTTACCGCATATACATATCCCTACAACCCTAGCGTCACCGAACCTTAAGTGTGTAGACCCTACGGGTTCGGGAGACATGTAGACATGACCGAGATTGCTCTCCGGTCAATAACCAACAGCGAGATCTGGATACCCATGTTGGCTCCCACATGCTCCTCGATGATCTCATCGGATGAACCACGATGTCGAGGATTCAAGCAACCCCGTATACAATTCCCTTTGTCAATCGGTATGTTACTTGCCCGAGATTCGATCGTTGGTATCCCAATACCTCGTTCAATCTCGTTACCGGCAAGTCACTTTACTCGTACCGTAATGCATGATCCCGTGACCAAACACTTGGTCACTTTGAGCTCATAATGATGATGCATCACCGAGTGGGCCCAGTGATACCTCTCCGTCATACGGAGTGACAAATCCCAGTCTTGATCCGTGTCAACCCAACAGACACTTTCGGAGATACCCGTAGTATACCTTTATAGTCACCCAGTTACGTTGTGACGTTTGGTATACCCAAAGTACTCCTACGGTATCCGGGAGTTACATGATCTCATAGTCTAAGGAAAAGATACTTGACATTGGAAAACTCTAGCAAACGAACTATACGATCTGTGCTATGTTTAGGATTGGGTCTTTTCCATCACATCATTCTCCTAATGATGTGATCTCGTTATCAATGACATCTAATGTCCATAGTCTGGAAACCATGACTATCTGTTGATCAACGAGCTAGTCAACTAGAGGCTTACTAGGGACATGTTGGTGTCTATTATTCACACATGTATTACGATTTCCGGATAACACAATTATAGCATGAATAAAAGACAATTATCATGAACAAGGAAATATAATAATAATGCTTTAATTATTGCCTCTAGGGCATATTTCCAACAGTCTCCCACTTGCACTATAGTCAATAATCTAGTTACATTGTGATGAATCAAACACCCATGGAATTCTGGTGTTGATCATGTTTTGCTCTAGGGAGAGGTTTAGTCAATGGATCTGCTACATTCAGGTCCGTATGTACTTTACAAATATCTATGTCTCCATCTTGAACATTTTCACTAATGGAGTTGAAGCGACGCTTGATGTGCCTGGTCTTCTTGTGAAACCTGGGCTCCTTGGCAAGTGCAATAGCTCCAGTGTTGTCACAGAAGAGTTTGATTGGCCCCGACGCATTGGGTATGACTCCTAGGTCGGTGATGAACTCCTTCACCCAAATTGCTTCATGTGCTGCCTCCGAGGCTGCCATGTACTCTGCTTCACATGTAGATCCCGCCACGACGCTCTGCTTGCAACTGCACCAACTTACTGCCCCACCATTCAAAATATACACGTATCCGGTTTGTGACTTTGAGTCATCCAGATCTGTGTCGAAGCTAGGGTCGACGTAACCCTTTACGACGAGCTCTTCGTCACCTCCATAGACGAGAAACATTTCCTTAGTCCTTTTCAGGTACTTCATGATATTCTTGACCGCTGTCCAGTGTTCCTTGCCGGGATTACTTTGGTACCTACCCTACCAAACTTACGGCAAGGTTTACATTAGGTCTGGTACACAGCATGGCATACATAATAGAACCTATGGCTGAGGCATAGGGGATGACACTCATCTCTTCTATATCTTCTGCCGTGGTCGGACATTGAGCTGAACTCAATTTCACACCTTGTAACACAGGCAAGAACCCCTTCTTAGATTGATCCATATTGAACTTCTTCAATATCTTATCAAGGTATGTGCTTTGTGAAAGACCTATGAGGCGTCTTGATCTATCTCTATAGATCTTGATGCCTAATATATAAGCAGCTTCTCCAAGGTCCTTCATTGAAAAACTCTTATTCAAGTAGGCCTTAATGCTGTCCAAGAGTTCTATATCATTTCCCATCAAAAGTATGTCATCTACATATAATATGAGAAATGCTACAGAGCTCCCACTCACTTTCTTGTAAACGCAGGCTTCTCCATAAGTCTGCGTAAACCCAAACGCTTTGATCATCTCATCAAAGCGAATGTTCCAACTCCATGATGCTTGCACCAGCCCATAAATCGAGCGTTGGAGCTTGCATACCTTGTTAGCATTCTTAGGATCGACAAAACCTTCCGGCTACATCATATACAATTCTTCCTTAAGGAAACCATTAAGGAATGCTGTTTTGACATCCATTTGCCATATCTCATAATCATAGAATGCGGCAATTTCTAACATGATTCGGACGGACTTTAGCTTTGCTACCGGTGAGAAAGTCTCATCGTAGTCAACCCCTTGAACTTGTCGATAACCCTTAGCGACAAGCCGAGCTTTATAGATGGTCACATTACCATCTGCGTCTGTCTTCTTCTTAAAGATCCATTTATTTTCTATGGCCCGCCGCTCAATGGGCAAGTCAGTCAAAGTCCATACTTCATTTTCATACATGGATCCTATCTCGGATTTCATGGCTTCTAGCCATTTGTCGGAATCCGGGCCCGCCATAGCTTCTTCATAGTTCGAAGGTTCACCGTTGTCTAACAACATGATTTCCAAGACAGGGTTGCCGTACCACTCTGGTGCAGAACGTGTCCTTGTCGACCTACGAAGTTCAGTAGCAACTTGATCTAAAGTTTCATGATCATTATCATTAATTTCCTCTCTAGTCGGTGCAGGCACCTCAGGAACATTTTCTTGAGTTGCGCCATTTTCTGGTTCAAGAGGTAATACTTCATCAAGTTGTACTTTCCTCCCACTTCTTTCGAGAGAAACTCTTTCTGTAGAAAGGACCCATTCTTGGCAACAAAGATCTTGCCTTCGGATCTGAGGTAGAAGGTATACCCATAAGTTTCTTTAGGGCATCCTATGAAGACGCATTTTTCCGATTTGGTTCGAGCTTTTCAGGTTGAAGTTTCTTGACATAAGCATCGCATCCCCAAACTTTTAGAAACGACAGCTTAGGTTTCTTCCCAAACCATAATTCATACGGTGTCGTCTCAACGGATTTCGACGGAGCCCTATTTAAAGTGAATGCGGTAGTCTCTATAGCATAGCCCCAAAAAGATAGCGGTAAATTGGTAAGAGACATCATAGATCGCACCATATCTAATAGAGTGCGATTACGACGTTCGGACACACCATTACACTGAGGTTTTCCAGGCGGCGTGAGTTGTGAAACTATTCCACATTTTCTTAAGTGTGTGCCAAACTCGTGACTCAAGTATTCTCCTCCACGATCTGATCGCAAGAACTTGATTTTCCTGTCACGTTGATTCTCAACCTCACTCTGAAATTCCTTGAACTTTTCAAAGGTCTCAGACTTGTGTTTCATTAAATAGATATACCCATATCTACTCAAGTCATCAGTGAGGGTGAGAACATAACGATAGCCACCGCGAGCCTCAACACTCATTGGACCGCACACATCAATATGTATGATTTCCAATAAGTTGGTTGCTCGCTCCATTGTTCCTGAGAACGGAGTCTTGGTCATTTTACCCATGAGGCATGGTTCACACGTGTCAAATGATTCGTAATCAAGAGACTCTAAAAGTCCATCTGCATGGAGCTTCTTCATGCGTTTGACACCTATGTGACCAAGGCGGCAGTGCCACAAGTATGTGGGACTATCATTATCAATTTTACATCTTTTGGTATTCACACTATGAATATGTGTAGCATTACGCTCGAAATTCATTAAGAATAAACCATTCACCATCGGAGCATGACCATAAAACATATCTCTCATATAAATAGAACAACCATTATTCTCGGATTTAAATGAGTAGCCATCTCGTATTAAACGAGATCCTGATACAATGTTCATGCTCAAACTTGGCACTAAATAACAATTATTGAGGTTCAAAACTAATCCCGTAGGTAAATGTAGAGGTAGCGTGCTGACGGCGATCACATCGACCTTGTAACCATTCCTGACGCGCATCGTCACCTCGTCCTTCGCCAGTCTCCGCTTATTCCGCAGCTCCTGCTTTGAGTTACAAATATGAGCAACTGCACCGGTATCAAATACCCAAGAGCTACTACGAGTACTGGTAAGGTACACATCAATTACATGTATATCACATATACCTTTTGTGATGCCGGCCTGATTGTCCGCTAAGTATTTGGGGCAGTTCCGCTTCCAGTGACCACTTTCCTTGCAATAAAAACACTCAGTCTCGGGCTTGGGTCCATTCTTTGGCTTCTTCCCGACAGCTTGCTTGCCAGGCGCGGCAACTCCCTTGTCGTCCTTCTTGAAGGTTTTCTTACCCTTGCCTTTCTTGAACTTAGTGGTTTTATTTACCATCAACACTTGATGTTCCTTTCTGACTTCTACCTCTGCTGATTTCAGCATTGCAAATACTTCAGGAATGGTCTTTTCCATCCCTTGCATATTGAAGTTCATCACAAAGCTCTTGTAGCTCGGTGGAAGCGACTGAAGGATTCTGTCAATGACCGCGTCATCCGGGAGATTAACTCCCAGCTGAGTCAAGCGGTTATGCAACCCAAACATAGTGAGTATATGCTCACTGACAGAACTGTTTTCCTCCATCTTATAGCTGAAGAACTTGTCGGAGACTTGATATCTCTCGACCCGGGCATGAGCTTGGAAAACCATTTTCAGCTCTTCGAACATCTCATATGCTCCGTGTCTCTCAAAACGTTTTTGGAGCCCCGGCTCTAAGCTGTAAAGCATGCCACACTGAACAAGGGAGTAGTCATCGGTACGTGCCTGCCAAGCGTTCATAACGTCTTGTTTTGCAGGGAGAACAGGTGCATCACCTAGCGGTGCTTGTAGGACATAATCTTTCTTGGCAGCCATGAGGATGATCCTCAGGTTCCAGACCCAGTCTGTGTAGTTGCTGCCATCGTCTTTCAGCTTGGTTTTCTCTAGGAACGCGTTGAAGTTGAGGACTACGTTGGCCATTTGATCTACAAGACATATTGTAAATATTTTAGACTAAGTTCATGATAATTAAATTCATCTAATCAAATTATTCAATGAACTCCCACTTAGATAGACATCCCTCCAGTCATCTAAGTATAACATGATCTGAGTTAACTAGGCCATGTCCGATCATCACGTGAGACGGACTAGTCAACATCGGTGAACATCTTCATGTTGATCATATCTTCTATACGACTCATGCTCGACCTTTCGGTCTTCTGTGTTCCAAGGCCATGTATGTACATGCTAGGCTCGTCAAGGCAACCTAAGTGTTTGCATGTGTAAATCTGTCTTACACCCGTTGTATGTGAACGTTGGAATCTATCACACCCGATCATCACGTGGTGCTTCGAAACAACGAACTGTCGCAACGGTGCACAGTTAAGGGAAACACTTTCTTGAAATTATTATGAGGGATCATCTTATTTACTACCGTTGTTCTAAGTAAAAAAGATGCAAAAACATGATAAACATCACATGCAATCAAATAATAATAGTGACATGATATGGCCAATATCACATAGCTCCTTTGATCTCCATCTTGGGGCTCCATGATCATCTTGTCACCGGCATGACACCATGATCTCCATCATTATGATCTCCATCATCGTGTCTCCATGAAGTAGCTCGCCAACTATTACTTCTACTACTATGGCTAACGCGTTTAGCAATAAAGTAAAGTAATTTACATGGCGTTTCTCAATGACACGCAGGTCATACAAAAAATAAAGACAACTCCTATGGCTCCTGCCGGTTGTCATACTCATCGACATGCAAGTCGTGATTCCTATTACAATGACATGAACATCTCATACATCACATATATATCATTCATCATTCATCACAACTTTGGCCATATCACATCACAAAACACTTGCTGCAAAAACAAGTTAGACGTCCTCTAATTGTTGTTGCAAGTTTTACGTGGCTGCAATAGGGTTCTAGCAAGAACGTTTTCTTACCTACGTGAAAGCCACAACGTGATTTGTCAACTTCTATTTACCCTTCATAAGGACCCTTTTCATCGAATCCGCTCCAACTAAAGTGGGAGAGACAGACACCCGCCAGCCACCTTATGCAACTAGTGCATGTTAGTCGGTGGAACCGGTCTCACGTAAGCGTACATGTAAGGTTGGTCCGGGCCACTTCATCCCACAATACCGCTGAAGCAAAATAAGACTAGTAGCGGCAAGAAAGTTGACAACATCTATGCCCACAACAAATTGTGTTCTACTCATGCAAAGAGAACTACGCATAGACCTAGCTCATGATGCCACTGTTGGGGAACGTTGCAGAAAACAAAAATTTTCCTACGGTTTCACCAAGATCCATCTATGAGTTCATCTAGCAACGAGTGATTGGATGCATCTACGTACCTTGTAGATCGCGAGCGGAAGCGTTCAAAGAACGGGGATGAGGGAGTCGTACTCGACGTGATCCGAATCACCGGAGATCCTAGCGCCAAACGGACGGCACCTCCGCGTTGAACACACGTACGGTCAGCGTAACGTCTCCTCCTTCTTGATCCAGCAAGGGGGAAGGAGAGGTCGAGGAAGATGGCTCCAGCAGCAGCACGACGGCGTGGTGGTGATGGAGCTGCAGTACTCCGGCAGGGCTTCGCCAAGCTCTATGGAGGAGGAGGTGTTGGAGAGGGAGAGGGAGGCGCCAGGGCATGGGTGTGAGGCCCTTCCTCCCCCCCACTATATATAGGGGGCCTAGGGGGGGGGGCGGCCCTAGGAGATGCAATCTCCTAGGGGGGGCGGCGGCCAAGGGGTGGGGGGCTTGCCCCCCAAGCAAGGGGGCGCCCCCTTTTAGGGTTTCCCCACCTTAGGCGCATGGGCCCTAGGGGAAGTGGCGCCCCAGCCAACTTTGGGCTGGATCCCTTCCCACTTCAGCCCATGGGGCCCTCTGGGATAGGTGGCCCCACCCGGTGGACCCCCGGGACCCTTCCGGTGGTCCCGGTACAATACCAGTGACCCCGAAACTTGTCCCGATGGCCGAAATAGCACTTCCTATATATAATTCTTTACCTCCGGACCATTCTGAAACTCCTCGTGACGTCCGGGATCTCATCCGGGACTCCCAACAACATTTGGGTTACCGCATATACATATCCCTACAACCCTAGCGTCACCGAACCTTAAGTGTGTAGACCCTACGGGTTCGGGAGGCATGTAGACATGACCGAGATTGCTCTCCGGTCAATAACCAACAGTGGGATCTGATACCCATGTTGGCTCCCACATGCTCCTCGATGATCTCATCGGATGAAGCATGATGTCGAGGATTCAAGCAACCCCGTATACAATTCCCTTTGTCAATCGGTATGTTACTTGCCCGAGATTCGATCGTCGGTATCCCAATACCTCGTTCAATCTCGTTACCGGCAAGTCACTTTACTCGTACCGTAATGCATGATCCCGTGACCAGACACTTGGTCACTTTGAGCTCATAATGATGATGCATCACCGAGTGGGCCCAGTGATACCTCTCCGTCATACGGAGTGACAAATCCCAGCCTTGATCCGTGTCAACCCAACAGACATTTTCAGAGATACCCGTAGTATACCTTTATAGTCACCCAGTTACGTTGTGACATTTGGTATACCCAAAGTACTCCTACGGTATCCGGGAGTTACACGATCTCATAGTCTAAGGAAAAGATACTTGACATTGGAAAACTCTAGCAAACAAACTATACGATCTGTGCTATTTTTAGGATTGGGTCTTGTCCATCACATCATTCTCCTAATGATGTGATCTCGTTATCAATGACATGTAATGTCCATAGTCAGGAAACCATGACTATCTGTTGATCAACGAGCTAGTCAACTAGAGGCTTACTAGGGACATGTTGGTGTCTATTATTCACACATGTATTACGATTTCCGGATAACACAATTATAGCATGAATAAAAGACAATTATCATGAACAAGGAAATATAATAATAATGCTTTTATTATTGCCTCTAGGGCATATTTCCAACAAATACCTCGTTCAATCTCGTTACCGGCAAGTCACTTTACTCATTCCGTAATGCATGATCCCATGACTAACTACTTAGTCACACTGAGCTCATTATGATGATGCATTACCGAGTGGGCCCAGAGATACCTCTCTGTCATACGGAGTGACAAATCCCAGTCTCGATTCATGCCAACCCAACAGACACTTTCGGAGATACCTGTAGTGGAGCTTTATAGTCAACCAGTTACGTTGTGACGTTTGGTACACCCAAAGCACTCCTACGGTATCCGGGAGTTGCACAATCTCATGGTCTAGGGAAATGATACTTGACATTCAGAAAAGCTCTAGCAGACGAACTACATGATCTTGTGCTATGCTTAGGATTGGGTCTTGTCCATCACATCATTCTCCTAATGATGTGATCCTGTTATCAATGACATCCAATGTCCATGGTCAGGAAACCGTAAGCATCTATTGATCAACGAGCTAGTCAACTAGAGGCTCACTAGGGACATGTTGTGGTCTATGTATTCACACATGTATTACGATTTCCGGATAACAGAATTATAGCATGAACAATAGACAATTATCATGAACAAGGAAATATAATAATAACCATTTTATTATTGCCTCTAGGGCATATTTCCAACAGAGTGCGCGTCGGAGTCATCGGACGATGAGTCCGATACAACCTTGTGCCAGAGACCCTTTTGGGTCCCCGTGGACTTCTTCTTGGTCTTCTTCGTCGGCACCTCGGAAGGTGCCGGAGCTAGCATCTCCGTTAGGAGAGCATCTGCGGGATCTTCAGGCAGGGGGGCTAGGCAATCGAGCTGCTCCACTGTCTTTATCCAGTCCTGTTAATGGCACGGGAGCTTAGATCCCGCACATCATTTAACCGGGGTAAATAAATACCCTGTGAGATACAAAAACTTACCGGATTGGCATGGCGCTTTGCGTTGAGTCCGCGGTCCTCAGTGAGGGAAGGAGGAACCTCGGCGCCCTTGAACAGCACCCTCCAGACGTCCTTGTGCGTCGTGTCATAGAGCTCTCGCAGTGTCTGGTGCTTGGCCGGATCGAACTCCCACAAATTGAATGCCCGTCGTTGACACGGGAGAATCCGGTGGAAGAGCATGACCTAGACCACGTTGACGAGCTTGATTTTCTTGCTCATCATGTTCCTGATGCAGGTCTGGAGTCCGGTCAGCTCTATCGAGGAACCCTAGGACATGCCCTTCTCTTTCCAGGAAGTAAGCCACATGGTGATTCTGGATCAGAATATGGGGGGCCGCCACCCAGTTGGTGTCGCACGGCTCGGTGTTGTAGAACCACCCCGATTGCCACCCCTTTATGGTCTCCACATAGGAGCCTTCGAGCCAGGTGATGTTAGGCATTTTGCCCACCATGGCGCCTCCGCACTCTGCTTGCTGGCCGACCACCACCTTCGGTTTAACATTGAAGGTCTTCAGCCACAGGCCGAAGTGGGGCCTGATGCGGAGGAAGGCCTCGCACACGACGATAAACACCGAGATGTTGAGGATGAAATTGGGGCCAGATCATGAAAATCCAGCCCGTAGTAGAACATGAGCCCGCAGACAAACGAGTGGAGGGGAAATCCCAGTCCACGGACGAAGTGGGTAAGAAAAACTACCCTCTCATGGGGTTCAGGCATAGGGATGAGCTTCCCTGCATCTGGTAGCCGGTGCGCGATATCTGCGGCCAGATATCCGGCTTCCCATAACTTTGTGATGTTCTCTTCCGTGACGGAGGAGACCATCCACTTGCCTCCCGCTCCGGACATGCTTGGAGTGGTTTGAGAAGAAAGACGCGAACTTGGGCGCTGGAGCTCAAGTGTGCGAGAATGGGTAAGCAAGGAGGAAGAAGGCATGGGTGAAGAGAATGAATCCTAGTCCCTTTATAAGGGCGGAAGGGGCGATGCGCCTCCCCACTTGCCTGGTGAAATCACTTATTCCCCAAATGCCGCAATTGATGGCGCGGTTGGGTTACCCACGTCCGTATTGATGAGAATCCCGTAATAAGGGGGACACGATCTCTGCTTTGACAAGACGTGACAAGAAAACCGCCTCGCGATATGTGCGGTGCTGGTTGAGAAAAACGGTTCGAATAATGACCGGGCCATGACATGATGTCATGCTGTCAAATACGTGTCAGCAGATTAGATTTGTGGAAATATTATTCTCTCTACGGTGGTATGTGGAACTTGTTTTGCAGAGCCGGACACTATCCTTGTGTTCAAAATCTTCTATGGAGTATTCGGAGGAGGAACCCGCCTTGCAATGTCGAAGACAAATCTGCGCGCCGGACTCATCGTCATTTAAGCCTGGTTCAGGGGCTACTGAGGGAGTCCTGGATTAGGGGGTCTCCAGACAGCCGGACTATATCCTTTGGCCGGACTGTTGGACTATGAAGATACAAGATTGAAGACTTGGTCTCGTGTCCAGATAGGACTCTCCTTGGCGTGGAAGGCAAGCTTGGCAATACGGATATGTAGATCTCCTCCCTTGTAACCAACTCTGTGTAACCCTAGCCCCCTCCGGTGTCTATATAAAACGGAGGGTTTCAGTCCATAGGACAACATACAATCATACCATAGGCTAGCTTCTAGGGTTTAGCCTCTACGATCTTGTGGTAGATCAACTCTTGTAATACTCATATCATCAAGAACAATCAAGCAGGACGTAGGGTATTACCTCCATCAAGAGGGCCTGAACCTGCGTAAACATCGTGTCCCGTGCCTCCTGTTACCATCCGCCTTAGACGCACAATTCGGGACCCCCTACCCGAGATCCGCTGGTTTTGACACCGACATCTACCGTCAATCAAAGCAAAATAAGATGCATAAAAGATAGACATCACATGCAATCAATATAAGTGATATGATATGGCCATCATCATCTTGTGCTTGTGATCTCCATCTCCGAAGCATCGTCATGATCACCATCGTCACCGGCGTGACACCTTGATCTCCATCATAGCATCGTTGTCGTCTCGCCAACTATTGCTTCTACGACTATCGCTACCGCTTAGTGATAAAGTAAAGCAATTACAGGGCGATTGCATTGCATACAATAAAGCAACAACCATATAGCTCCTGCCAGTTGCCGATAACTCGGTTACAAAACATGATCATCTCATACAATAAAATATAGCATCATGTCTTGACCATATCACATCACAACATGCCCTGCAAAAACAATTTAGACGTCCTCTACTTTGTTGTTGCAAGTTTTACGTGGCTGCTACGGGCTGAGCAAGAACCGTTCTTACCTACGCATCAAAACCACAACGATAGTTCGTCAAGTTAGTGCCGTTTTAACCTTCTCAAGGACCGGGCGTAGCCACACTCGGTTCAACTAAAGTTGGAGAAACTGACACCCGCCAGCCACCTGTGCGCAAAGCACGTCGGTAGAACCAGTCTCGCGTAAGCATACGTGTAATGTCGGTCCGGGCCGCTTCATCCAACAATACCGCCGAACTAAAGTATGACATGCTGGTAAGCAGTATGACTTGTATCGCCCACAACTCACTTGTGTTCTACTCGTGCACATAACATCCACACATAAAACCAGGCTCTGATACCACTGTTGGGGAACATAGTAATTTCAAAAAATTTCCTACGCACACGCAAGACCATGGTGATGCAAAGCAACGAGAGGGTAGAGTGTGTCCACGTACCCTCATAGACTGAAAGCGGAAGCGTTAGCACAACGCGGTTGATGTAGTCGTACGTCTTCACAATCCGACAGATCAAGTACCGAACACACGACACCTCCGAGTTCTGCACACGTTCAACTCAATGACGTCCCTCAAACTCCGATCCAGCTGAGCTTTGAGGGAGAGTTCTGTCAGCACGACGGCGTGGTGACGATGTTGATGTTCTACCGTCGCAGGGCTTCGCCTAAGCACCGCTATGATATTATCGAGGTGGACTATGGTGGAGAGGGGCACCACACACGGCTAAAAGATCCAAGAGATCAATTGTTGTATCTATGGGGTGCACCTCTCCTCCTTATATAAAGGAGGGGAGGAGAGGGCCGGCCAAGGGGAGGAGGCGCGCCCAAGGGGGGAGTCTTACTCCCACCGGGAGTAGGACTCCTCCTTTTCCTATTTGGAGAGGGAGAGGGAAGGAAGAGGAAGGAGGGAGGGAGGAAGGAAAGGGGGGCCCTCCCAATTCGGATTGGGCTTGGGGGGGGCGCCCCCTCCCTTGATCCTTTCCCCTCCTTTCCACTAAAGCCCATTAAGGCCCATATACCTCCCGGGGGGTTTCGATAACCTCCCGGTGCTCTGGTATTATCCCGATCTCACCCGGAACCATTCCGGTATCCAAATATAGTCGTCCAATATATCGATATTTACGTCTCGAACATTTCAAGACTCCTCGTCATGTCCATGATCACATCCGGGACTCCGAACTACCTTCGGTACATCAAAAACCATAAACTCATAATATAACCGTCATCGAACTTTAAGCGTGCGGACCCTACGGGTTTGAGAACTATGTAGACATGACCAAGACACGTCTCTGGTCAATAACCAATAGCGGCACCTGGATGCTCATATTGGCTCCTACATATTCTATGAAGATCTTTATCGGTCAAACCGCATAACAACATAAGTTGTTCCTTTTGTCATCAGTATGTTACTTGCCCGAGATTCGATCGTCGGTATCTCAATACCTAGTTCAATCTTGTTACCGGCAAGTCTCTTTACTCGTTCCGTAACACATCATCTCGCAACTAACTCATTAGTTGCAATGCTTGCAAGGCTTAAGTGATGTGTATTACTGAGTGGGCCCAGAGATACCTCTCTGACAATCGGAGTGACAAATCCTAATCTCGAAATACGCCAAACCAACAAGTATCTTCGGAGACACCTGTAGAGCACCTTTATAATCACCCAGTTACAGTGTGACATTTGGTAGCACACAAAGTGTTCCTCCGGTAAACGGGAGGTGCATAATCTCATAGTCATAGGAATATGTATAAGTCATGAAGAAAGCAATAGCAATAAACTAAACAATCAAGTGCTAAGCTAACGGAATGGGTCAAGTCAATCACATCATTCTCCTAATGATGTGATCTCGTTAATCCAATGACAACTCTTTGTCTATGGCTAGGAAACATAACCATCTTTGATCAACGAGCTAGTCAAGTAGAGGCATACTAGTGACACTCTGTTTGTCTATGTATTCACACATGTATCATGTTTCCGGTTAATACAATTCTAGCATGAATAATAAACATTTATCATGATATAAGGAAATAAATAATAACTTTATTATTGCCTCTAGGGCATATTTCCTTCATCACCCTACCCCCGTAGGCGCGCCTCCCATCCTTGTGGGCCCCCTGGCAGGCATCCGACACACATGTTCTGCTATATGGTGTGTTTTGACCTAGAAAAAATTAGAAGGAAGCTTTCGGGACGAAGCGCCACCGTCTCGAGGCGAAACCTGGGCCGAACCAATCTAGGGCTCCGGCGGAGCTGTTCTGTCGGGGAAACATCCCTCCAGGAGGGGGAAATCGAAGCCATCGTCATCACTGATACGTCTTCAACGTATCTATAATTTATGAAGTATTCATGCCATGTTTATAATAATTTTATATGGTTTTTGTATGATTTGCATGTAACTAACCCGGACTGACGCTGTTTTCAGCACAACTGCCGTGGTGTTGTTTTTTGTGTAGAAATGAAAGTTCTCCAATGAGCTGAACCTTTTTGATGATTTTTTTGGAACAAAAGAGACCCTCGAAGCTTCGTGGAAGGACCAGAAGGTGAAGGAGTAGGGCACAAGACACCGGGGCGCGCCTGGTGGGCTCGGCTTGCCCCGGTGGGTTGTGCTCACCTCGAGGCCCATCTTAGCGTGAAACCAACATAAAAAAAATCCTATAAATATAAAACCATCGGGGTTAACCTAGATCAGAAGTTCCGCCGCCGCAAGGCTCTGTAGCCACTGAAAGCCAATCTAGACCCCATTACGCCATCCTGCCGAAGGGGGGAATCATCTCCGGTGGCCATCTTCATCATCCCGGCGGCCACCATGATGAGGAGGGAGTAGTCCACCCTCGGGGCTGAGGGTTTGTACCAGTAGCTATGTGTTTAATCTCTCTCTCTCTCTCTCGTGTTCTTGAGATGCCACGATCTTGATGTATCACGGGCTTTGTTAATATAGTCAGATCATATGGTGTTTTCCCCTCTCTATCTTGTTGTGATGAATTGAGTTTTTCCCTTTGAGATTTCGTTGTTATCAGATTGAATAATTTTATGGATTTGAGAGCACTTGATATATGTCTTGCATATGAATACTCGTGGTGACAATGGGGTATCATATTGATTCACTTGATATGTGTTTTGGCACTCAACTCGCGGATTCCCACGGTGACATTGGGGTAATCTATGTATAGGGGTTGATGCATGTTCTCATCTTTTGTTTCTTCGGTAGAAATCTTGGGGCACTCTTTGAGGTTCTTTGTGATGGATTGAGTATTATGAATCTGAAATCATTTGGTGTTATTTTAGTACGAACTCTTTGATTGATTGATCGGAAATAATAGCTTCGAGGTGGTTTTCAAGCATTGCAATACCGTTTTTGTGCCCGTTTACTATTTTCTACCTTGATGTTTTTATTTATTCAGATTATAAAAATATATTTCTACCATCAATATTACACTTTTATCACCATCTCTTCACCGAACTAGTGCACCTATACAATTTGCCGTTGTATTGGGTGTGTTGGGGACACAAGAGATTTCTTGTATTTGATTGCATGGTTGTTTGAGAGAGACCATCTTCATCCTACGCCTCCCACGGACTGATAAACCTTAGGTCATCCACTTGAGGAAAAATTGCTACTGTCCTACAAAACTCTACGCTTGGAGGCCCAACACGTGTCTACAAGAATAAAGTTGCGTAGTAGACATCAAGCTCTTTTCTGGCGCCGTTGCCGGGGAGGTGAGTGCTTGAAGGTATATCTTTAGATCTTGCAATTGAATCTTTTAGTTTCTTGTTTTATCACTAGTTTGGTTTATAAAAGAAAACTACAAAAAAATGGAATTGAGGTTGCATCATATTATTCATCTTTATAATGTATTTCGTGAAAATGATGGAAAGGAAAATTGTGCTCAATTGATAGAAGAAGAATTCAATAGAATGTTTGGTATAAATGATGAGCATGATTGCAATAATGTTAGTATGAATTCTTTGAATATCCATGATGCTAATGATATGCAAAGCCGTAAGCTTGGGGATGTTATGTTTGATGAAGATGATAATTTTAGTCCCCCAAGATTTGATGTGCAAATTTTCTATAATGATTGCATGCCTCCTATTTATGATGATTATAATGATGAAAGTGGATTTGGGGAGGGCATGACTTTATTTAGTGATGAATCTACCATTTTGGATGAGGCTTCAACTAACTATGATAACAAAGTTGCTATCTATGATGATTATGGTGATGACATGTATGTTATAAAGAACAATGATAACCATGAAACTTGTCATCATGATTTTAATTTTTAATCCCATGATAGTTATTTTGTTGAGTTTGCTCCCACCACTATTGAAGAGAGTAAATTTGCTTATGTGGAGAGTATAAAGTTTCTATGCTTATGCATCATGAAAAAGAATGATTTATGTGACAGTTATATTGTTGAATTCATTCATGATGCTACTGAAAATTATTATGAGAGAGGAACATATGCTTGTAGGCTTCTTAATAATATCAAGTTTCCTCTCCATGTGTTGAAAATCTTGAAGTTTTGCTTGTTTTTCCTTCCTATGCTAGTTGATTCTTGCTCCCATAAATTGTTTGCTCAAAAAATCCCTATGCATAGGAAGTGGGTTAGACTTAAATGTGCTAGTCATATGCTTCATGATGCTCTCTTTGTGTTTCAATTCTTTACTTTTATGCGAGCATCATTGAAATCATCATGCCTAGCTAAAAGGCATTAAAGAAAAGCGCTTGTTGGGAGACAACCCAACATTTACCCCGACTGTATTTGTGTGTTCACAAGATTAGGATACTATAGTAATCATGTTTTATAGCTTTTATTTCAATAAAGTGCCAAGTAAGACCTTTGGGATGGTATATGGTGATAGTTGATTTGATCTTGCTGAAAAACAGAAACTGTTGCGCCCAGTAAAATATTTTTCATTTTTTAAAGAAGCATGATAAAATCCTGATTCTTTCTGCACAAGATTGACATACAAATTTCCCAGGTTGTCCTAATTATTCAGAATTTTTGGAGTAACATAAGTATGATTGTTTTCCAGATCATTACAGACTGTTCTCTTTTTGACATATTATGTTTTCAATGCATAGTTTGCTTGTTTCCTACTTTCTATGGCTTAAATTGCTCAATAGAAATTGTGGAAATGATACGGTATAGTAGGAATTGTGTGAGAACAATTATGAATCTTGTCTTTGACAGTACCAAAATGAATGATTTGCTTTATCATACTAACCTATCTCACGAAGTTCCGTTAAGTTTTGTGTGATTGAAGTTTTCAAGTTTTGGGTGAGATATCGATATGAGGAGAATAAGGACTGACAATACCCTAATCTTGGGGATTCCCAAGGCACCCCAAGTTAATATTCAAGGAAGATCCAAGCAACTAAGCTTGGGGATGCTCCGGAAGGCATCCCCTCTTTCGTCTCCAACATTATCGGTAACCTCACTTGGAGCTATATTTTCATTTGTCACATGATATGAGTTTTGCTTGGAGCATCTTTTTTTATTTGATTGCTGTTATTTACAATAATGTTTGCATCTTTTATTTCAATAAAAATGTCAAGTATAGCCTTTACCATGCTTATTTTGCAAGTCTACATGTTGTTGTTTGAAAATAGAAAGTTTATCGCTGTTGCAAAAATTCCCTAGAAAAGTCAGAATGTGATAAAATGCTGAAACTTTTTGAACAATAAACTCTAATAAATTTTCTACGGTGTGTTAAATTTTCAGCATTTTTGGAGTTAAAGATGAATTGATGTTCTTGCATTCTTTATAGACTGTACCGTTTTGCCAGATTGCCGTCATGGTTGCATTGTTTGCATATGTTTGCTTCTTTAATGATTCTATTTGAGGATATGACTATTAAATATGCAGAGGAATTTAGTATGAAATGTTTAATAATAATTTTAGTGATTTGCTACAGTAGAAAATGATAAGGTTATTGCATTGATTTATACTAACTTATCTCACGAGTTCTTATCGAGTTTTGTGTGGATGAAGTTTTTAAGATTTAGGGAAACCGTGTTATGAGAAGAATGAAGAAGACACAAGAGCTCAAGCTTGGGGATGGCCAAGGCATCCCAAGTTAATATTCAAAGAAGTCTCAAACATCTAAGCTTGGGGATGCCCCAGTAGACATCCCACTTTTCTTCATAAAAAATTATCGGTTAGCCTCGGTTGAGCCTAAATTTTTGCTTCTTCACATGATGTGTGCCATTCTTAGAATTTAATTTCATTTTGTTTTGCTTGCTGATGTCTACTACACAACCTTCTTCTTGTAGACGTTGTTGGGCCTCCAAGTGCAGAGGTTTGTAGGATAGTAGCAAATTTCCCTCAAGTGGATGACCTAAGGTTTATCAATCCGTAGGAGGCGTAGGATGAAGATGGTCTCCCTCAAGCAACCCTGCAACCAAATAACAAAGAGTCTCTTGTGTCCCCAACACACCCAATACAATGGTAAATTGTATAGGTGCACTAGTTCGGCGAAGAGATGGTGATAGAAGTGGTATATGGATGGTAGATAAAGGTTTTTGTAATCTGAAAATATAAAAACAGCAAGGTAACAAATGATAAAAATGAGCACAAATGGTATTGCAATGCTAGGAAACAAGGCCTAGGGTTCATACTTTCACTAGTGCAAGTCCTCTCAACAATAATAACATAATTGGATCACATAACTATCCCTCAACCCGCAACAAAGAGTCACTCCAAAGTCACTAATAGCGGAGAACAAACGAAGAGATTATGGTAGGGTACGAAACCACCTCAAAGTTATTCTTTCCAATCAATCCATTGGGCTATTCCTATAAGTGTCACAAACAACCCTAGAGTTCGTACTAGAATAACACCTTAAGACACAAATCAACCAAAACCCTAATGTCACCTAGATACTCCAATGTCACCTCAAGTATCCGTGGGTATGATTATACAATATGCATCACACAATCTCAGATTCATCTATTCAACCAACACATAGAACCTCAAAGAGTGCCCCAAAGTTTCTACCGGAGAATCACGACGAAAACGTGTGCCAACCCCTATGCATAGGTTCATGGGCGGAACCCGCAAGTTGATCACCAACACATACATCAAGTGAATCACGTGATATCCCATTGTCACCACAGATACACACGGCAAGACATACATCAAGCGTTCTCAAATCTTCAAAGACTCAATCCGATAAGATAACTTCAAAGGGGAAACTCAATTCATTACAAGAGAGTAGAGGGGGAGAAATGTCATAATATCCAACTATAATAGCAAAGCTCGCGATACATCAAGATCGTATCACCTCAAGAACACGAGAGAGAGAGAGAGATCAAACACATAGCTACTGGTACATACCCTCAGCCCCGAGGGAGAACTACTCCCTCCTCGTCATGGAGAGCACCGGGATGATGAAGATGGCCACCGGAGAGGGATTCCCCCTTCGGCAGGGTGCCGGAATGGGTCTAGATTGGTTTTCGGTGGCTACGGAGGCTTCTGGCGGCGGAACTCCCGATCTATTGTGCTCCCCGATTATTTTAGGGTATATGGAGATATATATGAGGAAGAAGTGCGTCAGGGGGGCCACGAGGGGCCCACGAGGGTGGAGGGCGCGCCCAAGGGGTGGGTGTGCCCCCTGCCCCGTGGCTTCCTCGTTGATCCCCTGACGTGCACTCCAAGTCTTCTGGACTTCTTTCCTTCCAAAAATAAGTTCCGTGAAGTTTCAGGTCAATTGGACTCCGTTTGATTTTCCTTTTCTGCGATACTCTAAAACAAGGAAAAACAGAAACTGGCACTGGGCTCTGGGTTAATAGGTTAGTCCCAAAAATCATATAAAATAGCATATAAGTGCATATAAAACATCCAAGGTTGATAATATAATAGAATGGAACTATCAAAAATTATAGATACATTGGAGACGTATCAACATCCCCAAGCTTAATTCCTGCTCGTCCTCGAGTAGGTAAATGATAAAAACATAATTTTTGATGTGGAATGCTACCTAACATATTCATCATGTATTTCTCTTTATTTTGGCAAGAATATTCAGATCCATAAGATTCAAGACAAAAGTTTAATATTGACGTAAAAATAATAATACTTCAAGCATACAAACCAAGTAATCATGTCTTCTCAAAATAACATGGCCAAAGAAAGCTATCCCTACAAAATCATATAGTCTGGCTATGCTCCATCTTCACCACACAACGTATTTAAATCAAGCACAACCCCGATGACAAGCCAAGCTATTGTTTCATACTTTTGGTGTTCTCAAACTTTTTCAATCTTCACACAATAAATGAGTGTGAGCCATGGATATAGCACTATAGGTGGAATAGAATGGTGGTTGTGGAGAAGACAAAAAGGAGAAGATAGTCTCACATCAACTAGGCGTATCAACGGGCTATGGAGATGCCCATCAACAGATATCAATGTGAGTGAGTAGGGATTGCCATGCAGCGGATGCACTAGAGCTATAAATGTATGAAAGCTCAACAAGAAACTAAGTGGGTGTGCATCCAACTCGCTTGCTCACTAAGACCTAGGGCATTTTGAGGAAGCCCATCATTGGGATATACAAGCCAAGTTCTATAATGAAAGATTCCCACTAGTATATGAAAGTGACAACATAGGAGACTCTCTATCATGAAGATCATGGTGCTACTTTGAAGCACAAGTGTGGTAAAAGGATAGTAGCATTGCCCCTTCTCTCTTTTTCTCTCATTTTTTATTTTTTTATTTGGTCCTTTTCTCTTTTGATGGCCTCTTTTCTATTTTTTTATTTGGGCTTCTTTGGCCTCTTTTATTTATTTATTTTTGTCCGGAGTCTCATCCCGACTTGTGGGGAATCATAGTCTCCATCATCCTTTCCTCACTGGGACAATGCTCTAATAATGATGATCATCACACTTTTATTTACTTACAACTCAAGAATTACAACTCAATACTTAGAACAAGATATGACTCTATATGAATGCCTCCGGCGGTGTACCGGGATGTGCAATGACTCATGAGTGACATGTATGAAAGAATTATGAATGGTGACTTTTCCACAAATACGATGTCAACTACATGATCATGCAAAGCAGTATGACAATGATGGAGCGTGTCATAATAAGCGGAACGGCGGAAAGGTGCATGGCAATATATCTCGGAATGGCTATGGAAATGCCATAATAGGTAGGTATGGTGGATGTTTTGAGGAAGGTATATGGTGGGTTTATGGTACCGGCGAAAGTTGCGCGGTACTAGAGAGGCTAGCAATGGTGGAAGGGTGAGAGTGCGTATAATCCATGGAATCAACATTAGTCATAAAGAACTCACATACTTATTGCAAAAATCTATTAGTTATCGAAACAAAGTACTACGCACATGCTCCTAGGGGGATAGATTGGTAGGAAAAGATCATCGCTCGTCCCCGACCGCCACTCATAAGGAAGACAATCAATAAATAAATCATGCTCCGACTTCATCACATAACGGTTCACCATACGTGCATGCTACGGGAATCACAAACTTTTAACACAAGTATTTCTCAAATTCACAACTACTCAACTAGCATGACTCTAATATCACCATCTCCATATCTCAAAACAATTATCAAGTATCAAACTTCTCTTAGTATTCAATGCACTTCATATGAAAGTTTTTATTATATCCCTCTTGGATGCCCATCATATTAGGACTAGTGTCATAACCAAAGCAAACTACCATGCTATTCTAAATACTCTCAAAATAATATAAGTGAAGCACGAGAGTTCATCTATTTCTTCAAAATAAAACCACCACCGCGCTCTAAAAATATATAAGTGAAGCACTAGAGCAAATGACAAACTACTCCAAAAGATATAAGTGAAGATCAATGAGTAGTCGAATAATTATGCAACTATATGAAGACTCTCTAACATTTATGAATTTCGGATCTTGGTATTTTGTTCAAACATCAAGCAAAACTAAATAAAATAAAATGACGCTCCAAGCAAAACACATATCATGTGGTAAATAAAAATATAGCTCCAAGTAAAGTTACCGATGAACAAAGACGAAAGAGGGGATGCCTTCCGGGGCATCCCCAAGCTTAGGCTCTTGGTTGTACTTTAATATTACCTTGGGGTGCCTTGGGCATCCCCAATCTTAGGCTCTTGCCACTCCTTATTCCATAATCCATCGAATCTTAACCCAAAACTTGAAAACTTCACAACACAAAACTCGTAAGCTCCGTTAGCGAAAGAAAACAAAACACCACTTCAAGGTACTGTAATGAACTCATTCTTTATTTATATTGGTGTTAAACCAATTTATTCCAACTTATCTATGGTTTATAAACTATTTTACTATCCATAGATTCATCAAAATAAGCAAACAACACACGAAAAACAGAATCTGTCAAAAACAGAACAGTCTGTAGTAATCTGTAACTCACGCAAACTTCTGGAACCCCAAAAATTCTAAAATAAATTGCTGAACGTGAGGAATTTATCTATTAATCATATTAAAAAATAATTAACTAAATAACACTTTCCAAATAAAAATGGCAGCAATTCTCGTGAGCGCTAAAGTTTCTGTTTTTTACAGTAAGATCAACAAGACTTTCCCCAAGTCTTCCCAAAGGTTCTACTTGGCACAAACACTAATTAAATGCATAAAACCACATCTAAACAGAGGCTAGATAAATTAATTATTGCTAAAAAGGAGCAAAAAGCAAGGAACAAAAATAAAATTGGGTTGCCTCCCAACAAGCGCTATCGTTTAACGCCCCTAGCTAGGCATGATGATTTCAATGATGCTCAAATAAAGGATAAGAATTGAAACATAAAGAGAGCATCATGAAGAATATGACTAGCACATTTAAGTCTAACCTACTTCCTATGCATAGGGATTTTGTGAGCAAACAACTTATGGGAACAATAATCAACTAGCATAGGAAGGCAAAACAAGCATAACTTGAAGCACATAGAGAGGGAACTTGATATTATTGCAATTCCTACAAGCATATATTCCTCCCTCATAATAATTTTCAGTAGAATCATGAATGATTCAACAATATAACCAGCACCTAAAGCATTATTTTCATGATCTACAAGCATAGAAAATTTACTACTCTCCACATAAGCAAGATCCTTCTCATTCGGAATAGTGGGATTATCATAAGAGACTCGAATACTATAAATTGTTTCCACATTAAAAATTAATGTTCAGAAAAAGGGTAATCATAATCATGACAAGTTTTATAAATATAATCACTACTTTTTATAGCATAAGTATCATCACAATAATCATCATAGGTAGGAGGCATGCTATCATCATTATAAATTTGCATATCAAAACTTGGGAGACTAAAAATATCGTCATTAAACATAGCTTCCCCAAGCTTGGGACAAACATTAATTTCAGCAAATATATTCTCAAAAACATCATCTTCATCAAACATAGCATCCCCAAGCTTGGGCCTTTTCGTATCATAAGCATAATCACTCTCATCATTAATACTATGGATAGCACCAATAGTATAGCAATTATCATATTCTTCCAAGAAAGTGCCAAAAAGATTTTCAAGATCATAAGAAGTATCATTATCTTCCACAATTATATTTTCATGAGGCACAATAGTAATAGGAGCAGCACTATTTGGGAGAGATATCTTTTTACCTCTCTTCCTTTTTCTTTTCTTCTTCTTCACCACATCATGTGTGGGTTCAATCCTCTTTTTGGAGCTCCTTATTAATGAGATTGGTTGAATAGGAGGCTCCTCCTCGTTACCTGATTCATCATAAGAAATAATAGGAGGGTATTGGGAAGTCTCTTCACTTTCATTAGTATTCTCTTCATCTTCTATTTGTTTCCTTTTCTTTATGTAGTTGGCAATATAAGGATTTTCAATACAATTCACTGCACAATACATATACATTTCCTCTAGATCAAAACCAAGAAGTTTATAACAGACAAATCCTGGAAGATTATTAGTTATACGTTTCATTTCTTTGTAGCCCATAAGCAAACTAAGTTCATTATAATGTGCAAGGGAAATCAAGTCATCACAATTTTTGGACACGATTAGATCATGAAACAATTTGAATCGGATAGCTAAATGACCCTGTTCATTGCAAAGTCCACAAGTACGGCCAAGAAAATTTAAATTTTCAGCACAATCATCTAGCCTTTCTTGCAACAGTTTAGTTTCTAAGTACTTATGCCTCTTGCAATATCTATCTTCCCTGTTTGGTGTGTACTTACAAACCCAATGCACTCCGCAAAAATTGACATGTTTATAGGAGATATTTTCATCATAACTAGTGCAATTATCATTAGTACCATGGATATTCAAGAAGTTCATACTAACAACATTACAATCATGCTCATCATTCAAAGATTAGTGCCAAACATTTTAATGCATTCTTCTTCTAACACTTCGGCACAATTTTCCTTTCCATCATACTCACGAAAGATATTAAAAAGATGAAGCGTATGAGGCAAACTCAATTCCATATTTTTTAGTTTTCTTTTATAAACTAAACTAGTGATAAAACAAGAAACAAAAAGATTCGATTGCAAGATCTAAAGATATACCTTCAAGCACTCACCTCCCCGGCAACGGCGTCAGAAAAGAGCTTGATGTCTACTACACAACCTTCTTCTTGTAGACGTTATTGGGCCTCCAAGTGTAGAGGTTTGTAGGACAGTAGCAAATTTCCCTCAAGTGGATGACCTAAGGTTTATCAATCGGTAGGAGGCATAGGATGAAGATGGTCTCTCTCAAGCAACCCTGCAACCAAATAATAAAGAGTCTCTTGTGTCCCCAACACAACCAATACAATGGTAAATTGTATAGGTGCACTAGTTCGGCGAAGAGATGGTGATAGAAGTGGTATATGGATGGTAGATAAAGGTTTTTGTAATCTGGAGATATAAAAACAGCAAGGTAACTAATGATAAAAGTGAGCACAAACAGTATTGCAATGCTAGGAAACAAGGCCTAGGGTTCATACTTTCACTAGTGCAAGTCCTGTCAACAATAATAACATAATTGGATCACATAACTAGCCCTCAACATGCAACAAAGATTCACTCCAAAGTCACTAATAGAGGAGAACAAATGAAGAGATTATGGTAGGGTACGAAACCACCTCAAAGTTATTCTTTCCAATCAATCCGTTGGGCTATTCCTATAAGTGTCACAAACAACCCTAGAGTTCGTACTAGAATAACACCTTAAGACACAAATCAACCAAAACCCTAATGTCACCTAGATACTCCAATGTCACCTCAAGTATCCGTGGGTATGATTATACGATATGCATCACACAATCTCAGATTCATCTATTCAACCAACACATAGAACCTCAAAGAGTGCCCCAAAGTTTCTACCAGAGAATCACGACAAAAACGTGTGCTAACCCCTATGCATAGGTTCATGGGCGGAACCCGCAAGTTGATCACCAAAACATACATCAAGTGAATCACGTGATATCCCATTTTCACCACAGATACGCACGGCAAGACATACATCAAGCGTTCTTGTAACATCCCAAATTTCCATTTTGGAATGTTATACAATAGATAGATCATTTTGCATAGCATATTTTATTGCATTTTGGTTGATCCTAGAAATTTCACGCAACTCAAGGACCCTTGGAGAGAGGTGGGGATTTCGTTATTTTCATATTTGAGTTTTCTCAAATTTTGAAAATAGGATCATTTGATTTTATTTATTTTATCTTCAATTATTTCTATTACCAAAATATGAGAGAGGGAATAAAATGACTTTCCCAACATAAAGAAATATTGAGGATTTAATAAAAATCAAATAAGATTTTATTTTGGTTTTATTTGCTATTTTATTTGAATTAAGAAAAATGCGCGTTTTTCAAAATTGCATTTAGGCCCCAAATAAATGTTCATCCTGCGCGGCTTGATTTTAGAAGTCGGGGAAAATTTATTTCGGGATTTTTGGAGTCCGTTTAGTATTTATTTTTTTTCTAAGCGTAATTATTTTAAAAAAAATCCGAACCGACCTACGGGCCGTGTTAGGCCCGGACTCCTCCGGGGAGGCTTTATATAGCGCCACCCCGGGCCCCAGCAGCCCACCGAGCCGCGCCTCAGCCCAAGCCACCGCCGCCGCCTAAACCCTAACCCTAGCCCGCGCCGCGCCGCCCGCCCTAGCTGCCGCCGCCGCCTACCGCCGCCGCTGCCGCCGGAGCCCCGCCGCCGACGAGGTCGAACCGCCGCCGCCCGCCGGTTTTTTAGAAAACCATTGGTTTTCACCGTTTTTTTGTTCGTTTTTTTAGATTCGTTTTTTAGATAGATCGGTTTTTTTCTCGATTTAGTTAATTAGCGAGCGTTTGCTCGTTCGTTCCTTTTAACGAACGTGTTCATCATTTAGATTCAGATGACGAACGTTCGTTCGTTAATCTATTCGTCGTTTTTCTTTTTCTTGGATTTAAATCCGTGATTTTTCTGATCGCGATTTTTGATCGGATGTTCGTTCTAGTATAACTTTTCACTCGTTTATCGGAATCAGGCGATTCAAGCGCCTGGAGTTTCGTCTCGAAACCCTCTTTCCGCTTAACCAACTCAAACTAGTTTTTGCCTCTGTAAAATTTGACCTAGATCCAGATTAGTAAACGAAGCTTGTTTCTTTTGCCATTTGTCTTTCGTTGTTTCGTTCGATTTGATTCTTTTTGCCAACCGGAGTTCTTAAGTTGAACTTTCTGGTTAGATCTCTTATTTGAGTTTTACCTGTGCATTAGTTGAGT
Source organism: Triticum urartu (assembly GCF_056163025.1). Lineage (NCBI taxonomy): Eukaryota > Viridiplantae > Streptophyta > Magnoliopsida > Poales > Poaceae > Triticum > Triticum urartu. The sequence continues at coordinate 89,050,667 of NC_141874.1, forward strand.
ACTTATTGTATGCTTGTTTGTTTGCGATAGAGTACCCGGAGTGCGCCGCTTGCTACTTCGAATCGCTAGGTTTTGCGGATCATCAGCAAGGCAAGTAACACTTTGATCATGCTTCCTATTACCCAGTTTTTATTACATTAGATCAATCCTCACATATTGCATGATTAGGATCTAATTAAATTATGGGTTTGGGAAGTAGATGAGGTAGTACCTATCACCTGTTATTATCAAACCTTTGGGAGTTACTTCTAAGTTTGCTTATATTGCCATGCTATGCTAGTAGACGTGGATCGGGTGAGTGTATCTATCTAAGGTTGCAACTTAAATACACATCTGGGTGGATTGAGGCACTTGAGTATTCCAGCGATTGCCTGTTTTTCTTTTGGACTGCCACCCAGGCTCAAAGGGATTATGAGATTGTTCATACTAGAAACTTCCGTGTGCAGCCACAAGCTACTATGGGCTCTAGCATAGTTGACTAAGTTGTGCGAACTCTTATAGTGGTAGACTAGCAGATGTAGGAGAAAGTAGGTGTAATGGTCTACCCGTTCGTAAGGTGTGAGCGCTTCTGAAAGACTATGTCTCGGTCATCCGTTTCTCAAACACCATGTAGTGCGAGAATCCCAACGGAGGAGATCGAGTCTTGTGGGGAAAAGTGCGAAAACCTCTGCAGAGTGTATAAACTAATCATGATTAGCCGTGTCCCCGGTTATGGACATCTTGAGTATCTAATACTTGGATTATCATGTGAATCTCATCATGTTAACTCTAATAAATTTTGTGGGGTTTTAATGATGATGCTTAATTGGGATTGAGAGCGTGTCTACACTCTCAACGTTTAACAACCACCATGATAGTTAAATAAAATTTATTCCTTTGCAGTAGGGAAAAATTGGCTTTATGCAAAACTGTAACCATAGAGCTTTCCACCAGCTAGATATGCATGTAGTATAGTCTTATTATTTCATTGTTCTCTATGTGTTACCTTGCCAGCATATTCCATGTGCTGACCCGTTTCGGGCTGCAATGTTCATGTTGCAGACTTTTCAGACAACGAGTAAGGTGCTTTTAGGTCATGGTTCTATACTCAGTGATGCCGTTGGAGTTGATGGACTCACTTATCTTCCAAGCCTTCCGCTGTTATCGTTATTAGATGGCCTTAAGCCATATTTATTGTAGTAAGTTCTCTTTTGAGACACTCGATGTAATAAGTGTGTGGTTGCTACTCTGTTATAAATCCTTCAAGTACTGTGTGGTGTGAGCATTACTGATCCAGGGATGACACCGAAGCACAGATTGGACCGTTTGAGGTCTTGTTGCTACAAGATGGTATCAGAGCACACGCTGACTGTAGGACACGACCACTAAGCTAAAGCCCTAGATCACTACTCACTCTTCTCATTCTGACTCCTCATCTTTTCTACTCTTTTAGGATGGCAGATGCAAGGAACAAGTTCATGCAACCGGATGAAGATACACCCTTTGGATGTCACTTGAAGAAAGTCACTAGATATCTGAACATAGGAATACCAAGCTTCACCAGAACCTATAACGCCACATTACCGGAAGAGGAGCGCCGGATGATTCAAGTTCAAGTTCTAGGAAGGACGTTCATGCCAGTCACTGAACCCATAGAGTTTTCCTTCGATGCACCAACCTGGAGTCTAGGAAAGAGCATGGCAGCTCACATCGCCATGGGACGCATTGGAGAAGTTTACCGCAATGATCTCAAGGATACTATCTACCAGATTTGTGGGCGCCGAGATGAGCACTGGGAGATGATCAGCACCAGGAAGGACAGATCAATTGCAACTTTTATCCAGGAGTTAAACCAGCACATTCGACGTCAGGAGAACCAGATGTGCTCCGACATGATAGATCTGAAGAACGCGAGGACAAGAATCATGGAACTGGAGGAAGAACTCAAGGCTACACGTGAAGATTATGAAGAGGAAATCGAAGTACTAGTGGACAAGAATGCCGACCTAACAATGAAGCTCGGAATATTTATGGGAGGCCCTACACCAGTAGAAGAAGATGAAGAACCCAAGGAGATTCGCTCGGAAGACTACATCATCATCGACGACACTGACTCGGATCCAGATGATAGCGATGATGACTATATTGATGAAGCTAGAGCAGATATCATGGAGTCTGCAACTGAAGAATATTTCTAGTAGACCACCCCATCAGTAGTAGTAGTCCACCATGTACATATAGTAGTCCGACCACTTTTGCGATAGTTAGATCGATTGTATGCCCTTGTTTGATTAAATGAAGTGAATTGTTTGCTTTTGTCTCATGTGCATATGGGTAGTGTTTTCTCTCTAGACCCCTCTCTATTCTTAAATCTCATCTTTTCTAAACCCTCAGATGCCTCCGAGACGTGACCTCGGATTTACCTTCCCACCGGAGCTCACTCAGTTGATCCAGCAGCATAACACGTTGATGCAGTTGCTAGTCCAGAATCAGAATCAGGGGAACAACAACAACAACCCACCACCACCACCACCTGTTGATCACTTAGCCCGTTTTCTTAGGCTGAATCCACTGGTGTTTTCCAGTAGCACCGAGCCGATAGTAGCAGATGATTGGCTCCGCAATACAGCAAGGGAATTGACCACGGCAGGATGCACAGATGCGGAAAAGGTGAAGTTTGCCACACATTAGCTTGACGGACCCGCAACATCATGGTGGGAGAATTTCACAGCCACTTTCCCTATTGATACTATCACATGGGACCAGTTCCAGCAGGCTTTCCGTACTGCCCATGTTTCAGCAGGAGCTATGGCCATGAAGAAGCGTGAGTTTCGCAACTTGCGCCAAGGAGGACGGACAGTTGGCCAGTATGTGGAGGACTTTAGTAAGCTAGCACGTTATGCCCCAGATGACGTTGCTACGGATGCAACTAAGCAGGAGAAGTTTCTGGAAGGATTGAATGATGAGTTGAGCATGCAGTTGATGGTAGCAACCTTCAACAACTACCAGGAGTTGGTAGATCGTGCTCTTATGATTGAAGGGAAGCAGCAACAAATTGAGAACCGCAAGAGGAAGTATGGACAAGGGAAGTATAATTCTGGAGCTCAGTAGAAGCCACGTTTTACCCCTAGACCGGGAGGAAATTTTCAGCATACCCATGAAGGAGGTAGCTCGCACAATCATAACAACCCCAAGAATGGTAATGGGAATGGAGGAAGCAACGGCCAGAACCATACCAACCCATCAACCCCAGCCAAGAGAGACCTGAGCCAAGTCACTTGCTTTAAGTGCCAGAAGACCGGACATTATGCCAATGAATGTCCTGAATCTCAGAATGGAAATGGCAATGGAAGCTCTGGGAAGAAGCCGAACCCTTTCAAAAGGGGACAGGTGAACCACGTTAACGTGGAGGAGGTTGAAGAACAGCCGGATGCAGTAATTGGTAAGTTTTTGGTTAAGTCATTTACTGCACTCATTCTTTTCGATACTGGTGCATCGCATTCATACATATCAAGGGGATTTGTGGATAAGTATAACCTGCCCACCAAAGTTCTTAGAACACCCATCTTAGTAAGCTCACCAGGAGCGGAGTATATGGCTAGTAAGGGATGTTTTCAAGTGCCATTGAGTATAGGCAGACATGTGTTTCCCTCGGATTTAATCATTCTGGAATCACAAGGTTTGGATGTAATTCTGGGTATGGATTGGCTGTCGATGTATGGAGGAAACATCGATTGTGCCAGTAAGTCAATTTTGCTTACCACCCCAGAAAGGAGAAGGATCAAGTATGTATCCCGGCATGTACCTAAAAGGACCCAAGTAAATTCGTTAACACGTGTTGTGCAGGAGGAAGTACCAGTAGTGAAGGATTTCCCTGATGTATTTCTAGAGGAGTTGCCAGGCATGCCACCGGATAGAGATATTGAGTTTTTGATTGAGCTTTTGCCAGGCACAAGGCCAATATCTAAGAGACCATATAGGATGCCCGCAAAGGATTTGGAAGAGATTAAGAAGCAAATTAAGGAGTTACTGGACAAAGGTTATATTCGCCCAAGTTCTTCGCCTTGGGGATCGCCAGTACTTCTAGTGGAGAAGAAGGATGGATCGTTAAGGATGGTTGTTGATTATCGAGGATTGAATGAAGTAACCATCCAGAACAAGTACCCACTACCGATGATTAATGATCTGTTTGATCGATTGCAAGGAGCTAAGGTATTTTCCAAGATCGATCTGTGATTAGGATACCATCAGTTGAAGATTCGAGAATAGGATATACCTAAGACGGCTTTTACCACCAGGTATGGGCTGTACAAGTATACGGTCATGTCGTTTGGACTGACTAACGCCCCTGCATATTTTATGAACATGATGAACAAGGTGTTTATGGAGTTTTTGGATAAGTTTGTCGTAGTGTTCATTGATGATATCCTGGTTTACTCGAAAAATGAAGAGGAGCATAAGGAGCATTTGCGTTTGGTACATGGTAAGCTCAGAGAACATCGGTTATATGCCAAGTTTAGCAAATGTGAGTTTTGGTTGAAGGAAGTTGGATTTCTCGGACACGTTATATCCGGAGAAGGTATAGAAGTAGATCCCACTAAGGTTGACACTGTGACAAATTGGGAAGCGCCAACAACAGTTGGAGAGATCCGGAGCTTTCTTGGACTTGCAGGATACTACCGGAGATTTATTGAAAATTTCTCGAAGATTGCAAAGCCTATGACGGAGTTGTTGAAGAAGGATACCAAGTTCATATGGACCGAGGAATGTGAGGCCAGTTTCCAAGAGTTGAAGAAACATTTGGTTACATCACCAGTGTTGATTTTGCCATATCAGACCAAGGATTATGAGGTGTATTGCGACGCTTCACGTCGAGGACTTGGAGCAGTGCTTATGCAGGAAGGAAGAGTGGTTTCATATGCCTCACGACAGCTTAAGCCTCATGAGTTAAATTATGCCACGCATGATTTGGAGTTAGCAGCCGTAGTGCATGCATTGAAGACTTGGAGACATTTTCTCATTGGAAACCATTATGAGGTGTACACGGATCACAAGAGTTTGAAGTACATTTTCACGCAGAAGGAGTTGAACCTCAGGCAAAGGAGATGGTTGGAGCTCATCAAGGATTATGATATGAGATTGCATTATCACCCCGGAAAGGCTAACGTAGTAGCCGATGCGCTGAGCCGTAAAAGTCATATCAACACCCTAATGACGGGAGATTTACCAAGGGAGTTAGCCGAAACTCTTCGTGAGCTATGTTTGGAGATAGTTCCGAGAGGCTATGTAGCAGCATTGGAGATTCAATCTACTTTGATGGATAAGATCAGAGAAGCTCAAAGGACTGACAAGGAGATCGCTTCTATTAAGGAGAAAATGAGCAAAGGAAAAGCTAAATGATTTCGTGAGGATGAGCACAATACCTTATGGTTTGAAGACCGTGTTTATGTGCCTAATGACCTGGAGATCAGGAAGTTAATTCTGCAAGAGGCCCATGATTCACCATATTCGATTCACCCAGGAAATACCAAGATGTATTTGGATTTGAAGGATATTTTCTGGTGGACCGGGATGAAGAAGGATATTGCGGAGTATGTAGCAGTTTGTGATGTATGTCAGAGAGTAAAGGCAGAGCATCAGAAGCCAGCAGGATTGCTACAGCCATTGCCGATACCCGAATGGAAGTGGGATAAGTTAGGCATGGATTTTATTATGGGTTTACCTAGAACTCGTTCAGGCTATGACTCGATTTGGGTTGTAGTCGATCGTTTGACAAAGGTAGCTCATTTCATTCCAGTGAAGACAACCTATACTAGTGCCAAGTTGACAAAGATATACATGACCAGGATCGTATCTTTGCACGGAGTTCCAAGGAGCATTGTATCAGATAGAGGAACCCAGTTTACCTCAAAGTTCTGGAATCAGTTGCATGAAACTTTGGGTACCAGGCTAGAGTTCAGCACAGTTTTCCATCCGCAAACAGATGGACAGACCGAGAGAGTCAATCAGATTTTGGAGGATATGCTGAGAGCTTGTGCGCTAGATTATGGATCTAGTTGGGACGAGAATTTGCCATGCGCAGAGTTCTCTTACAACAACCGTTATCAATCCAGTTTGAAGATGGCCCCTTTCGAAGCCTTGTACGGAAGGAGGTGCAGGACCCCATTGTCGTGGGATGAAGTTGGAGACTGCCAGTTGTTTGGACCGGATATGATTAAGGAGTCTGAACAGAAGGTGAAATTGATTCGCGATAGGCTCAAGGTAGCCCAGTCCAGGCAGAAGAGCTACGCAGATTCTAAACGCAAGGAGACAGTTTACGAAGTCGGAGACCGAGTTTATCTTCGAGTATCTCCACTTCGAGGAGTTAAGCGCTTTGGAGTTAAGGGAAAGTTAGCGCCACATTTTGTAGGACCATACAAGGTTTTGGAACGTATGGGAGAAGTAGCTTATACGTTGGAATTGCCCGAAGGATTGTCAGGAGTTCACGATGTGTTCCACGTTTCCCAGTTGAAGAAGTGCCATGCGGAGATGGCTGATATACCACTGAGAGATACAGTGCCCCTGGAAGAAATTCAGTTGCACAGTGATTTTACCTATGAGGAGAAACCATTTAGGATTCTTGAGTATGCCAGCCGAGTCACCCGCAGCAAGGTTATCAAGTTTTGCAAAGTCCAGTGGAGCCACCACACGGAGGATGAAGCCACCTAGGAGCGAGAGGAAGATCTGCTGAAGGACCACCCTCACCTATTTTCTAGCCAACCCGAATCTCGAGGATGAGATTCATCTTAAGTGGGGTAGGTTTGTAACATCCCAAATTTTCAATTTGGAATGTTATACAATAGATCATTTTGCATAGCATATTCTATTACATTTTGGTTGATCCTAGAAATTTCACGCAACTCAAGGACCCTCGGAGAGAGTTGGGGATTTCGTTATTTTCATATTTGAGTTTTCTCAAATTTTGAAAATAGGATCATTTGATTTTATTTATTTTATGTTCAATTATTTCTATTACCAAAATATGAGAGAGGTAATAAAATGAATTTCCCAAAATAAAGAAATCAAATAAGATTTTATTTTCGTTTTATTTGCTATTTTATTTGAAATTAGGAAAAATGCGTGTTTTTCAAAATTGCACTTAGGCCCCAAATAAATGTTCATCCTGTGCGGCTTGATTTTAGAAGCCGGGGAAAATTTACTTCGGGATTTTTGGAGTCCGTTTAGTATTTCTTTTGTTTTTTCTGAGCGTAATTATTTTAAAAAAATCCGAACCGACCTATGGGCCGTGTTAGGCCCGGACTCCTCCGGGGAGGCTTTATATAGCGCCGCCCCGAGCCCCAGCAGCCCACCGAGCCGCGCCTCAGCCCAAGCCGCCGCCGCCGCCTAAACCCTAACCCTAACCCTAGCCCGCGCCGCGCCGCCCGCCCTAGCTGCCACCACCGCCTGTCGCCTGCTGCCGCCGCCGGAGCCCCGCCGCCACCCACCAGTTTTTTTTAGAAAACCGTTGGTTTTCACCGGTTTTTTTTTTCGCTTTTTTAGATTCGTTTTTTTAGATAGATCGGTTTTTTTCTCGGTTTAGTTAATTAGCGAGCGTTCGGTCGTTCGTTCGTTTTAATGAACATGTTCATCGTTTAGATCCAGATGACGAATGTTCGTTTGATAATCTGTTCGTCGTTTTTCTTTTTCTTGGATTTAAATCCGCGATTTTTCTGATCGCGATTTCTGATCCGATGTTCGTTCTAGTATAACTTTTCGCTCGTTTATCGGAATCAAGCGATTCAAGCGCCCGGAGTTTCGTCTCGAAACCCTCTTTCCGTTTAACCAACTCAAACCAGTTTTTGCCTTTGTAAAATTTGACCTAGATCCAGATTAGTAAACGAAGCTTGTTTCTTTTGCCGTTTGTCTTTCGTTGTTTCGTTCGATTTGATTCTTTTTGCCAACCGGAGTTCTTAAGTTGAACTTTCTGGTTAGATCTCTTATTTGAGTTTTACCTGTGCATTAGTTGAGTACTTATTGTATGCTTGTTTGTTTGCGATAGAGTACCCGGAGTGCGCCGCTTGCTACTTCGAATCGCTAGGTTTTGCGGATCATCAGCAAGGCAAGTAACACTTTCATCATACTTCCTCACACATTGCATGATTAGGATCTAATTAAATTGTGGGTTTGGGAAGTAGATGAGGTAGTACCTATTACCTATTATTATCAAACCTTTGGGAGTTACTTCTATGTTTGCTTATATTGCCATGCTATGCTAGTAGACGTGGATCGGGTGAGTGTATCCATGACAGATGTGAGATTGTTAAATTAATGGTTTATCTAAGGTGGCAACTTAAATACACATCTGGGTGGATTGAGGCACCTGGGTATTCCAGCGATTGCCTGTTTTTCTTTTGGACCGCCACCCAGGCTCAAAGGGATCATGAGATTGTTCATACTAGAAACTTCCGTGTGCAGCCACAAGCTACTATGGGCTCTAGCATAGTTGACTAAGTTGTGCGAACTCTTACAGTGGTAGACTAGCAGATGTAGGGGAAAGTAGGTGTAACGGTCTACCCGTTCGTAAGGTGTGAGCGCTTCTGAAAGACTATGTCTCGGTCATCCGTTTCTCAAACACCATGTAGTGCGAGAATCCCAACGGAGGAGATCGAGTCTTGTGGGGAAAAGTGCGCAAACCTCTGCAGAGTGTATAAACTAATCATGATTAGCCATGTCCCCGGTTATGGACATCTTGAGTATCTAGTACTTGGATTATCATGTGAATCTCATCATGTTAACTCTAATAAATTTTGTGGGGTTTTAATGATGATGCTTAATTAGGATTGAGAGCGTGTCTACACTCTCAATGTTTAACAACCACCATGATAGTTAAATAAAATTTATTCCTTTGCAGTAGGGAAAAATTGGCTTTACGCAAAACTGTAACCATAGAGCTTTCCACCAGCCAAATATGCATGTAGTATAGTCTTATTCTTTCATTGCTCTCTATGTGTTACCTTGCCAGCATATTCCATGTGCTGACCCGTTTCGGGGTGCAATGTTCATGATGCAGACTTTTCAGACGACGAGTAAGGTGCTTTTAGGTCGTGGTTCTATACTCACTGATGCCGTTGGAGTTGATGGACTCACTTATCTTCCAAGCCTTCCGCTGTTATCGTTATTAGATGGCCTTAAGCCATATTTATTGTAATAAGTTCTCTTTTGAGATACTCGATGTAATAAGTGTGTGATTTCTACTCTGTTATAAATCCTTCAAGTACTATGTGGTGTCAGCATTACTGATCCAGGGATGACACCGGAGCACAGAGATTTGACCGTTTGAGGTCTGGTCGCTACAGTTTTCAAATCTTTAAAGACTCAATCAGATAAGATAACTTCAAAGGGGACACTCAATTCATTCCAAGAGAGTAGAGGGGGAGAAACATCATAATATCCAACTATAATAGCAAAGCTCGCAATACATCAAGATCGTATCACCTCAAGAACACGAGAGAGAGAGATCAAACACATAGCTACTGGTACACACCCTCAGCCCCGAGGGAGAACCACTCCCTCCTCGTCATGGAGAGAACCAGGATGATGAAGATGGCCACCGGAGAGGGATTCCCCCTCCGGCAGGGTGCCGGAACGGGTCTAGATTGGTTTTCGGTGGCTACGGAGGCTTCTGGCGGCGGAACTCCCGATCTATTGTGCTCCCCGATCGTTTTAGGGTATATGGAGATATATAGGAGGAAGAAGTGCGTCAGGGGGGCCACGAGGGGCCCGTGAGGGTGGAGGGCGCACCCAGGGGGTGGGCGCGCCCCCTGCCTCGGGGCTTCCTCGTTGATCTCCTGATGTGCACTCCAAGTCTTTTGGGCTTCTTTCCTTCCAAAAATAAGTTCCGTGAAGTTTCAGGTCAATTGGACTCCGTTTGATTTTCCTTTTCTGCGATACTCTAAAACAAGGAAAAAACAGAAACTGGCACCGGGCTCTGGGTTAATAGGTTTGTCCCAAAAATCATATAAAATAGCATATAAATGCATATAAAACATCCAAGGTTGATAATATAATAGCATGGAACAATAAAAAATTATAGATATGTTGGAGACGTATCACTTGCTGTTTTAATAGAATACTTATATCTAAAACTTTTAAATAAGAGAGAGTCCTCAAATAGCTACCCATTTACATAACTACTCGCTTGATCTTCACTTATATTTTTTGGAGTAGCTTGTCATTTACTCTTGTGCTTCACTTATATCCTATGAGTAAATTGTTGAATGAATCGAATATCATGAAGTTGAAATTATATGTTCATATCATGCCTAGTGGTAGCTTCACATTGGGTTTAGAAAGTGAAATCTTTTGAAGCTTGATAAGCACAATATTGGTCATGCAAGCAATTCATGAATGATTACTATAAGGAAGAGAACTTTCACATGCAAATATAATATCTTGGACATATTCTATGATTGTGAATACCCATTAATTATTTTCAAACTTGAGAAAATTAGTTGAAGTTGGACAAGGAAGACAACGTAATGAGTTATGGTTGTTTATATTTGCATAGAAGTTATATTGTCATGGATCCTCCAACATGTGGTGTTTGCCTAGGATCTTTTGCTAGCCAAAAGATTGTACTAGGTAGAGATACTACTTGTGCATCCAAAAACCCCTTAAACCCAGTTTCTTGCCATGAGTGTCCACCATACCTACCTATGGATTGAATAAGATCCCTCAAGTAAGTTGTCATCGGTGCATAAAGCAATAAAAATTGCTCCTAAATATGTTTGATCTTTTATTGTAAGGGAAAATTGAGCGTTGTACGAACTTGTGATGGCAAAGTAATAAAAGCGACGGACTGCATAATAAAGGTTTCTATCATAAGGGGCAATATAACATGATGTTCCTTTGCATTAAGAGCTTGGGCATCCAAATAAAAAGTGCATGACAACCTGTGCTTCCCTCTGCGAAGGGCCTATCTTTTACTTTTCAGTATTTACTTCTATGCAAAGAGTCAATAGTATACATCCTCATTAAACCTCAATTATTCTCTAGTTGGCAAGCATCATGTGGTGGGGAAAGATCTAGGCACATATGACCAGTCAAATATATTTGATCATGATTTATTATTGTTGACAATTATCTCTATGATAAATGAGTTGGGAGGCAAAATGTTAATCCCCTATCTTTCTTTGTGTTTGATGGATGCCATTTGTTCTAAGAATATGCTTTGAGTAGTAGAAACCATGGAATACTATATGATGATTGAGTATGTGGAGCTCTTACTTAGACTCTGTTGAATAAGTTGAATTGCAATTGTTTGGTGCCTAAGAATATATGTTGTTGAGTTTCAAGAGAATTCATTGTTTGAACCTTAACATGTGAATTGGTTGCTACTTTAACATGAAAAGTTTTATGAGAAAGAATTTCTGTTATCATGCTAGGAAAAGTGATTGAAATTATCATTGATCCAAACTTGTGCACTTTGCTAGCATTCACATTTCATAAATTATTTCTTTTATCATTTGCCTACTCGAGGACGCGTAGGAATTAAGCTTGGGGATGCTGATACGTCTCCAACGTATCTATAATTTATGAAGTATTCATGCCATGTTTACAATAAGTTTATATGGTTTTGGTATGATTTGCATGGAACTAACCCGGATTGATGTTGTTTTCAGCAGAACTACCGTGGTGTTGTTTTTTGTGCAGAAATGAAAGTTCTCCAAATGAGCTAAAACTTATTGATGATTTTTTTGGAACAAAAGAGACCCCAAAGCTTCGTGGAAGGACCAGAAGGTGAAGTAGTAGGCCACAAGACACCGGGGCGCGCTAGTGGGCCCGGCTTGCCCCGGTGGGTTGTGCTCAACTCGAGGCCCATCCTAGAGTGAAATCAACGCCAAAAAATCTTATAAATAGAAAACCCTCGGGGTTAACCTAGATCAGAAGTTTCGCCGCCGCAAGGCTCTGTAGACACCGAAAACCAATCTAGACCCCATTCTGGCACCCTACCCAAGGGGGGAATCATCTCCGGTGGCCATCTTCATCATCCCAGCGGCCACCATGATGAGGAGGTAGTAGTCCACCCTTGGGGCTGAGGTTTTGTACCAGTAGCTATGTGTTTAATCTCTCTCTCTCTCATGTTCTTGAGATGTCACGATCTTGATGTATCACAGGCTTTGTGCATAGCATACCCAAGCTTGTGGCTTTGCATATCATTAGCATCATGGATATTCAAAGAATTCATACTAACAACATTGCAATCATGCTCATCATCCAAAGATTTAGGGCCAAACATTTTAATACATTCTTCTTCTAACACTTTGGCACAATTATCGGAATCCTTATTTTCACGAAAGACATTAAAAAGATGAAGCATATGAGGCAACCTTAATTCCATTTTTTGTAGTTTTCTTTTATATACTAAACTAGTGGTAAAACAAGAAACTAAAAGATTCGATTGCAAGATCTAAAGATATACCTTCAAGCACTAACCTCCCCAGCAACGGCGCCAGAAAAGAGCTTGAAGTCTACTACACAACCTTCTTCTTGTAGATGTTGTTGGGCCTCCAAGTGCAGAGGTTTGTAGGAAAGTAGCAAATTTCCCTCAAGTGGATGACATAAGGTTTATCAATCCATGGGAGGCGTAGGATGAAGATGGTCCCTCTCAAACAACCCTTCAACCAAATAACAAAGAGTCTCTTGTGTCCCGAACAAACCCAATACAATGGTAAATTTTATAGGTGCACTAGCTCGGTGAAGAGGTGGTGATACAAGTGCAATATGGATGGTAGATATAGGTTTTTGTAATCTGAAAATATAAAAATAGCAAGGTAACTAGTGATAAAAGTGAGCGAAAACGGTATTGCAATGCGTTGAAACAAGGCCTAGGGTTCATACTTTCACTAGTGCAAGTTCTCTCAACAATAATAACATAATTGGATCATATAACTATCCCTCAACATGCAACAAAGAGTCACTCCAAAGTCACTAATACCGAAGAACAAACGAAGAATTATTGTAGGGTACGAAACCACCTCAAAGTTATTCTTTCTGATCGATCTACTCAAGGGTCCATAGTAAAATGACACGAAGCTATTCTTTCTGTTCGATCTATCCTAGAGTTCGTACTAGAATAACACCTTAAGACACAAATCAACCAAAACCCTAATGTCACCTAGATACTCCAATGTCACCTCAAGTATCCGTGGGTATGATTATACGATATGCATCACACAATCTTAGATTCATCTATTCAACCAACACAAAGAACTTCAAAGAGTGCCCCAAAGTTTCTACCGGGGAGTCAAGATGAAAATGTGTGCCAACCCCTATGCATAAGTTCACAAGGTCACGAAACTCGCAAGTTGATCACCAAAACATACATCAAGTGGATCACGTGAATATCCCATTGTCACCACAGATAAGCACATGCAAGACATACATCAAGTGTTCTCAAATCCTTAAAGACTCAATCCGATATGGTAACTTCAAAGGGAAAACTCAATCCATTACAAGAGAGTAGAGGGGGAGAAACACCATAAGATCTAACTATGATAGCAAAGCTCACGATACATCAAGATTGTGTCGAATCAAGAACACGAGAGAGAGAGAGAGATCAAACACATAGCTACTGGTACATACCCTCAGCCCCGAGGGTGAACTACTCCCTCCTCGTCATGGAGAGCGCCAAGATGATGAAGATGGCCATCGGAGAGGGATTCCCCCCTCCGGCAGTGTGCCGGAACGGGTCTAGATTGGTTTTCGGTGGCTATAGAGGCTTGCGGCGGCGGAAATCCCCATCTAGGTTATTTTCTGGAGGTTTCATTATTTATAGGAATTTTTGGTGTCGGGAACAAGTCAAGGAGGTGCCCAAGTCATCCACGAGATAGGGCGGCGCGCCCGAGGGGGGGGGGGGGGTAGGGCGCGCCCCCCTCCCTCGTGGATGGCCCGGGACTCTTCTGGCCCAACTCTTTTAATCCGAGGGCTTCTTTTGGTCCATAAAAAATCATTAAAAATTGGCACATCAATTGGACTCCGTTTGGTATTCCTTTTCTGCAAAACTCAAAAACAAGGAAAAAACAGAAACTGGCACTGGGCTCTAGGTTAATAGGTTAGTCCCAAAAATCATATAAAATACCATATAAATGCATATAAAACATCCTAGATGGATAATATAATAGCATGGAACAATAAAAAACTATAGATACGTTGGAGACGTATCAATATCGTGTACACGTACGTACAATGGCCAGGGTGCAAGAAAGTAAATATGGCAACACACGTACATACGGGCGGGGTCTTGAACGTCTACTCGCGCATACGTACGGCCAGGGCTCGTGTACATGGCTGTGTCGGAATGGAGAAACTGCGTCATCGTCGTGTTCATGGGGAGGCAATGGAATGCGTCGTGTTCACCAGGAGGCAACGGAATACGTCGTGTTCATCGGGAGCAAACCGGCTTGGACGGAACAGTCGATCAAAACGAGGCCTGGCGTACCGCAGAAAGGAGGAAACGACCTTGTGTTCGATCTGCCACGGTCGAAATTCATCGGGAGGGGTCTGGCGTACCGCAAAATGGAGGAAATGTACTTCTCTTGGACCTCCTATGGTCGAAACGGGGTCCTGTTGATCGGGAGGGGTGTGGCATACCGCAAAACGGAGGAAACAAACTTGTGTTGGAGCGCTACAGTCGAAACGGGGGTCCTATTCATCGGGAGGGGTGTGGCGTACCGCAAAAAGGGACTCCACGGGATACTGTTCATCTCCACCGTCGACCTCCTCCAGCCTCCACGGGCTACTGTTCATCCACCGTCGACATCCTCCAGCCTCCACATGCGACTGTTCATCCATGGGCTCCTGTTCATCCAGCCTCCACCGCTCCTCCACCGGCTACTGTTCAACCAGCCCTCTCCACGGGGTCCTGTTCAACCACCCCTCCACTGGCTACTGTTTATCTATCCCTCCACCGGCTACTGTTCAACCAGCCCTCCACGGGGTCCTGTTCATCCAGCCCTCCATGGGGTCCTGTTCATCCAGCCCTCCACGGGGTCCTGTTCATCCAGCGGCAACGGCCTCTACTACCACGGGGTCCTGTTCATCCAACCCCCACCGGGAACTGTTCATCCAACCCCCCCAACAACGCTCACTGTTCATCCAGAGGCAACATTGATCGGCTTCAGTTAGCAGTAGTGTGGCGAAGGAATTGCTCGATCGGGTTCAATTAACAACCATCGATCGATCGCTCGGGTTCAGTAACGCGTAGCCTGCAGTGCAAACGCTCGGATTCAGTTAGAACCCAACGCCTCGCTCGGGTTCAGTTAGAGCGGAATGCCTCGCACACCCGCGAGTACGTGTACGAGAGAAATGCGCATCGCTCAACCCCGACCACCCACCGTAACTGGGAACTCCCCGCTATTTTCCTCGCCCTCGCTTGTACCATGTTTTTTTCCGTCATGCATGGCCCAAAGAATGTCATGCAACTGCGTCTCCGGCTCGCCTAGGACGAAAAGCCCATTTTCTGTCATGATTTTTTGTCATAGAAGTAGGGGGCCACCACATCTATGATGATACCGGGTTTTGTCACAATTATCGACATAGAAGTGTCATAAGCATGACAGGAAAAATTCGTTCGGCCCAAAATGTCACGGATGTGTCTTTTTTTGTCGTGATAACCGTCTCGCATCAAATAAGATCCAGATATAATGTTCATACTCAACGCTAGCACCAAATAACAATTATTTAGGTCTAAAACTAATCTTGAAGGTAGATATAGAGGCAGCGTCCCGACGGCGATCACATCGACTTTGGAACCATTTCTGACGTGCATCGTCACCTCTTCCTTAGCCAATCTCCGTTTAATCCGTAGCCCCTGTTTCAAGCTGCAAATATGAGCAACAGGACCAGTATCAAATACCCAGGTGCTACTACAAGAATTAGTAAGGTACACATCAATAACATGTATATCAAATATACCTTTCACTTTGCCATCCTTCTTATCCGCGAAATACTTGGGGCAATTCCGCTTCCTGTGACCAGTCCCTTTGCAGTAGAAGCACTCAGTTTTAGGCTTAGGTCCAGACTTGGGCTTCTTACCGGGAGTAGAAACTTGCTTGCTATTCTTCTTGAAGTTCCCCTTCTCACCTTTGCCTCTTTTCTTGAAACTAGTGGTCTTGTTAACCATCAACACTTGATGCTCCTTCTTGATTTCTACCTCCGTAGCCTTAAGCATCGCGAAGAGCTCGGGAATTGTCTTTTCCATCCCTTGCATATTATAGTTCATCACAAAGCCTTTATAGGTTGGTGGCAGTGATTGAAGAACTCTGTCAATGACACTATCATCCAGAAGATCAACTCCCAGCTGAGTCAAGTGGTTATGGTACCTAGACATTCTGAGTATGTGTTCACTGACAGAACTGTTCTCCTCCATCTTGCAGCTATATAATTTTTTGGAGACTTCATATATATCAACTTGGGCATTTGCTTGAAATATTAACTTCAACTCCTGGAACATCTCATATGCTCCATGACGTTCAAAACATCTTTGAAGTCCCGATTCTAAGCCGAAAAGCATGGCACATCGAACAATCGAGTAGTCATCAGATTTAGCTTGCCAGGCGTTCATAACATCCGGAGTTGCTCCTGCAGCAGGCCTTGCACCTAGCGGTGCTTCAATGACATAATTCTCCTGTGCAGCAATGAGGATAATCCTCAAGTTATGGACGCAGTCCGTGTAGTTGCTACCATCATCTTTCAACTTAGCTTTCTCTAGGAACGTTAAAATTCAAGGGAACGGTAGCACGGGCCATTGATCCACAACAACATAGATATGCAAAAACTATCAAGACTAAGTTCATGATAAATTTAAGTTCAATTATTCATATTACTAAAGAACTCCCACTTAGATAGACATCCATCTAGTCATCTAAACGATCACGTGATCCATATCAACTAAACCATGTCCGATCATCACGTGAGATGGAGTAGTTTTCAATGGTGAACATCTCTATGTTGATCATATCTACTATATGATTCACGTTCGACCTTTCGGTCTCAGTGTTCCGAGGCCATGTTTGTACATGCTAGGCTCGTCAAGTTTAACCTGAGTATTCTGCACGTGTAAAATTGTCTTACACCCGTTGTATGTGAACGTAGAGCTTACCACACCCTATCATCACGTGTTGTCTCGGCACAACGAACTGTAGCAACGGTGCATACTCAGGGAGAACACTTATACCTTGAAATTTAGTGAGGGATCATCTTATAATGCTACCATCGTACTAAGCAAAATAAGATGCATAAAAGATAAACATCACATGCAATCAAAATATGTGACATGATGTGGCCATCATCATCTTGTGCCCTTGATATCCATCTCCAAAGCACCATCATGATCTCCATTGTCACCGGCTTGACACCTTGATCTCCATCGTAGCATCATTGTCGTCTCGCCAACTATTGCTTCGACGACTATCGCTAACGCATAGTGATAAAGTAAAGCAATTACATGGCGATTGCATTTCATACAATAAGGTGACAACCATAAGGCACCTGCCAGTTGCCGATAACTTTTACAAAAGATGTTCATCTCATACAATAACTTATCTCACATCATGTCTTGACCATATCACATCACAACAAGCCCTGCAAAAACAAGTTAGACGTCCTCTACTTGGTTGTTGCAAGTTTCACGTGGCTGCTACGGGCTTCTAGCAAGAACCATTATTACCTACGCATCAAAACCACAATGATTTTTTGTCAAGTGTGCTGCTTTAACCTTCAACAAGGACCGGCCGCAGTCAAGCTCGATTCAACTAAAGTTGGAGAAACACACACCCGCCAGCCACCTTTATGCTATACAAGTTGCATGCCTGTCGGTGGAACCAGTCTCATGAATGTGGTCATGTAAGGTTGGTCCGGGCCGCTTCATCCAACAATGCCGTCGAATCAAAGTAAGACGTTGGTGGTAAGTAGTATGACTATGACCGCCCACAACTCTTTGTGTTCTACTCATGCATATCATCTACACATAGACCTGGACCGGATGCCACCGTTGGGGAACGTAACATGCAATTTCAAAAAAATTCCTACGATCACGCAAGATCTATCTAGGAGATGCATAGCAATGAGAGGGGGAGAGTGTGTCCATGTACCCTCATAGACCGAAATTAGAAGCATTAGGTTAACACGGTTGATGTAGTCGAACGTCTTCACGATCCAACTGATCTAGTACTGAACGTACGACACCTCTGAGTTCAGCACATGTTCAGCTCGATGACATGTTCAGCTCGAACTCTTGAGCCAGCAGAGGGTCGAGGGAGAGTTTAGTCAGCACGACGGCATGGTGACGGTGATGGTGACGTGATCCATGCAGGGCTTTGCTTAAGCACTATGACGCTATGACCGGAGGAGTAAACTGTCGAGGGGGGCACCGCACACGGCTAAGAGAACAATTGATGTCCTTTGGGGTGCCCCCTGCCCCCGTATATAAAGGAGGAGAGGGAGGAGGCCATCCATGGGGCGTGCCATAGGGGGAGGAAACCGACTTGGACTCCATGTCCAATTCGGCCTCCCCTTTCCATCTTCCGGAGGGGGGAAAGGGGGAAGGAGAGGGAAGAGGGGAAGGAAAGGGGGCGCGACCCTCCCCTAGTCCAATTCGGACTCCCCATGGGAGGGGGTGTGGCCACCTCTTGTGGGCTGCCTCCCCTCTCCCCTATGGCCCCTGTAGGCCCATCACTTTCCCCGGGGGATTCCGGTAACTTCCCACTACTCCGAAAAATACCCGAAACGATCCGGAACTATTTCGGTGTCTGAATACCATCGTCCAATTTATCAATCTTTACCTCTCGACCATTTTGAGACTCCTCGTCATGTCTGTGATCTCATCCGGGACTCCGAACAAACTTCGGTCACCAAAACACATAACTCATAATACAAATCGTCATCGAACGTTAAGTGTGCGGACCCTACAAGTTCGAGAACTATGTAGACATGATTGAGACACATCTCCGGTCAATAACCAACAACGGAACCTGGATGCTCATATTGGTTCCTACATATTCTACGAAGATCTTTATCGGTCAAACCATAATGACAACATACGTTATTCCCTTTGTCATCGGTATGTTAGTTGCCCGAGATTCGATCGTCGGTATCTTCATACCTAGTTCAATCTTGTTACCGACAAGTCTTTTTACTAGTTCCGTAATGCATCATCGCGCAACTAACTCATTAGTCACATTGCTTGCAAGGCTTATCGTGATGTGCATTACCGAGAGGGCCCAAAGATACCTCTCCGATACTCGGAGTGACAAATCCTAATCTCGATCTAAGCCAACCCAACAAACACCTTCAGAGACACATGTAGAGCATCTTTATAATCACCCAGTTACATTCTGATGTTTGATAGAACACAAGGTGTTCCTCCGGTATTCGGGAGTTGCATAATCTCATAGTCAAAGGAATATGTATAAGTCATGAAGAAAGCGATAGCAATAAAACTTAATGATCATTATGCTAAGCTAACGGATGGGTCTTGTCCATCACATCATTCTCCTAATGATGTGATCCTGTTCATCAAATGACAACACATGTCTATGGTTAGAAAACTTAATCATCTTTGATTAATGAGCTAGTCTAGTATAGGCTTACTAGGGACACTGTGTTTTGTCTATGTATCCACACATGTATCAAGTTTCCAGATGATACAATTCTAGCATGAATAATAAACATTTACCATGATATATAAGGAAATATAAATAACAACTTTATTATTGCCTCTAGGGCATATTTCCTTCAGTATCACTATATTTGGAATACATGCCTAAATTATATTGATGAATTGGAGCTAGTTCTGTGTCACCCTATGTTATAACTGTTGCATAATGAATGTTGATAACCCACAAGTATAGGGGATCGCAACAGTTTTCGAGGGTAGAGTATTCAACCCAAATTTGTTGATTCGACACAAGGGGAGCCAAAGAATATTCTCAAGTATTAGCAGCTGAGTTGTCAATTCAACCACACCTGGAAACTTAGTATCTGCAGCAAAGTGTTTAGTAGCAAAGTAATATGATAGTGGTGATAACGGTAACAAAGTAAAGACAGCAAAAGTAAAGTTTTTGGTATTTTTGTAGTGATTGTAACAGTAGCAACGGAAAAGTAAATAAGCGTAAACCAGTATATGGAAAACTCGTAGGCACCGGATCAATGATGGATAATTATGCCGGATGTGGTTCATCATGTAACAGTCATAACATAGGGTGACACGGAACTAGCTCCAGTTCATCAATATAATGTAGGCATGTATTCCGTAAATAGTCATACGTGCTTATGGAAAAGAACTTGCATGACATCTTTTGTCCTACCCTCCCGTGGCAGCGGGGTCCTATTGGAAACTAAGGGATATTAAGGCCTCCTTTTAATAGAGAACCGGAACAAAGCATTAACACATAGTGAATACATGAACTCCTCAAACTATGGTCATCACCGGGAGTGGTCCCGATTATTGTCACTTCGGGGTTGCCGGATCATAACACATAGTAGGTGACTATAGACTTGCAAGATAGGATCTAGAACTCACATATATTCATGAAAACATAATAGGTTCATATCTGAAATCATGGCACTCGGGCCCTAGTGACAAGCATTAAGCATAGCAAAGTCATAGCAACATCAATCTCAGAACACAGTGGATACTAGGGATCAAACCCTAACAAAACTAACTCGATTACATGATAAATCTCATCCAACCCATCACCGTCCAGCAAGCCTACGATGCAATTACTCACGCACGGCGGTGAGCATCATGAAATTGGTGATGGAGGATGGTTGATGATGACGACGGCGACGAATCCCCCCTCTCCGGAGCCCCGAACGGACTCCAGATCAGCCCTCCCGAGAGAGATTAGGGCTTGGCGGCGGCTCCGTATCATAAAACGCGATGAAACTTTCTCTCTGATTTTTTTCTCCTCGAAAGCCAATATATGGAGTTCGAGTTGGCGTCGGAGGGCCACCAGGGGGCCCACGAGGTAGGGGGGCGCGCCCAGGGGGAGGGGCGCGCCCCCCACCCTCGTGGACAGGGTGTGGGCCCCCTGGTCTTCATCTTTGGCGAGGATTTTTTATTATTTATTCTAAGATATTCCGTGGAGTTTCAGGTCATTCCGAGAACTTTTGTTTTCTGCACATAAAACAACACCATGGCAATTCTGCTGAAAACATCGTCAGTCCGGGTTAGTTCCATTCAAATCATACAAGTTAGAGTCCAAAACAAGGGCAAAAGTGTTTGGAAAAGTAGATACGACGGAGACGTGTCAACTCCCCCAAGCTTAAACCCTTGCTTGTCCTCAAGCAATTCAGTTGACAAATTGAAAGAGAAAAAGAAAAACTTTTACAAACTCTGTTTGCTCTTGTTGTTGTAAACATGAAAAGCCAGCATTCAAGTTTCAGCAATTATTATGAACTAACCATACTCACAATAACACATAGGTCTCACAATTACTCATATCAATAGCATAATCAGCTAGCGAGCCATAATAATAAAACTCGGATGATGACACTTTCTCAAAATAATCATAACATGATATAACAAAATGGTATCTCGCTAGCCCTTTCTAAGACCGCAAAACATAAATGCAGAGCACCTTTAAAGAT
The DNA here is from genome assembly GCF_056163025.1 of Triticum urartu. Classification (NCBI taxonomy): domain Eukaryota; kingdom Viridiplantae; phylum Streptophyta; class Magnoliopsida; order Poales; family Poaceae; genus Triticum; species Triticum urartu. The sequence goes on from NC_141874.1 coordinate 89,072,276, forward strand.
CAAGGACTGACTAAACATTGTAATTCATGGTAAAAGAGATCCAGTCAAGTCATACCCAATATAAACCAATCATAATGAATGCAAACGATAGTGTGCTCTCCAGCGGGTGCTTTTTAATAAGAAGGGTGATGACTCAACATAAAAGTAAATAGATAGGCCCTTCGCAGAGGGAAGCAGGGATTTGTAGAGGTGCCAGAGCTCGATTTTTGAAATAGAGATAAATAATATTTTGAGCGGCATACTTTCACTGTCAACGTAACAACTGTGAGATGGCTGTATCTTCCATACTACATGCATTATAGGCAGTTCCCAAACAGAATGGTAAAGGTTTATACTCCCCCTCCTCCACAAGCATCAATCCATGGCTTGCTCGAAACAACGAGTGCCTCCAACATTCAACGGGTCCCAGGGGGAGTTTTGTTTAATTATTTTGATTTGCTTTGATCTTTTTGGATCATGGGACTGGGCATCCCGGTTACCGGCCCTTTCTCGTGAATGAGGAGCGGAGTCCACTCCTCTTGAGAATAACCCACCTAGCATGGAAGATATAGGCAGCCATAGTTGCACATGAGCTGCTCGAGCATAGAAAACAGAATTTCATTGGAAGGTTTGGAGTTTGGCACATACAAATCTTGGAACGGCAGGTAGGTACCGCATATAGGAAGGTATAGTGGACTCATATGGAACAACTTTGGGGTTTAAGGAGTTTGGATGCACAAGCAGTATTCCCGCTTAGTACAGGTGAAGGCTAGCAAAAGACTGGGAATCGACCAACTGAGAGAGCGACAACAGTCGTAAACATGCATTAAAATTAATTCACACCAAAGATAAGCATGAGTAGGATATAATCCACCATGAACATAAATATCATGAAGGCTATGTTGATTTGATTCAACTACATGCGTGAACATGTGCCAAGTCGAGTCACTCAATTCATTTAAAGGAGGATACCATCCTATCGTACCACATCATAATCATCTCAATAGCATGTTGGCACGCAAGGTTAACCATTATAACTCATAGCTAATCAAGCATGGCACAAGCAACTATAATCTCTAAATGTCATTGCAAATATGTTTACTTCATAATAGCTGAATCAGGAACGATGAATCATCATATTTACATAAACAAGAGAGGTCGAGTTCATACTAGCTTTTCTCATCCCAATGAGTCCATCATATATCACCATTATTGCCTTTCACTTGCACGACCGAACGGTGTGTATAATAATAAGAGTGCACGTGCATTGGACTAAGCTGGAATCTGCAAGCATTCAACTTAAGAGAGAAGACAAGTAATATGGGCTCTAAGTTAAATAAATAATCATACATATAAGAGCCACTAAGCATTTTCAATATAGTCTTCTCGACCCCCAAAGAAAGGAAAAGAAAAATAAAAACTATTTACACGGGAAAGCTCCCAACAAGCAAAAGGAGGACGGGAAATATTTTTGGGTTTTCTTTTTAATTCTACTACAAGCACGGAAAGTAGACTAACACTAATTTTTTTTTTGTTTTTTTCTTAAGGTTTATCAAACACACAAGAAGAAAGCTAGAAAAATAAATTTAAACTAACATGGATATTACAATGAAAGAGTATGAGCACCGACATCTAGCAATGAGTGTGAACATGAATGTAATGTCGGTGGGAAATACGTACTCCCCCAAGCTTAGGCTTTTGGCCTAAGTTGATCTATTGCCAGGGATAACCTGGCTGATATCCGTAGGTGAAGCTGGGGTCGTACTGCGATGAAGAATAGTTGGGATCATAATGTGATGAAGAGGACTCTGACTGCCACTGGCTGGCAACCGCCTCAGGATCCCAAGAATAAACAGACATTCGTGGAGGCTCCGGTTCCGAGGCTGGTGCAGGATTCCGATAGGCTTGAACAGCCGCCCACGGAACAATGTAAGTACCTGCAGACAAGTTAAACAAAGAGGGAGCAGGCAAAGTAATAGTCTCAGGGTGATGTTTATCAAAGTACAATTTATATTTAAGCGCCCTTTCGCGATTCTTAACAATAAAATCATGCGCTACCATACTCTTATAATCTAAATAAGCACGGGGCAGCGCTGTTTCTTCTTTCTCCTCATGCCTAATAGGTATTTCAAAATGTTCAGCTAGGCGTGAAGCATAAATGCCTCCAAAGATGGGGCCCTTAGTACGGTTCATACTCAACCGTCTAGCAAGAATTCCACCCGTACTAACAGAGTTATTGCGGTATAAACCATGGAGCAAAATAATAATATCAGGAATACTAAGGTTCCCATAGTTCCCGTGACCAATCAAGCAACGACTAGCAAATAAGGCAAAGTAGCGTAAAACAGGGAAATGTATGCTAGTAATTCTTGCATCAGAAACTTCCTGGTTTCTCCCACAGTGATAGTGTCAATATAAGCTTCCACTTCATTATGGTGTGGTTCATCTAAAGAACCCTCGAAAGGTATTTTGCAAACCTCGCAAAATGCAGCTAATGTCATCTCTCTAGCAACATCATATAAATGAACTCTACTGTTGGAGGTGATTTCTTAGGGAAAAAGTAGAAGTTCTGCACAAAAGTATTTGTGAGTAAGAGATACTGATGACGTTGGTCGCGGAGGAAGTTGGTGAGGCCGGCGTTCTCAATCAATAGATAGAAATCTTCATAAATCCCGGCACTCCTCAAGAAGTCATCGGAAGGCCATTCACACGGCCGGACCTCCGCGATACGAGGCAGATTAAATTTGGGCTTCTGTTCTTCTTCCTTTTGTTTCTCCTTAGAACTTCGGCTCGACGAGCCCCTCAAAAGTCTCTTCATTATTTCTGAAACAATCTGAAATTTTTAGTAACTTCAAACAAAGTGAACCAACTTCAATAAGATTGATAGCAACTACTCATACAAGTGCCTAGAGCATATATGAAGCATTAGAACTACTTGGAACCATATATATTTGACATGCAAGCTCAAGAACATGGTCACCTATGCAGCACAAATTTTCAATGAATAAAGCACTAGAACAAAAACTAATTGGACCAATGGAGGAGTCACATACCAAGGAACAATCTCCCCAAGCAGTTTTGCGAGAGGTGCTTTGAGCAAGGAGATCGAAAATCGCAGCAAAAGTTGCTGGAACACGAGCTTGAGTTGGTTTTTCGGGTTTGTGCGAGACAGAGGAAGAAGATGGGTGCAGGAATAAGTGAAGGAGGGCCACCATGGGCCCACGAGGTAGGGGGCGCGCCCAGGGGGGTAGGGCGCGCCCAGGGGGGTAGGGCGCGCCCTCCACCCTCGTGACCAGGTGGCAGCTCCCCCCGCAGTAATTTTTGCACTAAAAATCCTTAAATATTCCCGAAAAAATCATATTAAATTGGCATGGCATTTTTGAGGACTTTTATTTTCGGGATATTTTTATATTGCACGGATAAATCAGGAAAAAGACAAAAAATACTATTTTACTTTATTTCTACTAAAGAACAGAAAATATAAAGAGGGTACAGAAGGTTGTGCTTCTAGTTTCATCCATCTCATGCTCATCAAAAAGAATCCACTAACAAGATTGATCAAGTCTTGTTAACAAACTCATTCCGATAATCATGGAACCGGAGAAATTTCGAATAACACTATGTTACCTCAACGGGGATACGGACATCCCCAACAATAAGTATATCGTATTTCTTTTTGACAATAGGAAGAGGAAATTCAAAACCTCCAAATATAATCGATGGAATTTTTCCAATAGAGTTGACACTATAAACTTGAGGTTGTTTCCTCGGAAAGTGCACCGTATGCTCATTACCATTAACATGAAAAGTGACATTGCCTTTGTTGCAATCAATAACAGCCCCTGCAGTATTAAGGAAAGGTCTTCCAAGAATAATAGACATACTATCATCCTCGGGAATATCAAGAATAACAAAGTCCGTTAAAATAGTAACGTTTGCAACCACAACAGGTACATCCTCACAAATACCGACAGGTATAGCAGTTGATTTATCAGCCATTTGCAAAGATATTTTAGTAGGTGTCAACTTATTCAAGTCAAGTCTATGATATAAAGAGAGAGGCATAACACTAACACCGGCTCCAAGATCACATAAAGCAGTTTTAACATAATTTCTTTTAATGGAGCATGGTATAGTAGGTACTCCTGGATCTCCAAGTTTCTTTGGTATTCCACCCTTAAAAGTGTAATTAGCAAGCATGGTGGAAATTTCAGCCTCCGGTATCTTTCTTTTATTAGTAATGATATCCTTCATATACTTAGCATAAGGATTTGTTTTGAGCACATCAGTCAATCGCATACGCAAAAAGATAGGTCTAATCATTTCAGCAAAGCGCTCAAAATCCTCATCATCCTTTTTCTTGGATGGTTTCGGAGGAAAAGGCATGGGTTTTTGAACCCATGGTTCTCTTTCTTTACCATGTTTCCTAGCAACGAAGTCTCTTTTATCATAACGTTGATTCTTTGATTGTGGGTTATCAAGATCAATAGCAGGTTCAACTTCTACATCATTATCATTACTAGGTTGAGCATCATCATGAACATCATCATTAACATTTTCACTAGGTTCATGTTCATTACCAGATTGTGTTTCAGCATCAGACATAGAGATATCATTTGGATTATCAGGTGGTTCAGCAATAGGTTCACTAGAAGTTTGCACAGTTCTATCATTTTTCTTTTTCTTCCTTTTAGAAGAACTAGGTGCATCAATATTATTTCTTTGATGATCTTGCTCGATTCTCTTAGGGTGGCCTTCAGGATACAAAGGTTCCTGAGTCATTCTACCAGTTCTAGTAGCCACTCTAATAGCATAATCATTTTTCTTACTATTCATTTCATCAAGCATTTCTTTCTGAGCTTTAAGTACTTGTTCTACTTGAGTGGTAACCATAGAAGCATGTTTGCTAACAAGTTTAAGTTCACCTCTAATATTATCCATATAATCACTCAAGTGTTTAATCATAAAGGTATTTTGCTTTAATTGTCTACCAAAATAAGCATTAAAGTCATCTTGCTTAAACATAAAGTCATCAAACTCATCCAAGCACTGACTAGCAATTTTAGTAGGAGGGACTTCAACTTTATCATATCTATAGAGAGAATTTACATTTACTACCTGTGTCGGGATATCGGGAGGTTCTTCAGTAAATAAGTAATTGAGATCATATACTTCTTCAACAAGCGGTAAATTAAGACCATGTATTTCTTCAATAGGAGGTAAATTCTTAACATCTTCAGCTTTAATACCTTTTTCTTTCATAGATTTCTTTGCCTCTTGCATATCTTCGGGACTAAGAAATAGAACACCTCTCTTCTTCGGAGTTGGTTTAGGAATAGGCTCAGTAATTGGCTCAGGAGCTGGCTCAGGAGTTGGCTCGGGAGGTGGCTCAGGAGGTGCCCAATTATTTTCATTTGCCAACATATTATTCAATAAAATTTCAGCGTCATCCGGTGTTCTTTCCCTGAAAAGAGAACCAGCACAACTATCCAGGTAATCTCTGGAAGCATCAGTTAGTCCATTATATAAGATATCAAATATTTCAGGTTTCTTAAGAGGATGATCGGGCAAAGCATTAAGTAACTTGAGAAGCCTCCCCCAAGCTTGTGGGAGACTCTCTTCTTCAATTTGCACAAAATTGTATATTTCCCTCAAAGCAGCTTGTTTCTTATGAGCAGGGAAATATTTAGTAGAGAAGTAATAAATCATATCCTGGGGACTTTGCACACATGCAAGATCAAGAGAATTAAACCATTTCTTAGCATCACCCTTTAATGAGAACGGAAATATTTTGAGTATATAAAAGTGGCGCGATCTCAGATTATTAGTAAACAGGGCAGCTATTTCATCTAACTTACGAAGATGTGCCACAACAGTTTCAGATTCATAGCCATAAAAAAGATCAGATTCAACCAAAGTAATTATATCTGGATCAACAGTAATATCATAATAATCCTGATCAGGAACACAGATAGGTGAAGTAGCAAAAGCAGGGTCGGGTCTCATCCTACCTCTAAAAGATTCCTTACTCCACTTAATTAGTAACCTCTTACGTTCAGGTTTATCCGGACAAGCAAGAATAGCTTCATAAGATTCATTATTAAAAAGATAACCCTCAGGAATAACAGGCATAGGTTCATCATCACTAACATCATCGTGTTCAGGTTCACTAATTTCTCTTTCTCTAGACTTAGAAATTTGCTTATCTAGAAATTCACCAAGTGGCACAGTAGTATCAAGCATAGAAGTAGTTTCATCATAAGTATCATGCATAGCAGAAGTGGCATCATCAGTAACATGTGACATATCAGAATTCATAGCAGTAGTAGGTTTAGGTGTCGCTAGCTTACTCATAACAGAAGGTGAATCAAGTGCAGAGTTGATGGCAGTTCCTTACCTCCCCTCGTAGTTGAGGGATAAATTTTTGTCTTAGCATCTTTCAAGTTCTTCATAGTGTCCAGCAGATATAAATCCCAAGTGACTCAAAGAATAGAGCTATGCTCCCCGGCAACGGCGCCAGAAAAAGGTCTTGATAACCCACAAGTATAGGGGATCGCAACAGTTTTTGAGGGTAGAGTATTCAACCCAAATTTGTTGATTCGACACAAGGGGAGCCAAAGAATATTCTCAAGTATTAGCAGCTGAGTTGTCAATTCAACCACACCTGGAAACTTAGTATCTGCAGCAAAGTGTTTAGTAGTAAAGTAATATGATAGTGGTGATAACGGTAACAAAGTAAAGACAACAAAAGTAAAGTTTTTGGTATTTTTGTAGTGATTGTAATAGTAGCAACGGAAAAGTAAATAAGCGTAAACCAGTATATGGAAAACTCGTAGGCACCGGATCAATGATGGATAATTATGCCGGATGCGGTTCATCATGTAACAGTCATAACATAGGGTGACACGGAACTAGCTCCAGTTCATCAATATAATGTAGGCATGTATTCCGTAAATAGTCATACGTGCTTATGGAAAAGAACTTGCATGACATCTTTTGTCCTACCCTCCCGTGGCAGCGGGGTCCTATTGGAAACTAAGGGATATTAAGGCCTCCTTTTAATAGAGAACCGGAACAAAGCATTAACACATAGTGAATACATGAACTCCTCAAACTATGGTCATCACCGGGAGTGGTCCCGATTATTGTCACTTCGGGGTTGCCGGATCATAACACATAGTAGGTGACTATAGACTTGCAAGATAGGATCTAGAACTCACATATATTCATGAAAACATAATAGGTTCATATCTGAAATCATGGCACTCGGGCCCTAGTGACAAGCATTAAGCATAGCAAAGTCATAGCAACATCAATCTCAGAACACAGTGGATACTAGGGATCAAACCCTAACAAAACTAACTCGATTACATGATAAATCTCATCCAACCCATCACCGTCCAGCAAGCCTACGATGCAATTACTCACGCACGGCGGTGAGCATCATGAAATTGGTAATGGAGGATGGTTGATGATGACGACGGCGATGAATCCCCCTCTCCGGAGCCCTGAACGGACTCCAGATCAGCCCTCCCGAGAGAGATTAGGGCTTGGCGACGGCTCCATATCGTAAAACGTGATGAAACTTTCTCTCTGATTTTTTTTCTCCTCGAAAGCCAATATATGGAGATGGAGTTGGCGTCGGAGGGCCACCAGGGGGCCCACGAGGTAGGGGGGCGCGCCCAGGGGGGAGGGGCGCGCCCCCCACCCTCGTGGACAGGGTGTGGGCCCCCTGGTCTTCATCTTTGGCGAGGATTTTTTATTATTTATTCTAAGATATTCCGTGGAGTTTCAGGTCATTACGAGAACTTTTGTTTTCTACACATAAAACAACACCATGGCAATTCTGCTGAAAACAGCGTCAGTCTGGGTTAGTTCCATTCAAATCATACAAGTTAGAGTCCAAAACAAGGGCAAAAGTGTTTGGAAAAGTAGATACGACGGAGACGTATCAAATGTCATCTGACATAATTATCCATCATTGATCCATTGCCTATGAGCTTTTCACATATTGATCTTTGCTAAGTTACTTTTCTGTTGCCACTGTTCCGATTGCTACAAAACTACTACTATTACTTTTGCCACTGTTACCGTTACTTCCATATTACTTTGCTACTAAATACTTTGCTGCAGATATTAAGTCTTTCAGGTGTGGTTCAATTGACAAATCAGCTGCTAATACTTGAGAATATTCTTTGCCTCCCCTTGTGTCGAATCAATAAATTTGGATTGAATACTCTACCCTCGAAAACTGTTGCGATCCCCTATACTTGTGGGTTATCAATCACCATGATGTCTCCAAGCACCCCAACGGACAAGTTTTTCGAGAAGTTCATCAACCCCTACCTTGCGGAGGTGCTGTGACACCCTCAAGCCATTGAGATGCATGAGGGGGTGCTGCACATCCGCGATGTGGAGGGGCCGAAGAAGACCGGAAGTGTGGAGACAAGACTCCAAGAAATGGAGCAACAAGTTTTCAAGTGCCAAGGGATGGTGGAGCGTGGACTCAATGCTAATCACATGATGATCGTGGAATTCCCCAACAATAACAAGTTGGATGCCAAGAACATTGAGGAGGCCATCTTCAAGCATCGTGAGAAAATCGAGCATCTCCAAGCCCAGATCTATGACCTGCAAAACCAAAACTGTGAGTATGAATACATATTTAAGAGGATGAGTTTGGCTGCAAATTCAAGGATCCCGGAGACTCGTTCATCTTTGTATGATGGTGAACCTATGCCTTGGAAGATGGATGACAAGCCCACTTCATCAACAACCCCATCATCATCACCTCCGAAGAAAGAGACATAAATATATGGGTATGGGCACTCTGTTGGGAAACATAGCATGGAAATTCAAAAAAATTCCTACGCTCACTCAAGATCTATCTAGGAGATGCATAGCAACAAGAGGGGGAGAGTGTGTCCACGTACCCTCATAGACCGAAAGCATTAGAGTTAGCTTAACGCGGTTGATGTAGTCGAACGTCTTCTCGATTCAACCAATCAAGCACCGAATGTATGACACCTCCGAGTTCTGCACACGTTCAGCTCGATGACGTCCCTCGAACTCTTGATCCAGCAAAGTGTCGAGGGAGGGTTTTGTCAGCATGACGACGTGGTGATGGTGAAGTGATCCTGCAGGACTTCGGGTAAGCACTACGACGATATGACCGGAGGAGTAAACTTTGGAGTGGGGCGCCGCACACGGCTAGGAACAATTGATGTGTGTTAGAGGCACCCCCATGCTACCTCTTGAGCAAGCATTGGTTTTCCCTTGAAGAGGAAAGGGTGATGCAGCAAAGTACCGTAAGTATTTCCCTCAGTTTTTGAGAACCAAGGTATCAATCCAGTAGGAGATTACACGCAAGTCCCTCATACTTGCACAAACAAACAAGAACCTCGCAACCAACGCGATAAAGGGGTTGTCAATCCCTTCACGGTCACTTACGAAAGTGAGATCTGATAGAGGTAATAATAATAAGATAATTTTTTTGGTATTTTTATAATATATTGGAAAATAAAGATTGAAAAATAAACGGTGCCAGAAATAGCTTGTTGACGGGAGATTAATATAATGGAGAATAGACCCGGGGCCATAGGTTTCACTAGTGGCTTCTCTCAAGATAGCATAAGTATTACGGTGGGTGAACAAATTACTGTCAAGCAATTGATAGAAAAGTGCATAATTATGAGAATATCTAGGCATGATCATGTATATAGGCATCACGTCTGCGACAAGTAGACCGAAACGATTCTGCATCTGCTACTATTACTCCACACATCGACCGCTATCCAGCATGCATCTAGAGTATTAAGTTCATAAGAACAGAGTAACGCATTAAGCAACATGACATGATGTAGAGGGATAAACTCAAGCAATATGATATAAACCCCATATTTTTATCCTCGATATCAACAATACAATACGTGCCTTACTGCCCCTGCTGTCACTGGGAAAGGACACCGCAAGATTGAACCCAAAGCTAAGCACTTCTCCCATTGCAAGAAAGATCAATCTAGTAGGCCAAACCGAACTGATAATTTGAAGAGACTTGCAAAGATAACCAATCATACATAAAAGATTTCAAAGAAGAATCAATTCATCGGATCTCGACAAACACACCGCAAAGAAGAGTTACATCAAATAGATCTCCAAGAAGATCGAGGAGAACTTTGTATTGAGATCAAAAGAGAGAGAAGAAGACATCTAGCTAATAACTATGGACCCGAAGGTCTGAAGTAAACTACTCACACATCATCAGAGAGGCTATGGTGTTGATGTAGAAGCCCTCCGTGATCGATTCCCCCTCCGGCGGAGCTCCAGAAAAGGCCCCAAGATGGGATCTCTTGGGTACAGAAGGTTGCGGCGGTGGAAATAGGGTTTCGTGGTGCTCCTGGATGTTTTCGGGGTATATGGATATATATAGGAGGAAGAAGTAGGTCGGTGGAGCCATGAGGGGCCCACGAGGGTGGAGGGCACACCCAGGGGGGTAGGCGCGCCCCCTGCCTCGTGGCCTCCTCGTTGATTTCTTGACGTCTAGTCGAAGTCCCCTGGATCACGTTTATTCCAAAAATAACACTACCGAAGGTTTCATTCCGTTTGGATTCCGTTTGATATTCGTTTTCTGCGAAACACTGAAATAGGCAAAAAACAACAATTTGCACTGGGCCTTGGGTTAGTAGGTTAGTCCCAAAAATAATATAAAAGTGTATAAATAAGCCCATTAACATCCAAAATAGATAATATAATAGCATGGAACAATCAAAAATTATAGATACGTTGGAGATGTATCAAGCATCCCCAAGCTTAATTCCTGCTCGTCCTCGAGTAGGTAAATGATAAAAATAGAATTTTTGATGTGGAATGCTACCTAGCATAATTCTCAATGTAATTTTCTTTATTGTGGCATGAATATTCAGATCCGAAAGATTCAAGACAAAATTTTAATATTGACATAAAAATAATAATACTTCAAGCATACTAACTAAGCAATTATGTCTTCTCAAAATAACATGGCAAAAGAAAGTTCATCCCTACAAAATCATATAGTTTGGTCATGCTCCATTTTCGTCACACAAAAATGCTCTCATCATGCACAACCCCGATCACAAGCCAAGTAATTGTTTCGTACTTTAGTAATCTTAAACTTTTTTCAATTTTCACGCAATACATGAGCGTGAGCCATGGATATAGCAATATGGGTGGAATAGAATAATTATAGGGGGTTATGTGGAGAAGACAAAAAAGGAGAAATTCTCACATCGACGCGGCTGATCAACGGGATAGGGACATGCCCATCAATTGATGTCAATGCAAGGAGTAGGGATTGCCATGCAACGGATGCACTAGAGCTATAAATGTATGAAAGCTCAACAAAAGAAACTAAGTGGGTGTGCATCCAACTTGCTTGCTCACGAAGACCTAGGGCATTTGAGGAAGCCCATTGTTGGAATATACAAGCCAAGTTCTATAATGAAAAATTCCCACTAGTATATGAAAGTGACAAAACAAGAGACTCTCTATCATAAAGATCATGGCGCTACTTTGAAGCACAAGTGTGGAAAAAATGATAGTACCATTGCCCTTTTTTCTTTTTTGGGCCTTTCCTTTTTTTGGACTTTCTTTTTTTATTTGGGACAATGCTCTATTAATGATGATCATCACACTTCTATTTATTTACAACTCAATGATTACAACTCGATACTAGAACAAAATATGACTCTATATGAATGCCTCCGGCGGTGTACCGGGAAGGGCAATGAATCAAGAGTGACATGTATGATAAATTATGCATGGTGGCTTTGCCACAAATACGATGTCAACTACATGATCAGGAAAAGCAATATGACAATGATGAAGCATGTCATGAATGAAACGGTGGAAAGTTGCATGGCAATATATCTCGGAATGGCTATGGAAATGCCATAATAGGTAGGTATGGTGGCTATTTTGAGGAAGATATAAGGAGGTTTATGTGTGATAGTGTGTATCATATCACGGGGTTTGGATGCACCGGCGAAGTTTGCACCAACTCTCAAGGTGAGAAAGGGCAATGCACGGTACCGAAGAGGCTCGCAATGATGGAAGGGTGAGAGTGCGTATAATCCATGGACTCAACATTAGTGATACGTATCCAACGTATCTATAATTTTTGATTGTTCCATGCTATTATATTATCAACCTTGGATGTTTTATATGCATTTATATGCTATTTCATATGATTTTTGGGACTAACCTATTAACCCAGAGCCCAGTGCCAGTTTCTGTTTTTTCCTTGTTTGAGAGTATCGCAGAAAAGGAAAATCAAACGGAGTCCAATTGACCTAAAACTTCACGGAACTTATTTTTGGAAGGAAAGAAGCCCAGAAGACTTGGAATGCACGTCAGGGGATCAACGAGGAAGCCATGAGGCAGGGGGCGCGCCCACCCCCCTGGGCGCGCCCTCCACCCTCGTGGGCCCCTCCTGGCCCCCTTGACGCACTTCTTCCTCCTATATATATATCTCCATATAGCCTAAAATGATCGGGGAGCACAATAGATCGGGAGTTCCGCCGCCAGAAGCCTCCGTAGCCACCGAAAGCCAATCTAGACCCGTTTTGGCACCGTGCCAGAGGGGGAATCCCTCTTCGGTGGCCATCTTCATCATCCCGGTGCTCTCCATGACGTGGAGGGAGTAGTTCTCCCTCGGGGCTAAGGGTATGTACCAGTAGCTATGTGTTTGATCTCTCTCTCTCTCTCGTGTTCTTGAGGTGGTACGATCTTGATGTATCGCGAGCTTTGCTATTATAGTTGGATCTTATGATGTTTTCTCCCCCTCTACTCTCTTGTAATGGATTGAGTTTCCCCTTTGAAGTTATCTTATCGGATTGAGTCTTTAAAGATTTGAGAACACTTGATGTATGTCTTGCCGTGCGTATCTGTGGTGACAATGGGATATCACGTGATTCACTTGATTTATGTTTTGGTGATCAACTTGCGGGCCTATAGGGGTTGGCACACGTTTTCGTCGTGATTCTCCGGTAGAAACTTTGGGGCACTCTTTGAGGTTCTATGTGTTGGTTGAATAGATGAATCTAAGATTGTGTGATGCATATCGTATAATCATGCCCACGGATACTTGAGGTGACATTAGGGTTTTGATTGATTTGTGTCTTAAGGTGTTATTCTAGTACGAACTCTAGGGCTGTTTGTGACACCTATAGGAATAGCCCAACGGGATTGATTGGAAAGAATAACTTTGAGGTGGTTTCGTACCCTACCATAATCTCTTCGTTCGTTCTCCGCTATTAGTGACTTTGGAGTGACTCTTTGTTGCATGTTGAGGGATAGTTATATGATCCAATTATGTTATTATTGTTGAGGGAACTTGCACTAGCGAAAGTATGAACCCTAGGCCTTGTTTCAACACATTGCAATACCGTTTGTGCTCACTTTTATCACTTGCTACCTTGCTGTTTTTATATTTTTAGATTACAAAAACCTTTATCTACTATCCATATACCACTTGTATCACCATCTCTTCGCCGAACTAGTGCACCTATACAATTTACCATTGTATTGGGTGTGTTGGGGACACAAGAGACTCTTTGTTATTTGGTTGCAGGGTTGCTTGAGAGAGACCATCTTCATCCTACGTCTCCTACGGATTGATAAGCCTTAGGTCATCCACTTGAGGGAAATTTGCTACTGTCCTACAAACCTCTGCACTTGGAGGCCCAACAACGTCTACAAGAAGAAGGTTGTATAGTAGACATCAAGCTCTTTTCTGGCGCCGTTGCCGGGGAGGTTAGCGCTTGAAGGTATATCTTTAGATCTTTCAATGAAGACTTTTAGTTTCTTGTTTTATCACTAGTTTAGTTTATAAAAGAAAATTACAAAAAATGGAATTAAGTTTGCCTCATACGCTTCATCTTTTTAATATATTTTGTGAGTATGATGGAAAGGAAAATTGTGCCGAAGTGTTAGAAGAAGAATGCATTAAAATGTTTGGCACTAAATATTTGAATGATGAGCATGATTGCAATTTTTTTAGTATGAATTCCTTGAATATCCATGATGCTAATAATATGCAAAGCCACAAGCTTGGGGAAGCTATGTTTGATGAAGATGAAATTTTTGTCCCCCAAGTTTTGATGAGCAAATTTATTATGATGAAAGCATGCCTCCTATCTATGATGACTATTGTGATGACACATATGCTTTAAAGAATAATGATAACAATGAAACTTGTTATCTTGATTTCAATTTTCAATCCCATGATAGTTACTTTGTTGAGTTTGCTCCCACTACTATTCATGAGAAGAATTTTTCTTATGTGGAGAGTAGTAAATTTTCTATGCTTGTAGATCATGAAAAGAATGCTTTAGGTGCTGGTTATATTGTTGAATTCATTCATTATGCTAAAAAAATTATTATGAGGGAGGAACATATGCTTGTAGGAATTGCAATAATATCAAGTTTCCTCTCTATGTGCTTAAAGTTTTGAAGTTATGCTTGTTTTACCTTCCTATGCAAGTTGATTCTTGTTCCCATAAGTTGTTTGCTCACAAAATCCCTATACATAGGAAGTGGGTTAGACTTAAATGTGTTAGTGATATTCTTCATGATGCTGTCTTTATTTTACAATTCTTATCTTTTATGTGAGCATCATTGAAATCATCATGCCTAGCTAGGGGCGTTAAACGATAGCGCTTGTTGGGAGGCAACCCAATTTTATTTTAGTTCCTTGCTTTTTGTTCCTGTTTAGTAATAAATAATTCATCTAGCCTCTGTTTATATGTGGTTTTATGCTTTTAATTAGTGTTTGTGCCAAGTAGAACCTTTGGGAAGACTTGGGGAAAGTCTTTTTGATCTTGTTGTAAAAAACAGAAACTTTAGCGCTCACGAGATTTGCTTCCATTTTTGTTTGGAGAGTGATATTTAGTTAATTATTTTTTCAGATGATTAATAGACAAATTCCTCAGGTACACCAATTTATTTGAGAATTTTATGAGTTCCAGAAGTGGTCGAAACCTACAGATTACTACAAACTGTTCTGTTTTTGACAGATTCTGTTTTCATTGTGTTGTTTGCTTATTTTGATGAATCTATGGCTAGTAAAATAGTTTATAAACCATAGATAAGTTGGAATACAGTAGGTTTAACACCAATATGCATTTAGAATGAGTTCATTACAGTACCTTATGATGGTGATTTTCTTTCTTATACTAACGGAGCTTACGAGTTTTCTGTTAAGTTTTGTGTTGTGAAGTTTTCAAGTTTTGGGTAAAGATTCGATGGATTATGGAATAAGGAGTGGCAAGAGCCTAAGCTTGGGGATGCCCAAGGCACCCCAAGGTAATATTCAAGGACAACTAAAAGCCTAAGCTCTTTCGTCTTTGTTCATCGGTATCTTTACTTGGAGCTATATTTTTATTCGCCACATGATATGTGTTTTGCTTGGAGCGTCATTTTATTTACTTTTGTTTTGCTTATTGTTTGAATAAAATACCAATATATGAAATTATTAAATGTTAGAGAGGCTTCATATAGTGGCATAATTGTTCGACTACTCATTGATCTTCACTTATATCTTTCGGAGTAGTTTGTTGTTGCTCTAGTGCTCCACTTATATCTTTTTAGAGCACAGTGGTGGTTTTATTTTGTAGAAAGAGATGAACTCTCATGCTTCACTTATAGTATTTTGAGAGTCCTAAACAGCATAGTAATTTGCTTTGGTTATGAATTTAGTCCTAATATGATGGGCATCCAAGAGGGATATAATAAAAACTTTCATATAGAGTGCATTGAATACTATGAGAAGTTTGATACTTGATGATTGTTTTGAGATATGAAGATAGTGATATTAGATTCATGCTAGTTGAGTAGTTGTGAATTTGAGAAATACTTGTGTTGAAGTTTATGATTCCCATAGCATGCACGTATGGTGAACCGTTATGTGATGAAGTTGGAGCATGATTTATTTATTGATTGCCTTCCTTATGAGTGGCGGTCGGGGACGAGCGATGGTCTTTTCCTACCAATCTGTCCTCCTAGGAGCATGCGTGTAGTACTTTGTTTTGATAACTAATAGATTTTTGCAATAAGTATGTGAGTTCTTTATGACTAATGTTGAGTCCATGGATTATACGCACCCTCACCCTTCCACCATTGCTAGCCTCTCTAGTACCGCGCAACTTTCGCCGGTACCATAAACCCACCATATATCTTCCTCAAAACAGCCACCATACCTACCTATTATGGCATTTCCATAGCTATTTCGAGATATATTGCCATGCAACTTTCCACCGTTCCATTATTATGACACGCTTCATCATTGTCATATTGCTTTGCATGATCATGTAGTTGACATCGTATTTGTGGCAAAGCAACCGTTCATAATTCTTTCATACATGTCACTCATGAGTCATTGCACATCCCGGTACACCGCCGGAGGCATTCATATAGAGTCATATTTTGTTCTAAGTATCGAGTTGTAATTCTTGAGTTGTAAGTAAATAAAAGTGTGATGATCATCATTATTAGAGCATTGTCCCCGTGAGGAAAGGATGATGGAGACTATGATTCCCCCACAAGTCGGGATGAGACTCCGGACGAAAATAAATAAATAAAAGAGGCCAAAGAATCCCAAATAAAAAAAGAGAAAAGGCTCAAATAAAAAAAATAAATAAATGAGAGAAAAAGAGAGAAGGGGCAATGCCACTATCCTTTTACAACACTTGTGCTTCAAAGTAGCACCATGATCTTCATGATAGAGAGTCTCCTATGTCGTCACTTTCATATACTAGTGGGAATCTATCTTTATAGAACTTGGCTTGTATATTCCAATGATGGGCTTCCTCAAAATGCCCTAGGTCTTCTTGAGCAAGCGAGTTGGATGCACACCCACTTAGTTTCTTGTTGAGCTTTCATACATTTATAGCCCTAGTGCATCCATTACATGGCAATCCCTACTCACTCACATTGATATCTATTGATGGGCATCTCCATAGCCCGTTGATACGCCTAGTTGATGTGAGACTATCTTCTCCTTTTTGTCTTCTCCACAACCACCATTCTATTCCACCTATAGTGCTATATCCATGGCTCACGCTCATGTATTGCGTGAAGATTGAAAAAGTTTGAGAACACCAAAAGTATGAAACAATTGCTTGGCTTGCCATCGGGGTTGTGCATGATTTAAATACGTTGTGTGGTGAAGATGGAGCATAGCCAGACTATATGATTTTGTAGGGATAGCTTTCTTTGGCCATGTTATTTTGAGAAGACATGATTACTTGGTTAGTATGCTTGAAGTATTATTATTTTTATGTCAATATTAAACTTTTGTCTTGAATCTTATGGATCTGAATATTCTTGCCAAAATAAAGAGAAATACATGATGAACATGTTAGGTAGCATTCCACATAAAAAATTCTATTTTTATCATTTACCTACTCAAGGACAAGCAGGAATTAAGCTTGGGGATGCTGATACGTCTCCAACGTATCTATAATTTTTGATTGTTACATGCTATTATATTATCAACCTTGGATGTTTTACATGCATTTATATGCTATTTTATATGATTTTGGCGACTAACCTATTAACCCAGAGGCCAGTGCCAGTTTCTGTTTTTTCCTTGTTTTAGAGTATCATAGAAAAGGAAAATCAAACGGAGTCCAATTGACCTGAAACTTCACAGAACTTATTTTTGGAAGGAAAGAATCCCAGAAGACTTGGAGTGCATGTCAGGGGATCAACGAGGAAGCCACGAGGCAGGGGGGCATGTCCACCTCCCTGGGCACGCCCTCCAGCCTCGTGGGCCCCTCGTGCCCCCCTGACGCACTTCTTCCTCCTATATATCTCCATATACCCTAAAACGATCGGGGAGCACAATAGATCGGGAGTTCCGCCGCCAGAAGCCTCCGTAGCCACCGAAAGCCAATCTAGACCCGTTATGGCACCCTGTCGAAGGGGGAATCCCTCTCCGGTGTCCATCTTCATCATCCCGGTGCTCTCCATGACGAGGAGGGAGTAGTTCTCCCTCGGGGCTGAGGGTATGTGTTGGGGAACGTAGCAAAAATTCAAAATTTTCTACGCATCACCAAGATCAATCTATGGAGTAATCTAGCAACGAGGGGAAGGAGAGTGCATCTACATACCCTTGTAGATCGCTAAGCGGAAGCGTTCAAGTGGATGGGGTTGATGGAGTCGTACTCATCGTGATCCAAATCACCGATGATCCTAGTGCCGAACGGACGGCACCTCTGCGTTCAACACACATACAGCCCGGTGACGTCTCCTATGCCTTGATCCAGCAAGGGGAGAAGGAGAGGTTGGGAAGACTCCATCCAGCAGCAGCACGACGGCGTGGTGGTGGTGGAGGAGCGTGGTACTCCAGCAAGGCTTCGCCAAGCACCGCAAGAGACGAGGAGGGAGAGAGGTAGGGCTGCGCCAGGGAGAGGTTAAAACTCATGTGTTGGCAGCCCCAAAGACCTCAACTATATATAGGGGAGAGGGAGGGGGCTGCGCCCCCTCTATGGTTCCCACCCCAAGGGGTGCGGCAGCCCCAAAGCCCATCTGGGCCGCGGCCAAGGGGGGAGAGGGGGAGACTTGCCCCCCAAGTAAGGTGGAGGCGCCCCCTCCCTAAACCCTAGGCGCCTTGGGCCCTTGTGGGTGGGTGGGCGCACCAGCCCACCTGGGGCTGGTGCCCTCCCACACTTAGCCCATGCAACCCTCCAGTGTTGGTGGCCCCACTTGGTGGACCCCCGGGACCCTCCCGGTGGTCCCGGTACATTACCGATAGCAACCGAAACCTTTCCGGTGACCAAAACAGGACTTCCCATATATAAATCTTTACCTCCGAACCATTCCGGAACTCCTCGTGATATCCGGGATCTCATCCGGGACTCCGAACAACATTCGGTAACCACGTATATCTATTCCCTATAACCCTAGCGTCATCGAACCTTAAGTGTGTAGACCCTACGGGTTCGGGAAACATGCAGACATGACCGAGACACCTCTTCGGTCAATAACCAACAGCGGGATCTGGATACCCATGTTGGCTCCCACATGCTCCACGATGATCTCATCGGATGAACCACGATGTCAAGGACTTAATCAATCCCGTATACAATTCCCTTTGTCTAGCGGTACGATACTTGCCCGAGATTCCATCATCGGTATCCCGATACCTTGTTCAATCTCGTTACCGGCAAGTCTCTTTACTCATTCTGTAACACATCATCCCGTGATAAACTCCTTGAGCACATTGTGCAAATTATGATGATGTCCTACCGAGTGGGCCTAGAGATACCTCTCCGTTTACACGGAGTGACAAATCCCAGTCTTGATTCGTGCCAACCCACCAAACACTTTCGGAGATACTTGTAGTGTACCTTTATAGCCACCCAGTTACGTTGTGATGTTTGGCACACCCAAAGCACTCCTACGGTATCTGGGAGTTGCACAATCTCATGGTCTAAGGAAATGATACTTGACATTAGAAAAGCTTTAGCATACGAACTACATGATCTTGTGCTAGGCTTAGGATTGGGTCTTGTCCATCACATCATTCTCCTAATGATGTGATCCCGTTATCAACGACATCCAATGTCCATGGTCAGGAAACCGTAACCATCTATTGATCAACGAGCTAGTCAACTAGAGGCTTACTAGGGACATGGTGTTGTCTATGTATCCACACATGTATCTGAGTTTCCTATCAATACAATTCTAGCATGGATAATAAATGATTATCATGAACAAGGAAATATAATAATAACCAATTTATTATTGCCTCTAGGGCATATTTCCAATAGTCTCCCACTTGCACTAGAGTTAATAATACAGTTCACATCGCTATGTGATTAACACTCAAGGTCACATCCCCATGTGACTAACACCCAAAGAGTTCTGGGTTTGATCATGTTATGCTTGTGAGAGAGGTTTCAGTCAACGGGTCTGCAACATTCAGATCCGTATGTACTTCGCAAATTTCTATGTCATCTTGTAGATGCAACTACTACGCTACATTTGGAGCCATTTCAAATAACTGTTCTACTTGGAGCTATTCTAAATTGTTGCTCCATTATACGTATCCGGTATCTCTACTCAAAGCTATCCGGATAGGTGTTAAGCTTGCATCGACGTAACTCTTTACGTCGAACTCTTTATCACCTCCATAACCGAGAAACATATCCTTATTCCTCTAAGGATAATTTAGACCGCTATCTGGTGATCTACTCCTAGATTACCTTTGTACCCTCTTGCCAGATATGTGGCAAGGCACACGTCAGGTGCGGTACTCAGCATGGCATACCGTATAGAGCCTATGACAAAAGCATAGGGGACGACCTTCGTCCTTCCTCTTTCTTCTGCTGTGGGCGAGCTTTAAGTCTTAACTTCATACCTTACAACTCAGGCAAGAACTCCTTCTTTGACTGATCCATCTTGAACACCTTCAAGATCATGTCAAGGTATGTGCTCATTTGAAAGTACCATTAAGCGTTGTGATCTATCCTTATAGATCTTGATGCTCAATGTTCAAGTAGCTTAATCCAGGCTTTCCATTGAAAAACACTTTCCAAATAACCCTATATGCTTTCCAGAAATTCTACGTCATTTCTGATCAACAATATGTCAACAACATATACTCATCAGAAATTCTATAGTGCTCCCACTTACTTCTTTGGAAATACAAGTTTCTCATAAACTTTGTATACGCCCAAAATCTTTGATCATCTCATCAAAGCATACATTCCAACTCCGAGATGCTTACTCCGGTCCTTAGAAGGATTGCTGGAGCTTTGCATACTTGTTAGCATCTTTCAGGACTGACAAAACCTTCCGGTTGTATCACATACAACCTTTCCTCAAGAAAAACGTCGAGGAAACAATGTTTTGATATCCTATCTGCAAGATTTCATAAATAATGCAGTAATCGCTAATATAATTCCAACAGACTCTTAGCATCGCTACAAGTGAGAAAGTCTCATCGTAGTCAACTCCTTGAACTTGTCGGAAAACATCCTAATGACAAGTTGAGCTTTCTTAATGGTAATACTTACCATCATTGTCCGTCTTCCTTTTAAAATCCATATGTACCTAACAGCCTTACGACCATCAAGTAGTTCTTCCAAAGTCTACACTTTGTTTTCATATATGGATCCTCTCTCGGATTATATGGCCTCGAGCCATTTTGGAATCCAGGCCCACCATCGCTTCTCCATAGCTCGTAGGTTCATTGTTGTCTAGCAACATGACTTCCAAGACAGGATTACCTACCACTCTGAAGTAGTGCGCATCCTTGTCATCCCACGAGGTTTGATAGTGACTTGATCTGAAGTTTCATGATCACTATCATAAGCTTCCACTTCAATTGGTGTAGGTGCCACAGGAACAACTCCCTGTGCCCTGCCACACACTAGTTGAAGAGACGGTTCAATAACCTCATCAAGTCTCCACCATCCCCCCACTCAATTCTTTCGAGAGAAACTTTTCCTCGAGAAAGGACCCGATTCTAGAAACAATCCCCTACTGCTTTTGGATCTGAGATAGGAGGTATACCCAATGAAGATGCATTTATCCGCTTTGGGTTCGAGCTTATCAGCCTGAAACTTTTCCACATAAGCGTCGCAGCCCCAAAATTTTAAGAAATGACAGCTTAGGTTTCTCTAAACCATAGTTCATACGGTGTCATCTCATCGGAATTACGTGTTGCCCTATTTAAAGTGAATGTGGTTGTCTCTAATGCCTAACCCATAAACTATCGTGGTAATTAGATAAGAGACATCATGGTATGCATCATATCCAATAGGGTGCAGTTATGATGTTCGGACACACCATCACACTATGGTGTTCCAGGCTGTATTAGTTGTGAAACAATTTCCACAATGTCTTAATTCTGTGCCAAACTTGTAATTCAGATATTCATCTCTATGATCATATCATAGATATTTTATCCTCTTGTCACGATGATCTTTCAACTTCACCCTGAAATTACTTGAACCTTTCAATAATTCAGACTCGTGATTCATCAAGTAAATATACTCAACATCTACTCAAATCATCTGTGAAGTAAGAACATAACGATATCCACTACACGCCTCAGCACTGATTGGACTACACACATCAAAATGTATTACTTCCAACAAGTTGCTTTCTAGTTCCATTTTACTGAAAACGAGGCTTTCAGTCATCTTGCCCATGTGGTATGATTTGCATGTCTCAAGTGATTCAAAATCAAGTGAGTCCAAACGGTCCATTTGCATGGAGTTTCTTCATGCATATACACCAATAGACATGGTTCGCATGTCTCAAACTTTTCAAAAACGAGTGAGCCCAAAGATCCATCAACATGGAGCTTCTTCATGCGTTTTATACCGATATGACTTACGCGGCAGTGCCACAAGTAGGTGGTACTATCATTACTATCTTATATCTTTTGGCATGAACATGTGTATCACTACGATCGAGATTCAATAAACCATTCATTTTAGGTGCAAGACCATTGAAGGTATTATTCAAATAAACAGAGTAACCATTATTATCCTTAAATGAATAACCATATTGCGATAGACATAATCCAATCATGTCTATGCTCAACGCAAACACCAATCTCGATGGTAGAGGGAGCGTGCGATGCTTGATCACATCAAGCTTGGAAAAACTTCCAACACATATCGCCAGCTCACCTTTAGCTAGTCTCCGTTTACTCCACAGCCTTTTATTTCGAGTTTACTAACACTTAGCAACCGAACCGGTATCTAATACCATGGTGCTACTAGGAGTACTAGTAAAGTACACATTAACACAATGTATATCCAATATACTTCTATCGACCTTGCCAGCCTTCTCATCTACCAAGTATCTAGGGTAATTCTGCTCCAGTGGCTGTTCCTCTTATTACAGAAGCACTTAGTCTCGGGTTTGGGTTCAACCTTGGGTTTCTTCACTAGAGCAGCAGCTGAATTGCCGTTTCATGAAGTATCCCTTCTTGCCCTTGCCCTTCTTGAAACTAGTGGTTTCACCAACCATCAACGATTGATGCTCCTTCTTGATTTCTACTTTTGTGGTGTCAAACATCGCGAATATCTCAAGGATCATCATATATGTCCCTGATATATTATAGTTCATCACGAAGATCTAGCAGCTTGGTGGTAATGACTTTGGAGAAACATCACTTTATCATCTGGAAGATCAACTCCCACTCGATTCAAATGATTGTTGTACTCAGACAATCTGAGCACAAGCTCAACAATTGAGCTTTTCTCCCTTAGTTTGCAGGCTAAGAAAATCGTCGGAGGACTTATACCTCTTGATGTGGGCACGAGCCTGAAATCCCAATTTCAGCCCTCGAAACATCTCATATGTTTCGCGACGTTTCAAAACGTCTTCGGTGCCTCAACTCTAAACCGTTTAACTGAACTATCACGTAGTTATCAAAATGTGTATGTCAGATGTTCGCAACATCCACAGACAACGTTCGAGGTTCAGCACACTGAGCGGTGCATTAAGGACATAAGCCTTCTATGAAGCAATGAGGACAATCCTCAGTTTACGAACCTAGTCCACATAATTGCTACTATTAACTTTCAACTAAATTTTCTCTAGGAACATATCTAAACAGTAGAACTGAAGCGCGAGCTACGACATAATTTGCGAAGACCTTTTGACTATGTTCAGGATAATTAAGTTCATCTTATGAACTCCCACTCAGATAGACATCCCTCTAGTCATCTAAGTGATTACATGATCCGAGTCAACTAGGCCGTGTCCGATCATCACGTGAGATGAACTAGTCATCATCGGTGAACATCTTCATGTTGATCGTATCTTCTATACGACTCATGTTCGACCTTTCGGTCTACCGTGTTCCGAGGCCATGTCTGTACATGCTAGGCTCGTCAAGTCAACCTAAGTGTTTCGCATGTGTCCCGAGGCCATGTCTGTACATGCTAGGCTCGTCAACACCCGTTGTATTCGAACGTTAGAATCTATCACACCCGATCATCATGTGGTGCTTCGAAACAACGAACCTTCGCAACGGTGCACAGTTAGGGGGAACACCTTTCTTGAAATTTTAGTGAGGGATCATCTTATTTAAGCTACCTTCGTTCTAAGCAAATAAGATGTAAAACATGATAAACATCACATGCAATCAAATAGTGACATGATATGGCCAATATTATTTTGCTCCTCTTGATCTCCATCTTCGGGGCTCCATGATCATCGTTGTCACCAGCATGACACCATGATCTCCATCATCATGATCTCCATCATCGTGTCTTCTTGAAGTTGTCTCATCATCTATTACTTCTACTACTATGGCTAACGCTTTAGCAATAAAGTAAAGTAATTACGTGATGTTTATGTTGACACGCAGGTCATAAATAAATTAAGACAACTCCTATGGCTCCTGCCGGTTGTCATACTCATCGACATGCAAGTCGTGATTCCTATTACAAGAACATGATCAATCTCATACATCACATATATCATTCATCACATCCTTTTGGCCATATCACATCACAAGGCATATGCTGCAAAAACAAGTTAGACGTCCTCTAATTGTTGTTGCAAGTTTTACGTGGCTGCTATAGGTTGCTAGCAAGAACGTTTCTTACCTAAGCCAAAACCACAACGTGAATTGCCAATTTCTATTTACCCTTCATAAGGACCCTGTTCATCGAATCCGATCTGACTAAAGTGGGAGAGACAGACACCCGCCAGCCACCTTAGGCAACTAGTGCATGTCAGTCGGTGGAACCGGTCTCACGTAAGCATACGTGTAAGGTTGGTCTGGGCCGCTTCATCCCACAATGCCGCCGAATCAAGATAAGACTAGTAACGGCAAGTAAATTGACAAAATCGACGCCCACAACTACTTTTGTGTTCTACTCATGCATAGAAACTACGCATAGACCTAGCTCTGATACCACTGTTGGGGAACGTAGCAGAAATTCAAAATTTTCTATGCATCACCAAGATCAATCTATGAAGTAATCTAGCAACGAGGGGAAGGAGAGTGCATCTACATACCCTTGTAGATCGCTAAGCGGAAGCGTTCAAGTGAACGGGGTTGATGGAGTCGTACTCGTCATGATCCAAATCACCGATGATCCTAGTGCCGAACGGACGGCACCTCCGCGTTCAACACACGTACAGCCCGGTGACGTCTCCTACGCCTTGATCCAGCAAGGGGAGAAGGAGAGGTTGGGAAGACTCCATCCAGTAGCAGCACGACGGCGTGGTGGTGGTGGAGGAGCGTGGTACTCCAGCAGGGCTTCGCCAAGCACCGCAATAGATGAGGAGGGAGAGAGGTAGGGCTGCGCCAGGGAGAGGTTAAAACTCATGTGTTGGCAGCCCCAAAGACCTCAACTATATATAGGGGAGAGGGAGGGGGCTTCGCCCCCTCTAGGGTTCCCACCCCAAGGGGTGCGGCAGCCCCAAAGCCCATCTGGGCGGCGGCCAAGGGGGGGAGAGGGGGAGACTTGCCCCCCAAGTAAGGTGGAGGCGCCCCCTCCCTAAACCCTAGGTGCCTTGGGCCCTTGTGGGGGGGCGCACCAGCCCACCTGGGGCTGGTCCCCTCCCACACTTAGCCCATGCAGCCCTCCAGGGCTGGTGGCCCCACTTGGTGGACCCCCGGGACCCTCCCGGTGGTCCCGGTACATTACCGATAGCAACCAAAACCTTTCCGGTGACCAAAACAGGACCTCCCATATATAAATCTTTACCTCCGGACCATTCCGGAACTCCTCGTGATGTCCAGGATCTCATCCGGGACTCCGAACAACATTCGGTAACCACGTATATCTATTCCCTATAACCCTAGCGTCATCGAACCTTAAGTGTGTAGACCCTACGAGTTTGGGAAACATGCAGACATGACCGAGACACCTCTCCATTCAATAACCAACAGCGGGATCTGGATACCCATGTTGGCTCCCACATGCTCCATGATGGTCTCATTGGATGAACCACGACGTCAAGGACTTAATCAATCCCGTATACAATTCCCTTTGTCTAGCGGTATGATACTTGCCCGAGATTCGATCGTCGGTATCCCGATACCTTGTTCAATCTCGTTACCGGCAAGTCTCTTTACTCGTTCCGTAACACATCATCCCGTGATCAACTCCTTGATCACATTGTGCACATTATGATGATGTCCTACCGAGTGGGCCCAGAGATACCTCTCCGTTTACACGGAGTGACAAATCCTAGTCTCGATTCGTGCCAACCGAACAGACACTTTCGGAGATACCTATAGTGTACCTTTATGGCCACCCAGTTACGTTGTGACGTTTGGCGCACCCAAAGCACTCCTACCGTATCCGGGAGTTGCACAATCTCATGGTCTAAGGAAATGATACTTGACATTAGAAAAGCTTTAGCATATGAACTACATGATCTTGTGCTAGGCTTAGGATTGGGTCTTGTCCATCACATCATTCTCCTAATGATGTGATCCCGTTATCAACGACATCCAATGTCCATGGTCAGGAAACCGTAACCATCTATTGATCAACGAGCTAGTCAACTAGAGGCTTACTAGGGACATGGTGTTGTCTATGTATCCACACATGTATCTGAGTTTCCTATCAATACAATTCTAGCATGGATAATAAACAATTATCATCAACAAGGAAATATAATAATAACCAATTTATTATTCTCTAGGGCATATTTCCAGCAGTATGTACCAGTAGCTATGTGTTTGATCTCTCTCTCTCCCGTGTTCTTGAGGTGGTACGATCTTGATGTATCACGAGCTTTGCTATTATAGTTGGATCTTATGATGTTTTCTACCACCTCTACTGTCTTGTAATGGATTGAGTTTCCCCTTTGAAGTTATCTTATCGGGTTGAGTCTTTAAATATTTGAGAACACTTGATGTATGTCTTGCCGTGCATATTTGTGGTGACAATGGGATATCACGTAATTCACTTGATGTATGTTTTGGTGATCAACTTGCGGGTTCCGCCCATGAACCTATGCATAGGGGTTGGCACACGTTTTCGTCGTGATTCTTCGGTAGAAACTTTGGGGCACTCTTTGAGGTTCTATGTGTTGGTTGAATAGATGAATCTGAGATTGTGTGATGCATATCGTATAATCATGCCCACGGATACTTGAGGTGACATTGGAGTATCTAGGTGATATTAGGGTTTTGATTGATTTGTGTCTTAAGGTGTTATTCTAGTACGAACTCTAGGGCTGTTTGTGACACCTATAGGAATAGCCCAACGGATTGATTGGAAAGAATAACTTTGAGGTGGTTTCGTACCCTACCATAATCTCTTCGTTCGTTCTCCGCTATTAGTGACTTTGGAGTGACTCTTTGTTGCATGTTGAGGGATAGTTATATGATCCAATTATGTTATTATTGTTGAGGGAACTTGCACTAGCGAAAGTATGAACCCTAGGCCTTGTTTCAACACATTGCAATACCGTTTGTGCTCACTTTTATCACTTGCTACCTTGCTGTTTTTATATTTTCATATTACAAAAACCTTTATCTACTATCCATATACCACTTGTATCACCATCTCTTCACCGAACTAGTGCAGCTATACAATTTACCATTGTATTGGGTGTGTTGGGGACACAAGAGACTCTTTGTTATTTGGTTGCAGGGTTGCTTGAGAGAGACCATCTTCATCCTACGCCTCCTATGGATTGATAAACCTTAGGTCATCCACTTGAGGGAAATTTGCTACTGTCCTACAAACCTCTGCACTTGGAGGCCCAACAACGTCTACAATAAGAAGGTTGTGTAGTAGACATCAATTAGTCATAAATAACTCACATACTTATTGCAAAAATCTACATGTCATCAAAAACCAAGCACTACGTGCATGCTCCTAGGGGGATAGATTGGTAGGAAAAGACCATCGCTCGTCCCCGACCGCCACTCATAAGGAAGACAATCAAAGAGCACCTCATGTTTCCAATTTGTTACACGAGGTTACCATACGTGCATGCTACGGGACTTGCAAACTTGATCATAAACCCACAATTCATCCGATCTCGACAAACACACCGCAAAAAGAGTTACATCAAATAGATCTTCAAGAAGATCGAGGAGAACTTTGTATTGTGATCCAAAGAGAGAGAAGAAGCCATATAACTAATAACTATGGACCTGAAGGTCTGAAGTAAACTACTCATACATCATCGGAGAGGCTATGGTGTTGATGTAGAAGCCCTCCGTGATCGATTCCCCCTCCGGCGGAGCTCTAGAAAAGGCCCCAAGATGGGATATCTTGGGTGCAGAAGGTTGCGGTGGTGGAAATAGGGTTTCGTGGTGCTCCTGGATGTTTTCGGGGTATATGAATATATATAGGAGGAAGAAGTAGGTCGGTGGAGCCACGAGGGGCCCACGAGGGTGGAGGGCGCGCCCAGGGGTAGGAGCGCCCCCTGCCTCGTGGCCTCCTCGTTGATTTCTTGACGTCCACTCCAAGTCCCCTGGATCACGTTTGTTCCAAAAATAACTCTCCCGAAGGTTTCATTCCATTTGGATTCCGTTTGATATTCCTTTTCCGCGAAACACTAAATAGGCAAAAAACAACAATTTGCACTGGGCCTTGGGTTAGTAGGTTAGTCCCAAAAATAATATAAAAGTGTATAAATAATCCCATTATCATCCAAAATAGATAATATAATAGAATGGAACAGTCAAAAATTATAGATACGTTGGAGACGTATCAGTGATCCTGTTCATCAAATGACAACACATGTCTATGGCTCGGAAACTTAACCATCTTTGATTAATGACCTAGTCAAGTAGAGGCATACTAGGGACACTCTGTTTGTCTATGTATTCACACATGTATCAAGTTTCCGGTTAATACAATTCTAGCATGAAAATAAACATTTACCATGATATAAGGAAATATAAATAACAACTTTATTATTGCCTCTAGGGCATATTTCCTTCAGTCTCCCACTTGCACTAGAGTCAATAATCTAGTTCACATCGTCATGTGATTTAACACCAATAGTTCACATCTTTGTGTGATTAGTTCACATCTCCATGTGACTAATACCCAAAGGGTTTACTAGAGTCAGTACTCTAGTTCACATCGTTATGTGACTAACACCCATTGAGTGATCATGTTTTGCTTGTGAGAGAAATTTAGTCAACGGGTCTGCCACATTCAGAGCCGTATGTATTTTGCAAATTTTTCTATGTCTACAATGCTCTGAACGGAGCTACTCTAGCTAATTGCTCCCTGTCGGTGTCAAAACCGGCGGATCTCGGGTAGGGGGTCCCAAACTGTGCGTCTAGGCCGGATGGTAACAGGAGGCAAGGGACACGAAGTTTTACCCAGGTTCGGGCCCTCTCAATGGAGGTAAAACCCTACGTCCCGCTTGATTAATATTGATGATATGGGTAGTACAAGAGTAGATCTACCACGAGATCAGAGAGGCTAAACCCTAGAAGCTAGCCTATGGTATGATTGTTGATGTGTATGTTGTCCTACGGACTAAAACCCTCCGGTTTATATAGACACCGGATAGGGTTAGGGTTACATAGAGTCGGTTACAATGGTAGGAGATCTGAACATCCGTATCGCCAAGCTTGCCTTCCACGCCAAGGAAAGTCCCTTCCGGACACGGGACGAAGTCTTCAATCTTGTATCTTCATAGTCCAGGAGTCCGGCTGAAGGTATAGTTCGGCTATCCGAACACCCCCTAATCCAGGACTCCCTCAGTAGCCCCTGAACCAGGCTTCAATGACGACGAGTCCGGCGCGCATATTGTCATCGGCATTGCAAGGCGGGTTCCTCCTCCAAGTACTTCATAGAAGATTTTGAACACAAAGGTAGTGTCCGGCTCTACAAAATAAGTTTCCACATATTGCCATAGAGAGAATAATATTTACACAAATCTAATCTGCTGACGTATTCCGTAGTGCGACATCACACCACGGCCAAGCTTTTATTAGAACCGTTTTACTGTCCCATCTCAGCGCGTTATGCGAGGTGGTTTCCTTGGCACGTCTTGTTAAAGCAGAGATCGTGTCCCCTTATTCCAGGATTCTCATCAATACGGGCGTGGGTAACCCAACCGTGCCTTTGATTACGGTGCTTGGGAGATAAGCGAGTTTTACCAGGCTGGTGGGGACATGTAGTTGTGTCCACCCATATAAGGGGATAAGGATCCACCTTTTTACCTACGCCTTCTTCCTCCTTCGCCTATCCATTCTTGCGCACTCGAGCTCCAGCGCCCAAGTCCGCACTCCCCACCTCAACCTTCTCCAGCCATGTCCGGAGCGGGAGGCAAGTGGATGGTCTCCTCCGTCATGGAGGGACACATCAAAAAACTAAGGAAGGCCGGATACCTGTCTAGTGACATCACGCACCAGCTTCCCAAAACGGGGCAGCTCATCCCCACTGCCAGGCCCCTTGAGAGGGTGGTATTCCTCCCCCATTTCCTCCACGGACTGGGCTTCCCTCTCCACCCATTTGTCCGGGGGCTCATGTTCTACTACGGCCTAGATTTCCATGATCTGGCCCCGAATTTTGTCCTCAACATCTCGGCGTTTATCGTCGTGTGCGAGGCTTTCCTCCGCATCCGCCCAAATTTCAGCCTATGGCTCAAGACCTTCAACGTCAAGCCGAAGGTGGTGCGTGGCAACCAAGCGGAGTGCGGAGGAGCCATGGTGGGCAAGATGGCCAACATCCTATGGCTCGAGGGCTCCTTTGTGGAGACCCTGAAGGGGTGGCAATCGGGGTGGTTTTACATCACCGAGCCGCGCGACCCTAAGTGGGTCGCAGCCCCCGAGTTCCGGTCCGGCCCCCCAACGCAGCTCACGTCCTGGAAAGAGACGGGCCTGTCATGGGGCAGCCAAAAGGAGGTGACCGGACTACAAACATGCATCCAATCCCTGGTGAACAAGCAGCTCAGGCTTGTCAACGTAGTCCAGGTTATGCTCATCCGCCTGATCCTCCCGTGTCAACAACAGGCTTTCAACCTGTGGGAGTTCGATCTGGCGCGGCACCAAACTCTGAGCAGGCTCTTCGACACGACACATGAAGATGCCTGGAAGGGGCTTTTCAAAGGCGCCGAGGCTCCCGCATCTGCTACCGAGGATCGCGGATTCAGCGCGCAGCGTCACGCTAGCGCGTGAGCTTTTTACACGACGCTAGTTTTTCGTAGTTTAACTCTGTGCGGGATCTAAGCTCCCTTACCTTTGACAGGATTGGCAGGCGAAGTCCGGACGGATTGACTGTCCGGAACCTTTGCCCGAAGACCCAGCCGATGCCCAATTGGCAAAGCTGCTGGATCCGGCACCCTATGTGGTGCCGGAGAAGAAGGCCGCAAAAAAGGCCACGGACTCGAAAGAGTGCCCGACGCCTGGAGGTGTCGGATTCACCATCCGACGAATCCAAGATGCACTCCTCCCGCGAAGATGAGGAGGAGGAAGAAGAGACCCTTCCCCCTCCAGCGGGGGAAGGGAAGAAAAGGAAGGCCGCCCCAACTGGGGAGGCCGAAGGGTCCAAGAAGGCGAGAACCCCGTCTCCGGACTACTCCACCAACGCCGACGACGGTGAAGAGGAGTGGCCGCCTAGGGCCAAGCCCCTGGCGAAATCGTAAGTATCTGGATACCGGAGTGATTTCATAGTATTCGTTTATTGCACAGCTTTCCCTTATGTCGAATATGTTTATGCATCCCACCCAAAGACCGGCTCGACGCGTCGTCGAGCGGCTCACTGGACTCGTCGGACATGAACTCGCTGCCGACGACTTCCTCCCCCGCCCTACGGACGACACCGAAGTGTTCTCCCAACAGGTTCCAATCCGAGAGGAGGTGGTCCTGGAGGCGCCGCAAGGCGACCTCCCGGACTCCAGGAGTAAAGGGGACGAAACCCCCTAGGGCTCCAAGTCCGGCCCTAGGCCGGACACCGCTCCAGAACCTTCAAAGGTTCCAGAGTCCGGTGGGGGACCTCCTTCCAAGAGGAGCAGGCCCGCCGTGCCGATGACCTCCGTCCAACCGGAGGCGCCGGACAATATGTTGGAGGCGCTCCAAGGCGCCTCCATCGACGAGGGGTATCGCACTATTATGAGTGCGGTGATCCAGAAGGTTCATTCCGCCAAGAGCGGACTGACTGAAGCTTGTACAAGCCTTTTAACAGGCTTTGAGGTAAGTAAAGAATGTGTAAATAACATTACCGCATAGACAGTAGCCCCTGATGCTCTTTTTTGCGTTCGGGAAGAAAAGCCGAATAGAGGATCAAATAAAATTCGCAGGAGTCTAAAAAAAGAAGTCAATATGCGTGTGTAGGCTTCCCTGCTGGCGTCCGCCGCACTGACTGCGGAAGTGGACGTGCTAAAGAAGAACCCCGAGCGTTCCGAGCAAGAGCTCGGACATGCCAAGAAGCAGCTCGAGGATAATGAAGGTAAGTAATATGTTGTTTAAATTATATATATATAAAGGTGCAATTGCAAGAAAATGACAGGATTATCGTGGCTATTGTAGGGGCCACGTCTGAGGTGGCGACCCTGAAGCAAGCGTTGCTCGAGGCCGAGAAGAGATCGACCGCGGAGCGCGCTGAGCGAGAAAAGTATGAGGCCAAGGTTGGCAAGGTGCGGCAAGAGCTCCAGGCTCTCATGGAAAACATGAGAGTTTGGAGCATGACTCAAGGACGCGAGCATCCGAGCTCGCGGCGGCTACTGAAAGTGCCAAGTCTGCCAAGGCCAAATCCCAGAAGACCCTCCAGGAGTTGGATGAGGTGAAGAAGATAGCGACGGGTAAGGCATTATTTATGCAAAGTAAACACATAAGCGTGAGTTACTTGTTACTTACCTGAATCCGGAGTTCTCTAGGCGCGTTCACAGATCTTCCCCGGAGTATATCTGATGCCGCCGCATTCTATCGAGCCGAGGAGGGCAGCTCGACGGAGAAGGTGTTCTGGTCTCAGTACGCTGAGGCCGGACACCCCGTGCCCCTGAGCGACCAGTTGAAGCAACTGGTCAAGCTCCACAAGGCGGCCGAACAGGCCATGAAGGGCTTCATAGTTCGGCTGTGGCCTGGAGAGGCTCAGCCTGGGAGCTATTTCGGGCTGGTGCGGCGGCTGGTGGAGGCCTGTCCAAGGCTCGAAGTCATCAAGCGCTCCGTCTGCATTAAAGGTGCTCGTAGGGCTCTTGCCCGTGCGAAGGTGCATTGGGGCATGCTGGATGCTGAGAAGCTGGTGAAGGACGGGCCACCGCCGGGGAAAGAGCATCGCAAGCCCGAAAATTATTATAAGGATGTTCTGAAGGGTGCCCGCCTTGGGGCGGATGAATGTTCTATGGATGTAATTTTTGAGTAAAACTCGCTCGTTTTATCCTGTGCGCTAAAAACTTGTTCATATGCGCTTAAGCAATGCTGTTTGAATTTAAAATATTACCTTCTGTGCAGTTGTTTATCAATTTTGAGAGATGGCGAGTCGTCAACTTCTGCCCCCATACCGCTAGTGCTGGGGTGTTCGGGGATAAACCTGAGGGCTCTTTTTCCCATGTTTGGGTCCTTCGAGGGAGGCGCTCAGCCCAACGAACAAGGCAATCGGACTATAATGCGTGAACACTCTCACTTAGCCATAGAATTCTATAATTTTTAATTTCGGCGAAGCCCCTGGTATTCGGAAGACCGAGTTCGGGGCGCTATCCACGCCTTGGCCGGACAGAGCCGGCTCCTCGCCCTAAGCGGCATAAGTCTTTAAGGACTCGAAAAGACCTCTCGAACAGCGACCAGCTCTCGCCTCATCATGACGGTCAGTTTTAGCTTTCTCCACTGAGGTGCTCGACCCAGCTCAACCGGGGCACAATTGCAGTGATTCTCCTAGTGCTACCTTAGCCGATATAGCGGAACGTAAGGCACCAAAACATAGGAGCCGGGCAAACCCAACTATAGACCCAAGACATGATTCAGAGCCGATGCATATAATGCTATAAGTTCGGGGTGCCGCACTTGTTAAAGTGTTCGGACTTCTCACACCATGTTGAGGGGTACTGAAGCCCCTGGCGTATTTTGGCCGTACCAAAGTGTACGGGTGCAACATGTCATTAAGGAACATATATAAATATATAAAAAAAGAGTAATGCAAAAATAGACGAAAGCTATGCATTGTTTATTAAAAAGAGCTGCGATCAAAGCAGAGCGATACAAATAATGCGATAAGCAAAAGGTTGGACTATGTAACATGTCCGCTCCAGGGGCAAGCTGCATAATAATATGCGGAACAGGTATACTGCTTGTGATAGAGACCACCTGGGAGTTCCTTAATGCGGCGTGGCTTGTCTTCTTCCCTGGTTCTTGCATCGTTTGTGCGGCAATTGAACTGCCGAACAGGTCTTCCGAAGAATGGAGTCCTGAAAGTAAGAGAAAATTAAAAAATCGGCAGCCCTTGGTGCGGTTTAAGCCGTGTTTCGGGCGTGCCGTGATGGTGCCCCTCCCCCTGTGCCCATGGTATCTCTAGAGCGTAGTTATGTACGCGAAGTACTGGCGTCGCCTTTTTGCGAGGGTTGGGGTTGGGGCCGCATTGCTACGCCTGCTCGGATCGTGCCAGGCGGTCTTGTTGTAGGTTACTCCGGGCGCGCTTGATGGTGTTCGGTCATTTACTGGCTGGACTGGAGAACTGCTTGGAGAGGCTGCTTTGTACTTCCGCTGCAAGGGCCGCCGTGTGCTCCTCCGTTCGGAGGGAGCGTTCGGTGTTTCCATTGACCGTAATTACTCCTCGAGGGCCTGGCATCTTGAGATTAAGGTATGCGTAATGCGGTACCGCATTGAACTTAGCGAATGCGGTTCGCCCGAGCAGTGCGTGATAGCCGCTGTGAAACGGGACTATGTCGAAGGTTAACTCCTCGCTTCGGAAATTATCCGGAGATCCAAAGACCACTTCAAGTGTGACTGAGATTATACAGTTGGCCTCTACACCTGGTATTACGCCTTTAAAGGTCGTTTTGGTGGGCTTAATCCTCGAGGGATCTATGCCCATTTTCTGCACTGTATCCTGGTAAAGCAGGTTCAGGCTGCTGCCGCCGTCCATGAGAACTCTAGTGAGATGAAATCCGTCAATAATTGGGTCTAGAACCAATGCGGCGAATCCGCCATGACGGGTGCTAGTGGGGTGGACCATGGGTTGAACTTTGGGGCGACTGGCTCTATCGCGTATACGTCCCTTAACGCGCGCTTCCGCTCCCTCTCGGGGATGCGGGTTGCGTATATCATGTTCACCGTCCGCACTTGTGGGGGAAAACCCTTCTGTCCACTGTTATTCGGCGGCCGGGGCTCCTCGTCGTCATCGCCATGCAGCCCCTTGTCTTTGTTTTCGGCGTTTAACTTGACTGCCTACTTGAACACCCAACAATCCCTGTTGGTGTGATTGGCCGGCTTTTCGGGGGTGCCATGTATCTGGCATAAGCGGTCGAGTATTCGGTCCAAACTGGACGGCCCCCTAGGATTCCTTTTGAATGGCTTCTTCCGCTGACCGGATTTAGAGCCTCTGAATCCGGTATTAACTACCGTATCCTTAGCATTGTCGCCGTTAATGCGGCGCTTCTGCTTGTTGCGACGTGACCTGCCAGTAATGTCCCTGGTGTCTGAACTACCAGGGTTCTTGGTTATATTGTTGCTACGAGCAAGCCAGTTGTCTTCTCCCATGCAAAAGCGGGTCATGAGTGTCGTGAGTGCTGCCATAGATTTCGGCTTTTCCTGTCCAAGGTGCCGGGCCAGCCACTCGTCACGGATATTGTGCTTGAAGGCTGCTAGGGCCTTAGCATCCGGACAGTCGACTATTTGATTTTTCTTTTTTAGGAACCGTGTCCAGAATTGCCTGGCCGATTCATCTGGCTGCTGAATTATGTGACTTAGGTCATCGGCGTCTTGGGGTCGCACATAAGTGCCCTGGAAATTGTCGAAGAATGCGGCTTCCAGGTCCTCCCAACAACTGATTGATCATGTTGGCAAGCTGTTAAGCCAATGCCGAGCTGGTCCTTTAAGCTTGAGTGGGAGGTATTTGATGGCGTGGAAATCATCGCTGCGGGCCATGTGGATATGAAGGAGATAATCCTCAATCCATACCGCAGGATCTGTTGTGCCATCATATGATTCGATGTTTACGGGTTTGAAACCCTCGGGGATTTGATGATCCATTATCTCGTCTGTAAAGCAGAGTGGGTGTGCGGCGCCTCTATACTGGGCTATATCATGACGTAGCTCCAATGAGCTTTGTCTACTGTGTTCGGCCCTGCCGAATTTGTGGCCGGCGTGATGGATACCGTCTCGAGCCGTGGGGCGCCCGCGCGATCCGTAGATTGATCTTGTTTGTCTAGCCTTGTCCTCCAACATATCTCGTAAGTCCGACACATATTCCTTTGCCTTGGTACGGGGTGCGGCTTGAGTGGAGGGCCGAGAGGCCTCTCTGTCGCGGCCACGAGGTGGCCGGTCGGCCGCATCAAGTGCTTCCTCCTCTAATTGGGGTAGCAACCTGCGCTTTGGGTAGCTCTTGGAGGGGCGTTCGAGTTTATGCTCTTCGGCCGCAAGGACTTCAGTCCATCTGTCGACTAGCAAATCTTGATCAGCTCTAAGCTGTTGCTGTTTTTTCTTGAGGCTTCTTGCCGTGGCCATAAGCCTGCGTTGAAAACGCTTTTGCTCGACAGGATCCTCTAGCACGACGAATTCGTCGTCGTCGAGGCTTGCCTCGTCTTCGGAGGGAGGCATATAATTACCGTCCTCGACCTCTCTGTCTGCCGCTCTCTCATGAGGGCTGGTTTCTCAATCCTCCTGTGCTAAATCTTGCTGGAGGGGGTTTTCTTCGGCACTCTCCGGAGTATTATTATCTCCCGTGCTGGAATCGCCGTGTTTGTTTTGGCGGGATTTTGAGCGGTGCCGCTGACGCCGGCGCTTAGGCTGTTTCTTGGAGGGGTCATCCTCCGCTGTTCCATCGCCATCTCTCTCTTTTGGGGTGTCCACCATGTATATGTCATATGACGAGGTGGCTTTCCAGGGCCTAATAGGTGCTGGTTCTTCATCATCTCCTTCATCAGCGTCCATATCGTCGATTTCTTCGGAGTCGAAGTCGAGCATGTCGGTTTAGTCGTCGACAGTGGCTCCAAAGTGGGTGGTGGGTGGGCTTTGAATTTCTTCATCGTCCGAATCCCAAACCTTGCTGGCCGTAGTCCGGCCAGGGCTCTCCTGATAAAGAGAGAGACTTCAGTGTCTTCAGAATATTGCCAAAAGGCGAGTGCTGAAAGATGTCCGCGGCAGTGAACTCCATGATCGGCGCCCAATCGGATTCGA
The DNA here is from genome assembly GCF_056163025.1 of Triticum urartu. Lineage (NCBI taxonomy): Eukaryota > Viridiplantae > Streptophyta > Magnoliopsida > Poales > Poaceae > Triticum > Triticum urartu. Next base: position 89,109,531 of record NC_141874.1, read on the forward strand.
TTGGCAGGGGTGCGGAGGGTTCGGAGTCCGGAGAGGAGTCCGGCTCCTTGGAGTCACGAGCCTCGCAGAGTACGGGGCTGGTGTTCGGCTCAATCGCCGTTGGGATTGCAGCCCCCGAGGCGGCGTCCAACCGCCCATCCTCGATCGGCGCAGTTGGCTCCGAATTAAGGACCGGAGCCGATGCGGGTGCGGCCTCCAGGGCACTGTTCGGCGGCAGAGCTAGATCATGCTCGTCAAGACAGTGCGGCGCGCTCGGCAGTGGCTCGAATCCGTCGAAGATCAAGTCCCCGCGGATGTTAGCCGTGTAGTTTAAACTTCCGAATCTGACCTGACGGCCAGGGGCGTAGCTTTCGATCTGCTCCAGATGGCCAAGTGAATTGGCCCGCAGTGCGAAGCCACCGAAGACAAAGATTTGTCCGGGGAGGAAGGTCTCACCCTGGACTGCATCGCTGTTGAAGATCGTCGGAGCCATCGAGCCTGACGGTGACGACACAGAGGAACTCTCAATGAAAGCACCAATGTCGGTGTCAAAACCGGCGGATCTCGGGTAGGGGGTCCCGAACTATGCGTCTAGGCCGGATGGTAACAGGAGGCAAGGGACACGAAGTTTTACCCAGGTTCGGGCCCTCTCGATGGAGGTAAAACCCTACGTCCTGCTTGATTAATATTGATGATATGGGTAGTACAAGAGTAGATCTACCACGAGATCAGAGAGGCTAAACCCTAGAAGCTAGCCTATGGTATGATTGTTGGTGTGTATGTTGTCCTACGGAGTAAAACCCTCTGGTTTATATAGACACCGGATAGGGTTAGGGTTACATAGAGTCAGTTACAATGGTAGGAGATCTGAACATCTGTATCGCCAAGCTTGCCTTCCACGCCAAGGAAAGTCCCTTCCGGACACGGGACGAAGTCTTCAATCTTGTATCTTCATAGTCCAGGAGTCCGGCTGAAGGTATAGTTCGGCTATCCGAACACCCCCTAATCTAGGATTCCCTCACTCCCACTTTCAATATGTATCCAGATTGAGACTCAGAGTCATCCAGATCGGTGTCAAAACTTGCATCGATGTAACTCTTTACGACAAACTTTTTATGATTTCCATAACCGAGAAACATATCCTTATTCCACTAAGGATAATTTTGACCGATGTCCAGTGATCCACTCCTGGATCACTATTGTACCCTCTTGCCAAACTCTTGGTGAGGTACACAATAGGTCTAGTACACAACATAGCATACTTTATAGAACCTATGGCTGAGGCATAGGGAATGACTTTTCATTCTCTTTCTATTTTCTGCCGTGGTCGGGTTTTGAGTCTTTACTCAACTTCACACCTTGCAACACAGGCAAGAACTCCTTCTTTGATTGTTCCATTTTGAACTACTTCAAAATCTTTTCAAGGTATGTACACATTGGAAAATATATCAAGCATCTTGATCTATCTCTATAGATCTTGATGCTCAATACATAAGTAGCTTCACCAAGGTCTTTCTTTGAAAAACTCCTTTCAAACACTCCTTTATGCTTTCCAGAAAATTCTACATCATTTCCGATCAACAATATGTCATTCACATATACTTATCAAAAAGGTTGTAGTGCTCCCACTCACTTTCTTGTAAATACAGGCTTCACCGCAAGTCTGTATAAAACCATATGCTTTGATCACTTTATCAAAGCATATATTCCAACTCTGAGATGCTTGCACCAGTCCATAGATGGATCACTGGAGCTTGCTGATACGTCCATTTTGCATCTTGCTTTTATGTCGATATTTATTGCATTATGGGTTGTTATTACACATTATGTCACAATACTTATGCCTATTCTCTCTTATTTTACAAGGTTTGCACGAAGAGGGAGAATGCCAGCAGCTGGGATTCTAGGTTGGAAAAGGAGCAAATATTAGAGACCTATTATGCACAACTCCAAAAGTCCTGAAACTCCATGGAAGTCATTTTTGGAATATATAAAAAAATATTGGGCGAAGAAAGCACCAGAGGGGGGCCACCCACCATCCACGAGGGTGCGAGCGCGCCCTACCCCCTGGGCGTGCCCCCTCTCTCGTGGCCCCCCTGCCAGGCCTCCGGTGCCCATCTTTGGCTATGTGAAGTCTTTCGCCATGGAAAAAATCATAAGCAAGCTTTCGGGATGAAGCACCGCCGCCACGAGGCGGAACCTTGGCGGAACCAATCTAGGGCTCCGGCGGAGCTGTTCTGCCGGGGAAGCATCCCTCCGAGAGGGGGAAATCATCACCATTGATCCTCTCATAGGGAGGGGGTCAATCTCCATCAACATCTTCACCAGCACCATCTCATCTCAAACCCTAGTTCATCTCTTGTATCCAATCTTTGTCCCAAAACCTCAGATTGGTACCTGTGGGTTGCTAGGAGTGTTGATTACTCCTTGTAGTTGATGCTAGTTGGTTTATTTGGTGGAACATCATATGTTCAGATCCTTTATGCATATTAATACCCCTCTGATTATGAACATGAATATGATTTGTGAGTAGTTACGTTTGTTCCCGAGGACATGGAGAAGTCTTGCTATAAGTAGTCATGTGAAACTGGTATTCGTTCGATATTTTGATGAGATGTATGTTGTCTCTCCTCTAGTGGTGTCATGTGAATGATAACCCACAAGTATAGGGGATCGCAACAGTTTTCGAGGGTAGAGTATTCAACCCAAATTTATTGATTCGACACAAGGGGGGCCAAAGAATATTCTCAAGTATTAGCAGCTGAATTGTCAATTCAACCACACCTGGAAACTTAATATCTGCAGCAAGGTATTTAGTAGCAAAGTAATACGATAGTAGTGGTAACGGTGGAAAAAGGTAACAGTAGCAAAAGTAATATTTTTGGATTTTGTAGTGATTGTAATAGTAGCAACGGAAAAGTAAATAAGCGAAGAACAATATATGAAAATCTCGTAGGCATTGGATCGGTGATGGAGAATTATGCCAGATGCGATCGATCATGTAACAGTCATAACCTAGGGTGACACAAAACTAGCTCCAGTTCATCAATGTAATGTAGGCATGTATTCCGAATATAGTCATACATGCTTATGGAAAAGAACTTGCATGACATCTTTTGTCCTACCCTCCCGTGGCAGCGGGGTCCTAATGGAAACTAAGGGATATTAATGCCTCCTTTTAATAGAGTACCGGACCAAAGCATTAACACATAGTGAATACATGAACTCCTCAAACTGCGGTCATCACCGGGAGTGGTCCCGATTATTGTCACTTCGGGGTTGCCGGATCATAACACATAGTAGGTGACTATAGACTTGCAAGATAGGATCAAGAACTCTCATATATTGATGAAAACATAATAGGTTCAGATCTGAAATCATGGCACTCGGGCCCTAGTGACAAGCATTAAGCATAGCAAAGTCATAGCAACATCAATCTCAGAACATAGTGGATACTAGGGATCAAAACCTAACAAAACTAACTCGATTACATGATAAATCTCATCCAGCCCATCACTGTCTAGCAAGCCTACGATGGAATTACTCACACAAGGCGGTGAGCATCATGAAATTGGTGATGGAGGAAGGTTGATGATGACGATGGCGTCGGATTCCCCTCTTTGGAGCCCCGAACGGACTCCAGATCAGCCCTCCCGAGAGAGTTTATGGCTTGGCAGCGGCTCCGTATCGTAAAACGCGATGAATCCTTCTCTCTGATTTTTTCTCCCCGAAAGTGAATATATGGAGTCAAGGTTGAGGTCGGTGGAGCGTCAGGGGGCCCACGAGGCAGGGGGCGCGTCCAGGGGGTAGGGCGCGCCCCCACCCTCATGGACAGGTGGTGGCCCCCCTGACGTGGATCTTTCTTCCAGTATTTTTTTATATATTCCAAAATAATTCTCCGTTGATTTTCAAGTCATTCCGAGAACTCTTATTTCTGCACAAAAATAACACCATGGCAATTCTGCTGAAAACAACATTAGTACGGGTTAGTTCCATTCAAATCATGCAAGTTAGAGTCCAAAACAAGGGCAAAAGTGTTTGGAAAAGTAGATACGACGGAGACGTATCAACTCCCCCAAGCTTAAACCTTTGCTTGTCCTCAAGCAATTGAGTTGATAAACTGAAAGTGATAAAGAAAAACTTTTACAAACTCTGTTTGCTCTTGTTGTTGTAAATATGTAAAGCCAGCATTCAGGTTTTCAGCAAAGATTATGAACTAACCATACTCACAATAACACTTAGGTCTCATGTTTACTCATATCAATGACATAGTCAACTAGCAAGCAATAATAATAAATCTCGGATGACAACACTTTCTCAAAACAATCATAATATGATATGACAAGATGGTATCTCGCTAGCCCTTTCTGAGACCGCAAAACATAAATGCAGAGCACCTTTAAAGATCAAGGACAAACTAGACATGGTAATTCATGGTAAAAGAGATCCAGTCAAGTCATACTCAATGTAAACTAACAGTAATGGATGCAAATGACAGCGGTGCTCTCCAACTAGTGCTTTTTAATAAGAGGATGATGACTCAACATAAAAGTAAATGGATAGGCCCTTCACAGAGGGAAGCAGGGATTTGTAGAGGTGCCAGAGCTCGGTTTTGAAATAGATATGAATAATATTTTGAGCGCCATACTTTCATTGTCAACATAACAACCGAGAGATCTCGATATCTTCCATGCTACGCACATTATAAGCGGTTCCCAAACAGAATGGTAAAGTTTGTAGCCCCCCTCCACCAACAAGCATCAATCCATGGCTTGCTTGAAACAACGAGTGCCTCCAACTAACAAGAGTCTCGGGGGAGTTTTGTTTGCAGTTATTTTGATTTGATTTGCATAAAGCATGGGAGTGGGCATCCCAGTGACCAGCCATTTTCTTGTGAGTGAGGAGTGGAGTCCACTCCTCTTGAGAATAACCCTCCTAGCATGGAAGATACAGACAGCCCTAGTTGATACATGAGCTATTCGAGCATACAAAACAGAATGTTTATTTGAAGGTTTAGAGTTTGGCACATAAAAATTTACTTGGAACGGCAGGTAGATACCGTATATAGGTAGGTATGGTGGACTCATATGGAATAACTTTGGGGTTTATGGAATTAGATGCACAAGCAGCATTCCCGCTTAGTACAAGTGAAGGCTAGAAAAATACTGGGAAGCGATCAGCTAGAGAGCGACAACAGTCATGAACATGCATTAAAATTAATCAACACTGAATGCAAGCATGAGTAGGATATAATGTACCATGAACATAAATACCGCAGAGGCTATGTTGATTTTGTTTCAACTACATGCGTGAACATGTGCCAAGTCAAGCCACTCGAATCATTCAAAAGAGGATACCACCCTATCATACCACATCACAACCATTTTAATAGAATGTTGGCACGCAAGGTAAACCATTATAAATTCCTAGCTAATTAAGCATGGCATAAGCAACTATAATCTCTAATTGTCATTGCAAACATGTTTCTTTCATAATAGGCTGAATCAGGAACGATGAAGTAATCATATTTACAAAAACAAGAGAGGTCGAGTTCATACCAGCTTTTCTCATCTCAATAAGTTCATCATATAATCATCATTATTGCCTTTCACTTGCACGACCGAATAGTGTGGATAATAATAATAGTGCATGTGCATTGGACTAAGCTGGAATCTGCAAGCATTCAATTCAAGAGAGAAGACAAGGTAATATGGGCTCTTTGTTAGATCAACAATAATGCATATAAGAGCCACTCAACATTTTCATTATGATCTTCTCCTCTCGACCCCAAAGAAAAGAAACAAAACTATTTACACGGGAAAACTCCCAACAAGCAAAAGAAGAATGAGAAATCTTTTTAGGTTTTTTTAATTACTACTACTACAGGCATGGAAAGTAAACTAACTAAAAGCTACAACTAATTTTTTTGTTTTTTTCTTAAGGTTTATCAAACACACAAGAAGAAAGCATAAAAAGGAAATAAACTAGCATGGATATTACAATGAAAAAGTATGAGCACCGACAACTAGCATGAGTGTGTGAACAAGAATGTAATGTCGGTGAGAAATACGTACTCCCCCAATCTTAGGCTTTTGGCCTAAGTTGGTCTATGGCCACGGCTGGCTTGGTGGATATCCAAAGTTATAGCTGGGGTCGTACTGAGATGCAGCGGCAATTGCCTGATGAGCTGCAGCTTGGAGGCGAGCTGTCTCCGCCCTCCTCTCGTACTCGGTCGCCTCCTCCCTGGTTATAACATATCTCCCTTTTGCCTGAAAATCAAAGAAAGTAGGAGCAGGGAGAGCGACATGATAGGTGCGTCGCCTGTCAAAGATCAGTCGGTACTGGAGGGACTGATTGTTCCTCTCAACAAACTGATGACGAACCATAGCATCATAATCTAGATAAGAAGGAGGCAACTCAATATCATGTCCACATATGGGTATCTCAAGAAAGTTAGCTATACGGGTTGCATAAATTCCACCAAAGAAATCTCCATGAATACGATTATTATGCAACCTACGTGCAACGATAGCCCCCAAGTTGTATTGTTTATCTCCTAAAACAGCGCTTCTAAGAACGCTAAGATCAGTCACACACATGTGACATGCTTCATCTTTACCATTAATGCATCTACCTATGAAGAGAGCAAAATAATGTATAGCAGGAAAATGAATGCTCCCTATGGTAGCTTGTGTCACATCCCTAGATTCCCCACAGTTATACTAGCAAGAAAATCTCTAAATTCAGACTTGCGAGGTTCACTAACATCACCCCACTGTGGGAGTTTACAAGCAGTGTTAAAATCTTCTAAGTCCATGGTATAAGATTTATCATAAAGATCGAACATGACAGTTTGAGAATTGCGTGATGATGAAAATTTAAACCTTCTCACAAATGAATCAGTTAAATAGAGGTATTGGCGGCACTTATCTTCCTCGAATCTCTCAAGATCAGCATTACGCACATAAGCTTCAAATTCCTCCTTGATTCCCGCTCGAACCATGAAGTCCTCTGACGGCCATTCATAGGGCCGCACTTGAGCATCCCTTGGTGGTTCCTCGTCCGCATCGCGTATTGCGAGTCTGGGTGCTTGCTTCCTTGAAGAACCACCTTGGTACATTTTCCTAAACATATTTCTTCCTCTGAAAATTTTCTGAAATTTTTAGTAACTTCAAAATAAAAGTGAACCAAACTCAACAATATTGATAGCAACTACTCCTACAAGTGCCTAGAGGCAATATCATGCATTAAAACTACTTTTGACCATATAAATTTGACATGCAAGCTCAAGAACAGGGTCACCTAAGCAGCAAAAATTTGCAATGAATAAAGCACTAGAACAAAAACTAATTGGACCATTGGAGGAGTCACATACCAAAGAACAATCCCCCAAAGTAGTTTTGTGAATGGAGCTTTGAGCAAGGAGATCGAAAATGGCAGCAAGATGAGCTTGGACTCGGGTTTCAGCTGGCTAGTGGTGTTTTGGGGAGGAAGGAGTGTGTGGTAGCTGGAATAAGTGGTGGGGAGCCACCATGGGCCCACGAGGCAGGGGGCGTGCCCTCCACCCTCGTGGCCAGGTGCTTGCTCCCCCTGATGTGTTCTGAGTGCCATATATTCTCAAATATTCCAGAAAAAACATATTTAAATTTCAGGGCATTTGGAGAACTTTTATTTTCGGGGTATTTTTTATTGCATTGATAATTCAGAAAATAGACATAAATTACTATTTTTGCTTTATTTAATATAAATAACAGAAAGTAAAAGGAGGGTACAGAACGTTGTGTTTTCTAAATTCGTCCATCTCATGCTCATCAAAAGGAATCCACTAACAAGGTTGATTAGGTCTTGTTAACAAACTCATTTCAAATAACATGAAAATGGAGAATTTTCGAATAACACTAGGTTACCTCAACGAGGATATTGATACGTCTCCAACGTATCTATAATTTTTGATTGCTCCATGCTATATTATCTACTGTTTTGGACATTATTGGGCTTTATTATCCACTTTTATATTATTTTTGGAACTAACCTATTAACCGGAGGCCCAGCCCAGAATTGTTATTTTTTGCCTGTTTTAGGGTTTCAAAGAAAAGGAATATCAAACGGAGTCCAAACGGAATGAAACCTTCGGGAACGTGATTTTCTCACCGAATACAACTTAGGAGACTTGGACCCTACGTCAAGCCAATCAACAGGAGCCCACGAGGTAGGGGGCGCGCCTGCCCCCCCAGGCGCGCCCTCCACCCTATGGGCCCCCTGTTGCTCCACCGACGTACTTCTTCCTCCTATATATATATCCACGTACCCCCAAACGATCAGAACAGGAGCCAAAACCCTAATTCCACCGCCGTAACTTTGTGTATCCACGAGATCCCATCTTGGGTCCTGTTCTGGAGCTCCGCCGGAGGGGGCATCGATCACGGAGGGCTTCTACATCAACACCATAGCCTCTCCGATGAAGTGTGAGTAGTTTACTTCAGACCTACGGGTCCATTGTTAGTAGCTAGATGGCTTCTTCTCTCTTTTTGGATCTCAATACAATGTTCCCCCCTTTCTTGTGGAGATCTATTCGATGTAATCTTCTTTTTGCGGTGTGTTTGTTGAGACCGATGAATTGTGGGTTTATGATCAAGTCTATCTATGAATAATATTTGAATATTCTCTAAATTCTTTTATGTATGATTGGTTATCTTTGCAAGTCTCTTTGAATTATCAGTTTGGTTTGGCCTACTAGATTGATCTTTCTGGCAATGGGAGAAGTGCTTAGCTTTGGGTTCAATCTTGCGGTGTCCTTTACCGGTGACAGTAAGGGAAGCAAGGCACGTCTTGTATTGTTGCCATCGAGGATAACAAGATGGGGTTTTCTTCATATTGCATGAGTCTATCCCTCTACATCATGTCATCTTGCTTAAGGCGTTACTCTGTTTTTAACTTAATACTCTAGATGCATGCTGGATAGCGGTCGATGAGTGGAGTAATAGTAGTAGATGCAGGCAGGAGTCGGTCTACTTGTCTCGGACGTGATGCCTATGTACATGATCACACCTAGATATTCTCATAACTATGCTCAATTCTGTCAATTGCTCAACAGTAATTTGTTCACCCACCATAGAATACTTATGCTCTCGAGAGAAGCCACTAGTGAAACCTATGGCCCCCGGGTCTATCTTTATCATATAAATATCCTACTACTTAGTTATTTACTTTGCTTTTATTTTACTTTGCATCTTTATCATAAAAATACCAAAAATATTATCTTATCATATCTATCAGTTCTCACTCTCGTAAGTGGCCCTATAGGGATTGACAACCCCTATTTGCGTTGGTTGTGAGGATTTATTTATTTTGTGCAGGTACGAGGGACTCACGCGTAGCCTCCTACTGGATTGATACCTTGGTTCTCAAAAACTAAGGGAAATACTTACTCTACTTTGCTGCATCATCCCTTCCTCTTCGGGGAAAACCAACGCAGTGCTAAAAGAGGTAGCAGATATGCACATCCCCAACAATAAGAATATCATATTTCTTCTTGACAGTAGGAAGAGGAAATTCAAAACCTCCAATAGTGATTGTTGAAATTGTTCCAATAGAATTGATACTGTGGACTTGAGGTTGTTTCCTCGGAAAGTGTACCGTATGCTCATTACCATTAACATGAAAAGTGACATTGCCTTTGGTGCAATCAATAACAGCCCTTGCAGTATTCAAAAAGAGTCTTCCAAGAATAATAGACATACTATCATCCTCGGGAATATCAAGAATAACAAAGTCCGTTAAAATAGTAACGTTTGCAACCACAACAGGCACATCCTCACAAATACCAATAGGTATAGCAGTTGATTTATCAGCCATTTGCAAAGATATTTCAGTATGTGTCAACTTATTCAAATCAAGTCTATGATATAAAGAGAGAGGCATAACACTAACACCGGCTCCAAGATCACACAAAGCGGTTCTAACATAATTTCTTTTAATGGAGCATGGTATAGTGGGTACTCCTGGTTCTCCTAACTTCTTTGGTATTCCACCCTTAAAAGTATAATTATCAAGCATGGTAGAAATTTCAGCTTCCGGTATCTTTCTCTTATTAGTAACTATTTCCTTCATGTATTTAGCATAAGGATTCATTTTAAGCATATCAGTCAAATGCATACGCAAAAAGATAGGTCTAATCATTTCAGCAGAGCGCTCAAAATCCTCATCATCCTTTTTCTTGGATGGTTTAGGAGGAAAAGGCATGGGTTTCTGAACCCATGGTTCTCTTTCTTTACCGTGCTTCCTAGCAACAAAGTCTCTCTTATCATAACGTTGATTCTTTGATTGTGGGTTATCAAGATCAAGAGCAGGTTCAATCTCTACATCATTATCATTACTAGGTTGAGCATCAACATGAACATCATCATTAACATTATCACTAGGTTCATGTTCATTACCAGACTGTGTTTCAGCATCAGAAATTAAAATATCATTGGCATTCTCAGGTGTGTCTGCAACAGGTTCACTAGAAGCATGCAAAGTCCTATCATTTTTCTTTTTATTCCATTTAGAAGGACTAGGTGCATCTATAGTAGTTCTCTGAGAATCTTGCTCAATTCTCTTAGGGTGGCCCTCAGGATACAAAGGCTCCTGAGTCATTTTACCACCTCTAGTCATAACTCTAACATCATTATCATTCTTTTTTACTATTCAATTCATTGAGCAAATCATTCTGAGCTTTAAGTACTTGTTCTACTTGAGTGGTAACCATAGAAGCATGTTTACTAATATGTTTAAGTTCACCTTTAACATTAGCCATATAATCACTCAAGTGTTCAATCATGTAAAAATTATGTTTCAATTGTCTACCAACATAAGCATTAAAATCTTCTTGCTTAACCATAAAGTTATCAAATTCATCCAAACATTGGCTAGCAAACTTAGCAGGAGGGATTTCAGCTTTATCATATCTATAGTGAGAATTTACCTTTACTACTTGTGTCGGGTTATCGAGACCATCTGTTTCATCAACAGGCGGCAAATTAAGGCCATGTATTTCTTCAATAGGAGGTAAATTCTTAACATCTTCAGCTTTAATACCTTTTTCTTTCATAGATTTCTTTGCCTCTTGCATATCTTCAGGACTGAGAAATAGAATACCCCTTTTCTTCGGAGTTGGCTCAGGAGTTGGTTCAGGAAGTGTCCAATTATTTTCATTAGTCAACATATTATTCAATAGAATTTCAGCTTGATCAACAGTTCTTTTCCTGAAAACACAACCAGCACAACTATCCAGGTAATCTCTGGAAGCATCGGTTAGTCCATTAGAAAAAATATCAAGTATTTCATTCTTCTTGAGAGGATGATCAGGCAAAGCATTAAGTAATTGGAGAAGCCTCCCCCAAGCTTCTGGGAGACTCTCTTCTTCAATTTGCACAAAATTATATATCTCCCTTAAAGCAGCTTGTTTCTTATGAGGGGGGAAATATTTAGCAGAGAAGTAGTAAATCATATCCTGGGGACTACGCACACAACCAAGATCAAGAGAATTAAACCATATCTTAGCATCACCCTTTAATGAGAACGGAAATAATTTAAGGATATAATAGTAGTGAGTTTTTTCATCATTAGTGAACAGGGTAGCTATATCATTTAATTTACTAAGATGTGCCACAACAGTTTCAGATTCATAGCCATGGAAAGGAACATATTTAACCAAGTAATTAACTCAGGATCGACAGAGAACTCCTAATCCTTATCACTAAAAAAGATAAGTGAAGTAGCATAAGCAGGATCATATTTCATTCTAGCATTCAAAGTTTTTTTGTTTCAACTTAGCTAAAAGTTTCTTAAGATCACTCATATCATTGCAAGCAAGAAAGTTTCTAGCAATTTCTTCATCCATAACATAACCCTCAGGAACAAAAGGTAATTCATATCTAGGGGGAGAATCTTCATCATCACTTTCATCAATATTATCAGTTTCGATAATTTCATTCTCTCTAGCCCTAGCAAGTTGTTCATCAAGAAATTCACCTAGTGGCACAGTAGTATCAAGCATAGAAGTAGTTTCATCATAAGTATCATGCAAAGAAGAAGTGGCATCATCAATAACATGCGACATACCAGAATCAATAGCAGAAGCAAGTTTAGGTGTCGCAAGCTTACTCAAAACAGAAGGTGAATCAAGTGCAGAGCTAGATGGCAGTTCCTTACCTCCCCTCGTAGTTGAGGGATAGATCTTGGTTCTAGGATGTTTCAAATTATTCATAATGATAAGAAGATATAAATCCCAAGTGACTCAAAGAATAGAGCTATGCTCCCCGGCAACGGCGCCAGAAAATGTTCTTGATAACCCACAAGTATAGGGGATTGCAACAATTTTCGAGGGTAGAGTATTCAACCCAAATTTATTGATTCGACACAAGGGGAGCCAAAGAATATTCTCAAGTATTAGCAGCTGAGTTTTCAATTCAACCACACCTGGAAACTTAATATCTGCAGCAAGGTATTTAGTATCAAAGTAATATGATAGTAGTGGTAACGGTGGAAAAAGGTAACGGTACCAAAAGTAATATTTTTGGGTTTTGTAGTGATTGTAATAGTAGCAACGGAAAAGTAAATAAGCGAAGAACAATATATGAAAAGCTCGTAGGCATTGGATCGGTGATGGAGAATTATGCCAGATGCGGTCGATCATGTAACAGTCATAACCTAGGGTGACACAGAACTAGCTCCAGTTCATCAATGTAATGTAGGCATGTATTCTGAATATAGTCATACGTGCTTATGGAAAAGAACTTGCATGACATCTTTTGTCCTACCCTCCCGTGGCAGCGGGGTCCTAATGGAAACTAAGGGATATTAAGGCCTCTTTTTAATAGAGTACCGAACCAAAGCATTAACACATAGTGAATACATGAACTCCTCAAACTGCGGTCATCACCGGGAGTGGTCCCGATTATTGTCACTTCAGGGTTGCCGGATCATAACACATAGTAGGTGACTATAGACTTGCAATATAGGATCAAGAACTCTCATATATTGATGAAAACATAATAGGTTCAGATCTGAAATCATGGCACTCGGGCCCTAGTGACAAGCATTAAGCATAACAAAGTCATAGCAACATCAATCTCAGAACATAGTGGATACTAGGGATCAAACCCTAACAAAACTAACTCGATTACATGATAAATCTCATCCAACCCACCACCGTCCAGCAAGACTACGATGGAATTACTCACACAAGGCGGTGAGCATCATGAAATTGGTGATGGAGGAAGGTTGATGATGACAGTGGCGATGGATTCCCCTCTCCGGAGCCCCGAACGGACTCTAGATTAGCCCTCCCGAGAGAGTTTAGGGCTTGGCGGCGGCTCCGTATCGTAAAACATGATGAATCCTTCTCTCTGATTTTTTTCTCCCTGAAAGTGAATATATGGAGTCAAGGTTGAGGTCGGTGGAGCGTCAGGGGGCCCATGATGTCTACTACACCACCTTCTTCTTGTAGACGTTGTTGGGCCTCCAAGTACAGAGGTTTCTAGGACAGTAGCAAATTTCCCTCAAGTCGATGACCTAAGGTTTATCAACACGTAGGAGGCGTAGGATGAAGATGGTTTATCTCAAGCAACCCTGCAACCAAATAACAAGGAGTCTCTTGTGTCCCCAACACACCCAATACAATGGTAAATTGTATAGGTGCACTAGTTCGGCGAAGAGATGGTGATACATGTGGTATATGGATGGTAGATAAAGGTTTTTGTAATCTGAAAATATAAAAACAGCAAGGTAACTAATGATAAAAGAGAGCACAAACGGTATTGCAATGCGTTGAAACAAGGCCTAGGGTTCATACTTTCACTAGTACAAGTTCTCACAACAATAATAACATAATTGGATCACATAACTATCCCTCAACATGCAACAAAGAGTCACTCCAAAGTCACTAATAGCGGAGAACTAACGAAGAGATTATTGTAGGGTACGAAACCACCTCAAAGTTATCCTTTATGATTGATCTATTCAAGAGTTCATAGTAAAATAACACGAAGCTATTCTTTCTGTTCAATCTATCATAGAGTTCGTACTAGAATAACACATTAAGACACAAGTCAACCAAAACCCTAATGTTACCTAGATACTCCAATGTCACCTCAAGTATCCGTTGGTATGATTATACGATATGCATCACACAGTCTCAGATTCATCTATTCAAACCAACACAAAGTACTTCAAAGAGTGCCCCAAAGTTTCTACCGGAGAGTCAAGACGAAAATTTGTGCCAACCCCTATGCATAGGTTCATGGGCGGAACCCGCAAGTTGATCACCAAAACATACATCAAGTGAATCAATAGAATAACCCATTGTCACCACGGTTATCCCATGCAGAACATACATCAAGTGTTCTCAAATCCTTAAAGACTCAATTCGATAAGATAACTTCAAAGAGAAAACTCAATCCATTACAAGAGAGTAGAGGGGAGAAACATCATAAGATCGAACTATAATAGCAAAGCTCGCGATACATCAAGATCGTACCACCTCAAGAACACGAGAGAGAGAGAGAGATGAATCACATAGCTACTGGTACATACCCTCAGCCCCAAGGGATAACTACTCCCTCCTCGTCATGGAGAGCACCGGGATGATGAAGATGGCCACCGGAGAGGGATTCCCCCTCCGACAGGGTGCCAGAATGGGTCTAGATTGGCTTTCGGTGGCTACAGAGGCTTTTGGCCGCGGAACTCCCAATCTATTGTGCCCCCTGAAGCTTTTAGGGTATATGGGTATATATGGGAGGAAGAAGTACGTCAGTGGACCTCCGGGCTATCCACGAGGCAGGGGGTGTGCCCAGGGTAGGTGGGTGCGCCCCCCACCCTCGTGGGCAGCTCGGGACTCTCCTAGTCCAACTCCGATACTCCGTGGGCTTCTTCTGGTCCAAAAATAAGTTCCGTGAAGTTTCAGGTCAATTGGACTCCGTTTGATTTTCCTTTTCTGCGATACTGTAAAACAAGGAAAAACAGAAACTGGCACTGAGCTCTAGGTTAATTGGTTAGTCCCAAAAATCATATAAAATAGCATATAAATGCATATAAAACATCCAATGTTGATAATATAATAGCATGGAACAATCAAAAATTATAGATACGTTGGAGAAGTATGAGCATCCCCAAGCTTAGTTCCTGCTCATCCTCGAGTAGGTAAATGATAAAACAGAATTTTTGATGTGGAATGCTACCTAACATATTTATCCATGTAGTTCTCTTTATTGTGGCAAGAATATTCAGATCCATAAGATTCAAGACAAAAGTTTAATATTGACATAAAAATAATAATACTTCAAGCATACTAACCAAGTAATCATGTCTTCTCAAAATAACATGGCCAAAGAAAGCTATCCCTACAAAATCATATAGTCTCGCTATGCTCTATCTTCACCACACAAAATATTTATATCATGCACAACCCCGATGACAAGCCAAGCAATTGTTTCTTACTTTTGATGTTCTCAAACTTTTTCAATCTTCAAGCAATACATGAGCGTGAGCCATGGACATAGCACTATAGGTGGAATAAAATGGTGGTTGTGGAGAAGACAAAAAGGAGAAGATAGTCTCACATCAACTAGGTCCATCAACGGGCTATGGAGATGCCCATCAATATATATCAATGTGAGTGAGTAAGGATTGCCATGCAACGGATGTACTAGAGCTATAAATGTATGAAAGCTCAACAAAAGAAACTAGTGGGTGTGCATCCAACTCGCTTGCTCACGAAGACCTAGGGCATTTTGAGGAAGCCCATCATTGGAACATACAAGCCAAGTTCTATAATGAAAGATTCCCACTAGTATATTAAACTGACAACATAGGAGACTCTCTATCATGAAGATCATGGTGCTACTTTGAAGCACAAGTGTGGTAAAAGGATAGTAGCATTGCCCCTTCTCTCTTTTTCTCTCATTTTTTTATTTTTTTATTTGGGCCTTTTCTCTTTTTTATGGCCTCTTTTTTTCTCTTTTTTTTTCATCCGGGGTCTCATCCCGACTTATGGGGGAATCATAGTCTCCATCATCCTTTCCTCACCGGGACAATGCTCTAATAATGATGATCATCACACTTTTATTTACTTACAACTCAAGAATTACAACTCAATACTTAGAACAAAATATGACTCTATATTAATGCCTCCGGCGGTGTACCGGGATGTGCAATGACTCAAGAGTGACATGTATGGAAGAATTATGAATGGTGGCTTTGCCATAAATACGATGTCAACTACATGATCATGCAAAGCAATATGATAATGATGAAGCGTGTCATAATAATGGAACGGTGGAAAGTTGCATGACAATATATCTTAGAATGGCTATGGAAATGCCATAATAGGTAGGTATGGTGGTTGTTTTGAGGAAGATATATGGTGGGTTTATGGTACCGGCAAAAGTTGCGCGGTACTAGAGAGGCTGGCAATGGTGGAAGGGTGAGAGTGCGTATAATCCATGGACTCAACATTAGTCATAAAGAACTCACATACTTATTGCAAAAATCTATTAGTTATCGAAACAAAGTACTACATGCATGCTCCTAGGAGGACAGATTGGTAGGAAAAGACCATCGCTCGTCCCCGACCGCCACTCATAAGGAAGATAATCAATAAATAAATCATGCTCCGCCTTCGTCACATAACGGTTCACCATACGTGCATGCTATGGGAAGCACAAACTTCAACACAAGTATTTATCAAATTCACAACTACTCAACTAGCATGACTCTAATATCACCATCTCCATATCTCAAAACAATTATCAAGCATCAAACTTCTCTTAGTATTCAATGCACTTATATGAAAGTTTTTATTATATCCCTCTTGGATGCCCATCATATTAGGACTAAATTCATAACCAAAGCAAACTACCATGCTGTTTAGAGACTCTCAAAATAATATAAGTGAAGAACGAGAGTTCATCTATTTCTATAAAATAAAACCACTACCGTTCTCTAAAAAGATATAAGTGAAGCACTAGAGCAAATGACAAACTACTCCAAAAGATATAAGTGAAGATTAATGAGTAGTCGAATAATTATGCAACTATATGAAGACTCTCTAACATTTAAGAATTTCAGATCTTGGTATTTTATTCAAACAGCAAGCAAAACTAAATAATAAAAAATGACGCTCCAAGCAAAACACATATCATGTGGTAAATAAAAATATAGCTCCAAGTAAAGTTACTGATGAACGAAGACAAAAGAGGGGATGCCTTTCGGGGCATCCCCAAGCTTAGGCTTTTGGTTGTCCTTGAATATTACCTTGGGGTGCCTTGGGAATCCCCATGTTTAGGCTCTTGCCAATCCTTATTCTATAGTCCATCGAATCCTTACCCAAAACTTGAAAATTTCACAACACAAAACTTAACAAAAAACTCGTAAGCTCCGTTAGCGAAAGAAAACAAAACACCATGATGTCTACTACGAAACCTTCTTCTTGTAGACGTTGTTGAGCCTCCAAGTGTAGAGGTTTGTAGGACAGTAGCAAATTTACCTCAAGTGGGTGACCTAAGGTTTATCAATCCGTGGGAGGCGTAGGGTGAAGATGGTCTCTCTCAAACAACCCTGCAACCAAATAACAAAGAGTCTCTTGTGTCCCCAACACACCCAATACAATGGTAAATTGTATATGTGCACTAGTTCGGCGAAGAGATGGTGATACAAGTGCAATATGGATAGTAGATATAGGTTTTTGTAATCTGAATATATAAAAACAGCAAGGTAACTAATGATAGAAGTGAGCACAAACGGTATTGCAATGCGTTGAAACAAGGCCTAGGGTTCATACTTTCACTAGTGCAAGTCCTCTCAACAATATTAACATAATTGAATCATATAACTAGCCCTCAACATGCAACAAAGAGTCACTCCAAAGTCACTAATAGCGGAGAACAAACGAAGAGATTCTGGTAGGGTACGAAACCACCTCCAAGTTATGCTTTTTGATCGATCTATTCAAGAGTCCGTAGTAAAATAACATGAAGCTATTCTTTCCGTTCAATCTATCATAGAGTTCGTACTAGAATAACACCTTAAGACACAAATCAACCAAAACCCTAATGTCACCTAGATACTCCAATGTCACCTCAAGTATCCGTGGGTATGATTATACGATATGCATCACACAATCTCATATTCATCTATTCAACCAACACAAAGAACTTCAAAGAGTGCCCCAAAGTTCCTACCGGAGAGTCAAGACGAAAACATGTGCCAACCCCTATGCATAGGTTCATGGGCGGAACCCGCAAGTTGATCACCAAAACATAAATCAAGTGGATCAATAGAATACCCCATTGTCACCACGGGTATCCCACGCAAGACATACATCAAGTGTTCTCAAATCCTTAAAGACTAAATCCGATAAGATAACTTCAAAGGGAAAACTCAATCCATTACAAGAGAGTAGAGGGGGAGAAACATCATAAGATCCAACTATTATAGCAAAGCTCGCGATACATCAAGATCGTACCACCTCAAGAACACGAGAGAGAGAGAGAGAGATGAAACTCATAGCTACTGGTACATACCCTCAGCCCTGAGGGAGAACTACTCCCTCCTCGTCATGGAGAGCACCGGGATGATGAAGATGGCCATCGGAGAGGGATTGCCCCCTCTGGCAGGGTGCCGGAACGGGTCTAGATTGGTTTTTGGTGGCTACGGAGGCTTCTTGTGGCGGAACTCCCGATCTATTGTGCTCCCCGAAGTTTTTAGTGTATATGGGTATATATGGGAGGAAGAAGTACGTCGGTGGACCTCCGGGCTGTCCACGAGGCAGGGGGGCGCGCCCAGGGGGGTGGGCGCGCCCCCCACCCTTGTGGGCAGCCCGGGACTCTCCTGGTCCATCTCCGATACTCCATGGGCTTCTTCTAGTCCAAAAATAAGTTCCGTGAAGTTTTAGGTCAATGGATTCCGTTTGATTTTCCTTTTCTGCGATACTCTAAAACAAGGAAAAAACAAAAACTGGCACTGGGCTCTGGGTTAATAGGTTTGTCCCAAAAATCATATAAAATAGCATATAAATGCATATAAAACATCCAAGGTTGATAATATAATAGCATGGAACAATAAAAAATTATAGATACGTTGGAGACGTATCACACCACTTCAAGGTACTGTAATGAACTCATTCTTTATTTATATTTGTGTTAAAGCTACTGTATTCCAACTTCTCTATGGCTTATGAACTCTTTTACTAGCCATAGATTCATCAAAATAAGTAAACAGCACACGAAAAACAGAATCTGTCAAAAACAGAACAGTCTATAGTAATCTGTAACTAACGCAAACTTCTGGAACCCCAAAAAATTAAAATAAATTGATGGACGTGAGGAATTTATCTATTAATCATCTGCAAAAAGAATTAACTAAATAGAACTCTCAAATAAAAAATGGCAGCAATTCTCGTGAGCGCTAAAGTTTCTGTTTTTTACAGCATGATCGCAAAGACTTTCCCCAAGTCTTCCCAAAGGTTCTACTTGGCACAACACTAATTAAAAGCATAAAACCACATCTAAACAGAGGCTAGATGAATTATTTATTACTAAACAGGAACAAAAAGCAAGGAACAAAAATAAAATTGGGTTGTCTACCAACAAGCGCTATCGTTTAACGCCCCTAGCTAGGCATGATGATTTCAACGAGGCTCACATAAAAGATAAGAATTGTAACATAAAGAGAGCATCTTGAAGAATATGACTAGCACATTTAAGTCTAA
This sequence comes from Triticum urartu, assembly GCF_056163025.1. Classification (NCBI taxonomy): domain Eukaryota; kingdom Viridiplantae; phylum Streptophyta; class Magnoliopsida; order Poales; family Poaceae; genus Triticum; species Triticum urartu. The sequence goes on from NC_141874.1 coordinate 89,129,260, forward strand.
CCCACTTCCTATGCATAGGGATTTTGTGAGCAAACAACTTGTGGGAACAATAATCAACTAGCATAGGAAGCCAAAACAAGCATAACTTTAAAACTTTAAGCACATGGAGAGGGAACTTGATATTATTGCAATTCCTACAAGCATATATCCCTCCCTCATAATAATTTGCAGTAGCATCATGAACAAATTCAACAATATAACCATCACATAAAGCATTCTTTTCATGATCTACAAGCATAGCGACTATATTACTCTCCACATAAGCAAATTTATTGTCATGGATAGTAGTGGGAGCAAACTCAACAAAATAACTATCATGTGAGGCATAATCCAATTGAAAATTAAAATCATGATGACAAGTTTCATGGATATCATTATTCTTTAAAGCATACATGTCATCACAATAATCATCATAGATAGCAACTTTGTTCTCATAATCAATTGAAACCTCTTCCGAAATAGTGGATTCATCACTAAATAAAGTCATGACCTCTCCGAAACCACATTCATCAATATAATAATCATAAATAGGAGGCATGCTATCATAATAAATTTGCTCATCAAAACTTGGGGGACAAAAAATATCATCTCCATCAAACATACCATCCCCAAGCTTGTGGCTTTGCATATCATTAGCATCATAGATATTCAAGGAATTCATACTAACAGCATTGCAATCATGCTCATCATTCAAATATTTAGTGCCAAACATTTTAATGCATTCTTCTTCTAACACTTTGGCACAATTTTCCTTTCCATCATACTCACGAAAGATATTAAAAAGATGAAGTCTATGAGGCAAACTCAATTCCATATTTATTTTTATAATTTTCTTTTATAAACTAAACTAGTGATAAAACAAGAAACAAAAAGATTCGATTGCAAGATCTAAGGATATACCTTCAAGCGCTAACCTCCCCGGCAACGGCGCCACAAAAGAGCTTGATGTCTACTACACAACCTTCTTCTTGTAGACGTAGTTGGGCCTCCAAGTGCAGAGGTTTGTAGGACAGTAGCAAATTTCCCTCAAGTCGATGACCTAAGGTTTATCAATCGGTAGGAGGCGTAGGATGAAGATGGTCTCTCTCAAGCAACCATGCAACCAAATAATAAGGAGTCTCTTGTGTCCCCAACACACCCAATACAATGGTAAATTGTATAGGTGAACTAGTTCAGTGAAGAGATGGTGATACAGGTGGTATATGGATGGTAGATAAAGGTTTTTGTAATCTGAAAATGTAAAAACAGCAAGGTAACTAATGATAAAAGAGAGCACAAATGGTATTGCGATGCGTTGAAACAAGGCCTAGGGTTCATACTTTCACTACTGCAAGTTCTCTCAACAATAATAACATAATTGGATCACCTAACTATCCCTCAACATGCAACAAAGAGTCACTCCAAAGTCACTAATAGCGGAGAACAAACGAAGAGATTATGGTAGTGTACGAAACCACCTCAAAGTTATTCTTTCTGATCGATATATTCAAGAGTCCGCAGTAAAATAACATGAAGCTATTCTTTCCATTCAATCTATCATGGAGTTCGTACTAGAATAACACCTTAAGACACAAATCAACCAAAACCCTAATGTCACCTAGATACTCCAATGTCACCTCAAGTATTTGTGGGTATGATTATACGATATGCATCACACAATCTCAGATTCATCTATTCAAACCAACACAAAGTACTTCGAAGAGTGCCCCAAAGTTTCTACCGGAGAGTCAAGACAAAAACGTGTGCCAACCCCTATGCATAGGTTCATGGGCGGAACCCGCAAGTTGATCACCAAAACATACATCAAGTGAATCAATAGAATAACCCATTGTCACCACGGTTATCCCATGCAGAACATACATCAAGTGTTCTCAAATCCTTAAAGACTCAATCCAATAAGATAACTTCAAAGAGAAAACTCAATCCATTACAAGAGAGTAGAGGGGGAGAAACATCATAAGATCCAACTATAATAGCAAAGCTCGTGATACATCAAGATCGTACCACCTTAAGAACACAAGAGAGAGATCAAACACATAGCTACTGGTACATACCCCAGCCCCGAGGGATAACTACTCCCTCTTTGTCATGGAGAGCACCGGAATGATGAAGATGTCCACCGGAGAGGGGTTCCCCCTCCGGCAGGGTGCCGGAACGGGTCTAGATTGGCTTTCGGTGGCTACGGAGGCCTCTGGCGGCGGAACTCCTGATCTATTGTGCCCCCCTGATGTTTTTAGGGTATATGGGTATATATGGGAGGAAGAAGTACATCGGTGGACCTCCGGGTTGTCGACGAGGCAGGGGGCGCGCCCACGGGGTGGGCGTGATATGTCTCCGTCGTATCTACTTTTCCAAACACTTTTGCCCTTGTTTTGGACTCTAACTTGTATGATTTGAATGGAACTAACCCGGAGTGACGCTATTTTCAGCAGAATTACCATGATGTTGTTTTATGTGCAGAAAGCAAATATTCTCGGAATGACTTGAAACTCCACGGGAGGTCTTAGAAAAAATAATAAAAAATCCTCGCCAAATATGAAGACCAGGGGGCCCACACCCTTCTCACGAGGGTGGGGGCGCCCCCCCTATGGCGCGCCCCCTACCTCGTGGGCCCCCTGTTGCGTCTCCGACTCCAACTCCACCTCCATATATTAAGTTTCGATGAGAAAAAAGTCAGAGAGAAGAAATCATCACGTTTTACGATACGGAGCCGCCGCCAAGCCCTAAAACCTCTCGGGAGGGCTGATCTGGAGTCTGTTCGGAGTTCCGGAGAGGGGGATTCGTCGCTGTCGTCATCATCAACCATCCTCCATCACCAATTTCATGATGCTCACCGCCGTGCGTGAGTAATTCCATCGTAGGCTTGCTGGACGGTGATGGGTTGGATGAGATTTATCATGTAATCAAGTTAGTTTTGTTAGGGTTTGATCCCTAGTATCCACTATGTTCTGAGATTGATGTTGCTATGACTTTGCTATGCTTAATGCTTGTCACTAGGGCCCGAGTGCCATGATTTCAGATCTGAACCTATTATGTTTTCATCAATATATGAGAGTTCTAGATCCTATCTTGCAAGTCTATAGTCACCTACTATGTGTTATGATCCGGCAACCCCGAAGTGACAATAATCGGGACCACTCCCGGTGATGACCATAGTTTGAGGAGTTCATGTATTCACTATGTGCTAATGCTTTGTTCCGGTTCTCTATTAAAAGGAGGCCTTAATATCCCTAAGTTTCCAATAGGACCCCGCTGCCACGGGAGGGTAGGACAAAAGATGTCATGCAAGTTCTTTTCCATAAGCACGTATGACTATATATGGAATACATGCCTACATTACATTGACGAATTGGAGCTAGTTCTGTGTCACCCTATGTTATGACTGTTACATGATGAACCGCATCCGGCATAATTATCCATCACTGATTCGGTTCCTACGAGTTTTCCATATACTGGTTTACGCTTATTTACTTTTCCGTTGCTACTGTTACAATCACTACAAAATACCAAAAACATTACTTTTGTTGTCTTTACTTTTGTTGCCGCTACCACTACTATCATATTACTTTGCTACTAAACACTTTGCTGCAGATACTAAGTTTCCAGGTGTGGTTGAATTGACAACTCAGCTGCTAATACGTGAGAATATTCTTTGGCTGCCCTTGTGTAGAATCAATAAATTTGGGTTGAATACTCTACCCTCGAAAGCTGTTGCGATCCCCTATACTTGTGGGTTATCAAGACTAATTTCTGGCACCGTTGCCGGGGAGCATAGCTCTATTCTTTGAGTCACTTGGGATTTATATCTGCTTATTATTATGAAGAACTTGAGAGATCCAAAAACCAAGATCTATCCCTCAACTACGATGGGAGGTAAGGAACTGCCATCTAGCTCTGCACTTGATTCACCTTCTGTTATTTGTAAGCTAGCGACACCTACACCTCCTTCTGCTATTTGTTCTGATATGCGACATGTTATTGATGATGCCACTTCTGGTATGCAAGATACTTATGATGAAACTGCTTCTATGCCTGATACTATTGTGCCCCTTAGTGAATTTCTTGATGAACAAATTGTAGGGCTAGAGAAAAAGAAATTATTGAATCTGAATACGATGATGATAGTGATGATGAAAATATGCCTGTTATCCCTGAAGGTTATCTTTTTGATAAGGAATATTCTGCCGCTATTTTCGCTTGCAAGGATAGATATGAGCTTAAGAGGTTATTAATTAAATGGAAGAATCACTTAGAGATAGAATGAGACCCGACCCTGCGTTTGCTACTTCACCTATATGTGTTCCTGATAAGGATTATGAATTCTCTGTTGATCCTGATATAATTACTTTGGTTGAATCTGATCCGTTTTATGGCTATGAATCTGAAATTGTTGTGGCACATCTTACTAAGTTAGATAATATAGCTGCCCTGTTTACTAATGATGAAAGATCGCGTTATTTTTATATACTCAAAATATTTCCGTTCTCATTAAAGGGTGATGCTAAGATATGGTTTAATTCTCTTGATCCTGGTTGTGTGCGTAGTCCCCAGGATATGATTTATTGCTTCTTTGCTAAATATTTCCCTGCTCATAAGAAAAAGGCTGCTTTGAGGGAAATATACAACTTTTTGCAAATTAAAGAAGAGAGTCTCCCACAAGCTTGGGGGAGGCTTCTCAAGTTACTTAATGCTTTGCCAGATCATCCTCTCAAGAAACCCGAAATACTTGATATCTTTTATAATGGACTAACCGATGCTTCCAGAGATTACCTGGATAGTTGTGTTGGTTATCTTTTCAGGGAAAGAACACTGGATGAAGCTGAAATTCTATTGAATAATATGTTGACAAATGAAAATAATTGGGCACCTCCTGAGCCAGCTCCTGCTCCAATTACTGAGCCTATCCCTAAACCAACTCCGAAGAAAAGAGGTATTCTATTTCTCAGTCCCGAAGATATGCAAGAGACAAAGAAATCTATGAAATAAAAAGGTATTAAAGCTGAAGATGTTAAGAATTTACCTCCTATTGAAGAAATACATGGTCTTAATATACCGCCTGTTGAAGAAACATATGATCTTGATCACTTATTTACTGAAGAACCTCCTGACCCCGATATCCCGACACAGGTAGTAAAGGTAAATTCTCTCTATAGATATGATAAAGATGAAGTTCCTCCTACTAAAATTGCTAGTCAGTGCTTGGATGAGTTTGATAACTTTATGTATAAGCAAGATGACTTCAATGCTTATTTTGTTAGACAATTAAAAGAAAATGCTTATATGATTAGACGCTTGGGTGATTATATGGCCAATATTAAAGGTGAACTTAAACTTGTTAGCAAACATGCTTCTATGGTTACCACGCAAGTAGAACAAGTACTTAAAGCTCAAAAAGAAGTGCTTGATGAAATTAATAGTAAGAAAAATGATTATGCTGTTAGAGTGGCTACTAGAACTGGTAGAATGACTCAGGAACCTTTGTATCCTGAAGGCCACCCTAAGAGAATCGAGAAAGATTCTCAGAGAAATAATATTGATGTTCCTAGTTCTTCTAAAAGGAAGAAAAAGAAAAATGATAGAACTGTGCAAACTTCTAGTGAACCCATTGTTGAACCACCTGATAATCCAAATGATATATCTATGTCTGATGCTGAAACACAATCTGGTAATGAACCCGAACCTAATGAAAATATTAATGCTGATGTTCATGATGATGCTCAACCTAGTAATAACAATGATGTAGAAATTGAACCTGCTGTTGATCTTGATAACCCACAATCAAAGAATCAATGTTATGATAAAAGAGACTTTGTTGCTAGGAAACATGGTAAAGAAAGAGAGCCTTGGGTTCAAAAACCCATGCCTTTTCCTCCAAAACCATCCAAGAAAAAGGATGATGAGGATTTTGAGCGCTTTGCTGAAATGATTAGGCCTATCTTTTTGCGTATGCGATTAACTGATGTGATCAAAACAAATCCTTATGCTAAATATATGTCGGTGTACTAGAGTAGGGGTACCCTAGTATCCCGAACTTGTGCACGGGCAGTCGCAGCATCCCGCGGCAAGGCTTGCCGGGTGACCACCAAGGTCCTCCGTGGTTCCTTTGGAGCCATTCAAGAACAAAGTATCCAAGCCAAGGAGACAAGGCCCCGGCAAGAGGAGCTTGCCGGGAAGTCCAACAAAGGCATTTCAAGACCCCGGCGAGAGGAGCTTGCCGGGAAGGCCAACCAAGGCATCTCAAGACCCCGGCGAGAGGAGCTTGCCGGGAAGGCCAACCAAGGCACCTCAAGGAACTTGCCGCGACGCGCCACGCGCCCCGGCAAGGCCCGGTGAGAGACAAGCTCCCGGACGCGACAAGACAACGACCGCGGCAAGGCGCTTGCCGCGGCAAGCCACCACTCTGTGCCCACGCTCCAGCACATCCACCAACGTGTCGCTCTGGGACCTTTCCAGGTGTGCGTGGCGGGAGGCTGTGCAGCCGGCGGTGCGTGGTGGCAAGCGGCGCTGACAAGTTTGCCATCGTGGCGAGCGGTGGCATCCCTGACGGTCCCTTTTGCACTGTTTAGGCGACACAGACGGGCATTTAATGCCCTTGTCCCCTGCCGTCAGGGTTAGGTATGATACACTGTAGCAGGTAGCTGTACCTACCGCAGCACCTTTCCATTTTTACCCTTTGTCTCCGTTGCCACCTGTCGTTGACCCCTTGAGCATATAAAAGGAGGCCCATGCGCAACGTAGAAGGGGGTTAGCGAGTTCGGAGAACACTCGCGCTCGGTCTCGTTAGCTGCTGGTGTGTACTGTAGCACTCCGCACTCCCGAGCAAGAACTCAATACAAAACACAAAGCAGGAGTAGGGTTTTACGCATCCGTGCGGCCCGAACCTGGGTAAACCGCTCGTGTGTTTCACCTCGATCTGCTCTTTGTGCGACCTCCGCCCCCACCGAACCGAAAGGGACCCGGCCCGCCGGTCCCATAGGTGCCCATGGATCAGTACCCCGGCATCTTTGGCGCGCCAGGTAGGGGGCGTCGAGGTTGTGTGAACCAGATCCGGCGTTCATGCGAGCTAGATTTTCATCATCTTCATCGACATGCCGCCGAAGAAGAAGGTTTCGGAGGCGGCTGCTCCGTCCGCCCCGCTATCACCGGAGCAAACGGCTGATGGGGCGGACGCCGGCGGAAGAACGGGCGTCGACGAGGGAGCTCACGATGCTGCCAGGTCCAAGGACAAGGCTGCGCTGCCCATCGGCGGCGTAGCCGGCTCCCACAACGACCGGGCGCACTGCAAGACCTCGGCGTCCGTACATGCACCGCGCCCATCTCAGGAGGCGCAGGACCGGCAGCGTCGTGGTACTCACGGTACCATGCGTTTGCTGGACCAAGATTGAGCTGGTGGATCTCGGAGTGCTCAAGACCAGCATGCACGCCAACATGCTGGCACGAGCGAGGCACGGTCGCCCGGACGAGATACTGCTCCTTCTAACATAGTTAGAAGTCCGAGCATATCCCGCTCCTCGCACCGTTCGCCACCACCGCCCGCCACTGTAGCAGAAGCTTTGGCGCGAGCTCAACTGCTCCTGGACTACCCTCCAACAGTAGACAAGATCGACAACTGGAGGGCCACCATTCAGAGTCTCATCGGCTTCGCCAACGGCGACACTCAACAGCAGCCGAGCACATCACAGCCGCGACAAGTCAGCCAGGAACGAGCCGATGGTGACAAGACTGGTGGGGGTGCAACCACTATGCACTCTCCGCCCCGAAGGCCAAGATCGCCGACTCACCGGATCCACCTCGACAGCGACTCCACCGCGTCATCGGATCCACGAGCTTGTCGCGATCAACGCCATGTTCTTCACGAACGACAGCAAGAAGACGCTCGTACTCGCATCGAGCGCCAAAGAGAAGCGCGACGTCAATCGGACCAGCGCGCTGGGCCCTCTGTCGACATGCATGTGCCAGGGGAACCAGGCGACTTGCCGTACGCGGTAGGTTGCCCTGCGTTTACTCGTGAGCTGCGGCAAGTCCAGTGGCCCAGTACGAAGAATTTCAAGCCAGACATTCCAGAGAAGTACGATGGCAAGATGCATCCTTCAGAGTTCCTCAGCATCTACACCATCGCGGTGCAAGCTGCCGGGGGGCGAGACGACAAGATCCTTGCCAACTACTTCCCACTGGTGCTCAAGCCCAACGTCAGGTCCTGGCTCATGCACTTGCCAGACAACTCCATATCCTCCTGGGCAGACCTATGCCATCAGTTTGTCGGCGCCTTTACAGGCGGCCACAAACCTCATGGCCAAGAGAGTGACCTTCACCTGCTCGCCCAGAAGGAAGGGGAGCCCCTGCGCAAGTACATTCAGAGGTTCAGCCGTGTATAGTACAACATCCCATATGTCCACCCCGCCGCGGTCATCAGCGTGTTCCATCAGAATGTGCGTAACCGCAGGATGCGGGAGGAGATGGCGATGTGCAGGATCAGAGACGTCAGCGAGCTGTATGCCCTGGCTGACAAGTGTGCACGTGCTGAGGAAGGGAGGAAACTCCCCGGAGAGAATACCGGAGCAGAAGGATCTGACGGCGAGGATGCTGCCCCGGCACAGAAAAACCGGCGGCGGAACAGGAAGAAGAAAAGCAAAGATGTGCTAGTCGTTGAGCAGTCCGGCAACGAAGGTGGCGCCAAGAAAGCAAAAGTTGGTAGCTCCGGCAAGGAGATTGCCGCATGCACCAACTACCAGGCTGTGGCAGTCGCCGACAAGCAGGACGGCACCGACAAGCAGTACTGCAAGATCCACCACACCAAGGGCCATGACCTCCAAAGCTGCAAGAAGGTCGAGTAGCTTGTCCAGCAGCAAAAGGCTGAATACGAGCGACGCGACAAGGAGAGGGCCCAAGGAGGCGCTGGAGAGTCCGGCAAGAAGCGCGCCGGGCGGGGAGGACGCCGCGGCAAGGCCAAGCAGCGGCAAGGGGACAGACCTCCCCGCGGCCGCGACAAGGATGAAGACGACGACGATGACGTAGACATGGATGATGTCGAGACCAGTGAGCAGGAGTTCCAGAAAGCCACAGAGGTCTTGTGCATTGACGGCGGTGCTTCTCTGCATACTTCACACCGCCAACTCAAGCAGTGGGTGCGGGAAGTCAATGCGGCGGAACCACCTGTCGAGTCATGCAAGCTTCTGAAATGGTCCAGCACGCCTATCATCTTTGACATTGAGGACCACCCTGATCGCACAACTGCGGTCGGGTGCTTGCCGATGTTGGTTTCACCAACTATCCGCAACCTCAAGGTCACTAAGATGCTAGTTGACGGCGGGGCCGGCTTGAACCTAATCTCCTCTGCTGTACTCCAGAAACTCCAGATCCCCGACAGCGAGCTTGAGGAGACCGGCACCTTCCAAGGAATCAACCCGGGAAGGAGCAAGCCGAAGGGGAAGGTCACGTTGCCAGTTACATTTGGCAGCGAGCTGAACTTCAGGACTGAGAGGGTCACTTTTGACGTTGCCGATATTCCATTGCCTTACAATGGGATACTTGGCTGTCCAGCACTCGCCAAGTTCATGGCAGCCTCTCACTACGCATACAACATGATGAAGATGCCAGGCCTGATAAGCGTCATCTCTGTCCCTGGTGACAAGAAGGATGCCCTTATCTGCGCCAACAAGATCTACCGGGAAGCGGCAGCCGCAGCAGATCGCAAGTCGCTTGCCGTTGAAGCTCCCGGGGGGAAGAAGAAGACCAAGTCCGGCAAGAGTTCTGATGCCCACTCCGGCAAGCGCACCTCTTCGGAGTGCTGCGCTGCCGTCGAGGACGCACCATCGAGCTCCAACGGCAAGTGTAAGAAGACAATGGCAGCTCCGCCAGAGACGAAGAAGGTGTCCGCCAAGGAGGACGGCACTGGTGGTACCTTCACCATCAGTGTCACTCTCGACCCTAAATAGGAAAGCGCGCTCATTGCTTTCCTGCGGGCGAATGTCAACGTGTTTGCGTGGCAACCGTCTGACATCCCCGGTGTTCCCAGGAAAGTAATTGAGCACCACCTTGCCGTTTGTCCTCATGCACGGCCCGTCAAGCAGAAGGTCAGGAAGCAAGCAGTGGAGCGCCAAGAATTCATTGCAGAATAGATCAAGAAGTTGGAAGCAGCAGGCCTTGTCAGAGGAGTGCTCCATCCTACGTGGTTGGCCAATCCTGTAGTCATGCGCAAGGCGAACGGGAAATGGAGACTTTGTATCGACTTTACCGATGTTAACAAAGCTTGTCCCAAAGACCCATTTCCTTTGCCGCACATTGACCAGATTGCTGACTCCACAGCCGGATGTGATTTGCTTTCATTTCTTGACGCATACTCAGGATACCATCAGATCTTCATGGCAGAAGAGGATGAGGAGAAGACCGCATTTATTACTCCATGTGGCACATACTGTTTCATACGGATGCCTTTCAGATTAAAAAATGCTGGTTCAACATTTGCAAGAGTAGTCCATGTCGCTCTTGAGCCACAAATACACAGAAATGTGGAAGCCTACATGGATGACATAGTGGTCAAAAGCAAGGACAAGGCAACTCTGATTCAAGATTTAGACGAGACCTTTGCAAATCTGCGCAAGATCAACCTCAAGCTCAACCCCGAGAAGTGTGTGTTTGGAGTCCCCTCCGGCAAGCTTCTCGGGTTCTTCGTGTCTCAGCGGGGAATTGAAGCCAATCCCGACAAGATCAAGGCCATTGAGCAGATTGAAGCACCAAAGCGCGTCAAGGATGTACGAAGACTTGCCAGTTGCGTGGCTGCTCTCAGCAGGTTTATCTCTAGGTCTGCTGAGCGCGCCCTGCCGTTTTTCAAAATATTGAAAAAGGCAGGTCCAATGAAATGGACTCCGGAAGCGGAGGCTGCGCTGCAAGACTTGAAGAGATACCTGTCCTCCCCTCCAATACTTGTCGCACCTAAGCCACAAGAGAAGTTGCTGCTGTATATAGCGGCAACCAATCAAGTGGTTAGTGCTGCGTTAGTAGCGGAGAGGGAAGCAGATGACGAGCCAGCAACCACGGCAAGCGCATCCAGCGACAAGCAGGGGGCTTCCCCGGCATGCTCTGCTCCCGACAAAGATGGATCTGTGCAGACGCGCAAGGAGATACAGAAGAAAATGGTGCAGCGCCCAGTTTACTTTGTCAGTTCCCTTCTGCAGGGGGCTAGGTCAAGGTACTCTGGCATGCAGAAATTGCTTTTCGGCCTTCTCATGGCCTCGAGAAAGCTGCGCCATTACTTCCAAGCACATGAGATCACAGTTGTCACTCGCTTTCCGCTGAAGAGGATACTACAGAATCCAGAAGCGACAGGCAGGATTGTTGAGTGGGCACTTGAATTGTCAAGCTTTGGCCTCAAGTTTGAGAGTACTTCAACTATCCAGAGGAGAGCATTGGAAGAATTTATAGCAGAATGGACGCCAACACCAGATGAAGAAATTCCAGAAATGAGCATCCCCGTCAAGGAAGCAAGCAAAGAGTGGCTGATGTACTTTGATGGTGCCTTTTCACTGCAAGGCGCCGGCACTGGTGTGTTTCTTGTCGCACCCACCGGAGAGCACCTCAAGTACGTAGTCCAGATGCACTTCCCCAAGGAGCAAGCAACAAACAATACTGCAGAGTATGAAGGCTTGCTTGCCGGTCTCAGGATCACGGCAGACCGTGGGATCAAGAAGCTCATCGTCAGGGGTGACTCGCAGCTTGTCGTCCGCCAAGTGAACAAGAGCTATCAAAGTCCATTGATGGAAGCTTACGTCGACGGAGTGAGAAAGCTAGAAGAGCACTTTGACGGCCTACAAATGGAGCATGTTCCAAGAGCTCAGAATGCCATTGCCGATGGCCTGTCAAAGTGCGCCGCACTTAAGTTACCTGTGGAACCAGGGATCTTTGTGCTCAAGCTGACTCAACCGTCTGTAACGCCATCAACTGGACAGAGCAAGAAGAGGAAGTTGATTTCTGGTGACTATTTTCCGGCAGAGCTTCCCAAAGCTGCCGCCAAGAAGGTCCCCAAGATCAACGCCAAAGGCGCTAAGGAGCAGTCTGCTCCGGCAAACCCCAGGGTTTGTTCCGTTGAAGCAGAAGCTCTCGACAAGTTTTGCTCCGGCAAGCTTGCCGGGGAACGTCACGCTCCGGCAGAGCCGCAGGTTCTCGCCGTACAAGAGGATGTTCCCGCAGCAGTCCCCAAGATCAACGCCAAGAGCGCTGAGGAGCAGTCTGCTCCGGCAAACCCCAGGGTTTGTTCCGTTGAAGCAGAAGCTCCTGGCAAGTTTTGCTCCGGCAAGCTTGCCGGGGAACGTCAAGCTCCGGCAGAGCCGCAGGTTCTCGCCGTAGAAGCGGATGTTCCCGCAGCAGCAGATTTGCCTTTAGTCCTTGTTGTCGAGCCACAAGCTCCAGCATGGGTGCAGCAGATTGTCCGTTTCCTTCAGACAGGAGAACTTCCCGAAGAGCAAGAAGAAGCGGAAAGAGTAGCCCGGCAGTCAAGTATGTACCAGTTTGTCGACAAGACACTGTACATAAGAAGACTCAACGGTGTGAAATTGAAGTGTATTCACCGGGAAGACGGACAAAAGCTGTTGGCAGAGATACATGGAGACATATGTGGTCACCACATTGGCGCAAGAGCACTTGCCGGCAAGGCATTCCGACAAGGTTTCTTTTGGCCGACAGCCCTCCAGGATGCAACTGCACAAGTAACCAAGTGTGAAGCGTGCCAGTTCCATTCCAAGCAGATACACCAACCAGCTCAGGCTCTCCAGACGATCCCTTTATCCTGGCCATTTTCGGTCTGGGGGCTCGACATCCTCGGCCCCTTTCCCCGAGCAGTCGGGGGCTTTGAGTACTTGTATGTTGCAATCAACAAGTTCACAAAGTGGCCGGAAGTGGAACCAGTGAGGAAGGTGACAGCACAATCAGCAGTCAAGTTCTTCAGGTCGATTGTTTGCCGCTTCGGGATCCCTAACAGGATAATCACCGACAACGGTACACAATTCACGGGCCGCACCTTCATGCAGTACGTCCAAGATCTTGGCGCAAAGGTCTGCTTCGCTTCTGTTGCTCACCCGAGAAGCAACGGTCAAGCGGAGAGGGCAAATGCTGAAGTGCTGCGCGGGCTCAAGACCAGGACTTTCGACAAGCTGCACAAGTGCGGAAGAAACTGGATCGAGGAGCTGCCGGTGGTTCTTTGGTCGATCAGGATGACGCCAAATCGAGCCACTGGCCAGACACCTTTCGCTCTAGTCTATGGAGCAGAAGCAGTTCTCCCCACGGAACTCGTATACGGGTCACCTCGAGTGCTCGCTTATGACGAGCTTGAGCAAGAGCAGCTGCGACAAGATGACGCGCTGCTCCTTGAGGAAGACCATCTTCAGGCTGCTGTGCAAGCTGCTCGCTACCAGCAAGCTTTGCGCCACTACCATAGCCGCAAAGTTAATGCCAGAAGTCTCAAGGAAGGCGACCTTGTTCTTCGGCGTGTTCAGTCCGCCAAGAATTCCAACAAGTTGACGCCGAAGTGGGAAGGCCCTTACGGGGTGAAATGAGTCACTAGGCCTGGCGCTGTCCGCCTTGAGACCGAAGATTGCATTCCGGTGAGCAATTCCTGGAACATTGAGCATCTTCGTAAGTTTTACCCGTAAGGCGCGGTTAATGGAACCTGTTCCGGCAACCACCTTTTGTACAAGTCTTGCCGCTGCTGCATGTAATCCTTTGTACAAAGCCGGGCGCAGACCCCGTGCATAAGTAAAGCTCATGTGCTCCGCACATTTTGTCAATTTCATGCATTCTATTTTTTGCATATATGATCTGACACTTTGTGCAGCATCTACTCCCCCGTAAGCAATAACAAGCCGTAAGGCTCCATATCTTTATTTTCTCTTCTTTCTTTTTTCTCAAGGAAAGGAAGGTTCCCTCGCCCACAAGTTTGCCGGGGGGGAAAGGAGAAGATAATGGTATGGACCAGGCGTCGTTCAAGAAAGTTTCGCCTTGCCGGGAAGCAAACAACAGAAAAGCTAAGTTGCCAAAGTTTGAGCAATCAGATTTTTAAAATTTTTAAGTTATCTCCCTTGAACGACCGCACTTTGTATGGAAAACCTGTGCGCGGAGGAACCAACTCGTAGCTAGTTGCGCCCTTACTTTGTTTCGAGTCCGCTCAACAACTTAAGTGAGCTGCAACTAGTTGCGACAAGGTTTCTTGTCGGTAGCGGCATCGCCAGCAGGCTGTTGACGTCCCGCACTCAGCGCTCGCGGCTCAGGTGCCTGCACCGGCAAGTTCCCTAAAAGCGTAGGGTAAAAAGACATACAAAGGGAGGAATCAAGTAAAGGGAATAACATTGCAATCACTACCCAGAATAAAGTTATATTACAAAGATAGCTTGTCGCAGCTCTAACAGGTTGTTTTTATAACATGACAAACAGCGACAAGAAAAGAAGAAACGGGCGGCCTAATCTACGCGATCGCCCTCGATCCTCTTGATCCCGTTCACCTTGTCCACAATGGGTGCGACAAGGGCCTTGAGCGCCTCCAGATCAGCATCCGGCGGCAGGGTCTTGAGGACGTTGGTGAGGTTGAGGCCCGGGTTGCGGAAGACCGCCTTCACCAACACCTTCTGAAGGGCTCCCGCGCAGATCTTGCGCGACTCGTCGGCTAGCTGCTTTGGGATCCTCTCCCGGAGTCGCTGGAGGGCCGTCGCCATGCCCTTGAAGAACAAGACGAGCTTGGCGCTGGGTTGGAGGTTCTCGTCGGAGGGATACCCAAGGTCCTCCATCCCCAGCTGCGCCAGCTCCTTGTCAATGTCTGCGGCAACAACCACAAGACTCTCCGTCCAGTGCTCCACAGTCTCCCGGAGAGCATTCTGGGTGGCGGCAACACTTTCTAGCAGCGCCTTGTCGGCCTTGATCTCTTCTTTCAAGGCCGCCTCCTGCTTCTTGGCGCCGTCCAGCGTCTTGGTCAAAGCGGTCAGCTTCAACTCAAGACCCGTGTTGGAGTCCTTGGCGGCGCTGAGCTCTTTGCCCTTCTCGGCGAGATCGGCCTCCAGCTGCGCCACCTTCGTCTCCAGCTCCTTCTTGGCGGCCTCGGTGGCAGCGGTAGCATCCTCTGCTTGCTTGAGGGCTCCGCCGAGTTTTTCCTCGCGCACGGCAAGCTCCTCCTCGTGGGCGTCAAGATTGACCTTCCGCTGCGCCAGCTAGCCCTCCTCCGCGGATAGCTTCACAGCGGCAAGCCGCTGTTGCTCTTCGACTTCAGCCTTCTCGAGGAAGAAGGCCTTCTGCGCTTCGGCAAGTTGCTCCCGCTCCTCTGCCAAGGACCGGAGAGCTTCCTGGTGAAGACCCCGGAGCTCCTCCGCGCGCTTCTCAATGTCTGCTCCTGCTTTCGCGACAAGCGCCTCGCGGGAGTCCAACTTGGCTTGCCGCGCGTGGTAGAGCGACAACAACTTCTGCAGTAGCCGCTCCTCCTCAGGCTCGTTGCTACTGCTGCTCGGCGCGTCAACCAGCGTCAGCCCCACGAAGGCGAGCACCTCCCTGTCGAAGATCTCTCCCTCGACCGGCGCCCTGGAGCTTGACGCCCAGGGGAGGTTGATGAAGACGCCTTCATCGGCCTTCAAGTAGACGCCTGGCTGGGGCTCTTCGGAGCCTGGCGCTGCGGCAGCGGCGGACGGGTCGGCGGTCGGTGTAGCGCCTGGCGGTCCTGCGGCCTCAGGGCCGTCAGTGCAATCGCCAGACCCCTCGCCAGTTGCTGCGGCGGCAGCCTTGGCGGCCTCTGTGCCGGCGGGATCGCCAGCACCGGCTGCTTCTTCGGCGGCAACCTCGGTCTCCATTGGCTCCGTAGCAGATGGATCTGACAGCTGGAAAGGGGAGAAGAGTCAAACAAAAATCCAACAAAAAGAAGATCAAGAGAAGAAGAACCCAAGGGAGGTTTTGAAGCAAAAGGGTTACCTCTACTGGGTTCTGCAGTCGTGGTCTCCGCCATCGGAGGGCCGCTGGTGTTGTCCCTTGCCGGAGAACCCTCCCTTGCCGGAGACTTCTCCCTTACCGGAAAGCCCTCCCTTGCCGGAGAGTTCTCCCTTGTCGGGGGATTCTCCCTTGGCTCCTGGTGGGGCTGCTCTGCTCCTACACAAATCAGCAATCAAATATCACCAAAGACAGAATATCCATGCACACCTCACAAGCGGAAAGCAAACCATATACTTACGCTGGGGGCTGCTCTGGAGAAAAGTTGCCGGGTCCGGCAAGGTTGTCTCGGGCGCACCCCCTGCCGTCGTAGTGGGTTCGTCCTCGATGACGATCACCGGGACCTTGGCCCTCTTTGCTGCTCTCTGGGCCAGAGTCCTAAAGAGGAACAAGTTCAGAGAAAAGCAAATGAGATACAAGACAAACAGCAAGGATTGAAGAATTACAAGTACAGCAAGAGAAGCTTACTCTTCTTCTTCTTCCTCGTCGGAGCTGAACGCAGAGAAGTCGAAGTCCGGCGCGCGCCCGGCGCGAGGAGGCGGAGGAGAAGCTTCCCTTGGCCGCTTGGCGGGAGCAGTGGCGGTGGTCTGAGACGACCCCGCTCCGGCTGCCGGCGCGGCGTGAGCAGCGGCAGGAACTGAAGCGGTGGTCCGGCTAGACCCCGCTCCAGTTGCCGTCGCAGCGTGAGGCGCTCCCGCGGCAACGATGTTTGCCGCGGTGGAGCGTGTCACGCGGCGCGGCGACTGTTGACCCGCTTGCCGCTCCGCTACGTCACCGGCCTTGCGGAGACGCCTTCTTGGTGGGGATGGAGGCTCTGCTTGCGGCGAGCTGTCTGAAGATGAGGAGGAAGACGAGTTGATCTCCAGCGAGCCGCTCATATCCTTGGCGAGCTCGCTCGACCCGACGCCATGTCCGGCAAGTTCTTTCTCGCCGGCGGGCTCCCCTCGCTCGGCACGGCTTGCCGCCTCTGCTGCCTCTGCCTCCTCCATGGTGAATCCAAATTCGCCCGCGGCTGCGGCTGCCGCCGCCTCTTCCAGCCTAGTGGGAATGAGTGCCATCTCCGCATCGGTGGTGTCGCAGGTGAGGCTATCCTTCTCGTCAGAGCGGATCGGCACTTCCACCAAGTCATCGAAGAACTGCTGCACGACGTCGTCCGCAGGCTCTTGCCAAGTTGGCATAATTCCATGTGAGTCGCACAGTGGCAGCATTGCACGGATGCGGTCGAGCGAGGAGTTGTTGCACAGCGGAACGACTCCCCCCGGCAACCTGAACACCTCGGGATGTTGGGGGTCATACTTGAATAGCTCCTGGAGCATCGCATTGAGCTCCAGAACGGTGAAGTTGAAGTTGAGGCCCGGACGCAGCCTCATGATATCTGCCGCGTTCTTGAACTCCCAGGTGGGTCTCCTCCGTTCCTGCAGGGGGGCGATGCGGCGGCGAAGAAAATCTGCGCCAACAGCGCCTACAGTGAGCCCGACAAGCCTGAGGCGTAGGATCCGGGTGAGAGCAATCTTCAGCCCGTCGTCCTCCAGGGCCATGTCACTCCAATCGCTGCCGCATGCTACTGGGGTTTGGCGCCGGGTGGTGAACGGCTGTGGGTTCTCCTCGTCAATCCAGCACCAGTCTGCTCTCCACTCCTCCCACTTGCCGCGGAATTCTCCCTCCAGATAAGTTTCCTTCTTGCCGGCCCTTGAGATCCAGGCGATTCCGCCGGATAAAGGCTCTCCTCTCTCTACTCGGGGTATAAAGAAGTGGCGAAAGAGGGCTACATTGGGGTGGACTCCGAGAAAGTTTTCGCAGAGATGTGCGAAAACCGCCATGGTCAGGACGACATTGGGGGTGAAATCAAGGAGGTGGAATCCGTAGGTATTCATGATGTCGCAAAAGAATTCAGAGAAAGGCGGGCAGAGCCCGCAGTAGAAGAACAAGGCGAAGAAAGGGTATCCATTTGGGGCCTTCTTCCAAGCGGCGGCGGGAAGTACCTTCGTGCGCGGATGCGCTCGTGTCTTCGTCGACCAGAAGAGGTAGTAGTTCTCCCTCAGCTCCCTCGCGGCAAGCTTGGGGGGGAAGACTGCCCGCTCCTTTCGCAGCGCCGCAAGCCGCTGCACCTCGGTCGACTTCACAACCTTCCCCTTGTTGGCTTTTGGAGCCATAGCAGAAGTGGTGGAGGAGGCCGACGGTGTTGGTGGTGCTGGTGGCGATGGGGGGCGGAGCGCTGCTCTCTTTCGGCTTTGGGAAGGCGAGGGAGCGGCGGAGATTTCCGAGATTGAAGCAGCAACGGGCGAATGGGCGAACCTCCCCTTTTTCCCCTGCTTATAAAGGGGGAGGGGGCGGACGTTCCGCTTTTCCGAATAAAGAAACCACCCACGATCTCTCCCACGACGCCGCATCCAACGCGTGCCGTTCGGGGAGGGCGCGGTGGATACGGAGAGAGATACGGCGTAACCTAGGCCGCGCGTGCCCGTGCCCTGTTTTGGGCCTGGCCCAACAGCGCTCGGCACCGTGTATGGCCCAGGCCCGGGGGCTCCTGTCGGTGTACTAGAGTAGGGGTACCCTAGTATCCCGAACTTGTGCACGGGCAGTCGTAGCATCCCGCGGCAAGGCTTGCCGGGTGACCGCCAAGGTCCTCCGTGGTTCCTTTGGAGCCATTCAAGAACAAAGTATCCAAGCCAAGGAGACAAGGCCCCGGCAAGAGGAGCTTGCCGGGAAGTCCAACAAAGGCATTTCAAGACCCCGGCGAGAGGAGCTTGCCGAGAAGGCCAACCAAGGCATCTCAAGACCCCGGCGAGAGGAGCTTGCCGGGAAGGCCAACCAAGGCACCTCAAGGAACTTGCCGCGACGCGCCACGCGCCCCGGCAAGGCCCGGTGAGCGACAAGCTCCCGGACGCGACAAGACAACGACCGCGGCAAGGCGCTTGCCGCGGCAAGCCACCACTCTGTGCCCGCGTTCCAGCACATCCACCAACGTGTCGCTCTGGGACCTTTCCAGGCGTGCGTGGCGGGAGGCTATGCAGCCGGCGGTGCGTGGTGGCAAGCGGCGCTGACAAGTTTGCCATCGTGGCGAGCGGTGGCGTCCCTGACGGTCCCTTTTGCACTGTTTAGGCGACATAGATGGGCATTTAATGCCCTTGTCCCCTGCCGTCAGGGTTAGGTATGATACACTGTAGCAGGTAGCTGTACCTACCGCAGCACCTTTCCATTTTTACCCTTTGTCTCCGTTGCCACCTGTCGGTGACCCCTTGAGCATATAAAAGGAGGCCCATGCGCAACGTAGAAGGGGGTTAGCGAGTTTGGAGAACACTCGCGCTCGGTCTCGTTAGCTGCTGGTGTGTACTGTAGCACTCCGCGCTCCCGAGCAAGAACTCAATACAAACCACAAAGCAGGAGTAGGGTTTTACGCATCCGTGCGGCCCGAACCTGGGTAAACCGCTCGTGTGTTTCACCTCGATCTACTCTTTGTGCGACCTCCGCCCCCGCTGAACCGAAAGGGACCCGGCCCGCCGGTCCCATAGGTTCCCATGGATCAGTACCCCGGCAATATATGAAGGATATCATTACTAATAAAAGAAAGATAACGGAAGCTGAGATTTCCACCATGCTTGCTAATTATACTTTTAAGGGTGGAATACCAAAGAAACTTGGAGATCCCAAAGTACCTACTATACCTTGCTCCATTAAAAGAAATTATATTAAAACTGCTTTATGTGATCTTGGAGCCGGTGTTAGTGTTATGCCTCTCTCTTTATATCATAGACTTGACTTGAATAAGCTGACACCTACCGAAATATCTTTGCAAATGGCTGAGAAATCAACTGCTATACCTGTCGGTATTTGTGAGGATGTGCATGTTGTGGTTGCAAACGTTACTATTTTAACGGACTTTGTTATTCTTGATATTCCTGAGGATGATAGTATGTCTATTATTCTTGGAATACCTTTTCTTAATACTGCAGGGGCTGTTATTGATTGCAACAAAGGCAATGTCACTTTTCTCGTCAATGGTAATGAGCATACGGTACACTTCCCGAGGAAACAACCTCAAGTTTATAGTATCAATTCTATCGGAAAAATTCCATCAATTATATTTGGAGGTTTTGAATTTCCTCTCCCTACTGTCAAGAAGAAATATGATATACTTATTATAGGGGATGTGCATATCCCCGTTGAGGTAACTTAATGTTATTCGAAATTTCTCCGGTTCCATGATTATCGGAATGAGTTTGTTAACAAGACTTGATCAACCTTGTTAGTGGATTCTTTTTGGTGAGCATGAGATGGATGAAACTAGAAACACAAACTTCTGTACCCACTCTATATTTTCTGTTATTTATATTAAATAAAGTAAAAATAGTATTATTCTGTCTGTTATCTGATTATCCGTGCAATATAAAAATAACCCGAAAATAAAAGTCCTCAGAATAGCATGGCAATTTAGTATGATTTTTTGGGAATATTTGAGGATTTACTATGCAAAAATTACCGCGGGAGGAGCTGCCACCTGGCCACGAGGGTGGTGGGCGCACCCCCCCTATAGGGCGCGCCCCCCTGCCTCGTGGGCCCATGGTGGCCCTCCTCCACTTATCCCAGCACCCATCTTCTTCCTCTATCTCACACAAACCTGAAAAACCAACTCAAGCATGAGTTCCAGCCACTTTTGCTGTGATTTTTGATCTCCTTGCTCAAAGCACCTCTTGCAAAACTGCTTGGGGAGATTGTTCCTTGGTATGTGACTCCTCCATTGGTCCAATTAGTTTTTGTTCTAGTGCTTTATTCTTTGCAAATTTGTGCTGCATAGGTGACCATGTTCTTGAGCTTGCATGTCAAATTTATATGGTTCCAAGTAGTTCTAATGCTTGATATAGGCTCTAGGCACTTGTAGGAGTTGTTCCTATCAATATTGTTGAGTTTGATTCACTTTTATTTTGAAGTTACTAAAAATTTCAGAATTTTTCAGAAAACGATGAGGAGAAGGCACCGAAGCCTAAGTATAATTTGCCACGCACCACGGAGATTCGAGCGTGTGAATGGCCCTCCGAGGATTTCTTGAGAGCAGCCGGTATCTATGAAGATTTTCATGAATTGGATCACAATGCAGGCCTAACCGCTTTCCTCCACGACCAATGCGATCAGTATCACAAATACCTTTGTGCAAAACTTTTATTTCCATTCTAGGAAATCACCACCTACGGTGGAATTTCATTTATATGATGAGCCTAAGGAGATGTCACTTTTTGATTTTTGTCGTATTTGTTTAGTCCCTTTTGAGGGCAAGACAGTAGAACCACATCATGATGATGTGGAGGGATTTATTAATAATATCACTATAGGAGAAACGAGGAAGGTTTCCGATGCACGAATCACTAGCATACATTTTCCTGTTTTACGTTACTTTGCATTATTTGCTAGTCGTTGTTTAATTGGACGCGGAAACAGTGGAAACCTTAGTATCCCTGATTTAATTATTCTACTCCAAGGTTTATACAGTGATAACACTTTTAGTTTGGGCGGTATTATTGTCAGACGGTTAAATATGAACCGTACTAAGGGCCCCATCTTTGGAGGCATTTATGCTACACGCCTAGCCGCACATTTTAACATACCCATTAGGCATGCTGAGAAGGAAGGAAAGGTGATACCCCGTGTTTATCTAGATCATAAAAGTATGGTGGCACATGATTTTATTGTTAAGAATAGGGCAGGGGAGCTTAGATATCAATTGTTCTTTAATAAACATCATCCTGAGACTATTACCTTGCCTGCTCCTTCTTTGTTTGATCTGACTGCAGGCACGTACCTTGTTCCGTTGGCAGCTATTCACGCCTACCGGAACCCTGCACCAGCTAAGGAGCCAGAACCGGAACCACAATTTGATCCTTCACGGCAGTCTAACTATCAGTTGGATCCGGAGATGATTGCCAGCCAGTGGCAATCGGAGCCTTCTTCTTCCTCATCACAGTACGACCCCAACAACTATTATTATGGATATCCGCCAGGCCAGCCGTGGCCATAGACCAACTTAGGCCAAAAGCCTAAGCTTGGGGGAGTACGTATTTCTCACCGACATTACATTTATGTTCACACACACTCATTGCTAGATGTCGGTGCTCATGCGTTTTCATTGTATCATCCATGCTAGTTTATTTCCTTTTTTATGCTTTCTTCTTGTGTGTTTAATAAACCTTAAGAAAACCAAAAAAATTAGTAGTAGTTTATTTTTCTGCTGTAGTAGTAATAATTAAAAAGAAAACCCAAAAATATTTCCTGTTCTTCTTTTGCTTGTTGGGAGCTTTCCCGTGTAAATAGTTTTTATTTCTTTTCTTTTCTTTGGGGGTCAGTAGGAGAAGACCATGATTAAATTGTTGAAGTGGCTCTTATATGCATTATTGTTGAATTAACCCAAGAGCCCATATTGCCTTGTCTTCTCCTGTTTATTGAATGCTCGCAGATTCCAGCTTAGTACAATGCACGTGCACTCTTATTATTATTCACACCGTTCGGTCGTACAAGTGAAAGGCAATTATGACGATATACGATGGACTGACTGAGATGAGAAAAGCCGGTATGAACTCGACCTATTTTGTTTTTGTAAATATGATGAGTCCCGCGTTCTTGATTCAGCTTATTATGAATAAACATGTTTGCAATGACAACTAGAGATCGTAGTTGCTTGTGCCATGGTTGATTAGCTATGAGTTATTGTCGGTGTACTAGAGTAGGGGTACCCTTGTACCCCGAACTTGTGCACGGGCAGTCGCAGCGTCCCGCGGCAAGGCCTGCCTGGTCACCGCCAAGATTCCTTGTGGTCCCTCTGAAGACCATTCAAGAACAAAGTACTCAAGACAAGACCCCGGCAAGAGGAGCTTGCCGGGAAGAAGGCAAGACCCCGACAAGAGGAGCTTGCCGGGAAGGCCATCAGAAGCGTCCCAAGACCCCGGCAAGAGGAGCTTGCCGGGAAGGCCATCAGAAGCGTCCCAAGACCCCGGCAAGAGCGTCCCAAGACCCCGGCAAGAGGCGCTTGCCGGGAAGGCCGTCCGAGGCATTCCAAGGAACTTGCCGCGGCGCGCTACGCGCCCCGACAAGGCCCGGTGAGCGACAGGCTCCCAGAAGCGACAAGTCGACGGCCGCGGCAAGGCGCTTGCCGCGGCAAGCCCCCACTCCACGCCCGCGCTCCAGCCCTCCCGAGCGCACGTGGCAGGAGGCTGTGCAGCTAGGGGCGTGCGGTGGCACGCAGGCGCTGACAAGACAACCATCGTGGCAAGACGGTGGCGTCCCTAGCGGTCCCTTTCGGTGCTGTCTAGGCGACACAGACGGGCATTTAATGCCCTTGTCCCCTGCCGTCAGGGTTAGGTATGATAGCACTATAGCAGCTAGCTGTGCCTACTACAGCACCCAGTTGTGCCTACCCACGGTACCCTTTCCATTTTTTCCCTTGGCCCCCGTTGCTCTATGTCGGTAACCCCTTGAGTATAAAAGGAGGCCCGTGTGCAACGTAGAGGGGGTCGGCCACCTCGAGAGCTCTCGCGAGGTTCAGCAATTCCACACACTCATGCTCGCTCCCGAACCTGGGTAAATCGCTCGCGTGCTTCGCCTCGATTTACTCCTCGCGCGACCAACCGCCTGCTTGCTTCGCCTTGATCTGCTCTTTGCGCAACCTCCGCCCCCCGACGAACCAAAAGGGACCCGGTCCGCCGGTCCCATAGGTGCCTGTGGATCAGAAACCCCGGCATCTCTGGCGCGCCAGGTAGGGGGCGTCGAAGTTGTGTGAACCAGATCCGGCGTTCTTGCGGGCTAGATCTTCATCTTCTTCATTGATCTTCACCATCTTCATCAACATGCCGCCGAAGAAGAAAGTTTCGGAGGCAGCTGCTCCGTCCGCGCCGGGCCACCCACCGCCGGAGCAAACGGATGGTGGGGCAGGCGCCGGCGGAAGGGCATGCATCGACGAGGGAACTCTTGGTGCTGCCAGGTCCCAGGGCAAGGCTGCGCTGCCCATCGGCGGCGTGGCCGGCTCCCACAACGACCGGGCGCACTCCAAGACTTCGGCGTCCGTGCATGCACCGCGCCCATCTCAGGAGGCGCGGGACCGGCAGTGTCATGGTACTCACGGTACCATGCGCTCGCTGGATCAAGATCGAGCTGGTGGATCTCGGAGCGCCCAAGGTCACCATGCACGTCAACACACCCAGAAAAGCTAAGTTGCCAAAATTTGAGCAGCCAGATCTCCAAATTTTGAGTTATCTCCCCTGGATCGGCTCACCTTGTATGAAAAGCCTGTGCGCGGAGGAGCCGACTCGTAGCTGGCTGCGCACTTGCGTTGTTTTGAGCTCGCTCAACAACATTAGGTGAGCTGCGGCTGGTTGCTACACTAGCCGCGCCCTTGCATTGTTTCAAGCCTGCTCAACAACGTAAGTTAGCTGCGGCCAGTTGCTACACTAGCCGCGCCCTTACTTTGCTTCGATCCCTGCTCAGCAACTTAAGTGAGCTGCAACTGGCTACGACAAGGTTTCTTGCCGGTAGCGGCACTGCCAGTTCCGCGCTCAGCGCTCGCGGTCTGGATGCCTGCGCCGGCAAGTTCCCTAAAAGCGTGGGGTAAAAACATACAAAGTTGACGCCGGAATGGGAAGGCCCTTACCGGGTGAAACGAGTCACTGGGCCCGGCGCCGGCCGCCCTGAGACCGAAGATGGCATCCTAGTGAGCAACTCCTGGAGCATCGAGCATCTTCGTGAGTTTTACCCATAAGGCGCGGTGGCCGGAACCCGTTCCAGCAACCACCTCTTGTACAAAGTCTTGCCGCTGTTGCATGTAATCCTTTGTACGAGGCCGGGCGCAGATCCCGTGCGCAGCGGAGCCCGCGTGCTCCGCACATTTTGTCGATTTTATGCTTTCTAATTTCGGGCATATATGATCTGACATTTGTGCAGCACCAATCTCACGGTAAGCGATGACGAGCCGCAAGGCTCTATATCTTTATTTTCTCTTCTTTCTTTTTCTTCCTTCTTCCAAGGAAAGAAAGGATCCCTCGCCCACAAGTTTGCCGGGGGGAAAGGGAGAAGAAAAGGGTATGGACCAGGCGTCGTTCAAGAATTTCGTCTTGCCGGGAAGCAAACGACAGAAAAGCTAAGTTGCCAAAATTTGAGCAGCCAAATTTTTTAAAATTTCAAGTTATCTCCCTTGAACGACTGCACTTTGTATGGGAAACCTGTGCGCGGAGTCGCCGACTCATAGCCGGCTGCGCCCTTGCGTTGTTTCGAGCTCGCTCAACAACATTAGGTGAGCTGCGGCTAGTTGCTACACTAGCCGCCCCCTTGCATTGTTTGGAGCCTGCTCAACAACGTGAGTTAGCTGCGGCTAGTTGCTACACTAGCCGCGCCCTTACTTTGCTTCGAGCCCTGCTCAGCAACTTAAGTGAGCTGCAGCTGGCTGCGACAAGGTTTCTTGTCAGTAGCAGCACCGCCAGTTCCGCGCTCAGCGCTCGCGGACCGGATGCCTGCACCGGCAAGTTCCCTAAAAGCGTAGGGCAAAAACATACAAAGGGAGGAGTCAAGTAAAGGGAATAACATTGCGATGGCGGTCCAGAAGAAAATTATATTACAAAATAGCTTGTCGCAGCTCTAATAAATGTTTTCTATAACATAGCTAGCCGCGACAAGGAAAGAAGGAAGCCGGCGACCTAGTCGACGCGGTCGCCCTCGACCCTCTTGATCCCGCTCACCTTGTCCACAATGGGTGCGACAAGGGCCTTGAGCTCTTCCTGATCGATATCAGGCGGCAAGGATCTGAGGACGTTGTGGAGGCGGAGGCTTGGATTGCGGAAGGCCACCTTCATCAACACCTTCTGAAGGGCTCTCGCACAGATCTCGCGTGACTCGTCGGCCAGCCGCTTCGGGATCTCATCCCGGAGCTGCTGGAGCGCCGTCGCCACGCCTTGGAAGAATATAGTGAGCTTGGCGCTAGGTTGGAGGTTTTCGTCGGAGGAGTACCCGAAGTCCTCCACCCCCAGCTGCGCCAGCTCCTTGTCGATGTCCCCGGCGGCATTCACGAGGCTCTCTGTCCAGTGCTCCACCGTATCCCTAAAGGCGTTTTGGGTGGTGGCCGCACTCTCCAGCAACGCCTTGTCGGCATCGATCTCCTTCTCCAAGGCCGCCTCCCGCTCCTTGGCACCGTCCAGCGCCTTGGTCAAAGCGACCAGCCTTGACTCGAGGGCGGCGTTGGAGTCCTTGGCGGCGCTGAGCTCTTCGCCATATGCTTTGCGGTCAGCCTCCAGCTACACCACCTTCATCTCCAGCACCTTTTTGGCGGCCTTGGCAGCGGCGGCAGCGTCCTCCGCTTGCTTGAGGGCTCCGCCCAGCTTCTCCTCGCGCGCGGCGAGCTCCTCCTCGTGAGTGTCAAGGTTGACCTTCCGCTGCGCCTGCTCGCCCACTTCCGCGGCTAGCTTCATGGCGGCAAGTCGCTGCAGCTCTTCGGCTTCGGCCTTCTCGAGGAGAAAGGCCTTCTTCGCCTCAGCGAGCTGCTCCCGCTCCTCTGCCAAGGATCGGATGGCTTCCCGGTGGAAACCCGCGAGCTCGTCTGCGCGCTTCTCAATGTCTGCTCCCGCCTTCGTGACAAGCGCCTCGCGGGACTCCAGCTTGGCTTGTCGCGCGTGGTAGAGCGACATCAACCTGCGCAACAGCCGCTCCTCTTCGGGCTCATTGCTACTGCTGCTCGGCGCATCAACCAGCTTCAGACCCGCGGAGGCAAGCACTTCCCCGTCGAAGACCTCCCCCTCGACCGGTGCCCTGGAGCTCGATGCCCAGGGGAGGTTGATGAAGACGCCTTCGCCGGCTTTCAGGTAAACGCCCGGCTGGGGCTCCTCGATGCTTGGCGTTGCGGCTTCGGCGGACGGGGTGGCGGTCGGTGCAGCGCCTAGCGCTCCTGCGGCCTCTAGGCGGTCAGTACGATCGCCAGATCCCGCGCCAGAGGCCGCAGCGCCAGCCCTGGCGGCGTCGCCACCCCCGGCCGCGTCCTCAGCGGCGGCCTCGGTCTCCATCCGCTCCGCAGCGGATGGGTTTGATGGCCGGCGAAGGGGGGAAGAGTCAAAGAAGATCCAACCAAAAACTCAAAGAGACCAGAAGAAGAACAACCCAAGGGAAGATTTGAGGCAAGGAGATTACCTGCGCTGGGCTCGGTGGCCATGGTCTCCGCCGCTGGGGGGATGCTGGTGCCGTCCCTTGACGGAGAGCTTCCCCTTGCCGGAGAGCCGCCCCCTGCCGAAGAATCTCTTGCCGGAGAATTTTCCCTGGGCGGCGTAGTTGAAGCGGATGGCATGCCGGGGGCTGTCTCCGGACGCTCCTGGTGAGGCTGCTCTGCTCCTGCACAAGGCGATAAGCGGATATCAGCAAAGACAAGTACCCATGCGCGCCTCACCGCGGCAAAAAATTCACACACTTACACTGGGGGCTGCCATGGAGGAAAGTCGCCAGGTCCGGCAAGGTTGTCTCGGGCGCGCCACCTGTTGTCGCAGTGGGCACGTCCTCGACGATGACCACCGGGGCCTTAGCTCTCTTTGCCGCTCTCTAGGCCAGAGTCCTAAAAAGGAGCAGGCTCAGGGAGAAGCAATTAAGAAGCAAGAACAACAACAAAAACCAAAGAAGTGCGAGTGCAGCTAGAGAAGATTACTCTTCTTCATCCTCCTCGTCGGAGCTCAGCACGGAGAAGTCGAAGCCCGGTGCGCTCCCAGAGCGAGGAGGCGGAGGAGAAGCTTCCCTTGGCCGCTTAGCGGGTGCGGTGGTGGCGGTCTGAGAAGACCCCGCTCCGGCTGGCGGCATGGCACGGGAAGCGGCAGGGACTGAAGCGGTGGTTCGGGTGGACCCCGCTCCAGTTGCCGTCGTAGCATGAGGCGCTCCCGCGGGAACGGTGTTTGCCGTGGTCGAGCGCGTCACGCGGCGTGGTGACTGTTGACCCGCTTGCCGCTCTGTCTCATCGCCAGCCTTGCGGAGACGCCTCCTGGGCGGCGTTGGGGCCTCTGATTCTGGTGGGCCGTCCGGAGGCAAGGAGGAAGAGGAGTCGACTTGCCGCGAGCTGCCCGTATCTTTGGTAGGCTCGCTCGGCTCGGCGTCTTGCCCGGCAAGCCCCTCCTTGCCGGCGGACTCCCCTTGCTCGCCACAGCTCGCCACTTCTGCCGCGTCTGCTTCCGCGGTGGTGAACCCAAACTCGCCCGCGGCTGCGGCTGCCGCCGCCTCCTCTAGCCTGGTGGCGATGCGCGCCATCTCCGCATCAGTGGTGTCGCGGGTGAGGCCGTCTTTCTCGTCGAGGCGGACAGCCACTTCCACCAAGTTGTCGAAGAAGTGCTGCACGACCTCGTCGGCAGGCTCCTGCCAAGTTGGCACAATCCCGTGTGAGTCGCATTCCGGCATCATTGCGCGGATGCGGTCGAGCGCGGAGTTGTTGCACAAAGGCACGATGCCCCCCGGCAACCTGAACACCTCGGGATGCTGGGGGTCATACCTGAACAGCTCCTGCAGCATCGCGTGGAGTTCCAGAATTGTGAAGTTGTAGTTGAGGCCCGGCCGCAGCCTCATAATGTCTGCCGCGTTCTTGAACTCCCAAGTTGGCCTCCCCCGCTCTTGCAGGGGGGCAATGCGGCGGCGGAGGAAGTCTGCGCCAACCGCGCCGACAGTGAGCCCGGCATTCTGGAGACGCAGGATCCTGGTGACGGCGATCCCCAGCCTGTCGTCCTCCGGGGCCAGGTCGCTCCAGTCGTCGCCGCGCGCCACCGGGGTTTGGCGCCGGGTGGTGAAAGGCTGCGGACTCTCCTCGACAATCCAGCACCAGTCAGCCCTCCACTCCTCCCACTTGCCGCGGAACTCTCCCTCCAGATAGGTCTCCTTCTTGCCGGGCCTCGAGATCCAGGCGATCCCGCCGGATAGAGGCTCTCCTCTCTCTACTCGAGGAGTGAAGAAATGGCGGAAGAGGGCCACATTGGGAAGAACTCCGACAAAGTTTTCGCAGAGATGCGCGAAAACTGCCATCGTCAGAACGGCGTTGGGGTGAAGTCGAGGAGGTGGAACCCATAGGTGTTCATGACGTCGCAGAAGAAATCAGAGAAGGGCGGGCAGAGCCCGCAATAGAAGAACAACGCGAAGAAGGCATACCCATTTGGGGCAGTCTCACAGGCGGCGGCGGGGAGAACTCTTGTGCGTGGATGCGCGCGCGTCTCCGCCGACTAGAACAGAGAATAGTCCGCCTTCAGCTCCATCGCGCCGACCCTGGGGGGGAAAACAGCCCGCGTCTTCCACAGCGCCGCGAGCCGATGCGCCTCGGTCGTCTTCACGGCCTTCCCCCTGTCGGCTTTCGGAGCCATGGCGGAAGCAGTGGAGGGGGTCGACAGCGTTGGTGGTGCTGGCGGCGGCGGAGGGCGGAGCGCTGCTCTCTCTCTCTGCTTTGTGGAGGCGAGAGGGCGGCAGAGATTTCCGAGATTGGGAACGGCAACGGGCGAATGGGCCAACTGCCCCCACTTCCCCTGCTCTTAAAGGGGGAAGGGGGCGGACGTTCCGCATTTCGAGAGAAGGAACCCCCACGACCTCCCCCATGACGCCGCATTCAACGCGTGCCGTTCGGGGGGAGGGCGCGGGGGAAGCGGAGGAAGATTCGGCGTGACCTAGGCCGCGCGTGCCCGTGCACTGTTTTGGGCCTGGCCCAACAGCGCTCGGCACCGTGTCTGGCCCAGGCCCGGGGGGTCCTGTCGGTGTACTAGAGTAGGGGTACCCTTGTACCCCGAACTTGTGCACGGGCAGTCGCAGCGTCCCGCGGCAAGGCCTGCCAGGTCACCGCCAAGATTCCTTGTGGTCCCTCTGAAGACCATTCAAGAACAAAGTACTCAAGACAAGACCCCGGCAAGAGGAGCTTGCCGGGAAGAAGGCAAGACCCCGGCAAGAGGAGCTTGCCGGGAAGGCCATCAGAAGCGTCCCAAGACCCCGGCAAGAGGCGCTTGCCGGGAAGGCCGTCCGAGGCATTCCAAGGAACTTGCCGCGGCGCGCTATGCGCCCCGACAAGGCCCGGTGAGCGACAGGCTCCCGGAAGCGACAAGTCGACGGCCGCGGCAAGGCACTTGCCGCGGAAAGCCCCCACTCCACGCCCGCGCTCCAGCACATCCACCCACGTGTCGCTCCGGGGCCCCTCCCGAGCGCACGTGGCAGGAGGCTGTGCAGCTAGGGGCGTGCGGTGGCACGCAGGCGCTGACAAGACAACCATCGTGGCAAGACGGTGGCGTCCCTAGCGGTCCCTTTTGGTGCTGTCTAGGTGACACAGACGGGCATTTAATGCCCTTGTCCCCTGCCGTCAGGGTTAGGTATGATAACACTATAGGAGCTAGCTGTGCCTACTACAACACCCAGCTGTGCCTACCCACCGTACCCTTTCCATTTTTGCCCTTGGCCCCCGTTGCTCTATGTCGGTAACCCCTTGAGTATAAAAGGAGGCCCGTGTGCAACGTAGAGGGGGTCGGCCACCTTGAGAGCTCTTGCGAGGTTCAGCAATTCCACACACTCACGCTCGCTCCCGAGCTAGAAATCAATACCAATCCACAAAGCAGGAGTAGGGTTTTACGCATCCTTGCGGCCCGAACCTGGGTAAATCGCTCGCGTGCTTCGCCTCGATTTACTCCTCGCACGACCAACCGCCCGCTTGCTTCGCCTCGATCTGCTCTTTGCGCAACCTCCGTCCCCCGCCGAACCAAAAGGGACCCGGTCCGCCGGTCCCATAGGTGCCCGTGGATCAGAAACCCCGGCAGTTATAATGATTTACCTTGTGTGCCAACATGCTATTGAGATGGTTATGATGTGGTATGATGGGGTGGTATCCTCCTTTGAATGATTTAAGTGACTTGACTTGGCACATGTTCACGCATGTAGTTGAAACAAATCAACATAGCCTTCACGATATTTATGTTCATGGTGGATTATATCCTACTCATGCTTGCATCCAATGTTTATAAATTTTAATGCATGTACATGGCTGTTGTCGCTCTCTAGTTGGTCGCTTCCCAGTCTTTTGCTAGCCTTCACTTGTACTAAGCGGGAATACTGCTTGTGCATCCAATCCCTTAAACCCCAAAGTTATTTCAGATGAGTCCACTATACCTTCCTATATGCGGTATCTACCTGCCGTTCCAAGTAAATTTGTATGTGCCAAACTCTAAACCTTCAAATAAACATTCTGTTTTGTATGCTCGAATAGCTCATGTATCAACAAAGGCTGTCCTTATCTTCCGTGTTAGGCGGGTTATTCTCAAGAGGAGTGGACTCCGCTCCTCACTCACGAGAAAATGGCTGGTCACCGGGATGCCCAGTCCCATGCTTTATGCAAACTAAATAAAAATTAATTGCAAACAAAACTCCCCCTGGGACCTGATGTATGTTGGAGGCACTCGTTGTTTCGAGCAAGCCATGGATTGATGTTTGTTGGTGGAGGGGGAGTATAAACTTTACCATTCTGTTTGGGAACCGCCTATAATGTGTTTAGCATGGAAGATATCGCCATCTCTTAGTTGTTACGTTGACAATGAAAGTATACCGCTCAAAATACAATTTATCTCTATTTCAAAACCGAGCTCTGGCACCTCTACAAATCCCTGCTTCCCTCTGCAAAGGGCCTATCCATTTACTTTTATGTTGAGTCATCACCCTCTTATTAAAAAGCACTAGCTGGAGAGCACAACTGTCATTTGCATCCATCACTATTAATTTATGTTGGGTGTGACTATGATTGGATCTCTTTTACCATGAATTACAATGTCTAGTCAATCCTTGATCTTTAAAGGTGCTCTGCATTTATGTTTTGCGGTCTCAGAAAGGGCTAGCGAGATACCATCTTGTTATATCATATTATGATTGTTTTGAGAAAGTGTTGTCATCCGAGATTTATTATTATAACTTGGTAGTTGATTATGCTATATATTGATATGAGTAATTATGAGACCTGAGAATTATTGCACATGTGGTTAGTTATGATCTATGCTGAAAACTTGAATGCTGGCTTGACATAGTTACAACAACAAGAGCAAACAGAGTTTGTAAAAGTTTTTCTTTCTTTCTTTCAGTTTGTCAACTGAATTGCTTGAGGACAAGCAAGGGTTTAAGCTTGGGGGAGTTGATACATCTCCGTCGTATCTACTTTTCCAAACACTTTTGCCATTGTTTTGGACTCTAACTTGTATGATTTGAATGGAACTAACCCGGACTGATGCTGTTTTCAGCAGAATTACCATGATGTTGTTTTATGTGCAGAAAGAAAATATTCTCGGAATGACCTGAAACTCCACGGGAGGTCTTAGAAAAAATAATAAAAAATCCTCGCCAAATATGAAGACCAGGGGGCCCACACCCTTCTCACGAGGGTGGGGGGCGCCCCCCCTAGGGCGCGCCCCCTACCTCATGGGCCCCCTGTTGCGTCTCCGACTCCAACTCCACCTCCATATATTGAGTTTCGATGAGAAAAAAATCAGAGAGAAGAAATCATTGTGTTTTACGATACGGAGCTGCCACCAAGCCCTAAAACCTCTCGGGAGGGCTGATCTGGAGTCCGTTCGGGGCTCCGGAGAGGGGGATTCATCGTCGTCGTCATCATCAACCATCCTCCATCACCAATTTCATGATGCTCACCGCCGTGCGTGAGTAATTCCATCGTAAGCTTGCTGGACGGTGATGGGTTGGATGAGATTTATCATGTAATCGAGTTAGTTTTGTTAGGGTTTGATCCCTAGTATCCACTATGTTCTGAGATTGATGTTGCTATGACTTTGCTATGCTTAATTCTTGTCACTTGGGCCCGAGTGCCATGATTTCAGACCTGAACCTATTATGTTTTCATCAATATATGAGAGTTCTAGATCCTATCTTGCAAGTCTATAGTCACCTACTATGTGTTATGATCCGGCAACCCCGAAGTGACAATAATCGGGACCACTCCCGGTGATGACCATAGTTTGAGGAGTTCATGTATTCACTATGTGCTAATGCTTTGTTCCGGTTCTCTATTAAAAGGAGGCCTTAATATCCCTAAGTTTCCAATAGGACCCCGCTGCCACGGGAGGGTAGGACAAAAGATGTCATGCAAGTTCTTTTCCATAAGCACGTATGACTATATACGGAATACATGCCTACATTACATTGACGAATTGGAGCTAGTTCTGTGTCACCCTATGTTATGACTGTTACATGATGAACCGCATCCGGCATAATTATCCATCACTGATGTGGTGCCTACAAGTTTCCCATATACTGGTTTACGCTTATTTACTTTTCCATTGCTACTGTTACAATCACTACAAAATACCAAAAACATTACTTTTGCTGTCTTTACTTTTGTTGCCGCTACCACTACTATCATATTACTTTGCTACTAAACACTTTGCTGCAGATACTAAGTTTCTAGGTGTGGTTGAATTGACAACTCAGCTGCTAATACTTGAGAATATTCTTTGGCTCCCCTTGTGTCGAATCAATAAATTTGGGTTGAATACTCTACCCTGGAAAGCTGTTGTGATCCCCTATACTTGTGGGTTATCAGGGCACGCACCCCACCCTCGTGGGCAGCCCGGGACTCTCCTGGTCCAACTCCGATACTCTGTGCGCTTCTTCTGGTCCAAAAAGAAGTTCCGTGAAGTTTCAGGTCAATTGGACTCCGTTTGATTTTCCTTTTCTGCGATAGTCTAAAACAAGGAAAAAAACAGAAACTGGCACTCGACTCTAGGTTAATAGGTTAGTCCCAAAAATCACGTAAAATAGCTTATAAATGCATATAAAACATCCAAGGTTGATAATATAATAGCATGGAACAATAAAATATTATAGATACGTTGGAGACGTATCAGCCCACCAGGCAGGGAGTGCGCCCAGGG
The DNA here is from genome assembly GCF_056163025.1 of Triticum urartu. Taxonomy (NCBI): domain Eukaryota; kingdom Viridiplantae; phylum Streptophyta; class Magnoliopsida; order Poales; family Poaceae; genus Triticum; species Triticum urartu. The sequence continues at coordinate 89,163,087 of NC_141874.1, forward strand.
GGGTAGGGCACGCCCCCACCCTCGTGGACAGGTGGTGGGCCCCCTGACGTGGATCTTTCTTCCAATATTTTTTATATATTCCAAAGTAATTCTCCGTTGATTTGCATGTCATTCCGAGAACTTTTATTTCTAGACAAAAATAACACCATGGCAATTCTGCTGAAAACAGCGTCAGTCCAGGTTAGTTCCATTCAAATCATGCAAGCTAGAGTCCAAAACAAGGGCAAAAGTGTTTGGAAAAGTAGATACGACGGAGACGTATCAGTGAACACCGACTACATGACACTTCACCATTGTTTGGGCCTAGGGGAAGGCATTGGGAAGTAATAAGTAGATGATGGGTTGCTAGAGTGACATAAGCTTAAACCAGAGTTTATGCGTTGCTTCGTAAGGGGCTGATTTGGATCCATATGTTTCATCCTATGGTTAGGTTTACTTTAATACTTCTTTTGTAGTTGCGGATGCTTGCAATAGGGGTTAATCATAAGTGGGATGCTTGTCCAAGTAAGGGAAGTACCCAAGCACCAGTCCACCCACATATCAAATTATCAAAGTACCGAACGCGAATCATATGAACATGATGAAAACTAGCTTGACGATAATTCCCATGTGTCCTCGGGAGCGTTTTCCTTTATATAAGAGTTTTTCCAGGCTTGTACTTTGCTACAAAAAGGATTGGGCCATCTTGTTGCACCTTATTTTCTTTTATTACTTGTTACCCGGTACAAATTACCTTATCACAAAACTATTTGTTACCGATAATTTCAGTGCTTGCAGAGAATACCTTACTGAAAACCGCTTGTCATTTCCTTCTGCTCCTCGTTGGGTTCGACACTCTTACTTATCGAAAGGACTACGATAGATACCCTATACTTGTGGGTCATCAAGACCCTTTTCTGGTACCGTTGCCGGGGAGTGAAGCGCCTTTTGTAGGTGGAATTTGGTAAGGAAAAATTTATATAGTGTGCTGAAATCTACTATCACTTGTTACTATGGAAAGTAATCCTTTGAGGGGCTTATTCGGGGTATCTTCACCCCGACCAGTAGAGCAAAGAGTTTCTCCTCAACCTACTGAACCTACTGAAAATGTTTATTTTGAAATTTCTTCGGGTATGATAGATAAACTGCTAGCTAATCCTTTTACAGGAGATGGAACATTGCATCCCGATTTGCACCTAATCTATGTGGATGAAGTTTGTGGATTATTTAAGCTTGCGGGTATGCCCGAGGATGTTATCAAGAAGAAGGTATTCCCTTTATCTTTGTAGGGAAAGGCATTGACATGGTTTAGGCTATGTGATGGTATTGGATCATGGAACTACAACCGATTCAAATTGGAATTTCATCAGAAGTTTTATCCTATGCATCTGGTTCATCGTGATCGTAATTATATATATAGATTATATTCATGCCCCAATGATGAGCTCTCAAGAGAAATTATTATTCAAAATTTTATGCTCGGCTTTCTCTCAATAATCGCTCCATGCTCGATACTTCTTGTACTGGTTCTTTTATGATGAAGACTAATGAATTCAAATGGGATTTATTGGAAAGAATTAAACGCAACTCTAAAGATTGGGAACTCGACGAAGGTAAGGATTCAGGTATAACACCTAAGTTTTATTGTGTTAAATCTTTTATGGATACCGATGCTTTCCTTGAATTTAGCACTAAATATGGACTTGACTCTGAGATAGTAGCTTCTTTTTGTGAATCCTTTACTACTCATGTTGATCTCCCTAAGGAGAAGTGGCTTAAATATCATCCTCGCATTGAAGTAAAAGTAGTTGAACCTATTAAAGTTGAAGAAAATACTATCACTTATAATGTTGATCCTATTGTTCCTACCGCTTATATTGAGAAATCACCTTTCCATGCTAGAATAAAGGATCATGCTAAAGCTTCAACTGTGGTTCGTAAGAGTAATACTAGAACACCTACACCCTCTGAGCAAATTAAGGTTGAACCTAGTATTGCTATGGTTAAAGATCTCTTGTCCGATAATATTGATGGGCATGTTATTTATTTTTGTGATGAAGCTGCTAGAATTGCTAGACCCGATACTAAAAATAAACATAGATATGTTGTAGGCGTGCCTGTTATTTCTGTTAAAATAGGAGATCATTGCTATAATGGCTTGTGTGATGTGGGTGCTAGTGCAAGTGCAATACCTCATTCCTTATACAAAGAAATTATGCATGATATTGCACCTGCTGAGATAGAAGATATCGATGTTACCATTAAGCTTGCTAATAGAGATACTATTTCACCAATTTGGATCTTTAAAGATGTTGAAGTCTTGTGTGGGAAGGTTAAATATCCTGCCGACTTTCTTGTTCTTGGTTCCCCACAATATAGCTTTTGTCCTATTATATTTGGTAGACCCTTCTTGAATACTATTAATGCTAAGATAGACTGCAATAAGGGTTTCTGTTGGTTTAGGGGATATGTCTCATGAGTTTAATTTTGCTAAGTTTCGTAGACAACCCCGTGATGAGTAATTGCCTAGTAAAGATGAAATTATTGGTCTTGCTTCTATTGTCGTGCCTCCTACTGATCCTTTAGAACAATATTTGCTAGACCATGAAAATGATATGTTCATGAATGAAAGAAGGGAAATAGATGAAGTATTCTTTAAATAGGGACCTGTTCTGAAACACAACTTGCCTGTTGAAATCCTAGGGGATCCTCCTCCACCCAAGGGTGATCCCGTGTTTGAGCTTAAACCATTACCTCATACTCTTAAATATGCTTATCTTGATGAAAAGAAGATATATCCTGTTATTATTAGTGCTAACCTTTTCGAGAAGGAGGAAGAAAAATTATTGAAAAATCTGAAGAAGCACCGCACTGCTATTGGATATACTCTTGATGATCTTAAAGGCATTAGTCCCACTCTATGTCAACACAAAATAAATTTGGAGAAAGACGCCAAACCAGTTATTGATCACCAACGACGGCTAAATCCTAAGATGAAAGAAGTGGTAAGAAATGAAATATTAAAGCTCCTTGAGGCAGGTATAATTTATCTTGTTGATGATAGTCAGTGGGTAAGTCCTGTCCATTGTGTCCCTAAGAAGGGAGGTATTACTGTCGTTCCTAATGATAAAGATGAATTGATTCCACAAAGAATTATTACAGGTTATAGGATGGTAATTGATTTTCGCAAATTAAATAAAGCTACTAAAAAATATCATTACCCTTTGCCTTTCATTGATCAAATGCTAGAAAGATTATCCAAACATACACATTTTTGCTTTCTATATGGGTACTCTGGCTTCTCTCAAATACCTGTGTCAGCTGATAATCAAGCAAAGACCACTTTTACTTGCCATTTCGGTACTTTTGCTTATAGACGTATGCCTTTTGGTTTATGTAATGCACCTGCTACCTTTCAAAGATGCATGATGGCTATATTCTCTGACTTTTGTGAAAAGATTTGTGAGGTTTTCATGGATGATTTCTCCATTTATGGATCCTCTTTTGATGATTGCTTGAGCAACCTTGATCGAGTTTTGCAGAGATGTGAAGAAACTAATCTTGTCTTGAACTGGGAGAAGTGCCACTTTATGGTTAATGAAGGTATTGTCTTGGGGCATAAAATTTCTAAAGAGGTATTGAAGTTGATAAAGCTAAAGTTGATGCTATTGAAAAGATGTCGTGTCCCAAGGACATCAAAGGTATAAGAAGTTTCCTTGGTCATGCCGGTTTTTATAGGAGGTTCATTAAGGACTTCTCAAAATTTTCTCGGCCTCTGACTAACCTATTACAAAAAGATATTCCTTTTGTCTTTGATGATGATTGTGTAGAAGCATTTGAAATACTTAAGAAAGCTTTGATTTCTGCACCTATTGTTCAGCCACCTGATTGGAATTTACCCTTTGAAATTATGTGTGATGCTAGTGATTATGTTGTAGGGGCTGTTCTAGGACAAAGAGTTGATAATAAATTAAATGTTATCCAATATGCTATTTAAACTCTAGACACTGCCCAGAGAAATTACTACTGAAAAAGAATTTTTAGCAGTTGTATATGCTTGTGATAAGTTCAGACATCATATTGTTGATTCTAAAGTAACTGTTCACACCGATCATGCTGCTATTAAATATCTTATGGAAAAGAAAGATGCAAAACCTAGACTTATTAGATGGGTACTCCTACTACAAGAATTTGATTTGCATATTATTGATTGAAAAGGAGCTGAGAACCCCGTTGCAAACAACTTGTCTAGGTTAGAGAATGTTCTTGATGACCCTGAAAGTGCTAGTGATCGACTAGAGGGGGGTGAATAGGCGATTTCTATGGAAGTCTTCAAAACATGGAAGTTTCGAAGACAAACGATAGAAATAAACCTATTATCATGCAGCGGAAGGTAGACTACACTAAGCAAGCCATAGTCAAGTATTCAATGAAGTGAAAGCACAACGACTAAAGACAGCTAGGTAGTATAGATCAGGTAGGAAGATAGTGTGAAGCCAATCAGAACAGGCAGTCACTCAGTGAAGACAAAAGATAATGCAATGATACAATGACTTCACCAGGGACAACAGTAAGTAAAAGGAATGGGAAGGATGAAACTAGTGACTCGTTGAAGACAATGATTTGTTGGACCAGTTCCAGTTGCTGTGACAACTGTATGTCTGGTTACGGAGGCTGAGATTCAACTCAGAAGACCGCATCTTCACCTTATTCCCCTTGAGCTAAGGACACCTAGTCCTCGCCCAATCACTCTCGTAAGTCTTCAAGGTAGACTTCCAAGTCTTCACAGACTTCGTTCACCAGCGATCCACAATGACTCTTGGATGCTCAGAACGCGATGCCTAACAGGCTGGAGGATTCACAGTCCTCAAGTGTAATAAGTCTTTAGATCACACAGACAGGAAGACTTAGGTGATGCCTAACACTCTTTAGCTCTGGGTGTTTAGGGCTTTATCCTTGCAAGGAATTCTCTCTCAAAGGCTTCGAGGTGGGTTGCTCTCAAACGACAAAAGTCGTACACTAACTCTGAGCAGCCAACCGTTTATGGTTGTAGGGGGTGGGCTATTTATAGCCACCAGGCAACCCAACCTGATTTGTCTGAAATGACCCTGGGTCACTAAGGAACTGACACGTGTTCCAACGGTCAGATTTCAAACACACACGGCAACTTTACTTGGGCTACAAGCAAAGCTGACTTATCCAACTCAGAATAAGATTTGCTCTCATAGTCTTCACTCGAAGACATAGGATTTTGGTTAAGCATCACTTCAGTCATTCTGACTGGTTCACTTGGACCCCACTTAACAGTACGGTGGTTCCTATGACTCAACAGAGAAGAGAAAGAACGACGAATCAACTAAGTTTTCGCGCTCCATAGTCTTCACTCAATGTCTTCTCTTGTCATAGACTTCAATGTGACTGTCTTCACATACCACCTTTGATTTCAATGTCTTCATACATTTTTAGAGGTCATCTCTGGTAGGAAAACCGAATCAATGAGGGACTTCTACCTGTGTTATCCTGCAATTCTCACAAACACATTAGTCCCTCAACCAAGTTTGTCGTCAATACTCCAAAACCAACTAGGGGTGGCAGTAGATGCACTTACAGACCCACTACCTATTAATGATAGCTTTCCTGATGAACAATTAGCTGTCATAAATGCTTCTCGTACTGCTCCATGGTATGCTGATTATGCTAATTACATTGTTGCTAAATTTATACCACCTAGTTTCACATACCAGCAAAAGAAAAGGTTTTTCTATGATTTAAGACATTACTTCTGGGATGACCCACACCTTTATAAAGAAGGAGTAGATGGTGTTATTAGACGTTGTGTACCTGAGCATGAACAGGAACAAATCCCACGCAAGTGTCACTCCGAGGCTTATGGAGGACACCATGCTGGAGATAGAACTGCACATAAGGTATTGCAATCCAGTTTTTATTGACCTACTCTCTTCAAGGATGCCCGTAAGTTTGTCTTATCTTGTGATGAATGTCAAAGAATTGGTAATATTAGTAGACGCGAAGAAATGCCTATGAATTATTCACTTGTTATTGAACCATTTGATGTTTGGGGCTTTGATTATATGGGACTATTTCCTTCCTCTAATGGGTATACACATATTTTAGTTGTTGTTGATTACGTTACTAAGTGCGTAGAAGCTATTCCAACTAGTAGTGCTGATCATAACACCTCTATTAAGATGCTTAAAGAAGTTACTTTTCTAAGGTTTGGAGTCCCTAGATACTTAATGACTGATGGTGGTTCACATTTTATTCATGGTGCTTTTCGTAAGATGCTTGCTAGGTATGATGTTAATCATAGAATTGCATCTCCATATCATCCACAATATAGTGGTCAAGTAGAACTGAGCAACAAAGAGCTTAAATTAATTTTGCAAAATACTGTTAATAGATCTAGAAAGAATTGGTCAAAGAAACTTGATGATGCATTATGGGCCTATAGAACTGCATATAAAAATCCTATGGGTATGTCTCCATATAAAATGGTTTATGGAAAAGCATGTCACTTAACTCTCGAACTAGAACATAAGGCATATTGGGCCATTAAAGAGCTCAACTATGATTTCAAACTTGCCGGTGAGAAGAAACTATTTGACATTAGCTCACTTGATGAGTGGAGAACCCAGGCCTATGAGAATGCCAAACTGTTTAAAGAAAAAGTTAAAAGATGGCATGACAAAAGGATACAAAAACATGAATTAATTGTAGGTGATTATGTATTGTTATACAACTCTTGTTTAAGATTTTTTGCAGGAAAACTCCTCTCTAAATAGGAAGGTCATTACGTTATCGAGAGGTCTATCGTTCCGGTGCCATAAAATCAATAACTTCGAAGGCACAAATCCGAGGGTGGTAAACGACCAAAGAAAAAAAACATTATATCTCAGGCAATCCTATAAATGTTGAAACTAATGTTATTGAAACCGTAACCCCAGATGAGTATATAAGGGACACCTTCTAGAACGTTTCAGCCTCCGAAAAGGAAGAGGTATGTGGTACGGTAAGTAAATCGTCTCCAAGACAGTTCTAATAGCATTTTTTCTCCATTTTGGAATATTTAAGAAAATAGGAAAATAAGAAGTAGTCCGGAAAGGACACGGGGCGTCCACAAGGGTGGAGGGCGCACCCCCTGCCTCGTGGGTACCTCGTGTGTCCTCTAGACTCTGTTTTCTTGCACGATACTTCTTTTGGTCAGTAAAAATTCATTATATAATCTCCCGAAGGTTTTCACCACCGTACCACGAAAATATCTCTTGTTTTGTTTCGAGCTGTTTTTCTAACAGATCTAGATCACCATGACGTCTTCAAGCGCCCCCACGGACAAGTCTTTCGAGAGGGTCATCAACCCCTACCTCGCGGAGGTGCTGCAACACCCTCAAACCATTGAGTTGCGTGAGGGGGTGCTGCACATCCGCGATGTTGAGGTACCAAGGAGGACCGGAAGCGTGGAGACAAGACTCGAAGCAATGGAGCAACAAGTTTTCAAGTGCCAGGGGATGGTGGAACGCGGACTCGACGTCAACCACATGATGATCGCGGAGTTCGCCAACAATCACAAGCTGGATGCCAAGAACATTGGGGAGACCATCTTCAAGCTTCACGAGAAAATCGAGCACCTCCAAGCCCAGATCTATGACCTGCAAAACCAAAACTGTGAGTATGAATATAGATTCAAGAGGATGAGTTTGGCTACAGATATGAGGATCCCGGAGACTCGATCATCCATCTATGATGGTGATCCTATGACTTGGAAGATGGAAGACAAGCCTACATCATCAACAACTCCATCATCACTACCACCAAAGGAGAATTTAGTATCGGGTATGGGCACTCCCCTTCACAACTTCCAAGCTTGGGGGAGTGCCCCGGTATTATATCACCATCACACTTTTATCTTTACCATTGTTCTTAGTTCGATCGTTTTGGTAATATCTTGAGCTAGTAGAATAAAGTTTAGTATGATCTAGTTTTGAGTTTTGCTTTATGATCCTTCTATGTAATCGAGTCTGTGAGCTATATATAATAAAGATTAGTGTTGAGTCAAGGGCTTTGCTATCGTGCTATGATCTTGAGAAAAAAGAGAAAGAATAAAAATAAATAAAGAGATCATATTGATCTTATGGAGAGTAATGACTTCACATATAAAGAGTATGATGAATAAAAGTTGTTGAGAGTTGACAAACATAGTTTTGGTCATAGTTGCAATTAATAGGAAGTAATAAAGAAAGAGAGGTTTTCGCATATAAATATACTATCTTGGACATATTTTATGACTGTGAGCACTCATTAAAATATGACATGCTAAAAAGTTGATGTTGGACAAGGAAGACAACGTAATGGGTTATGCTTTCTTACATCCGAAATAAATTATGTTTTCATGGATCATCCAACATGTTGAGGTTGCCTTTCCCCCTCATGCTAGCCAAATTCTTTGCACCAAGTAGAGATACTACTTGTGCTTCCAAATATCCTTAAACCCAGTTTTGCCATGAGAGTCCACCATATCTACCTATGGATTGAGTAAGATCCTTCAAGTAAGTTGTCATTGTTGCAAGCAATAAAAATTGCTCTCTAAATATGTATGATTTATTAGTGTGGAGAAAATAAGCTTTATACGATCTTGTGATGTGGAAGAAATAAAAGGGACGGACTGCATAATAAAGGTCCATATCACAAGTGGCAATATAAAGTGACATTCTTTTTTATTAAGATTTCATGCATCCAACCATAAAAACACATGACAACCTCTTCTTCCCTCTGCGAAGGGCCTATCTTTTATTTTTGTCCTATACTTTATACAAGAGTCATGGTGATCTTCACCTTTCCTTTTTACATTTTATCCTTTGGCAAGCACTGTGTGTTGGAAAGATCCTCATATATATAGCTAATTGGATGTGAGTTTTCATGAACTATTATTGTTGATATTACCCTTGAGGTAAAAGGTTGGGGGGCAAAACTATAAGCCCCTATCTTTCTCTGTGTCTGATTAAAGTTTCATACTCATAAGTATTGCGTGAGTGATAGCAATTGTGAAAGACTAAATGATAGTTGAGTATGCGGACTTGCTGAAAAGCTCTTATATTGACTCTTTCCGATGTTATGATAAATTGCAATTGCTTCAATGACTGAGATTATAGTTTGTTAGTTTTCAATGAAGTTTCCGATTCATACTTCACATCGTGAATAGATTGTTACTTTCGCATAAGATATCATATGAGAGTAGTCCATGTCGCTCTTGAGCCACAAATACACAGAAATGTGGAAGCCTACATGGATGACATAGTGGTCAAAAGCAAGGGCAAGGCAACTCTGATTCAAGATTTAGACGAGACCTTTGCAAATCTGCGCAAGATCAACCTCAAGCTCAACCCCGAGAAGTGTGTGTTTGGAGTCCCCTCCGGCAAGCTTCTCGGGTTCTTCGTGTCTCAGCGGGGAATTGAAGCCAATCCCGACAAGATCAAGGCCATTGAGCAGATTGAAGCACCAAAGCGCGTCAAGGATGTACGAAGACTTGCCAGTTGCGTGGCTGCTCTCAGCAGGTTTATCTCTAGGTCTGCTGAGCGCGCCCTGCCATTTTTCAAAATATTGAAAAAGGCAGGTCCAATGAAATGGACTCCGGAAGCGGAGGCTGCGCTGCAAGACTTGAAGAGATACCTGTCCTCCCCTCCAATACTTGTCGCACCTAAGCCACAAGAGAAGTTGCTGCTGTATATAGCGGCAACCAATCAAGTGGTTAGTGCTGCGTTAGTAGCGGAGAGGGAAGCAGATGACGAGCCAGCAACCACGGCAAGCGCATCCAGCGACAAGCAGGGGGCTTCCCCGGCAAGCTCTGCTCCCGACAAAGATGGATCTGTGCAGACGCGCAAGGAGATACAGAAGAAAATGGTGCAGCGCCCAGTTTACTTTGTAAGTTCCCTTCTGCAGGGGGCTAGGTCAAGGTACTCTGGCATGCAGAAATTGCTTTTCGGCCTTCTCATGGCCTCGAGAAAGCTGCGCCATTACTTCCAAGCACATGAGATCACAGTTGTCACTCGCTTTCCGCTGAAGAGGATACTACAGAATCCAGAAGCGACAGGCAGGATTGTTGAGTGGGCACTTGAACTGTCAAGCTTTGGCCTCAAGTTTGAGAGTACTTCAACTATCCAGAGGAGAGCATTGGAAGAATTTATAGCAGAATGGACGCCAACACCAGATGAAGAAATTCCAGAAATGAGCATCCCCGTCAAGGAAGCAAGCAAAGAGTGGCTGATGTACTTTGATGGTGCCTTTTCGATGCAAGGCGCCGGCGCTGGTGTGTTGCTTGTCGCACCCACCGGAGAGCACCTCAAGTACGTAGTCCAGATGCACTTCCCCAAGGAGCAAGCAACAAACAATACTGCAGAGTATGAAGGCTTGCTTGCCGGTCTCAGGATCGCGGCAGATCTTGGGATCAAGAAGCTCATCGTCAGGGGTGACTCGCAGCTTGTCGTCCGCCAAGTGAACAAGAGCTATCAAAGTCCATTGATGGAAGCTTACGTCGACGGAGTGAGAAAGCTAGAAGAGCACTTTGACGGCCTACAAATGGAGCATGTTCCAAGAGCTCAGAACGCCATTGCCGATGGCCTGTCAAAGTGCGCCGCACTTAAGTTACCTGTGGAACCAGGGATCTTTGTGCTCAAGCTGACTCAACCGTCTGTAACGCCATCAACTGGACAGAGCAAGAAGAGGAAGTTGATTTCTGGTGACTATTTTCCGGCAGAGCTTCCCAAAGCTGCCGCCAAGAAGGTCCCCAAGATCAACGCCAAAGGCGCTGAGGAGCAGTCTGCTCCGGCAAACCCCAGGGTTTGTTCCGTTGAAGTAGAAGCTCTCGAAAAGTTTTGCTCCGGCAAGCTTGCCGGGGAACGTCACGCTCCGGCAGAGCCGCAGGTTCTCGCCGTAGAAGAGGATGTTCCCGCAGCAGTCCCCAAGATCAACGCCAAGAGCGCTGAGGAGCAGTCTGCTCCGGCAAACCCCAGGGTTTGTTCCGTTGAAGCAGAAGCTCCCGGCAAGTTTTGCTCCGGCAAGCTTGCCGGGGAACGTCAAGCTCCGGCAGAGCCGCAGGTTCTCGCCGTAGAAGCGGATGTTCCCGCAGCAGCAGATTTGCCTTTAGTCCTTGTTGTCGAGCCACAAGCTCCAGCATGGGTGCAGCAGATTGTCCGTTTCCTTCAGACAGGAGAACTTCCCGAAGAGCAAGAAGAAGCGGAAAGAGTAGCCCGGCAGTCAAGTATGTACCAGTTTGTCGACAAGACACTATACAGAAGAAGACTCAATGGTGTGAAATTGAAGTGTATTCACCGGGAAGACGGACAAAAGCTGTTGGCAGAGATACATGGAGGCATATGTGGTCACCACATTGGCGCAAGAGCACTTGCCGGCAAGGCATTCCGGCAAGGTTTCTTTTGGCCGACAGCCTCTCCAGGATGCAACTGCATAAGTAACCAAGTGTGAAGCGTGCCAGTTCCATTCCAAGCAGATACACCAACCAGCTCAGGCTCTCCAGACGATCCCTTTATCCTGGCCATTTTTGGTCTGGGGGCTCGACATCCTCGGCCCCTTTCCCCGAGCAGTCGGGGGCTTTGAGTACTTGTACGTTGCAATCAACAAGTTCACAAAGTGGCCGGAAGTGGAACCAGTGAGGAAGGTGACAGCACAATCAGCAGTCAAGTTCTTCAGGTCGATTGTTTGCCGCTTCGGGATCCCTAACAGGATAATCACCGACAACGGTACACAATTCACGGGCCGCACCTTCATGCAGTACGTCCAAGATCTTGGCGCCAAGGTCTGCTTCGCTTCTGTTGCTCACCCGAGAAGCAACGGTCAAGCGGAGAGGGCAAATGCTGAAGTGCTGCGCGGGCTCAAGACCAGGACTTTCGACAAGCTGCACAAGTGCGGAAGAAACTGGATCGAGGAGCTGCCGGTGGTTCTTTGGTCGATCAGGACGACGCAAAATCGAGCCACTGGCCAGACACCTTTCGCTCTAGTCTATGGAGCAGAAGCAGTTCTCCCCATGGAACTCGTATACGGGTCACCTCGAGTGCTCGCTTATGAGGAGCTTGAGCAAGAGCAGCTGCGACAAGATGACGCGCTGCTCCTTGAGGAAGACCATCTTCAGGCTGCTGTGCAAGCTGCTCGCTACCAGCAAGCTTTGCGCCACTACCATAGCCGCAAAGTTAATGCTAGAAGTCTCGAGGAAGGCGACCTTGTTCTTCGGCGTGTTCAGTCCGCCAAGAATTCCAACAAGTTGACGCCAAAGTGGGAAGGCCCTTACGGGGTGAAACGAGTCACTAGGCCTGGCGCTGTCCGCCTTGAGACCGAAGATTGCATTCCGGTGAACAATTCCTGGAACATTGAGCATCTTCGTAAGTTTTACCCGTAAGGCGCGGTTAATGGAACCTGTTCCGGCAACCACCTTTTGTACAAGTCTTGCCGCTGCTGCATGTAATCCTTTGTACAAAGCCGGGCGCAGACCCCGTGCATAAGTAAAGCTCATGTGCTCCGCACATTTTGTCAATTTCATGCATTCTATTTTTTGCATATATGATCTGACACTTTGTGCAGCATCTACTCCCCCGTAAGCAATAACAAGCCATAAGGCTCCATATCTTTATTTTCTCTTCTTTCTTTTTTCTCAAGGAAAGGAAGGTTCCCTCGCCCACAAGTTTGCCGGGGGGGGAAAGGAGAAGATAATGGTATGGACCAGGCGTCGTTCAAGAAAGTTTCGCCTTGCCGGGAAGCAAACAACAGAAAAGCTAAGTTGCCAAAGTTTGAGCAATCAGATTTTTAAAAATTTTAAGTTATCTCCCTTGAACGACTGCACTTTGTATGGAAAACCTGTGCGCGGACGAACCAACTCGTAGCTAGTTGCGCCCTTACTTTGTTTCGAGTCCGCTCAACAACTTAAGTGAGCTGCAACTAGTTGCGACAAGGTTTCTTGTCGGTAGCGGCACCGCCAGCAGGCTGCTGACGTCCCGCACTCAGCGCTCGCGGCTCAGGTGCCTGCACCGGCAAGTTCCCTAAAAGCGTAGGGTAAAAAGACATACAAAGGGAGGAATCAAGTAAAGGGAATAACATTGCAATCACTACCCAGAATAAAGTTATATTACAAAGATAGCTTGTCGCAGCTCTAACAGATTGTTTTTATAACATGACAAACAGCGACAAGAAAAGAAGAAACGGGCGGCCTAATCTACGCGATCGCCCTCGATCCTCTTGATCCCGTTCACCTTGTCCACAATGGGTGCGACAAGGGCCTTGAGCGCCTCTAGATCAGCATCCGGCGGCAGGGTCTTGAGGACGTTGGTGAGGTTGAGGCCCGGGTTGCGGAAGACCGCCTTCACCAACACCTTCTGAAGGGCTCCCGCGCAGATCTTGCGCGACACGTCGGCTAGCTGCTTTGGGATCCTCTCCCGGAGTCGCTGGAGGGCCGTCGCCATGCCCTTGAAGAACAAGACGAGCTTGGCGCTGGGTTGGAGGTTCTCGTCGGAGGGATACCCAAGGTCCTCCATCCCCAGCTGCGCCAGCTCCTTGTCAATGTCTGCGGCAAAAACCACAAGACTCTCCGTCCAGTGCTCCACAGTCTCCCGGAAAGCATTCTGGGTGGCGGCAACACTCTCTAGCAGCGCCTTGTCGGCCTTGATCTCTTCTTTCAAGGCCGCCTCCTGCTTCTTGGCGCCGTCCAGTGTCTTGGTCAAAGCGGTCAGCTTCAACTCAAGACCCGTGTTGGAGTCCTTGGCGGCGCTGAGCTCTTTGCCCTTCTCGGCGAGATCGGCCTCCAGCTGCGCCACCTTCGTCTCCAGCTCCTTCTTGGCGGCCTCGGTGGCAGCGGTAACATCCTCTGCTTGCTTGAGGGCTCCGCCGAGTTTTTCCTCGCGCACGGCAAGCTCCTCCTCGTGGGCGTCAAGATTGACCTTCCGCTGCGCCAGCTCGCCCTCCTCCGCGGATAGCTTCACAGCGGCAAGCCACTGTTGCTCTTCGACTTCAGCCTTCTCGAGGAAGAAGGCCTTCTGCGCTTTGGCAAGTTGCTCCCGCTCCTCTGCCAAGGACCGGAGAGCTTCCTGGTGAAGACCCCGGAGCTCCTCCGCGCGCTTCTCAATGTCTGCTCCTGCTTTCGCGACAAGCGCCTCGCGGGAGTCCAACTTGGCTTGCCGCGCGTGGTAGAGCGACAACAACTTCCGCAGCAGCCGCCCCTCCTCAGGCTCGTTGCTACTGCTGCTCGGCGCGTCAACCAGCGTCAGCCCCACGAAGGCGAGCACCTCCCTGTCGAAGATCTCTCCCTCGACCGGCGCCCTGGAGCTTGACGCCCAGGGGAGGTTGATGAAGACGCCTTCGTCGGCCTTCAAGTAGACGCCTGGCTGGGGCTCTTCGGAGCCTGGCGCTGCGGCAGCGGCGGACGGGTCGGCGGTCAGTGTAGCGCCTGGCGGTCCTGCGGCCTCAGTGCGATCACCAGACCCCTCGCCAGTTGCTGCGGCGGCAGCCTTGGCGGCCTCTGTGCCGGCGGGATCGCCAGCACCGGCTGCTTCTTCGGCGGCAACCTCGGTATCCATCGGCTCCGTAGCAGATGGATCTGACAGCCGGAAAGGGGAGAAGAGTCAAACAAAAATCCAACAAAAAGAAGATCAAGAGAAGAAGAACCCAAGGGAGGTTTTGAAGCAAAAGGGTTACCTCTACCGGGTTCTGCAGTCGTGGTCTCCGCCGTCGGAGGGCCGCTGGTGCTGTCCCTTGCCGGAGAACTCTCCCTTGCCGGAGACTTCTCCCTTACCGGAAAGCCCTCCCTTGCCGGAGAGTTCTCCCTTGTCGGGGGATTCTCCCTTGGCTCCTGGTGGGGCTGCTCTGCTCCTACACAAATCAGCAATCAAATATCAGCAAAGACAGAATATCCATGCGCACCTCACAAGCGGAAAGCAAACCATATACTTACGCTGGGGGCTGCTCTGGAGAAAAGTTGCCGGGTCCGGCAAGGTTGTCTCGGGCGCACCCCCTGCCGTCGTAGTGGGTTCGTCCTCGATGACGATCACCGGGACCTTGGCCCTCTTTGCTGCTCTCTGGGCCAGAGTCCTAAAGAGGAACAAGTTCAGAGAAAAGCAAATGAGATACAAGACAAACAGCAAGGATTGAAGAATTACAAGTACAGCAAGAGAAGCTTACTCTTCTTCTTCTTCCTCGTCGGAGCTGAACGCGGAGAAGTTGAAGTCCGGCGCGCGCCCAGCGCGAGGAGGCGGAGGAGAAGCTTCCCTTGGCCGCTTGGCGGGAGCAGTGGCGGTGGTCTGAGACGACCCCGCTCCGGCTGCCGGCGCGGCGTGAGCAGCGGCAGGAACTGAAGCGGTGGTCCGGCTAGACCCCGCTCCAGTTGCCGTCGCAGCGTGAGGCACTCCCGCGGCAATGATGTTTGCCGCGGTGGAGCGTGTCACGCGGCGCGGCGACTGTTGACCCGCTTGCCGCTCCGCTACGTCACCGGCCTTGCGGAGACGCCTTCTTGGTGGGGATGGAGGCTCTGCTTGCGGCGAGCTGTCTGAAGATGAGGAGGAAGACGAGTTGATCTCCAGCGAGCGGCTCATATCCTTGGCGGGATCGCTCGACCCGACGCCATGTCCGGCAAGTTCTTTCTCGCCGGCGGGCTCCCCTCGCTCGGCACGGCTTGCCGCCTCTACTGCCTCTGCCTCCTCCATGGTGAATCCAAATTCGCCCGCGGCTGCGGCTGCCGCCGCCTCTTCCAGCCTAGTGGCAATGAGTGCCATCTCCGCATCGGTGGTGTCGCAGGTGAGGCTATCCTTCTCGTCAGAGCGGATCGGCACTTCCACCAAGTCATCGAAGAACTGCTGCACGACGTCGTCCGCAGGCTCTTGCCAAGTTGGCACAATTCCATGTGAGTCGCACAGTGGCATCATTGCACGGATGCGGTCGAGCGAGGAGTTGTTGCACAGCGGAACGACGCCCCCCGGCAACCTGAACACCTCGGGATGTTGGGCGTCATACTTGAATAGCTCCTGGAGCATCGCATTGAGCTCCAGAACGGTGAAGTTGAAGTTGAGGCCCGGACGCAGCCTCATGATATCTGCCGCGTTCTTGAACTCCCAGGTGGGTCTCCTCCGTTCCTGCAGGGGGGCGATGCGGCGGCGAAGAAAATCTGCGCCAACAGCGCCTACAGTGAGCCCGGCAAGCCTGAGGCGTAGGATCCGGGTGACAGCAATCTTCAGCCCGTCGTCCTCCAGGGCCACGTCACTCCAATCGCTGCCGCATGCTACTGGGGTTTGGCGCCGGGTGGTGAACGGCTGTGGGTTCTCCTCGTCAATCCAGCACCAGTCTGCTCTCCACTCCTCCCACTTGCCGCGGAATTCTCCCTCCAGATAAGTTTCCTTCTTGCCGGCCCTTGAGATCCAGGCGATTCCGCCGGATAAAGGCTCTCCTCTCTCTACTCTGGGTATAAAGAAGTGGCGAAAGAGGGCTACATTGGGGTGGACTCCGACAAAGTTTTCGCAGAGATGTGCGAAAACCGCCATGGTCAGGACGACATTGGGGGTGAAATCAAGGAGGTGGAATCCGTAGGTATTCATGATGTCGCAAAAGAATTCAGAGAAAGGCGGGCAGAGCCCGCAGTAGAAGAACAAGGCGAAGAAAGGGTATCCATTTGGGGCCTTCTTCCAAGCGGCGGCGGGAAGTACCTTCGTGCGCGGATGCGCTCGTGTCTCCGTCGACCAGAAGAGGTAGTAGTTCTCCCTCAGCTCCCTCGCGGCAAGCTTGGGGGGGAAGACTGCCCGCTCCTTTCGCAGCGCCGCAAGCCGCTGCACCTCGGTCGACTTCACAACCTTCCCCTTGTTGGCTTTTGGAGCCATAGCAGAAGTGGTGGAGGAGGCCGACGGTGTTGGTGGTGCTGGTGGCGATGGGGGGCGGAGCGCTGCTCTCTTTCGGCTTTGGGAAGGCGAGGGAGCGGCGGAGATTTCCGAGATTGAAGCAGCAACGGGCGAATGGGCGAACCTCCCCTTTTTCCCCTGCTTATAAAGGGGGAGGGGGCGGACGTTCCGCTTTTCCGAATAAAGAAACCACCCACGATCTCTCCCACGACGCCGCATCCAACGCGTGCCGTTCGGGGAGGGCGCGGTGGATACGGAGAGAGATACGGCGTAACCTAGGCCGCGCGTGCCCATGCCCTGTTTTGGGCCTGGCCCAACAGCGCTCGGCACCGTGTATGGCCCAGGCCCGGGGGCTCCTGTCGGTGTACTAGAGTAGGGGTACCCTAGTATCCCGAACTTGTGCACGGGCAGTCGCAGCATCCCGCGGCAAGGCTTGCTGGGTGACCGCCAAGGTCCTCCGTGGTTCCTTTGGAGCCATTCAAGAACAAAGTATCCAAGCCAAGGAGACAAGGCCCCGGCAAGAGGAGCTTGCCGGGAAGTCCAACAAAGGCATTTCAAGACCCCGGCGAGAGGAGCTTGCCGAGAAGGCCAACCAAGGCATCTCAAGACCCCGGCGAGAGGAGCTTGCCGGGAAGGCCAACCAAGGCACCTCAAGGAACTTGCCGCGACGCGCCATGCGCCCCGGCAAGGCCCGGTGAGCGACAAGCTCCCGGACGCGACAAGACAACGACCGCGGCAAGGCGCTTGCCGCGGCAAGCCACCACTCTGTGCCCGCGTTCCAGCACATGCACCAACGTGTCGCTCTGGGACCTTTCCAGGCGTGCGTGGCGGGAGGCTATGCAGCCGGCGGTGCGTGGTGGCAAGCGGCGCTGACAAGTTTGCCATCGTGGCGAGCGGTGGCGTCCCTGACGGTCCCTTTTGCACTGTTTAGGCGACATAGACGGGCATTTAATGCCCTTGTCCCCTGCCGTCAGGGTTAGGTATGATACACTGTAGCAGGTAGCTGTACCTACCGCAGCACCTTTCCATTTTTACCCTTTGTCTCCGTTGCCACCTGTCGGTGACCCCTTGAGCATATAAAAGGAGGCCCATGCGCAACGTAGAAGGGGGTTAGCGAGTTTGGAGAACACTCGCGCTCGGTCTCGTTAGCTGCTGGTGTGTACTGTAGCACTCCGCGCTCCCGAGCAAGAACTCAATACAAACCACAAAGCAGGAGTAGGATTTTACGCATCCGTGCGGCCCGAACCTGGGTAAACCGCTCGTGTGTTTCACCTCGATCTGCTCTTTGTGCGACCTCCGCCCTCGCTGAACCGAAAGGGACCCGGCCCGCCGGTCCCATAGGTGCCCATGGATCAGTACCCCGGCAATATATGAAGGATATCATTACTAATAAAAGAAAGATAACGGAAGCTGAGATTTCCACCATGCTTGCTAATTATACTTTTAAGGGTGGAATACCAAAGAAACTTGGAGATCCCAAAGTACCTACTATACCTTGCTCCATTAAAAGAAATTATATTAAAACTGCTTTATGTGATCTTGGAGCCGGTGTTAGTGTTATGCCTCTCTCTTTATATCATAGACTTGACTTGAATAAGCTGACACCTACCGAAATATCTTTGCAAATGGCTGAGAAATCAACTGCTATACCTGTCGGTATTTGTGAGGATGTGCATGTTGTGGTTGCAAACGTTACTATTTTAACGGACTTTGTTATTCTTGATATTCCTGAGGATGATAGTATGTCTATTATTCTTGGAATACCTTTTCTTAATACTGCAGGGGCTGTTATTGATTGCAACAAAGGCAATGTCACTTTTCTCGTCAATGGTAATGAGCATACGGTACACTTCCCGAGGAAACAACCTCAAGTTTATAGTATCAATTCTATCGGAAAAATTCCATCAATTATATTTGGAGGTTTTGAATTTCCTCTCCCTACTGTCAAGAAGAAATATGATATACTAATTATAGGGGATGTGCATATCCCCGTTGAGGTAACTTAATGTTATTCGAAATTTCTCCGGTTCCATGATTATCGGAATGAGTTTGTTAACAAGACTTGATAAACCTTGTTAGTGGATTCTTTTTGGTGAGCATGAGATGGATGAAACTAGAAACACAAACTTCTGTACCCACTCTATATTTTCTGTTATTTATATTAAATAAAGTAAAAATAGTATTATTCTGTCTGTTATCTGATTATCCGTGCAATATAAAAATAACCCGAAAATAAAAGTCCTCAGAATAGCATGGCAATTTAATATGATTTTTTTGGGAATATTTGAGGATTTACTATGCAAAAATTACCGCGGGAGGAGCTGCCACCTGGCCACGAGGGTGGTGGGCGCACCCCCCCTATAGGGCGCGCCCCCCTGCCTCGTGGGCCCACGGTGGCCCTCCTCCACTTATCCCAGCACCCATCTTCTTCCTCTATCTCACACAAACCCGAAAAACCAACTCAAGCATGAGTTCCAGCCACTTTTGCTGTGATTTTTGATCTCCTTGCTCAAAGCACCTCTTGCAAAACTGCTTGGGGAGATTGTTCCTTGGTATGTGACTCCTCCATTGGTCCAATTAGTTTTTGTTCTAGTGCTTTATTCTTTGCAAATTTGTGCTGCATAGATGACCATGTTCTTGAGCTTGCATGTCAAATTTATATGGTTCCAAGTAGTTCTAATGCTTGATATAGGCTCTAGGCACTTGTAGGAGTTGTTCCTATCAATATTGTTGAGTTTGATTTACTTTTATTTTGAAGTTACTAAAAATTTCAGAATTTTTCAGAAAACGATGAGGAGAAGGCACCGAAGCCTAAGTATAATTTGCCACGCACCACGGAGATTCGAGCGTGTGAATGGCCCTCCGAGGATTTCTTGAGAGCAGCCGGTATCTATGAAGATTTTCATGAATTGGATCACAATGCAGGCCTAACCGCTTTCCTCCACGACCAATGCAATCAGTATCACAAATACCTTTGTGCAAAACTTTTATTTCCATTCTAGGAAATCACCACCTACGGTGGAATTTCATTTATATGATGAGCCTAAGGAGATGTCACTTTTTGATTTTTGTCGTATTTGTTTAGTCCCTTTTGAGGGCAAGACAGTAGAACCACATCATGATGATGTGGAGGGATTTATTAATAATATCACTATAGGAGAAACCAAGAAGGTTTCCGATGCACGAATCACTAGCATACATTTTCCTGTTTTACGTTACTTTGCATTATTTGCTAGTCGTTGTTTAATTGGACGCGGAAACAGTGGAAACCTTAGTATCCCTGATTTAATTATTCTACTCCAAGGTTTATACAGTGATAACACTTTTAGTTTGGGCGGTATTATTGTCAGACGGTTAAATATGAACCGTACTAAGGGCCCCATCTTTGGAGGCATTTATGCTACACGCCTAGCCGCACATTTTAACATACCCATTAGGCATGCTGAGAAGGAAGGAAAGGTGATACCCCGTGTTTATCTAGATCATAAAAGTATGGTGGCACATGATTTTATTGTTAAGAATAGGGCAGGGGAGCTTAGATATCAATTGTTCTTTAATAAACATCATCCTGAGACTATTACCTTGCCTGCTCCTTCTTTGTTTGATCTGACTGCAGGCACGTACCTTGTTCCGTTGGCAGCTATTCACGCCTACCGGAACCCTGCACCAGCTAAGGAGCCAGAACCGGAACCACAATTTGATCCTTCACGGCAGTCTAACTATCAGTTGGATCCGGAGATGATTGCCAGCCAGTGGCAATCGGAGCCTTCTTCTTCCTCATCACAGTACGACCCCAACAACTATTATTATGGATATCCGCCAGGCCAGCCGTGGCCATAGACCAACTTAGGCCAAAAGCCTAAGCTTGGGGGAGTACGTATTTCTCACCGACATTACATTTATGTTCACACACACTCATTGCTAGATGTCGGTGCTCATGCGTTTTCATTGTATCATCCATGCTAGTTTATTTCCTTTTTTATGCTTTCTTCTTGTGTATTTAATAAACCTTAAGAAAACCAAAAAAATTAGTAGTAGTTTATTTTTCTGCTGTAGTAGTAATAATTAAAAAGAAAACCCAAAAATATTTCCTGTTCTTCTTTTGCTTGTTGGGAGCTTTCCCGTGTAAATAGTTTTTATTTCTTTTCTTTTCTTTGGGGGTCAGTAGGAGAAGACCATGATTAAATTGTTGAAGTGGCTCTTATATGCATTATTGTTGAATTAACCCAAGAGCCCATATTGCCTTGTCTTCTCCTGTTTATTGAATGCTCGCAGATTCCAGCTTAGTACAATGCACGTGCACTCTTATTATTATTCACACCGTTCGGTCGTACAAGTGAAAGGCAATTATGACGATATACGATGGACTGACTGAGATGAGAAAAGCCGGTATGAACTCGACCTATTTTGTTTTTGTAAATATGATGAGTCCCGCGTTCTTGATTCAGCTTATTATGAATAAACATGTTTGCAATGACAACTAGAGATCGTAGTTGCTTGTGCCATGGTTGATTAGCTATGAGTTATTGTCGGTGTACTAGAGTAGGGGTACCCTTGTACCCCGAACTTGTGCACGGGCAGTCGCAGCGTCCCGCGGCAAGGCCTGCCTGGTCACCGCCAAGATTCCTTGTGGTCCCTCTGAAGACCATTCAAGAACAAAGTACTCAAGACAAGACCCCGGCAAGAGGAGCTTGCCGGGAAGAAGGCAAGACCCCGACAAGAGGAGCTTGCCGGGAAGGCCATCAGAAGCGTCCCAAGACCCCGGCAAGAGGAGCTTGCCGGGAAGGCCATCAGAAGCGTCCCAAGACCCCGGCAAGAGCGTCCCAAGACCCCGGCAAGAGGCGCTTGCCGGGAAGGCCGTCCGAGGCATTCCAAGGAACTTGCCGCGGCGCGCTACGCGCCCCGACAAGGCCCGGTGAGCGACAGGCTCCCAGAAGCGACAAGTCGACGGCCGCGGCAAGGCGCTTGCCGCGGCAAGCCCCCACTCCACGCCCGCGCTCCAGCACATCCACCCACGTGTCGCTCCGGGGCCCCTCCCGAGCGCACGTGGCAGGAGGCTGTGCAGCTAGGGGCGTGCGGTGGCACGCAGGCGCTGACAAGACAACCATCGTGGCAAGACGGTGGCGTCCCTAGCGGTCCCTTTCGGTGCTGTCTAGGCGACACAGACGGGCATTTAATGCCCTTGTCCCCTGCCGTCAGGGTTAGGTATGATAGCACTATAGCAGCTAGCTGTGCCTACTACAGCACCCAGTTGTGCCTACCCACGGTACCCTTTCCATTTTTTCCCTTGGCCCCCGTTGCTCTATGTCGGTAACCCCTTGAGTATAAAAGGAGGCCCGTGTGCAACGTAGAGGGGGTCGGCCACCTCGAGAGCTCTCGCGAGGTTCAGCAATTCCACACACTCATGCTCGCTCCCGAGCTAGAAATCAATACCAATCCACAAAGCAGGAGTAGGGTTTTACGCATCCTTGCGGCCCGAACCTGGGTAAATCGCTCGCGTGCTTCGCCTCGATTTACTCCTCGCGCGACCAACCGCCTGCTTGCTTCGCCTTGATCTGCTCTTTGCGCAACCTCCGCCCCCCGACGAACCAAAAGGGACCCGGTCCGCCGGTCCCATAGGTGCCTGTGGATCAGAAACCCCGGCATCTCTGGCGCGCCAGGTAGGGGGCGTCGAAGTTGTGTGAACCAGATCCGGCGTTCTTGCGGGCTAGATCTTCATCTTCTTCATTGATCTTCACCATCTTCATCAACATGCCGCCGAAGAAGAAAGTTTCGGAGGCAGCTGCTCCGTCCGCGCCGGGCCACCCACCGCCGGAGCAAACGGATGGTGGGGCAGGTGCCGGCGGAAGGGCATGCATCGACGAGGGAACTCTTGGTGCTGCCAGGTCCCAGGGCAAGGCTGCGCTACCCGTCGGCGGCGTGGCCGGCTCCCACAACGACCGGGCGCACTCCAAGACTTCGGCGTCCGTGCATGCACCGCGCCCATCTCAGGAGGCGCGGGACCGGCAGTGTCATGGTACTCACGGTACCATGCGCTCGCTGGATCAAGATCGAGCTGGTGGATCTCGGAGCGCCCAAGGTCACCATGCACGTCAACACACCCAGAAAAGCTAAGTTGCCAAAATTTGAGCAGCCAGATCTCCAATTTTTGAGTTATCTCCCCTGGATCAGCTCACCTTGTATGAAAAGCCTGTGCGCGGAGGAGCCGACTCGTAGCTGGCTGCGCACTTGCGTTGTTTCGAGCTCGCTCAACAACATTAGGTGAGCTGCGGCTAGTTGCTACACTAGCCGCGCCCTTGCATTGTTTCGAGCCTGCTCAACAACGTAAGTTAGCTGCGGCCAGTTGCTACACTAGCCGCGCCCTTACTTTGCTTCGATCCCCGCTCAGCAACTTAAGTGAGCTGCAGCTGGCTGCGGCAAGGTTTCTTGCCGGTAGCGGCACTGCCAGTTCCGCGCTCAGCGCTCGCGGTCTGGATGCCTGCGCCGGCAAGTTCCCTAAAAGCGTGGGGTAAAAACATACAAAGTTGACGCCGGAATGGGAAGGCCCTTACCGGGTGAAACGAGTCACTGGGCCCGGCGCCGGCCGCCCTGAGACCGAAGATGGCATCCTAGTGAGCAACTCCTGGAGCATCGAGCATCTTCGTGAGTTTTACCCGTAAGGCGCGGTGTCCGGAACCCGTTCCAGCAACCACCTCTTGTACAAAGTCTTGCCGCTGTTGCATGTAATCCTTTGTACGAGGCCGGGCGCAGATCCCGTGCGCAGCAGAGCCCGCGTGCTCCGCACATTTTGTCGATTTTATGCTTTCTAATTTCTGGCATATATGATCTGACATTTGTGCAGCACCAATCTCACGGTAAGAGATGACGAGCCGCAAGGCTCTATATCTTTATTTTCTCTTCTTTCTTTTCTTCCTTCTTCCAAGGAAAGAAAGGATCCCTCGCCCACAAGTTTGCCGGGGGGAAAGGGAGAAGAAAAGGGTATGGACCAGGCGTCGTTCAAGAATTTCGTCTTGCCGGGAAGCAAACGACAGAAAAGCTAAGTTGCCAAAATTTGAGCAGCCAAATTTTTTAAAATTTCAAGTTATCTCCCTTGAACGACTGCACTTTGTATGGGAAACCTGTGCGCGGAGGAGCCGACTCGTAGCCGGCTGCGCCCTTGCGTTGTTTCGAGCTCGCTCAACAACATTAGGTGAGCTGCGGCTAGTTGCTACACTAGCCGCCCCCTTGCATTGTTTTGAGCCTGCTCAACAACGTGAGTTAGCTGCGGCTAGTTGCTACACTAGCCGCGCCCTTACTTTGCTTCGAGCCCTGCTCAGCAACTTAAGTGAGCTGCAGCTGGCTGCGACAAGGTTTCTTGTCAGTAGCGGCACCGCCAGTTCCGCGCTCAGCGCTCGCGGACCGGATGCCTGCACCGGCAAGTTCCCTAAAAGCGTAGGGCAAAAACATACAAAGGGAGGAGTCAAGTAAAGGGAATAACATTGCGATGGCGGTCCAGAAGAAAATTATATTACAAAATAGCTTGTCGCAGCTCTAATAAATGTTTTCTATAACATAGCTAGCCGCGACAAGGAAAGAAGGAAGCCGGCGACCTAGTCGACGCGGTCGCCCTCGACCCTCTTGATCCCGCTCACCTTGTCCACAATGGGTGCGACAAGGGCCTTGAGCTCTTCCTGATCGATATCAGGCGGCAAGGATCTGAGGACGTTGTGGAGGCGGAGGCTTGGATTGCGGAAGGCCACCTTCATCAACACCTTCTGAAGGGCTCCCGCACAGATCTCGCGCGACTCGTCGGCCAGCCGCTTCGGGATCTCATCCCGGAGCTGCTGGAGCGCCGTCGCCACGCCTTGGAAGAATATAGTGAGCTTGGCGCTAGGTTGGAGGTTTTCGTCGGAGGAGTACCCGAAGTCCTCCACCCCCAGCTGCGCCAGCTCCTTGTCGATGTCCCCGACGACATTCACGAGGCTCTCTGTCAAGTGCTCCACCGTATCCCTAAAGGCGTTTTGGGTGGTGGCCGCACTCTCCAGGAACGCCTTGTCGGCATCGATCTCCTTCTCCAAGGCCGCCTCCCGCTCCTTGGCACCGTCCAGCGCCTTGGTCAAAGCGACCAGCCTCGACTCGAGGGCGGCGTTGGAGTCCTTGGCGGCGCTGAGCTCTTCGCCATATGCTTTGCGGTCAGCCTCCAGCTGCACCACCTTCATCTCCAGCACCTTTTTGGCGGCCTTGGCAGCGGCGGCAGCGTCCTCCGCTTGCTTGAGGGCTCCGCCCAGCTTCTCCTCGCGCGCGGCGAGCTCCTCCTCATGAGTGTCAAGGTTGACCTTCCGCTGCGCCTGCTCGCCCACTTCCGCGGCTAGCTTCATGGCGGCAAGTCGCTGCAGCACTTCGGCTTCGGCCTTCTCAAGGAGAAAGGCCTTCTTCGCCTCAGCGAGCTGCTCCCGCTCCTCTGCCAAGGATCGGACGGCTTCCCGGTGGAAACCCACGAGCTCGTCTGCGCGCTTCTCAATGTCTGCTCCCGCCTTCGTGACAAGCGCCTCGCGGGACTCCAGCTTGGCTTGTCGCGCGCGGTAGAGCGACATCAACCTGCGCAACAGCCGCTCCTCTTCGGGCTCATTGCTACTGCTGCTCAGCGCATCGACCAGCTTCAGACCCGCAGAGGCAAGCACTTCCCCATCGAAGACCTCCCCCTCGACCGGCGCCCTGGAACTCGATGCCCAGGGGAGGTTGATGAAGACGCCTTCGCCGGCTTTCAGGTAAACGCCCGGCTGGGGCTCCTCGATGCTTGGCGTTGTGGCTTCGGCGGACGGGTCGGCGGTCGGTGCAACGCCTAGCGCTCCTGCGGCCTCTGGGCCGTCAGTACGATCGCCAGATCCCGCGCCAGCTGCCGCGGCGCCAGCCCTGGCGGCGTCGCCACCCCCGGCCGCGTCCTCAACGGCGGCCTCAGTCTCCATCCGCTCCGCAGCGGATGGGTCTGATGGCCGGCGAAGAGGGGAAGAGTCAAAGAAGATCCAACCAAAAACTCAAAGAGACCAAAAGAAGAACAACCCAAGGGAAGATTTGAGGCAAGGAGATTACCTGCGCTGGGCTCGGTGGCCATGGTCTCCGCCGCTGGGGGGATGCTGGTGCCGTCCCTTGACGGAGAGCTTCCCCTTGCCGGAGAGCCGCCCCCTGCCGAAGAATCTCTTGCCGGAGAATTTTCCCTGGGCGGCGTAGTTGAAGCGGATGGCATGCCGGGGGCTGTCTCCGGACGCTCCTGGTGAGGCTGCTCTGCTCCTGCACAAGGCGATAAGCGGATATCAGCAAAGACAAGTACCCATGCGCGCCTCACCGCGGCAAAAAATTCACACACTTACGCTGGGGGCTGCCATGGAGGAAAGTCGCCAGGTCCGGCAAGGTTGTCTCGGGCGCGCCACCTGTTGTCGCAGTGGGCACGTCCTCGACGATGACCACCGGGGCCTTAGCTCTCTTTGCCGCTCTCTAGGCCAGAGTCCTAAAAAGGAGCAGGCTCAGGGAGAAGCAATTAAGAAGCAAGAACAACAACAAAAACCAAAGAAGTGCGAGTGCAGCTAGAGAAGCTTACTCTTCTTCATCCTCCTCGTCGGAGCTCAGCGCGGAGAAGTCGAAGCCCGGCGCGCTCCCAGAGCGAGGAGGCGGAGGAGAAGCTTCCCTTGGCCGCTTAGCGGGTGCGGTGGTGGCGGTCTGAGAAGACCCCGCTCCGGCTGGCAGCACGGCACGGGAAGCGGCAGGGACTGAAGCGGTGGTTCGGGTGGACCCCGCTCCAGTTGCCGTCGTAGCATGAGGCGCTCCCGCGGCAACGGTGTTTGCCGTGGTCGAGCGCGTCACGCGGCGTGGCGACTGTTGACCCGCTTGCCGCTCCGCCTCATCGCCAGCCTTGCGGAGACGCCTCCTGGGCGGCGTTGGGGCCTCTGATTCTGGTGGGCCGTCCGGAGGCAAGGAGGAAGAGGAGTCGACTTGCCGCGAGCTGCCCGTATCTTTGGTAGGCTCGCTCGGCTCGGCGTCTTGCCCGGCAAGCCCCTCCTTGCCGGCGGACTCCCCTTGCTCGCCACAGCTCGCCACTTCTGCCGCGTCTGCTTCCGCGGTGGTGAACCCAAACTCGCCCGCGGCTGCGGCTGCCGCCGCCTCCTCCAGCCTGGTGGCGATGCGTGCCATCTCCGCATCAGTGGTGTCGCGGGTGAGGCCGTCTTTCTCGTCGAGGCGGACAGCCACTTCCACCAAGTTGTCGAAGAAGTGCTGCACGACCTCGTCGGCAGGCTCCTGCCAAGTTGGCACAATCCCGTGCGAGTCGCATTCCGGCATCATTGCGCGGATGCGGTTGAGCGCGGAGTTGTTGCACAAAGGCACGACGCCCCCCGGCAACCTGAACACCTCGGGATGCTGGGGGTCATACCTGAACAGCTCCTGCAGCATCGCGTGGAGTTCCAGAATTGTGAAGTTGTAGTTGAGGCCCGGCCGCAGCCTCATAATGTCTGCCGCGTTCTTGAACTCCCAAGTTGGCCTCCCCCGCTCTTGCAGGGGGGCGATGCGGCGGCGGAGGAAGTCTGCGCCAACCGCGCCGACAGTGAGCCCGGCATTCCGGAGACGCAGGATCCTGGTGACGGCGATCCCCAGCCTGTCATCCTCCGGGGCCAGGTCGCTCCAGTCGTCGCCGCGCGCCACCGGGGTTGGCGCCGGGTGGTGAAAGGCTGCGGACTCTCCTCGACAATCCAGCACCAGTCAGCCCTCCACTCCTCCCACTTGCCGCGGAACTCTCCCTCCAGATAGGTCTCCTTCTTGCCGGGCCTCGAGATCCAGGCGATCCCGCCGGATAGAGGCTCCCCTCTCTCTACTCGAGGAGTGAAGAAATGGCGGAAGAGGGCCACATTGGGAAGAACTCCGACAAAGTTTTCACAGAGATGCGCGAAACTGCCATCGTCAGAACGGCGTTGGGGGTGAAGTCGAGGAGGTGGAACCCATAGGTGTTCATGACGTCGCAGAAGAAATCAGAGAAGGGCGGGCAGAGCCCGCAATAGAAGAACAACGCGAAGAAGGCATACCCATTTGGGGCAGTCTCACAGGCGGCGGCGGGGAGAACTCTTGTGCGTGGATGCGCGCGCGTCTCCGCCGACTAGAACAGAGAATAGTCCGCCTTCAGCTCCATCGCGCCGACCCTGGGGGGGAAAACAGCCCGCGTCTTCCGCAGCACCGCGAGCCGATGCGCCTCGGTCGTCTTCACGGCCTTCCCCCTGTCGGCTTTCGGAGCCATGGCGGAAGCAGTGGAGGGGGTCGACAGCGTTGGTGGTGCTGGCGGCGGCGGAGGGCGGAGCGCTGCTCTCTCTCTCTGCTTTGTGGAGGCGAGAGGGCGGCAGAGATTTCCGAGATTGGGAACGGCAACGGGCGAATGGGCCAACTGCCCCCACTTCCCCTGCTCTTAAAGGGGGAAGGGGGCGGACGTTCCGCATTTCGAGAGAAGGAACCCCCACGACCTCCCCCATGACGCCGCATTCAACGCGTGCCGTTCGGGGGGAGGGCGCGGGGGAAGCGGAGGAAGATTCGGCGTGACCTAGGCCGCGCGTGCCCGTGCACTGTTTTGGGCCTGGCCCAACAGCGCTCGGCACCGTGTCTGGCCCAGGCCCGGGGGGTCCTGTCGGTGTACTAGAGTAGGGGTACCCTTGTACCCCGAACTTGTGCACGGGCAGTCGCAGCATCCCGCGGCAAGGCCTGCCAGGTCACCGCCAAGATTCCTTGTGGTCCCTCTGAAGACCATTCAAGAATAAAGTACTCAAGACAAGACCCCGGCAAGAGGAGCTTGCCGGGAAGAAGGCAAGACCCCGGCAAGTGGAGCTTGCCGGGAAGGCCATCAGAAGCGTCCCAAGACCCCGGCAAGAGGCGCTTGCCGGGAAGGCCGTCCGAGGCATTCCAAGGAACTTGCCGCGGCGCGCTACGCGCCCCGACAAGGCCCGGTGAGCGACAGGCTCCCGGAAGCGACAAGTCGACGGCCGCGGCAAGGCGCTTGCCGCGGCAAGCCCCCACTCCACGCCCGCGCTCCAGCACATCCACCCACGTGTCGCTCCGGGGCCCCTCCCGAGCGCACGTGGCAGGAGGCTGTGCAGCTAGGGGCGTGCGGTGGCACGCAGGCGCTGACAAGACAACCATCGTGGCAAGACGGTGGCATCCCTAGCGGTCCCTTTCGGTGCTGTCTAGGCGACACAGACGGGCATTTAATGCCCTTGTCCCCTGCCGTCAGGGTTAGGTATGATAACACTATAGCAGCTAGCTGTGCCTACTACAACACCCAGCTGTGCCTACCCACCGTACCCTTTCCATTTTTGCCCTTGGCCCCCGTTGCTCTATCTCGGTAACCCCTTGAGTATAAAAGGAGGCCCGTGTGCAACGTAGAGGGGGTCGGCCACCTCGAGAGCTCTTGCGAGGTTCAGCAATTCCACACACTCACGCTCGCTCCCGAGCTAGAAATCAATACCAATCCACAAAGCAGGAGTAGGGTTTTACGCATCCTTGCGGCCCGAACCTGGGTAAATCGCTCGCGTGCTTCGCCTCGATTTACTCCTCGTGCGACCAACCGCCCGCTTGCTTCGCCTCGATCTGCTCTTTGCGCAACCTCCGCCCCCCGCCGAACCAAAAGGGACCCGGTCCGCCGGTCCCATAGGTGCCCGTGGATCAGAAACCCCGACAGTTATAATGATTTACCTTGTGTGCCAACATGCTATTGAGATGGTTATGATGTGGTATGATGGGGTGGTATCCTCCTTTGAATGATTTAAGTGACTTGACTTGGCACATGTTCACGCATGTAGTTGAAACAAATCAACATAGCCTTCACGATATTTATGTTCATGGTGGATTATATCCTACTCATGCTTGCATCCAATGTTTATAAATTTTAATGCATGTACATGGCTGTTGTCGCTCTCTAGTTGGTCGCTTCCCAGTCTTTTGCTAGCCTTCACTTGTACTAAGCGGGAATACTGCTTGTGCATCCAATCCCTTAAACCCCAAAGTTATTTCAGATGAGTCCACTATACCTTCCTATATGCGGTATCTACCTGCCGTTCCAAGTAAATTTGTATGTGCCAAACTCTAAACCTTCAAATAAACATTCTATTTTGTATGCTCGAATAGCTCATGTATCAACAAAGGCTGTCCTTATCTTCCGTGTTAGGCGGGTTATTCTCAAGAGGAGTGGACTCCGCTCCTCACTCACGAGAAAATGGCTGGTCACCGGGATGCCCAGTCCCATGCTTTATGCAAACTAAATAAAAATTAATTGCAAACAAAACTCCCCCTGGGACCTAATGTATGTTGGAGGCACTCGTTGTTTCGAGCAAGCCATGGATTGATGTTTGTTGGTGGAGGGGGAGTATAAACTTTACCATTCTGTTTGGGAACCGCCTATAATGTGTTTAGCATGGAAGATATCGCCATCTCTTAGTTGTTACGTTGACAATGAAAGTATACCGCTCAAAATACAATTTATCTCTATTTCAAAACCGAGCTCTGGCACCTCTACAAATCCCTGCTTCCCTCTGCAAAGGGCCTATCCATTTACTTTTATGTTGAGTCATCACCCTCTTATTAAAAAGCACTAGCTGGAGAGCACAACTGTCATTTGCATCCATCACTATTAATTTATGTTGGGTGTGACTATGATTGGATCTCTTTTACCATGAATTACAATGTCTAGTCAATCCTTGATCTTTAAAGGTGCTCTGCATTTATGTTTTGCGGTCTCAGAAAGGGCTAGCGAGATACCATCTTGTTATATCATATTATGATTGTTTTGAGAAAGTGTTGTCATCCGAGATTTATCATTATAACTTGCTAGTTGATTATGCTATATATTGATATGAGTAATTATGAGACCTGAGAATTATTGCACATGTGGTTAGTTATGATCTATGCTGAAAACTTGAATGCTGGCTTGACATAGTTACAACAACAAGAGCAAACAGAGTTTGTAAAAGTTTTTCTTTCTTTCTTTCAGTTTGTCAACTGAATTGCTTGAGGACAAGCAAGGGTTTAAGCTTGGGGGAGTTGATATGTCTCCGTCGTATCTACTTTTCCAAACACTTTTGCCATTGTTTTGGACTCTAACTTGTATGATTTGAATGGAACTAACCCGGACTGACGCTGTTTTCAGCAGAATTACCATGATGTTGTTTTATGTGCAGAAAGCAAATATTCTCGGAATGACCTGAAACTCCACGGGAGGTCTTAGAAAAAATAATAAAAAATCCTCGCCAAATATGAAGACCAGGGGGCCCACACCCTTCTCACGAGGGTGGGGGGCGCCCCCCCTAGGGCGCGCCCCCTACCTCATGGGCCCCCTGTTGCGTCTCCGACTCCACCTCCATATATTGAGTTTTGATGAGAAAAAAATCAGAGAGAAGAAATCATTGCGTTTTACGATACGGAGCCGCCACCAAGCCCTAAAACCTCTCGGGAGGGCTGATCTGGAGTCCGTTCGGGGCTCCGGAGAGGGGGATTCGTCGCCGTCGTCATCATCAACCATCCTCCATCACCAATTTCATGATGCTCACCGCCGTGCGTGAGTAATTCCATCGTAAGCTTGCTGGACAGTGATGGGTTGGATGAGATTTATCATGTAATCGAGTTAGTTTTGTTAGGGTTTGATCCCTAGTATCCACTATGTTCTAAGATTGATGTTGCTATGACTTTGCTATGCTTAATGCTTGTCACTTGGGCCCGAGTGCCATGATTTCAGACCTGAACCTATTATGTTTTCATCAATATATGAGAGTTCTAGATCCTATCTTGCAAGTCTATAATCACCTACTATGTGTTATGATCCGGCAACCCCGAAGTGACAATAATCGGGACCACTCCCGGTGATGACCATAGTTTGAGGAGTTCATGTATTCACTATGTGCTAATGCTTTGTTCCGGTTCTCTATTAAAAGGAGGCCTTAATATCCCTAAGTTTCCAATAGGACCCCGCTGCCACGGGAGGGTAGGACAAAAGATGTCATGCAAGTTCTTTTCCATAAGCACGTATGACTATATACGGAATACATGCCTACATTACATTGACGAATTGGAGCTAGTTCTGTGTCACCCTATGTTATGACTGTTACATGATGAACCGCATCCGGCATAATTATCCATCACTGATCTGGTGCCTACAAGTTTCCCATATACTGGTTTACGCTTATTTACTTTTCCATTGCTACTGTTACAATCACTACAAAATACCAAAAACATTACTTTTGTTGTCTTTACTTTTGTTGCCGCTACCACTACTATCATATTACTTTGCTACTAAACACTTTGCTGCAGATACTAAGTTTCTAGGTGTGGTTGAATTGACAACTCAGCTGCTAATACTTGGGAATATTCTTTGGCTCCCCTTGTGTCGAATCAATAAATTTGGGTTGAATACTCTACCCTCAAAAGCTGTTGTGATCCCCTATACTTGTGGGTTATCAGGGCACGCACCCCACCCTCGTGGGCAGCCCGGGACTCTCCTGGTCCAACTCCGATACTCTATGGGCTTCTTCTGGTCCAAAAAGAAGTTCCGTGAAGTTTCAGGTCAATTGGACTCCGTTTGATTTTCCTTTTCTGTGATAGTCTAAAACAAGGAAAAAAACAGAAACTGGCACTCGGCTCTAGGTTAATAGGTTAGTCCCAAAAATCACGTAAAATAGCTTATAAATGCATATAAAACATCCAAGGTTGATAATATAATAGCATGGAACAATAAAATATTATAGATACGTCGGAGACGTATCAGCCCACCAGGCAGGGAGTGCGCGCAGGGGGGTAGGGCACGCCCCCACCCTCGTGGACAGGTGGTGGGCCCCCTGACGTGGATCTTTCATCCAATATTTTTTATATATTCCAAAATAATTCTCCGTTGATTTGCATGTCATTCCGAGAACTTTTATTTCTAGACAAAAATAACACCATGGCAATTCTGCTGAAAACAGCGTCAGTCCGGGTTAGTTCCATTCAAATCATGCAAGCTAGAGTCCAAAACAAGGGCAAAAGTGTTTGGAAAAGTAGATACGACGGAGACGTATCAGTGAACACCGACTACATGACACTTCACCATTGTTTGGGCCTAGGGGAAGGCATTGGGAAGTAATAAGTAGATGATGGGTTGCTAGAGTGACATAAGCTTAAACCAGAGTTTATGCGTTGCTTCGTAAGGGGCTGATTTGGATCCATATGTTTCATCCTATGGTTAGGTTTACTTTAATACTTCTTTTGTAGTTGCGGATGCTTGCAATAGGGGTTAATCATAAGTGGGATGCTTGTCCAAGTAAGGGAAGTACCCAAGCACCAGTCCACCCACATATCAAATTATCAAAGTACCGAACGCGAATCATATGAACATGATGAAAACTAGCTTGACGATAATTCCCATGTGTCCTCGGGAGCGTTTTCCTTTATATAAGAGTTTTTCCAGGCTTGTACTTTGCTACAAAAAGGATTGGGCCATCTTGTTGCACCTTATTTTCTTTTATTACTTGTTACCCGGTACAAATTACCTTATCACAAAACTATTTGTTACCGATAATTTCAGTGCTTGCAGAGAATACCTTACTGAAAACCGCTTGTCATTTCCTTCTGCTCCTCGTTGGGTTCGACACTCTTACTTATCGAAAGGACTACGATAGATACCCTATACTTTTGGGTCATCAAGACTCTTTTCTGGTGCCGTTGCCGGGGATTGAAGCGCCTTTTGTAGGTGGAATTTGGTAAGGAAAAATTTATATAGTGTGCTGAAATCTACTATCACTTGTTACTATGGAAAGTAATCCTTTGAGGGGCTTATTCGGGGTATCTTCACCCCGACCAGTAGAGCAAAGAGTTTCTCCTCAACCTACTGAACCTACTGAAAATGTTTATTTTGAAATTTCTTCGGGTATGATAGATAAACTGCTAGCTAATCCTTTTACAGGAGATGGAACATTGCATCCCGATTTGCACCTAATCTATGTGGATGAAGTTTGTGGATTATTTAAGCTTGCGGGTATGCCCGAGGATGTTATCAAGAAGAAGGTATTCCCTTTATCTTTGTAGGGAAAGGCATTGACATGGTTTAGGCTATGTGATGGTATTGGATCATGGAACTACAACCGATTCAAATTGGAATTTCATCAGAAGTTTTATCCTATGCATCTGGTTCATCGTGATCGTAATTATATATATAGATTATATTCATGCCCCAATGATGAGCTCTCAAGAGAAATTATTATTCAAAATTTTATGCTCGGCTTTCTCTCAATAATCGCTCCATGCTCGATACTTCTTGTACTGGTTCTTTTATGATGAAGACTAATGAATTCAAATGGGATTTATTGGAAAGAATTAAACGCAACTCTAAAGATTGGGAACTCGACGAAGGTAAGGAGTTAGGTATAACACCTAAGTTTTATTGTGTTAAATCTTTTATGGATACCGATGCTTTCCTTGAATTTAGCACTAAATATGGACTTGACTCTGAGATAGTAGCTTCTTTTTGTGAATCCTTTACTACTCATGTTGATCTCCCTAAGGAGAAGTGGCTTAAATATCATCCTCGCATTGAAGTAAAAGTAGTTGAACCTATTAAAGTTGAAGAAAATACTATCACTTATAATGTTGATCCTATTGTTCCTACCGCTTATATTGAGAAATCACCTTTCCATGCTAGAATAAAGGATCATGCTAAAGCTTCAACTGTGGTTCGTAAGAGTAATACTAGAACACCTACACCCTCTGAGCAAATTAAGGTTGAACCTAGTATTGCTATGGTTAAAGATCTCTTGTCTGATAATATTGATGGGCATGTTATTTATTTTTGTGATGAAGCTGCTAGAATTGCTAGACCCGATACTAAAAATAAACATAGATATGTTGTAGGCGTGCCTGTTATTTCTGTTAAAATAGGAGATCATTGCTATAATGGCTTGTGTGATATGGGTGCTAGTGCAAGTGCAATACCTCATTCCTTATACAAAGAAATTATGCATGATATTGCACCTGCTGAGATAGAAGATATCGATGTTACCATTAAGCTTGCTAATAGAGATACTATTTCACCAATTTGGATTGTTAGAGATGTTGAAGTCTTGTGTGGGAAGGTTAAATATCCTGCCGACTTTCTTGTTCTTGGTTCCCCACAATATAGCTTTTGTCCTATTATATTTGGTAGACCCTTCTTGAATACTATTAATGCTAAGATAGACTGCAATAAGGGTTTCTGTTGGTTTAGGGGATATGTCTCATGAGTTTAATTTTGCTAAGTTTCGTAGACAACCCCGTGATGAGTAATTGCCTAGTAAAGATGAAATTATTGGTCTTGCTTCTATTGTCGTGCCTCCTACTGATCCTTTAGAACAATATTTGCTAGACCATGAAAATGATATGTTCATGAATGAAAGAAGGGAAATAGATGAAGTATTCTTTAAATAGGGACCTATTCTGAAACACAACTTGCCTGTTGAAATCCTAGGGGATCCTCCTCCACCCAAGGGTGATCCCGTGTTTGAGCTTAAACCATTACCTCATACTCTTAAATATGCTTATCTTGATGAAAAGAAGATATATCCTGTTATTATTAGTGCTAACCTTTTCGTGAAGGAGGAAGAAAAATTATTGAAAAATCTGAAGAAGCACCGCACTGCTATTGGATATACTCTTGATGATCTTAAAGGCATTAGTCCCACTCTATGTCAACACAAAATAAATTTGGAGAAAGACGCCAAACCAGTTATTGATCACCAACGACGGCTAAATCCTAAGATGAAAGAAGTGGTAAGAAAGGAAATATTAAAGCTCCTTGAGGCAGGTATAATTTATCTTGTTGATGATAGTCAGTGGGTAAGTCCTGTCCATTGTGTCCCTAAGAAGGGAGGTATTACTGTCATTCCTAATGATAAAGATGAATTGATTCCACAAAGAATTATTACAGGTTATAGGATGGTAATTGATTTTCGCAAATTAAATAAAGCTACTAAAAAATATCATTACCCTTTGCCTTTCATTGATCAAATGCTAGAAAGATTATCCAAACATACACATTTTTGCTATCTATATGGGTACTCTAGCTTCTCTCAAATACCTGTGTCAGCTGATAATCAAGCAAAGACCACTTTTACTTGCCATTTCGGTACTTTTGCTTATAGACGTATGCCTTTTGGTTTATGTAATGCACCTGCTACCTTTCAAAGATGCATGATGGCTATATTCTCTGACTTTTGTGAAAAGATTTGTGAGGTTTTCATGGATGATTTCTCCATTTATGGATCCTCTTTTGATGATTGCTTGAGCAACCTTGATCGAGTTTTGCAGAGATGTGAAGAAACTAATCTTGTCTTGAACTGGGAGAAGTGCCACTTTATGGTTAATGAAGGTATTGTCTTGGGGCATAAAATTTCTAAAGAGGTATTGAAGTTGATAAAGCTAAAGTTGATACTATTGAAAAGATGTCGTGTCCCAAGGACATCAAAGGTATAAGAAGTTTCCTTGGTCATGCCGGTTTTTATAGGAGGTTCATTAAGGACTTCTCAAAATTTTCTCGGCCTCTGACTAACCTATTACAAAAAGATATTCCTTTTGTATTTGATGATGATTGTGTAGAAGCATTTGAAATACTTAAGAAAGCTTTGATTTCTGCACCTATTGTTCAGCCACCTGATTGGAATTTACCCTTTGAAATTATGTGTGATGCTAGTGATTATGTTGTAGGGGCTGTTCTAGGACAAAGAGTTGATAAGAAATTAAACGTTATCCAATATGCTATTTAAACTCTAGACACTGCCCAGAGAAATTACTACTGAAAAAGAATTTTTAGCAGTTGTATATGCTTGTGATAAGTTCAGACATCATATTGTTGATTCTAAAGTAACTGTTCACACCGATCATGCTGCTATTAAATATCTTATGGAAAAGAAAGATGCAAAACCTAGACTTATTAGATGGGTACTCCTACTACAAGAATTTGATTTGCATATTATTGATTGAAAAGGAGCTGAGAACCCCGTTGCAAACAACTTGTCTAGGTTAGAGAATGTTCTTGATGACCCTGAAAGTGCTAGTGATCGACTAGAGGGGGGTGAATAGGCGATTTTTATGAAAGTCTTCAAAACATGGAAGTTTCGAAGACAAACGATAGAAATAAACCTATTATCATGCAGCGGAAGGTAGACTACACTAAGCAAGCCATAGTCAAGTATTCAATGAAGTGAAAGCACAACGACTAAAGACAGCTAGGTAGTATAGATCAGGTAGGAAGATAGTGTGAAGCCAATCAGAACAGGCAGTCACTCAGTGAAGACAAAAGATAATGCAATGATACAATGACTTCACCAGGGACAACAGTAAGTAAAAGGAATAGGAAGGATGAAACTAGTGACTCGTTGAAGACAATGATTTGTTGGACCAGTTCCAGTTGCTGTGACAACTGTATGTCTGGTTACGGAGGCTGAGATTCAACTCAGAAGACCGCATCTTCACCTTATTCCCCTTGAGCTAAGGACACCTAGTCCTCTCCCAATCACTCTCGTAAGTCTTCAAGGTAGACTTCCAAGTCTTCACAGACTTCGTTCACCAGCGATCCACAATAACTCTTGGATGCTCAGAACGCGGTGCCTAACAGGCTGGAGGATTCACAGTCCTCAAGTGTAATAAGTCTTTAGATCACACAGACAGGAAGACTTAGGTGATGCCTAACACTCTTTAGCTCTGGGTGTTTAGGGCTTTATCCTTGCAAGGAATTCTCTCTCAAAGGCTTCGAGGTGGGTTGCTCTCAAACGACAAAAGTCGTACACTAACTCTGAGCAGCCAACCATTTATGGTTGTAGGGGGTGGGCTATTTATAGCCACCAGGCAACCCAACCTGATTTGTCTGAAATGACCCTGGGTCACTAAGGAACTGACACGTGTTCCAACGGTCAGATTTCAAACACACACGGCAACTTTACTTGGGCTACAAGCAAAGCTGACTTATCCAACTCAGAATAAGATTTGCTCTCATAGTCTTCACTCGAAGACATAGGATTTTGGTTAAGCATCACTTCAGTCATTCTGACTGGTTCACTT
Source organism: Triticum urartu (assembly GCF_056163025.1). NCBI lineage: Eukaryota > Viridiplantae > Streptophyta > Magnoliopsida > Poales > Poaceae > Triticum > Triticum urartu. The sequence goes on from NC_141874.1 coordinate 89,201,018, forward strand.
GGACCCCACTTAACAGTACGGTGGTTCCTATGACTCAACAGAGAAGAGAAAGAACGACGAATCAACTAAGTTTTCGCGCTCCATAGTCTTCACTCAATGTCTTCTCTTGTCATAGACTTCAATGTGACTGTCTTCACATACCACCTTTGATTTCAATGTCTTCATACATTTTTAGAGGTCATCTCTGGTAGGAAAACCGAATCAATGAGGGACTTCTACCTGTGTTATCCTACAATTCTCACAAACACATTAGTCCCTCAACCAAGTTTGTCGTCAATACTCCAAAACCAACTAGGGGTGGCAGTAGATGCACTTATAGACCCACTACCTATTAATAATAGCTTTCCCGATGAACAATTAGCTGTCATAAATGCTTCTCGTACTACTCCATGGTATGCTGATTATGCTAATTACATTGTTGCTAAATTTATACCACCTAGTTTCACATACCAGCAAAACAAAAGGTTTTTCTATGATTTAAGACATTACTTCTGGGATGGCCCACACCTTTATAAAGAAGGAGTAGATGGTGTTATTAGACGTTGTGTACCTGAGCATGAACAGGAACAAATCCTACGCAAGTGTCACTCCGAGGCTTATGGAGGACACCATGCTGGAGATAGAACTGCACATAAGGTATTGCAATCCGGTTTTTATTGACCTACTCTCTTCAAGGATGCCCGTAAGTTTGTCTTATCTTGTGATGAATGTCAAAGAATTGGTAATATTAGTAGACGCGAAGAAATGCCTATGAATTATTCACTTGTTATTGAACCATTTGATGTTTGGGGCTTTGATTATATGGGACTATTTCCTTCCTCTAAAGGGTATACACATATTTTAGTTGTTGTTGATTACGTTAGTAAGTGCGTAGAAGCTATTCCAACTAGTAGTGCTGATCATAACACCTCTATTAAGATGCTTAAAGAAGTTACTTTTCTAAGGTTTGGAGTCCCTAGATACTTAATGACTGATGGTGGTTCACATTTTATTCATGGTGCTTTTCATAAGATGCTTGCTAGGTATGATGTTAATCATAGAATTGCATCTCCATATCATCCACAATATAGTGGTCAAGTAGAACTGAGCAACAGAGAGCTTAAATTAATTTTGCAAAATACTGTTAATAGATCTAGAAAGAATTGGTCAAAGAAACTTGATGATGCATTATGGGCCTATAGAACTGCATATAAAAATCCTATGGGTATGTCTCCATATAAAATGGTTTATGGAAAAGCATGTCACTTAACTCTCGAACTAGAACATAAGGCATATTGGGCCATTAAAGAGCTCAACTATGATTTCAAACTTGCCGGTGAGAAGAAACTATTTGACATTAGCTCACTTGATGAGTGGAGAACCCAGGCCTATGAGAATGCCAAACTGTTTAAAAAAAAGTTAAAAGATGGCATGACAAAAGGATACAAAAACATGAATTAATTGTAGGTGATTATGTATTGTTATACAACTCTTGTTTAAGATTTTTTGCAGGAAAACTCCTCTCTAAATAGGAAGGTCCTTACGTTATTGAGAGGTCTATCGTTCCGGTGCCATAAAATCAATAACTTCGAAGGCACAAATCCGAGGGTGGTAAACGACCAAAGAAAAAAAACATTATATCTCAGGCAATCCTATAAATGTTGAAACTAATGTTATTGAAACCGTAACCCCAGATGAGTATATAAGGGACACCTTCCAGAACGTTTCAGCCTCCGAAAAGGAAGAGGTATGTGGTACGGTAAGTAAATCGTCTCCAAGACAGTTCTAATAGCATTTTTTCTCCATTTTGGAATATTTAAGAAAATAGGAAAATAAGAAGTAGTCCGGAAAGGACACGGGGCGTCCACAAGGGTGGAGGGCGCACCCCCTGCCTCGTGGGTACCTCGTGTGTCCTCTAGACTCTGTTTTCTTGCACGATACTTCTTTTGGTCAGTAAAAATTCATTATATAATCTCCCGAAGGTTTTCACCACCGTACCACGAAAATATCTCTTGTTTTGTTTCGAGCTGTTTTTCTAACAGATCTAGATCACCATGACGTCTTCAAGCGCCCCCACGGACAAGTCTTTCGAGAGGGTCATCAACCCCTACCTCGCGGAGGTGCTGCAACACCCTCAAACCATTGAGTTGCGTGAGGGGGTGCTGCACATCCGCGATGTTGAGGTACCAAGGAGGACCGGAAGCGTGGAGACAAGACTCGAAGCAATGGAGCAACAAGTTTTCAAGTGCCAGGGGATGGTGGAACGCGGACTCGACGTCAACCACATGATGATCGCGGAGTTCGCCAACAATCACAAGCTGGATGCCAAGAACATTGGGGAGACCATCTTCAAGCTTCACGAGAAAATCGAGCACCTCCAAGCCCAGATCTATGACCTGCAAAACCAAAACTGTGAGTATGAATATAGATTCAAGAGGATGAGTTTGGCTACAGATATGAGGATCCCGGAGACTCGATCATCCATCTATGATGGTGATCCTATGACTTGGAAGATGGAAGACAAGCCTACATCATCAACAACTCCATCATCACTACCACCAAAGGAGAATTGAGTATCGGGTATGGGCACTCCCCTTCACAACTTCCAAGCTTGGGGGAGTGCCCCGGTATTATATCACCATCACACTTTTATCTTTACCATTGTTCTTAGTTCGATCGTTTTGGTAATATCTTGAGCTAGTAGAATAAAGTTTAGTATGATCTAGTTTTGAGTTTTGCTTTATGATCCTTCTATGTAATCGAGTCTGTGAGCTATATATAATAAAGATTAGTGTTGAGTCAAGGGCTTTGCTATCGTGCTATGATCTTGAGAAAAAAGAGAAAGAATAAAAATAAATAAAGAGATCATATTGATCTTATGGAGAGTAATGACTTCACATATAAAGAGTATGATGAATAAAAGTTGTTGAGAGTTGACAAACATAGTTTTGGTCATAGTTGCAATTAATAGGAAGTAATAAAGAAAGAGAGGTTTTCGCATATAAATATACTATCTTGGACATATTTTATGACTGTGAGCACTCATTAAAATATGACATGCTAAAAAGTTGATGTTGGACAAGGAAGACAACGTAATGGGTTATGCTTTCTTACATCCGAAATAAATTATGTTTTCATGGATCATCCAACATGTTGAGGTTGCCTTTCCCCCTCATGCTAGCCAAATTCTTTGCACCAAGTAGAGATACTACTTGTGCTTCCAAATATCCTTAAACCCAGTTTTGCCATGAGAGTCCACCATATCTACCTATGGATTGAGTAAGATCCTTCAAGTAAGTTGTCATTGTTGCAAGCAATAAAAATTGCTCTCTAAATATGTATGATTTATTAGTGTGGAGAAAATAAGCTTTATACGATCTTGTGATGTGGAAGAAATAAAAGGGACGGACTGCATAATAAAGGTCCATATCACAAGTGGCAATATAAAGTGACATTCTTTTTTATTAAGATTTCATGCATCCAACCATAAAAACACATGACAACCTCTTCTTCCCTCTGCGAAGGGCCTATCTTTTATTTTTGTCCTATACTTTATACAAGAGTCATGGTGATCTTCACCTTTCCTTTTTACATTTTATCCTTTGGCAAGCACTGTGTGTTGGAAAGATCCTCATATATATAGCTAATTGGATGTGAGTTTTCATGAACTATTATTGTTGACATTACCCTTGAGGTAAAAGGTTGGGGGGCAAAACTATAAGCCCCTATCTTTCTCTGTGTCTGATTAAAGTTTCATACTCATAAGTATTGCGTGAGTGATAGCAATTGTGAAAGACTAAATGATAGTTGAGTATGCGGACTTGCTGAAAAGCTCTTATATTGACTCTTTCCGATGTTATGATAAATTGCAATTGCTTCAATGACTGAGATTATAGTTTGTTAGTTTTCAATGAAGTTTCCGATTCATACTTCACATCGTGAATAGATTGTTACTTTCGCATAAGAGATCATATGACAATATATATATATATGTTGTTGTTCTAAGAATGATCATGATGCCCTCATGTCCGTATTTTATTTTATCGACACCTCTATCTCTAAACATGTGGATATATTTTTCGTTATCGGCTTCCGCTTGAGGACAAGCGAGGTCTAAGCTTGGGGGAGTTGATACATCCATTTTTGTTGGGGATATTACTACCAGTATGACCCGCCCAGGAGGGGCCGGGTCAACCCTAATGGCGGTTTACATAAGAAGCCCAATATGCATTCAAGATGATAGTTTATTAAACATATACCAGGCCTAAAGCCCTGGGGCCGGCTTAAGGCCCGTTGTTGTAAACCGCCGTATGAAAGGAAAGACTTGTAAAGAAAGGCATGAAAAGGAAGTCACCGAGCCGGCCGTGACTCTATAGGCCACCAGGCGTCAACCCGTGTATATAAGGGGACGACCCGGTGGCGGTTTAAGGGCAAGAGACAACAGATCAATAACCAAGCCAGCGAGTTGAGCCTCTTGGAGATCGAAACCTCAGCAATACCAATCCCAACTAGATGTAGGCTTTTACCTTCATCGTAAGGGGCCGAACTAGTATAAAAACCCTCTCGTGTCCTTTGTCCCGATTAACCTCTTTAAGCTTCCTAGTGCGATGGCCCTACGACTAAGTCCTTGCTCTAGGACATCTGCCGTGAAAATTCCATGATAGTTGGCGCCCACCGTGGGGCCAGCGCACGGTGGATTTGAGTTCTTGAAGGGCAACTTCGAAGGGCTCAAGGGATACGTTGTGGGCCGGATGACCAAGAGTCGTCGCGGCAAACTCTACATCGACGACGAAGGCTGGGCCCCGAGGCCGGCTCAATCGAGTACGGGTACTGGGTCCCCTTCGGCAGAATTCATGTCTTCATCAGCCGGATCGGTGAGTCGGGCCCTGAGCAGGACGTCCACACCAACCTCATCGAAACGGCTCAGCGCGCCAGGACCGCCCGTGTTCAATCCGTCGTGAAACATACCTTTGTAGGCTGCATCCATGGCGGTGAATACTTCGAAGGATCGGTGGAAGGCGGAGAGACGGCCATCTGCTCTGATACGACTTCGTCAACAGGTGAAACGGACTCATTGTACCAACTGCAAGACGACATACTCGGGGCTATTCCGATGGCAGCAGTATTCCAGATCCCCTTGGGCCGCCGAATTGGGCCGGAGTCTTCATGGCGGGGACGCAGCCCAGGCAGAACTCCATCGCAGCGGCAGCAGCAACTACCGGGTCGGCAGCAGCCGGGTCAGGAGTCCCCGCACGCCCCCCGGCTCAGATTCTAATGGACCTAATGGATAGGATGATGACTCTGTTAACCGCTGTGGTAGAACCAGCGGATAAGGCCCGGCACGATGTAGAAGTGGCACGCGTGCGGGAGGAGATGGTGCAAGCTAAGGAAAATCTAGCCGCAGAGGAAACCCGGATAGCGGCAGAACGAGCAGCTCTGGTTGCTCGTGCTCAGAAACTTCAAGCAAAAACTTTCCGGCTCTCGGTGGACCTTAATGTGTCAAACGAGGTCATGAGGAGGAGGCATCAGAAAACTCAGTTGCGTCTACCTTTAATGCTGGATCCGAGGAACCTGTTCCATACACCCGGGGCTAGGGGGGAGCAACCCGCCGGAGGCAAACCGGGTCACGACACCCGGTGCACCAATTCAGCCACGCGCTATGGAGCCACCTCATCTAAATACAGCTCCTCCTCGTTATGTATCAACACCTCCTGGTCACTTCTCCAACCCTTTAGAAAACCTCATTGCAGCATCGGCTCGTTTGGCGGATCTCCCAATGGAAGGCGACTCGCCAGCAGCAATTGAAACCCGGAGGGTGAGAGAACTACTTCAGATAGCTCTGGCCCAGTAGGATGCATACTCCTATAGTCGAGACAGGATTCATTCAACTCCTCGCCCAAGCCGGAGCCCGAGTTACAGTAGGCACATGGAGTCTGCAGAGATGTCAAGTAATGCTCAACGCCACAACCGGCCATATAGGCATGAGCCGGTGCTGGCTGGAGCCCTTAACTTGGCGGATCAGGAGAGGATTCGACAAGAGGCAGAGCGAGCAGCTCAAATAGCGGCAGAGAAGGTGGCTCACCAAACCTTTCCGGCTTATCCAGCAACCTCGGTTGAGGCAGGAGTGGCCACGAAAACCGGAGGCGTGCCTTGCTTGGTACCAGCCATACGCAATGAGCGGTTGCCAAAGGATTTCAAGGGGCCTCGTAAGGTGCCTAACTACACGGTCGACCTACAGCCGAGGGCTTGGATTGTGAGTTGTGAGATGGCTATGGAGCTATTGGAGGTGAGCGACGCTGCAATGGCCAAGTATTTTACCATGATGTTAGATGGAACAGCCCGGACTTGGTTGAAGGGATTGCCACCCAATTCTATCGGCTCATGGGCAAAGTTGAAAGAGCGGTTCATCCAGAACTTTAAAGACACGTGTAAGCAGCCAATATCGATTGTGGATCTGACCAATTGCAAGCAAGAGGATGGTGAATCTAAAACCCATTGGGTGCACCGGGTCAAGGAGATAATACATTCATCTGATAAGATGGATGCCGGTTCAGCAGTTTTGATGTTGGAGAAAAATTGCCGTTTTGAACCTCTGAAGCAGAAGCTGGGGCGGCTTAAAAGTGACTGTAATGACATGGGAACGTTGATGGCGGCTCTTGTCAAGTACGCTGATTCTGATACCACCAAGGACCCGGTGTCTGACAAAGAAAAGGCAACGAAGGGAAAGAAGAACGGCAACGGCAAGAGTCACCAGCATAACCGGGCGAATCAGGGAGGTAATAAACGTAAAGCTGATGAGTTTGTTGCTAATACTAATGCACAGGGTGGTAATCAGCGGCGCAAGGGCAGATAGCCCCCTCGATCGGGCGGGCTAGGGCCTACCCTTGAGCAACTGTTGAATGAACCTTGTCCGAAACATGGCACCCATGAGAAGCCGGCCACCCATCTGTGGAAGGACTGCATGATCATGAAGGCATTTAAAAATTCAAACATGTTTGATGGGGGACACGGCCCAGGTGGCGGTTCAGGTGGCGGCGGTTTTCATGGCCCGGGCGCCGGTTCAAGTGGAGGAGGTTTTCATGGTCAAGGTCATCCTGGTCACCAAGGCGGATATAATCAGCAACCCGGCCAAGGGAATCAGCAGCAGCAATCCGGTTATCAGAGCAACCCGAAGCAGTTGAGTAGTGGACAGTATCATGTATTTACTACCAGTTTATGCAAGAGGGACCAGAAGCTTCACAAGAGGGCCGTCAATGCCATTGAGCCGGCAATTCCGCGTTATCTACGTTGGTCAGAGCAGCCTATTGTGTGGAGCAGAGAGGATCACCCGCCCCGGGTTGATAATCCGGGTCACTTGGCTTTGGTAGTGGCACCTCAGGTTGGTGGATACAAGTTTACTAAAGTACTCATGGATGGGGGCAGCGGCATCAACATCCTCTACTATGAGACATTCCACCGGATGGGATTGACGGATAAGAATCTTAAACAATCCAACACTATTTTTCACGGGGTGGTACCTAGTAAGTCGGCATACCCAGTTGGTAAGATTGAGCTGGAAGTGGCTTTTGGGGATGAGTACAATTCCAGAGCGGAGAAATTAACCTTTGAGGTGGTTAAGATCAAGAGCCCATATCATGCTCTATTTGGGCGATCGGCTTATGCCAAGTTCATGGCTCGGCCGTGTTAGGTATATTTGCAGCTCAAGATGTCGGGTCATAAGGGCACCATTACAGTACGTGGGAGCCGGAAGATAGCCTTGGAATGTGAAGAAGGTGATGCTGCCTATGCGGAATCTGTCTATGCAACAGAGGAGTTAAAATTCTACAAGGACCATGTTGACCCGGCAGACATGACATCATTAAAGAAACCAACAACAGAGCATGAGACGGAGTTGAAATTCAAATCAGCTAATGACACCAAGATGGCTGACTTTGTACCTGGCGACTCATCCAAACAGTTCATCATCAGTGCAAACTTGGATCCGAAATAGGAAAGCGCGCTCATCGAGTTCATCCGTGAGAACCGGGACATCTTTGCATGGAAACCTTCAGACATGCCGGGTGTCCCGAGGGAACTCGCTGAGCACACTTTTAACATCGATCCAAAGTTCAAACCTGTTAGACAGTTTCTCCGACGGATCAATGAAGAAAGGCGCAAGGCCATCGGGGAAGAGGTGGCCCGGCTCTTGGCAGCCGGGTTCATTGTGCAAGTCTTTCACCCTGAGTGGTTGGCTAACCCGGTGCTTGTACTCAAGAAGAACGGCACCTGGCGTATGTGCGTGGATTACACAGATCTGAACAAGGCTTGTCCGGTTGATCCTTTTGCTCTCCCCTGTATTGATCAGATCATCGATGCTACGGCGGGTTGCACACGGTTGAGTTTCTTAGATGCTTATTCCGTTTATCATCAGATTAAGATGGCAGTCAAAGATCAGGAGAATACAACTTTTATAACTCCTTTTGGAGCTTTCTGCTATGTATCTATGCCTTTTGGGCTTAAGAGTGCCCAGGCGACTTAGCAGCAGTGTGTGCAGAATTGTCTTCATAATCAAATTGGGCGCAATTTTCCTGCTTATGTGGATGATATAGTGGTGAAGTCCAGGGAGGAGGAAACCTTGGTCACGAACCTGAATGAGACTTTTGATAATCTCCGGGTTTACAAAATGATGCTTAACCCGTCCAAGTGTGTTTTTGGAGTGCCAGTCGGCAAGCTCTTGGGTTTTTTGGTGTATAACCGAGGTATTGAAGCTAACCCGGAGAAAATCAAGGCAAGTACATCCCTAGCCAAACCAACATGCGTCAATGATGTTCAACAACTGGCGGGCGTGTGGCTGCTTTGAGCCGGTTCATAAGCGGGTTAGGGGAAAAGGCTATGCCTCTGTATCAGTTGATGAAGAAAACAGATGCTTTTGTTTGGAGCGATGCTGCGAGCGCTGCTTTTGAAGATCTGAAGGCACAACTGGCTGAGCCGCCGGTCCTGGCTGCTCCAATTGATAAAGAGCCGCTATTGTTATACGTGGCTGCCAATTCACGGGCTGTTAGTGTGGCTATTGTGGTAGAGAGCAAGGAGGCTGACAAGGAGCATCCGGTTCAACGGCCGGTTTATTATGTCAGTGAAGTGCTAATTGAGTCTAAGCAATGATATCCACATTGGCAGAAGCTTGTTTACGGGGTGTTCATGGCAAGCCGGAAGCTTAAGCATTACTGTCAGGGACATCCCGTTACTGTGGTTAGCTCTGCTCCTTTAGGAGACATTATTCAAAACAGAGAAGCCACTGGGTGAGTCGCCAAGTGGGCAATTGAGCTTGGGTCTCAAGGGTTGAAGTATGTTCCATGTACTGCAATTAAATCTCAAGCCCTGGTTGACTTCATCAATGACTGGACAGAGATGCAGATGCCAGAAGAGAAGCCAGACAACACATATTGGACTATTCTTTTTGATGGATCCAGGCAGTTGGAAGGTTCGGGGGCTGGAGTCGTGTTAACTTCCCCACGAGGTGACAAATTTTGTTACGTGTTACATTTGATGTTTCCTTGCACTAACAACGCAACAGAGTATGAAGCCTTGCTCCATGGTCTTCGAGTGGCAAAGGAGACGGGCTTGAGCTGGGTAAGATGTCTTGGTGACTCAGATCTAGTGGCTCAATAGGTATCTGGCAAGTGGGATTCCAAAGACCCTCTCATGGCGGCTTATCACCGAGAGGTCGATGCTGTTGCCGGATATTTTAAAGGATATCAAGTAGAACACATTGACCGTCGAAAAGAACGAAGCAGCTGATGCTTTAAGCCGGCTGGGGTCTCAGCGTAAGCCAGTGCCACCCAACACCTTTTTGGATGTTTTGCATAACCCCTCTGTCAAGTTGCCCACGGAAGAAGATTTGGCTGTTCCTGACTCGGAGGCGCAGTTGGTAGCAGCTCTTCATGTCATCCCAGATTGGACGGTGCCGTTCTTGGCTTACATGACCCGGGGAGAGTTGCCAGACGATGAGACCCTAGCTCGACAGATAACCCGGTGGTCTAAGTCCATGACTATTTCAGATGGAGAATTGTTCCAGCGCAGTGTTTCCAGAGCGTTTCAACAATGTGTTTCCCCTGAAGAAGGTCAAGAAATTCTTCATGAGATCCATGAAGGTGATTGTGGTCATCATGCCGGGTCAAAATCTTTAGTGGCCAAGGCGTTTCGTCACGGTTTTTACTGGTTGACGGCTCACGCTGATGCAGAAGATCTGGTCAGTAGATGTGATGGACGTAAAAAATTTGCACGACGAGCGCATGTGCCGTCTCATGAACTCCGGATGATTCCAATCACTTGGCCGTTTGCAGTCTGGGGGCTTGACATTGTGGGACCTTTCAAAAGGTCTAAAGATAAAAAGACGCATCTCCTAGTAGCGGTTGATAAGTTCACTAAGTGGGTTGAGGCGGAGCCTGTGAGTAAGTGTGATGCAGCCACGGCGGTTTAGTTCATGAAAAAAGTTATCTTCCGTTTCGGTTTTCCACATAGTATCATCATAGACAATGGCACCAATCTGTCTCAAGGAGCTATGGAAGAGTTTTGTCAGCGAGAGCACATCCGGTTTGATGTTTCTTCTGTGGCTCATCCTCAATCCAATGGGCAAGCTGAGAGACCAATCAGGAAATTTTGAAAGGGCTAAAACCCCGTGAGGGAGTCCTGGATTAGGGGGTGTCCGGATGGCTGGACTATACCTTCAGCCGAACTCCTGGACTATGAAGAGACAAGATTGAAGACTTCGTCCCGTGTCCGGGAGGGACTTTCCTTGGCGTGGAAGGCAAGCTTGGCGATATAGATATGTGGATCTCCTACCATTGTAACCGACTCTATGTAACCCTAACCCTATCCGGTGTCTATATAAACCAGAGGGTTTTAGTCCGTAGGACAACACATTCATACACAACAATCATACCATAGGCTAGCTTCTAGGGTTTAGCCTCTCTGATCTCGTGGTAGATCTACTCTTGTACTACCCATATCATCAATATTAATCAAGCAGGACGTAGGGTTTTACCTCCATCAAGAGGGCCCGAACCTGGGTAAAACTTCATGTCCCTTGCCTCCTGTTACCATCCGGCCTAGACGCACAGTTCGGGACCCCCTACCCGAGATCCGCCGGTTTTGACACCGAGATTGGTGCTTTCATTGAGAGTTCCTCTATGTCGTCACCGTTAGGCTTGATGGCTCCTACGATCATCAATAGCAATGCAGTCCAGGGTGAGACCTTCCTACCCGGACAGATCTTCGTCTTCGGCGGCTTCGCACTGCGGGCCAATTCACTTGGCCATTTGGAGCAGATCGAAAGCTATGCCCCTGGCCGTCAGGTCAGATTTGGAAGTTTAAACTACATGGCTGACATCCGCGGGGACTTGAGCTTCGACGGATTCGAGCCACTGCTGAGCACGCCGCACTGTCACGACGAGCATGATCTAGCTCTACCGCCGAACAGTGCCCTGGAGGCCGCACCCGCATCGGCTTCGACCCTTAATTTGGAGCCTACTGCACCGATCGAGGATGGGTGGTTGGACGCCGCCTCAGGGGCTGCGATCCCAACGGCGATTGAGCCGAACACTAGCCCCGCACTCCGCGAGACTCGTGACTCCAAGGAGCCGGACTCCTCTCCGGACTCCGAACCCTCCGCGCCCCTGTCGATCGAATCCAATTGGCCGCCGATCATGGAGTTTACTGCCGCGGATATCTTTCAGCACTCGCCTTTTGGCGATATTCTAAAGACACTAAAGTCTCTCTCTTTATCAGGAGAGCCCTGGCCGAACTACGGTCAGCAAGGTTGGGATATGGACGATGAAGAAATTCAAAGCCCACCCACCACCCACTTTGTAGCCACTGTCGACGATTTAACCGACATGCTCGACTTCGACTTCGAAGACATCGACGATATGGACGCCGATGCAGGAGACGATGAAGAACCAGCGCCTATTGGGCCCTGGAAAGCCACCTTGTCATATGACATATACATGGTGGACATCCCAAAAGAAGGAGATGGGATGGAACAGCGGTGGATGACCCCTCCAAGAAACAGCCTAAGCGCCAGCGTCAGCGGCGCCGCTCAAAATCCCGCCAAAACAAATACGATGAGTCCAGCACGGGAGATAATAATACTCCGGAGAGTGCCGAAGAAAACCCCCTCCAGCAAGATTCAGCACAGGAGGATGGAGAAGCCAGCCCTCATGAGAGAGCGGCAGACAGAGAGGTCGAGGATGATAACTATACGCCTCCCTTCGAAGATGAGGCAAGCCTCGACGATGATGAATTCGTCGTGCCTGAGGATCCCGTCGAGCAAGAGCATTTTCAACGCAGGCTTATGGCCACGGCAAGAAGCCTCAAGAAAAAGCAGCAACAACTTAGAGCTGATCAAGATTTGCTAGTCGACAGATGGACTGAAGTCCTTGCGGCCGAAGAGCATAAACTCGAACGCCCCTCCAAGAGCTACCCAAAGCGCAGGTTGCTACCCCGATTAGAGGAGGAAGCACTTAAACCTACATCACCAGAACTTGATGAGGTCGACCGGCCACCTCGTGGCCGCGACAGAGAGGCCTTTTGGCCCTCCACTCAAGCCGCACCCTGTACCAAGGCACGGGAAAATGCGCCAGACCTGCGAGATGTGTTGGAGGACAAGGCAAGGCAAACAAGATCGATCTACAGATCGCGTGGGCGCCCCATGACTCGAGACGATAACCGTCATGCCGGACACAAATCCGGTAGCGCCGGACACAGTAGACAAAGCTCATTGGAGCTACGTCGTGATATAGCCCAGTACAGAGGCGCCGCACACCCACTATGCTTCACAGACGAAGTAATGGGTCATCAAATCCCCGAGGGTTTCAAACCCGTAAACATCGAATCATATGATGGCACAACAGATCCTGCGGTAAGGATCGAGGATTATCTCCTTCATATCCACATGGCTCGCGGCGATGATGTCCACGCCATGAAATACCTCCCACTCAAGCTTAAAGGACCAGCTCGGCATTGGCTTAACAGCTTGCCAGTAGGATCAATCAGTTGTTGGGAGGACCTGGAAGCCGCATTCCTCGACAATTTCCAGGGCACTTATGTGTGACCACCAGACGCCGATGACCTAAGCCACGTAATTCAGCAGCCAGAGGAATCGGCCAGGAAATTCTGGACACGGTTCCTAACAAAGAAAAATCAAATAGTCAACTGTCCGGACGCAGAGGCCCTAGCAGCCTTCAAGCACAATATCTGTGACGAGTGGCTTGCTCGGCACCTTGGCCAGGAAAAGCCGAAATCTATGGCAGCACTCACGACACTCATGACCCGCTTTTGCGTGGGAGAAGACAGCTGGCTTGCTCATAGCAACAATATGACCAAGAACCCTGGTAATTTGGATACCAGGGACAGTAGTGGCAGGTCGCGTCGCAACAAGCAAAAGCGCCGCATTAACAGCGACAATGCCGAGGATACGACAGTTAATGCCGGATTCAGAGGCTATAAATCCGGTCAGCGGAAAAAGCCATTCAACAGAAATCCTAGGGGCCCGTCCAGTTTGGACCGAATACTCGACCGCTTGTGCCAGATACATGGCACCCCTGAAAAGCCGGCCAATCACACCAACAGGGATTGTTGGGTGTTCAAGCAGGCAGGCAAGTTAAATGCCGAAAATAAAGACAAGGGGCTGCATAGCGATGACGATGAAGAGCCCCGGCCGCCGAACAAACAGTGGACAGAAGGGTTTTCCCCCACAAGTGCGGACGGTGAACATGATATACGCAACCCACATCCCCAAGAGGGAGCGGAAGCGCGCGTTAAGGGATGTATACGCGGTAGAGCCAGTCGCCCCAAAGTTCATCCCATGGTCCTCCTGCCCGATCACCTTTGATCGAAGGGACCATCCCACTAGCACCCGTCATGGCGGGTTCGCCGCATTGGTTTTAGACCCAATTATTGACGGATTTCATCTCACTAGAGTCCTTATGGACGGTGGCAGCAGCCTGAACCTGCTTTACCAGGATACAATGCGGAAAATGGGCATAGATCCCTCGAGGATCAAGCCCACCAAAACAACCTTTAGAGGCATAATACCAGGTGTAGAGGCCAACTGTACAGGCTCAGTCACACTTGAAGTGGTCTCCGGATCTCCGGATAATTTCCGAAGCGAGGAGTTAATCTTCGACATAGTCCCATTCCGCAGTGGCTATCACGCACTGCTCGGGCGAACCGCATTCGCCAAGTTCAATGCGGTACCGCACTACGCATACCTTAAGCTCAAGATGCCAGGGCCTCGAGGAGTAATTATGGTCAATGGAAACACCGAACGCTCCCTCCGGACGGAGGAGCTCACGGCAGCTCTTGAAGCGGAAGCATAAAGCAGCCTCTCCAGGCAATTCTCCAGTCCGGTCATTAAACGTCTGGACACCGTCAAGCGTGCCCGGAGTAACCTACAACAAGACCGCCTGGCACGTTCCGAGCAGGCGTAGCAATGCGGCCCCAACCCTAGCCCTCGCAAACATGCAACACCAGTGCTTCGCGTACATACTATGCTCTAGAAATACCATGGGTACAGGGGGAGGGGCACCACCACGGCACGCCCGAAACACGGCTTAAACCGCACTAGGGGCTGCCGATTTTTTAATTTTCTCTTACTTTCAGGACTCCATTCTTCGGAAGGCCTGTTCGGCAATTCAATTGCCGCACAAACGATGCAAGAACCAGGGAAGCAGACAAGCCATGCCGCATTACGGAACTCCCAGGTGGTCTCTATCACGAGCAGTATACCTGTTTCACATATCATTCCGCAGCCTACCCCTGGAGCGGACATGTTAAATAGTCCAACCTTTTGCTTATCACATTATTTGTATCGTTCTGCTTTGATCGCAGCCCTTTTTAATAAACAATTCATAGATTTTGTCTATTTTTGCATTACTCTTTTTTTTACAAATATATGTTCCTTAACGACATGTTGCACCCGTACACTTTGGTACGGCCAAAATACGCCAGGGGCTTTAGTACCCCTCAATATGGTGTGAGAAGTCCGAACACTTTAAACAAGTGCGGCACCCCGAACTTATAGCATTATATGCATCGGCTCCGAATCATGTCTTGGGTCAATAGATGGGTTTGCCCGGCTCCTATGTTTTGGTGCCTTACGTTCCGCTATATCGGCTAAGGTAGCACTAGGAGAACTACTGCGATTGTGCCCCAGTTAAGCTGGGTCGAGCACCTCAGTAGAGAAAGCTAAAACTGACTGTCATGATGAAGCGAGAGCTGGTCGCTGTTCGAGAGGTTTTTCGAGTCCCTAAAGACTTATGTCGCTTAGAGCGAGGAGTCGGCTCTGTCCGGCCAAGGCGTGGATAGCGCCCCGACCTCGGTCTTCCGAATACCAGGGGCTTCGCCAAAATTTAAAATTATAGAATTCTATGGCTAAGTGAGAGTGTTCAAGCATTATAGTCTGATTGCCTTGTTCGTTGCGCTGAGCGCCTCCCTCGAAGGACCCAAACATGGGAAAAAGAGCGCTCAGGTTTATCCCCGAACACCAAAGCACTAGCAGCACGGGGGCAGAAGCCGACGACTCGCCATCTCTCAGAATTGATAAACAGCCGCACAGAAGGTAATATTTTAAATTCCAACAGCATTGCTTAGCGCATATGAACAAGTTTTCAGCGCACAGGACAAAAGGAGCGAGTTTTACTCAAAAATTACATCCCGGGAACATTCATCCGCCATAAGGCGGGCACCCTTCAGAACATCCTTATAATAATTCTCGGGCTTGCGATGCTCTTTCCCCAGCGGTGGCCCGTCCTTCACAAGCTTCTCAGCATCCAGCTTGCCCCAATGCACCTTAGCATGGGCAAGGGCCCTACGGGCACCTTTAATGCAGACGGAGCGCTTGATGACTTCGAGCCTTGGATAGGCCCCCACCAGCCGCCGCACCAGCCCGAAATAGCTCCCAGGCAGAGCCTCTCCAGGCCACAGCCGAACTATGAGGCCCTTCATGGCCTGTTCGGCCGCCTTGTGGAGCTCGATCAGTTGCTTCAGCTGGTCGCTCAGGGGCACGGGGTGTCCGGCCTCAGCATACTGAGACTAGAACACCTTCTCTGTCGAGCTGCCCTCCTCGGCTCGATAGAATGCGGCGGCATCGGACACGCTACGGGGAAGATCTGCGAACGCTCCTGGAGAGCTCCGGATTCAGGTAAGTAACAAGTAACTCACGTTTATGTGTTTGCTTTGCATAAAAAATGCCTTACCCACCGCTATCTTTTTCGCCTCAACCAACTCCTGGAGGGTCTTCTGGGATTCGGCCTTGGCAGACTTGGCATTTTCAATAGCCACCGCGAGCTCGGACGCTCGCGTCTTTGAGTCAAGCTCCAAACTCTCATGTTTTTCCATGAGAGCTTGGAGCTCTTGCCACACCTTGCCAACCTCGGCCTCATACTTCTCCCGCTCGGTGCGCTCCATGGCCGCCGTCTTCTCGGCCTCGAGCAGCGCTTGCTTAAGGGTCACCACCTCAGACGTGGCCCCTACAATAGCCACGATAATCCTGTCATTTTTTGCAATTCCACCTTTATATATATATATTTATATTTAAACAAGGTATTTCTTACCTTCCTTGTCCTCGAGATGCTTCTTGACACGCCCGAGCTCTTGCTTGGACTGCTTGAGGTTCTGCTTTAGCATGTCCACTTCCGTAGTCTGTGCGGCGGACGCCAATAGAGAAGCCTGCATACGCATATTGACTCCTTTTTGTTAGGCTCCTGCGAATTTCATTTGATCCTCTATTCGGCTTTTCTTCCCGAACGCCAAACAGAGCATTAGGGGCTACTGTCTATGCGGTAATATTATTTACACATTCTTTACTTACCTCAAAGCCTGTTAAAAGGCTAGCACAAGCTTCAGTCAGTCCGCTCTTGGCGGACTGAACCTTCTGGACCACCGCACTCATAATGGTGCGGTGCTCCTCGTCGATGGAGGCGCCTTGGAGCGCCTCTAATAGATTGTCCGGCGCCTCCGGTTGGACGGGGGTCATCGGCACGGAGGTCTTGCTCCTCTTGGAAGGAGGTCGCCCACCAGACTCTGGAACCTTTGAAGGTTCCGGAGTGGCGTCCGGCCTAGAGCCGAACTTGGAGCCCTGGGGATGTTATCCCCTTTACTTCTGGAGTCCGGGAGGTCGCCTTGCGGCGCCTCCAGGACCACCTCCTCCTGGCTTGGAACCTGTTGGGACAGCACCTCGGTGTCGTCCGTAGGGTGGGGGAGGTAGCAGGCGGAAGTGAATTCACGTCTGATGAATCCAGGGAGCCGCTCGATGACTCGTCGAGCCCGGCCTTGGGGGGTCTGTATAATCATATTCGACATAAGGGAAAGCTGTGCAATAAAGGAATACTATGAATCACTCTGGTATCCGGATACTTACGATTTCGCCAGGGGCTTGGCCCTGGGCGACCACTCCTCTTCGCCGTCATCGGCGTTGGTGGAGTAGTCCGGAGGAAGGGTTTTCCCCCTCTTGGACCCTTCGGCCTCCCCAGTTGGGGCGACCTTCCTTTTCTTCCCTTCCCCCGCTGGAGGGGGAGAGGTCTCTTCTTCCTCCTCCTCGTCTTCATGGGAGGAGTGCGTCTTGGAGTTGTTGGATGATGGATCCGACACCTCCTGGTGCCGGGCACTCTTTCGAGTCCTTGTGGCCTTCTTCTTGGCCTTCTTCTCCGGCACCACATAGGGTGCCCGAACCAGCAGCTTCGCCAAACGAGCGTCCGCTGGGCCTTCGGGCAAAGGAGCCGGACAGTTGATCTGTCGGGACGTCTCCTGCCAATCCTGTCAAAGGTAAGGGAGCTTAGATCCCGCATGGAGTCAAACTATGAAAAACTGATACCCTGTAGAAGGTAAAAATAGCTTACCGCACGAGCATGATGCTGCATGCCGAATCCGCGATCCTCGGTAGCGGATGCGGGGGCCTCGGCGCCTTTGAAAAGCACCTTCCAGGCATCTTCGTACGTCGTGTCGAAGAGCCTGCTCAGAGTTCGGTGCCGCACTGGGTCAAACTCCCACAGGTTGAAAGCCCGTTGTTGACACGGGAGGATCCGGCGGATGAGCATAACCTGGACTACGTTGACAAGCTGGAGCTGCTTGTCCTCCAGGGTTTGGACGTATGTTTGGAGTTCGGTCAGCTCTCCCTTTTTACCCCACGACAGGCCCGTCTCCTTCCAGGAGGTGAGCCGCGTAGGGGGTCCGGATCGGAACTCGGGGGCTACGACCCACTTAGGGTCGCGCGGCTCGGTGACGTAAAACCACCCTGATTGCCACCCCTTTAGGGTCTCCACAAAGGAGCCCTCGAGCCATAAGACGTTGGGCATCTTGCCCACCATGGCGCCTCCGCACTCCGCCTGGTTGCCGCGCACCACCTTTGGCTTGACATTGAAAGTCTTGAGCCATAGGCCGAAATGCGGGCGGATGCGGAGGAAAGCCTCGCACACGACGATAAACGCCGAGATGTTGAGGACAAAGTTCGGGGCCAGATCATGGAAATCCAGGCCATAGTAGAACATGAGCCCCTGGACAAATGGGTGGAGAGGGAAGCCCAGTCCACAGAGGAAATGGGGGAGGAACACCACCCTCTCATGGGGCCTAGGGGTGGGGATGAGCTGCCCCTCTTCGGGAAGCTGGTGCGCAATGTTGTTTGACAAGTATCCGGCCTTCCTTAGTCTTTTGATATGTCCCTCTGTAACGGAGGAGACCATCCACTTGCCTCCCGCTCCGGACATGACTGGGGAAGGTTGAGGTGGGGAGTGCAGATTTGGGCATTGGAGCTTGAGTGCGCGAAAATGGATAGGCAAAGGAGGAAGAAGGCGTAGGTGAAAAGGTGGATCCTTATCCCCTTGTATGGGTGGACGCGACTATGCGTCCCCACCAGCCTGGTAAAACTCGCTTATCTCCCAAGCACCGTAACCAATGGCGCGGTTGGGTTACCCACGCCCATATTGATGAGAATCCCGGAATAAGGGGACACGATCTCTGCTTTAACAAGACATGCCAAGGAAACCGCCTCGCATAACACGCTGAGGTGGGACAATGAAACGATTCGAATAAAGGCTTGGCCGTGGTGTGATCTCACGCTACGGAATACGTCAGCAGATTAGATTTGTGTAAATTTTATTCTCTCTATGGCAATATGTGGAAACTTATTTTGCAGAGCCGTACACTATCTTTGTGTTCAAAATCTTCTATGAAGTACTTCGAGGAGGAACCCGCCTTGCAATGCCGAAGACAATCTGCGCGCCGGACTCGTCGTCATTGAAGCCTGGTTCAGGGGCTACTGAGGGAGTCCTGGATTAGGGGGTGTCCGGATGGCCGGACAATACCTTCAGCTGGACTCCTGGACTATGAAGATACAAGATTGAAGGCTTCGTCCCGTGTCCGGGAGGGACTTTCCTTGGCGTGGAAGGGAAGCTTGGCGATACGGATATGTGGATCTCCTACCATTGTAACCGACTCTATGTAACCCTAACCCTATTCGGTGTCTATATAAACCGGAGGGTTTTAGTCCGTAGGACAACACATTCATACACAACAATCATACCATAGGCTAGCTTCTAGTGTTTAGCCTCTCTGATCTCGTGGTAGATCTACTCTTGTACTACCCATATCATCAATATTAATCAAGCAGGACGTAGGGTTTTACCTCCATCAAGAGGGCCCGAGCCTGGGTAAAACTTCGTGTCCCTTGCCTCCTGTTACCATCCGGCCTAGACGCACAGTTCGGGACCCCCTACCCGAGATCCGCCGGTTTTGACACCGACACCCCGGCTTATGGTTCCTTTATAGCGAACGCCGGGTTGTTGGGTAGAGGAATTACCTTCAGTGTTATGGAGCATCAATACTACGCCCAATAGGTCTATGGGTTACACACCCTTCTTCATGGTTTATGGAGCAGAAGCAATGTTGCCTAGTGATATCCGTCATGACTCGCCCCGTGTGGCAGCTTATGTTGAAGCTAACAACGAAAAGGCCAGACAGGACGCACTTGACTTGTTGGATGAAGAAAGAGACTAAGTAGCGGCCTGGTCAGCAATTTATCAACAGGACATGCGTCGTTATCACAGCCGCCGGGTTAAGTCTAGGACTTTTCAGGAAGGCGACTTGGTGCTCCAGCTCATCCAGGATCTATCAGATGCACACAAACTATCCCCACCTTGGGAAGGACCCTTTGTGGTCAGTAAGAATTTGAACAACGGGTCATATTACCTCATTGATGTTCGAGAGCACAAATATTCATGTAAGTCGGAGGAAGAGACCCGCTGGCCGTGGAACATTGCTCAACTTCGGCCATACTACACCTGAGCCACCGGCTCTCATCATGTACATACGTTCACATTGTATATACTATGATAAGCAATAAAGTAAGATCATTGGTCTCTTTTCTTTTCAAATACTATGCATCTTTGTTATTTCTTATTTTCAAATGACTATTAAGGAGCTGATCATATTTGAATCAAGTTTAACCTTTTTGGTCTAGCTTATGATCGTATCCGAATCTAGCTGCAAATCTCAATGTCACTTGGGGGCTTCCTGTTCAAACATAGGTCGTATTCGAACCAAAGAGAACATAGCTGTCTCTTGATCGGCTCAAGGCCAAACTCACTTGGGGGCTTCTTGATCGTATCCGAATCATAGCTTAACCCCTTTCGAGTCCGACTTGGATCGTATTCGAATTAGGGTCGTTAAAAACCTCTCAAGGTCATTTGGGGGCTTCCTGTTCAAACATAGGTCGTATTTGAACCAAAAAGAGAACATAGCTGTCGGTACCCTCTTGATCGGCGCAACGCCAAAGCCACTGGGGGCTATATGGTCGTATTCGAACCTTAGCTTAACCCCTTTGGTCCAGTTTACTGATCGTATTCGAATCAGAAACCCCTAACCTTTTGAATACAGAGTCAAAATTATGTTGCTTGCCCTTTAGTTTTTGTTATTTCAATATTACAAATAAGTTAGCCTGGTTTTCTTGACCGGCTCAATTATTCGACAACACAGCCGCCTGGGTTATTCAAGCCGGTGGTTCAAGAATCTAAAGGTACGAGCTGCTAAGATATGATCATCATTGGGTATTCAAGAAGTATTAACTTTTCATACATATTGAATTATCAATTTCATCACCCGGGTTATTTACATCGGCGATCTAAGGATCAACAAGGACAAGGAACAGAGATTTAAACATTGCAGAGACAAACGTTAAGCAATGCATACATTGACATCTGAAACACAGATTCACATATAAGTATTTTGTGCACGATAGCACAAACAAACATGCAGTGTTTTAACAGATAAGTTATTACAAGGCTTTATAAGCCTACGAAGATGATCATTGTCCCTCCCTCGCCAGCTCAACATCTTGAATCTGCCGGAAGTTGGGTTTTGACCAGTCAAAGCCGTTCATGGTGACAAATTCAGCTTCATCGTCAACCAGGCCAACCGGGTCAACCTCCGGGGCAAATGTGTCTTCTCTCACCGGTGGGATCAAGTCTGTTACTTTATATGAGGGAGGGGCCATCTTCTTATTCTCACTATCAAAACCGGGCTGATACTTGTCCACATTGGTGTCATCTCCAAGGCTAGTAACCTAAGGCCGGACTTCACGGACGCAGGCTATAAAGTCATCCTGATCAAAAGGAGACCCGTCCTCCTTCATGGTAGGATAGCCCCTTGCCATGTCCGCCGGGTCTAGATCTGGCACCCAAGCCTTGGAGCGGCTTAGGGCAGTCAAAGCTCCGGCTCGCGCGCAGGAGCGTTTCACTTCTTGGAACCTGGCAGGAAGGATGGACAGGTTCTTCAGGACGTCACTGGTCCGGTTAGACCCTTGATTAGTAGGAGAGATGGCAGCCAGAGCTCGTTGTGCGCCGATATACAATTGTGCAATTAAAGTGTATACTGCCTTCAGCTTAATCAACGGGTCTTGGTTCAGATTCTTACTTCGCGGACCTACATATATTTTTTCACAGAGTCAGTTGGCATATTATACTCTGGTTTGACAAGGAAAATATACGAAATATCAAATCAGGAAGCTTACCATAGATAGCAGCGACCATCTGGGACACTCGGCCCTTTAAACCGTTCAGCTCTGTTGAAATTTCTTTCAAAGCTGTTTCGGCTGTTTCAGCTCGTCGGGTCAGAAGTGTCTTCTCATTTTCCCAAGTCTTCTCTTTGGTAGCAAAGCCGGTCTTCAAATTTTCCATTTCAAAAAGACTTATTTGCAGTTTGGAGGTGGAAGATTTGATTTCTGACTCCTAACTCGCTAGCCGGGTCTTTGCATCAGTCAATTGAGAGTTCAGTTCAGACAATGCATTCTGTGAAAACATTCAGATAAGTCAAGACTTGGTTTCAAATTCCAGTATTCAATTTCAAGATTCAAGTCTCAAGTACTTTACGAATAAACCACACGACACTTGGGGGCTAATGTATGCCAAATCAAATTTTTACGACTCTATCAACATATTTGAAGTCCCAAGTCCTTTACAAAGTAATAGCACTTGGCACTTGGGGGTTAATGCACGCAGTTCAGCAAGTCTATCAAGGTTAAACCGGAGTGGTAAGTACTTTAAAGATGGTTTTAAATTCTAAAAGTACCGATTCATTAACGATCGAAATAAACCGGTCCTTGGGGACTATGGGTGAAGTTTTGTTCTATCAATATCAGGCAAAGATTCAGAGGTAAAAGTCTCGTCCTATATTTTAAGTCTACAGGTTATTCCGTTTCTCTCATAAATCTGAAGACTTGGGGGCTGAAGGAATATTGGTAAACCAGAAACAACATACCTCATACCTCAACTGAAGCTGCTTGACCATCTAGATCTTAGACTCACGACTGGAGTGTACATGACTGAGATAGCCGGATAAGATATCACTGGCATTGAGACGATCATAGTTGGCAACTTCAAAGCAAACTTTCTGCCTCTCTAAAGCTTCTTGCTTTGCGGTACACCGAGCCAGCACCGTCGGGTTCCCCGGCTCAACAAAGCGGCTCCCAGTAATCTGAACATCTTCAGCAGGTGGAGACGGCGGGTTGGTTGAGCTTGACGGTCCAACTGTGGAAGGATTCACAGTGGCTTCGTCAAGGGACGGCTCCGGAGGATTTGCTTCATTGTTAATAAGCGAGTGTTCTGGAGCGTTAGCCAAGGGAGAAGGAGGCCTAGCCGGTTCAGATGATAGTACTGGCAGGTCTTCCGCCGGTTTAGCCACCTTCGATTTCTTGGATTTAGCCTGGCCACTAAGGAATAATATTGCAGAATTGTCAGCATAAAGATACAATTGAGCAACCTGGAAGAAAGGAGGAGTTCTGATTACCCAGGAGCAGTCTTGAAAGCTGGAAGTTGTGTTTGTGATGAGTCACCTGAAGAACGAGACACCTCCTGAAAAGATAGAGAAAAGAGTTAAAAGAAATGTAAGGAGCAGGATTCATTAAAACGAGTTAAAGACAGCAATAAATAAAAATCGTTCGGGCGTTTCCGAGGGGTCTGTTGAAGGACAACAGCCGGTTCATCCTCAATTCCAACTTCACGGCGGCTTTCATGTTGCTGTTTTTTCAAATGAAAGTTGGGATCCAAGTAAGCTAAGGGGTTAGAAAACCTTACTTTACGGATCACTCGTCGAACTTTGTGTCTTGGTAAGGGCTCTGAGTCGGAGGAAATGATAGTTACCTCTACTTCCTCGGCCTGACTGGCCCCATTGTCGTCCTGGTAAGGATCAGTGTCAATAAGATTATTAAAAAATTGGCCAAGGGAGTCAAGGGCTACCTCCGAGTCAGACGTGTCATCAAGTTTCATTAAATGTTCAGCAGTGGTCCTCTTCTTCTTCTTCTTCTTTGATCTCTGGGTTGATTTCTTGGTGTTCATGGCGGCGAGTTTCGCCTTCTTGGCAGCTTCGTGATCGTATTTCACTTTCCAAAAGTCAAAGTTGGCCTACAAAGACAAGAGGAAGGATCAGTAATAAACAAATATGGCTGGACAAAATACAAAGGAAAAAAGATCAGAATATCCTTACTTTTGGTACCGGGTTAAGTCTACAGAAGGGATTTAACCCAACAACATAGCAATCTTCATACTTCGCATTCACCAGAAGGTTTGACATTGCGACAATATCCTCCTCGGTTAGTTGGACCGGGGTATGATGGAGAGAATCATCCGGGTCTCCACCATATTCATACATCAATTTCGTACGACGGCTTAATGGAATAATCCGCCATGAGATCCAGCAGCGGGTTAGATCGACTCCGGTTAAATCGTTCCCCAACAAACCGTTGATTCTTCTGATGGAGGGAAGCAACTTCTTGCATTCATCAACTGTAAGTTTGTCTGGCAGTGCGAACTTGGAGTCAAGATGATCGGGGTAGTAACCCGGCAGTGGCTTCTCATTGGCGGGTGAGATGTCCTAACAGTAAAACCAGGTTTGATTCCAATCCTTTGGGTGACTTGGCAAAACTATGAGAGGGAAGACAGCACCCTGCCGGCACTGAATAGAGATGCCTCCAAGCTCTAAACTAAAGCCGTTGGTGCACTCATTTTGCCGGTTCAGATAGAAGTATTCTCTAAATAGTTCCACAGTCGGCTCTTGCTGAAGATATACCTCACAGAGCACTTGGAAGTTACAAATTTTGGATATGGAATTGGGCCCAATGTCCTGAGGATGGAGTTTGAAAAAGTGAAGAACTTCTCTGAAAAACTTTGAACCGTGCGGTGAGAAGCCCCGGTTCATGTGGTCAGTAAAGACGATCACTTCGCCGTCTTTTGGATTTGGTCGTTCTTCTTCCGAGTCAAGAGCACGATAAGACATGATGTTTGTTGAGGGCAGAAACCCAATGAGGAAGAACTCTTTTAAACGCTCCGCGGTTATGGTTGAGGGAACCCAATTGCAGATGGTGGGTGTCTTTGACGGCATGATGTGCAAGGGACTGAAAAAGAAAAAACAGCTTGCTGGTTTAGTTTACGGAAAAATTAACAGTTAAAGGTTGAAGGTGTAAAACAAGTAACGGCGGCTTAACTAAGGGCTAATGACATATATGGAAAAGAAAGCCGGACTAGTAAGCCGCCATGACTACAGATTTTATCAGAAAGCAGATTCAGCTAAGTGTTGGCATAAACAAGTTTCACCAAGCTATCATTATTATTTTGGATCAAATGGCTGTTCCAAAAAGGAAATATTCTAGACCTAAAAACCTAGTACAGATGAGTTCGTCGGCTATAAAGAAGCATCTATACAAGTAAAAGGGATCTACTGATATCAAAAATGAATGCCAAACAGCTACCGCGCAAAGTTATATCTCTTTTTTGGATCAAAAGAAGTTGCGGAGAAGATCTACAAGATGATCCATGGCAAACAAGTGAAGAACACTGAAGAACTCGCAAATCTAGAACAGATCTAGGTGCGTAAGAGAGAAGAAACTTGCAAGATGTAGGCCTGCCGCGAAGAGTCGCCGCATTCTCTGGATGGACTCAGGGTGATGCGGCCAAGCTTGAGGACGACGATGAGAGTTGCGGCGGCGGCGGAGCTCGAACAACAGCGGAGGTTGCGAGAGGAAAAAGATGAAGAAGAGAGGAGAATTAAAAAACCGGCCGCGTGCCTATTTATAAGGGCATATGCAAACAGACGGGCGCGAAAATCAAGGAAGGACCAAAATAATGATTATCCAGCTAAACGAACGCCTCGATTCTCGGGAAGCATTAAAGATAAAAGATCTGTTAGAAGATGACATGATGAAAGTTTTTTGTGTTTTCAAAAGATGACGTCACGGCGGGTCATAGAGTTTTTCCAGATAGAAGATGGATTTCATCTAAGTATTGAAGATTGACAAAGAACAAAGTTCAAAGTCAACCTGGGGCCTAATGTCGGGGATATTACTACCAGTATGACCCGCCCAGGAGGGGCCGGGTCAACCCTAATGGCAGGTTACATAAGAAGCCCAATATGCATTCAATATGATAGTTTATTAAACATATAGAAGGCCCAAAGTCTTGGGGCCGGCTTAAGGCCCGTTGTTGTAAACCGTCGTATGAAAGGAAAGACTTGTAAAGAAAGGCATGAAAAGGAAGTGACCGAGCCGGACACGATTATGAGCCGGCCGGGACTCTGTAGGCCACCAGGCGTCAACCCGTGTATATAAGGGGACGACCTGGTGGCGGTTTAAGGGCAAGAGACAACAGATCGATAACCAAGCCGGCGAGTTGAGCCTATTGGAGATCGAAACCTCAGCAATACCAATCCCAACTAGACGTAGGCTTTTACCTTCATCGTAAGGGGCCGAACTAGTATAAAAACCCTCTCGTGTCCTTTGTCCTGATTAACCTCTTTAAGCTTCCTAGTGCGATGGCCCTACGACTAAGTCCTTGCTCTAGGACATCTGCCGTGACAATTCCATGACAATTTTGCATCATGCTTTTATATGGATATTTATTGCATTATGGGCTGTTATTACACATTATGTCACAATGTTTATGCCTATTCTCTCTTATTTTACAAGGTTTGCACAAAGAGGGAGAATGCCGGCAGCTGGAATTTTGGGCTGGAAAAGGAGCAAATAGCAGAGACATATTCTGCACAACTCCAAAAGTCCTGAAACTCCATGGAAGTTAGTTTTGGAATATATAAAAAAATATTGGGTGAAGAAAGCACCAGAGGGGGCCACCCACCATCCACGAGGGTGGGGGCGCGCCCTCCCCCTAGGCGCGCCCCCTGTCTCGTGGGCCACCTGGCAGGCCTCCGGTGCCCATCTTTGGCTATATGAAGTCTTTTGCCCCGGAAAAAATCATAAGCAAGATTTCAGGACAAAGCACCGCCGCCACGAGGCGGAACCTTGGCGGAACCAATCTAGGGCTCTGGCGGAGCTGTTCTGCCGAGGAAGCATCCCTCCGGGAGGGGGAAATCATCACCATCGTCATCACCATCGATCCTATCATCGGGAGGGGGTCAATCTCCATCAACATCTTCACCAACACCATCTCATCTCAAACCCTAGTTCATCCCTTGTATCCAGTCTTTGTCCCAAAACCTCAGATTGGTACCTGTGCGTTGCTAGTAGTGTTGATTACTCCTTGTAGTTGATGTTAGTTGGTTTATTTGGTGGAAGATCATATGTTCAAATCCTTTATGCATATTAATACCCCTTTGATTATGAACATGAATATGATTTTTGAGTAGTTACATTTGTTCCTGAGGAAATGGGAGAAGTCTTGCTATAAGTAGTCATGTGAATTTGGTATTCGTTCGATATTTTGATGAGATGTATGTTGTCTCTCCTCTAGTGGTGTCATGTGAACGTTGACTACATGACACTTCACCATTGTTTGGTCCTCGGGGAAGGCATTGGGAAGTAATAAGTAGATGATGGGTTGCTAGAGTGACAGAAGCTTAAACCCTAGTTTATGTGTTTCTTTGTAAGGGGCTGATTTGGATCCATATGTTTCATGATATGGTTAGGTTTACCTTAATACTTCTTTTGTAGTTGCGGATGATTGCAAGAGGGGTTAATCATAAGTGGGATGCTTGTCCAAGTAAGGGCAGTACCCAAGCACCGGTCCACCCACATATCAAATTATCAAAGTACAGAACGCGAATCATATGAACGTGATGAAAACTAGCTTGACGATAATTCCCATGTGTCCTCGGGAGCGTTTTCCTTTATATAGGAGTCTGTCCAGGCTTGTCCTTTGCTACAAAAAGGATTGGGCCATCTTGCTGCACATTATTTGCTTTTATTACTTGTTACCCGTTACAAATTACCTTATCATAAAACTATCTGTTACCGATAATTTTAGTGCTTGCAGAGAATACTTTACTGAAAACCGCTTGTCATTTCCTTCTGCTCCTTGTTGGATTGGACACACTTACTTATTGAAAGGACTACGATAGATCCACTATACTTGTGGGTCATCACTTGCACACTTTGTTACCACCTATAGGAATGACAAAACATTCTTGTTGCATCATATACAACTCTTCTTTAAGCAATCCATTAAGGAATATCGTTTTGACATCCATTTGCCAGAATTCATAAAATGTGGCAATTTCTAACATGGTTCGGATAGACTTAAGCATCGCTACGAGTGAGAAAATCTCATCATAGTCAACATCTTGAACTTGTCAAAAACCTTTTGCGACAATTCGAGCTTTGTATATAGTAATACTACTATCAGCGTCTGTCTTCCTCTTGAAGATCCATTTAATCTCAATGGATTGCCGATCATTGGACAAGTCAACCAAAGTCTACACTTTGTTATCATACATGGCCTCAAGCCATTTTGCGGAATTTGGGCTCATCATAGCTTCCTCATAGTGCGTAGGTTCTTCATGGTCTAGTAACATGACTTCTAGAAAGGATTACCGTACCACTCTGGTGCGGACCATACTCTGGTTGACCTACGACTTTCAGTAGTAACTTTATGTGAAGTTTCATGATCATCATCATTAGCTTCCTCACTAATTGGCATAGGAATCACTAGAACTGATTTCTGTGATGAACTACTTTCCAATTCGGGAGAAGGTACAATTACCTCATCAAGTTCTACATTCCTCCCACTCACTTCTTTCGAGAGAAACTTATTCTCTAGAAAGGATCCATTCTTAGCAACGAATATCTTGCCTTCGGTTCTGTGATAGAAGGTGTACCCAACAGTTTCCTTTGGGTATCCTATGAAGACGCATTTCTTCGATTTGGGTTCGAGCTTATCAGGTTGAAACTTTTTCACATAAGCATCATAGCCCCAAACTTTAAGAAACGACAGCTTAGGTTTCTTGCTAAACCACAGTTCACATGGTGTCGTCTCAACGGATTTAGATGGTGCCCTATTTAACGTGAATGCAGCTGTCTGATACGTCTCCAACGTATCTATAATTTTTGATTGTTCCATGCTATTATATTATCTGTTTTGGATGTTTATGGGCTTTATTATGCACTTTTATATTATTTTTGGGACTAACCTATTGACCCAGAGCCCAGTGCCAGTTTCTGTTTTTTCCTTGTTTTAGAGTACCGCAGAAAAGGAAAATCCAACAGAGTCCAATTGACCTGAAACTTCACGGAACTTATTTTTGGACCAGAAGAAGCCCACGGAGTATCGGAGATGGACTAGGAGAGTCTCGGGCTGCCCACGAGGGTCGGGGTGCGCCCCCTGCCTCGTGGACAGCCGGGAGATCCACCGACGTACTTCTTCCTCCTATATATATACCCATATACCCTAAAAACTTCGGGGAGCATAATAGATCGGGAGTTCCGCCGCCAGAAGCCTCCGTACCAACCGAAAACCAATCTAGACTCATTTCGGCACCCTGCCAGAGGAGGAATCCCTCTCCAGTGGCCATCTTCATCATCTCGGCGCTCTCCATGATGAGGAGGGAGTAGTCCACCCTCAGGGCTGAGGGTATGTACCAGTAGCTATGTGTTTGATCTCTCTCTCTCTCTCGTGTTCTTGATGTGCTACAATCTTGATGTATCGCGAGCTTTGCTATTATAGTTGGATCTTATGATGTTTCTCCCCCTCTACTCTCTTGTAATGGATTGAGTTTTCCCTTTGAAGTTATCTTATCATATTGAGTCTTTAAGGATTTGAGAACACTTGATGTATGTCTTGCGTGGGACACCCGTGGTGACAATGGGGTATTCTATTGATCCACTTGATGTATGTTTTGGTGATCAACTTGCGGGTTCCGCCCATGAACCTATGCATAGGGGTTGGCACACGTTTTAGTCATGGCTCTACGGTATAATCTTTGGGGCACTCTTTGAAGTTCTTTGTGTTGGTTTGAATAGATGAATCTGAGATTGTGTGATGCATATCGTATAATCATACCCAGGGATACTTGAGGTGACATTGGAGTATCTAGGTGACATTAGGTTTTGGTTGATTTGTGTCTTAAGGTGTTATTCTAGTATGAACTCTATGATAGATTGAACAGAAAGAATAGCTTCATGTTATTTTACTACGAACTCTTGAATAAATCGATCAGAAAGGATAACTTTGAGGTGGTTTCGTACCCTACCATAATCTCTTCATTTGTTCTCCGCTATTAGTGACTTTGGAGTGACTCTTTGTTGCATGTTGAGGGTTAGTTATATGATCCAATTATGTTATTAATGTTGAGAGAACTTGTACTAGTCAAAGTATGAACCCTAGGCCTTGTTTCCTAGCATTGCAATGTCGTTTACGCTCACTTTTATCATTAGTTACCTTTCTGTTTTTATATTTTCAGATTATAAATACTCATATCTATCATCCATATTGCACTTGTATCACCATCTCTTCGCCGAACTAGTGCACCTATGCAATTTACCATTGTATTGGGTGTGTTGGGGACACAAGAGACTCTTTGTTATTTGGTTGCAGGGTTGTTTGAGAGAGACCATCTTCATCCTATGCCTCCCACAGATTGATAAACCTTAGGTGTTCCACTTGAGGGAAATTTGCTACTGTCCTACAAACATCTGCACTTGGAGGCCCAACAACGTCTACAAGAAGAAGGTTGTGTAGTAGACATCAAGCTCTTTTCTGCCGCCGTTGCCGGGGAGGTTAGTGCTTGAAGGTATATCTTTAGATCTTGCAATCAAGTCTTTTAGTTTCTTGTTTTATCACTAGTTTAGTTTATAAAAGAAAATTACAAAAAATTGAATTCAGTTTGCCTCATACGCTTCATCTTTTTAATATCTTTCGTGAGTATGATGGAAAGGAAAATTGTGCCAAAGTGTCAGAAGAAGGTATATCCTATTCTTGAATCTTCAACTGATGGTATCCTGATCACAGATCGATCTTGGAAAATACCTTAGCTCCTTGCAATCGATCAAATATATCATTGATCATCGGTAGTGGGTACTTGTTCTTGATGGTTACTTCATTCAATCCTCGATAATCAACAACCATCCTTAACGATCCATCTTTCTTCTCCACTAGAAGTACTGGCGATCCCCAAGCCAAAGAACTTGGGCGAATATAACCTTTATCCAGTAACTCCTTAATCTGCTTCTTAATCTCATCGAAATCCTTTGCGGGCATCCTGTATGGTCTCTTAGATATTGGCCATGTGCCTGGCAAAAGCTCAATCAAAAACTCAATATCTCTATCCGGTGGCATGCCGAGCAACTCTTCTGGAAATACATCTGGAAAATCCTTCACTACTGGTACTTCCTCTTGCACAACTCCTGTTAACGAATTTACTTGAGTCCTCTTCAGCACATGCCGGGATACATACTTGATCCTTCTTCCTTCTGGGGCGGTAAGCAAAATTGACTTACTGGCACAATCGTTGTTTCCCCCATACATCGACAGCCAATCAATACCCAGAATTACATCCAAACCTTGTGATTCCAAAATGATCAAATCCGAGGAAAACACATGCCTACCTATACTCAATGGCACTTGAAAACATCCCTTACAAGCCATATACTCCGCTCCTGGTGAGCTTACTAGCATAGGTGTTCTAAGAACTTTGGTGGGCAGGTTATACTTATCCACAAATACCCTTGATATGTATGAATGCGATGCACCGGTATCGAAAAGAACGAGTGTGGTAAATGACTTAACCAAAAACTTACCGATTACTGCATCCGGCTGCTCTTCAACCTCCTCCCCGTTAACGTGGTTCACCTGTCCCCTGTTGAAAGGGTTCAGCTTCTTCCCAGACCTTCCATTGCCATTTCCATTCTAGGATTTAGGACATTCATTGGCATAATGTCCGGTCTTCTGGCACTTGAAGCAAGTGACTTGGCTCAGTTCTCT
The DNA here is from genome assembly GCF_056163025.1 of Triticum urartu. NCBI lineage: Eukaryota > Viridiplantae > Streptophyta > Magnoliopsida > Poales > Poaceae > Triticum > Triticum urartu. Next base: position 89,232,724 of record NC_141874.1, read on the forward strand.
CTTGGCTGGGGTTGATGGGTTGGTGTGGTTCTGGCCGTTGCTTCCTCCATTCCCATTACCATTCTTGGTGCCATTATGATTGTGCGAGCTACCTCCTCCATGGGTATGCTGAAAATGTCCTCCCGGTCTAGGGGTAAAACATGGCTTCTGCAGAGCTCCAGAATTGTACTTCCCTTGTCCATACTTCCTCTTGCGGTTCTCAATCTGCTGCTGCTTCCCTTCGATCATAAGAGCACGATCTACCAACTCCTGGTAGTTGTTGAAGGTTGCTACCATCAACTGCATGCTCAAATCATCATTCAGTCCTTCCAGAAACTTCTCCTGCTTAACTGCATCCGTAGCAACGTCATCTGGGGCATAACGTGCTAGCTTACTAAAGTCCTCCACATACTGGCCAACTGTCCGTCCTCCTTGGCGCAAGTTGCGAAACTCTCGCTTCTTCATGGCCATAGCTCCTGCTGAAACATGGGCAGTACAGAAAGCCTGCTGGAACTGGTCCCATGTGACAGTGTCGATAGGGAAGGTGGCGGTGAAATTCTCCCACCATGATGTTGCGGGTCCTTCAAGCTGTTGTGCGGAAAACTTCACCTTTTCCGCATCTGTGCATCCTGCCGTGGTCAACTCCCTTGCTGTCTTGCGGAGCCAGTCATCCGCTACTATTGGCTCGATGCTACTGGAAAACACCGGGGGATTCAGCCTAAGAAAACGGGCTAAGTGATCAACAGGTGGTGGTGGTGGGTTGTTGTTATTCTTCCCCTGATTCTGATTCTGGACTAGCAACTGCATCAATGTATTATGCTGCTGGATCAACTGGGTGAGCTCTGGTGGGAAGGTAAATCCAGGGTCACGTCTCGGGGGCATCTGAGGGTTTAGAAAACATGAGATTTAAGAATAGAGAGAGGTCTAGAGAGAAAACACTACCCATATGCACATGAGGCAAAAGCTAACAATTCACTTCATTCAATCAAACAAGGGCATACAATCGATCTAACTATCGCAAAAGTGCTCGGACTACTATATTTACAAGGTGGAATACTACTACTGATTTGGTGGTCTACTAGAAATATTCTTCGGTTGCAGACTCCATGATATCTGCTCCAGCTCCATCAACATAGTCATCATCGCTATCGTCTGGATCCGAGTTGGTGTCATCGATGATGATGTAGTCTTCCAAGCGAATCTCCTTGGGTTCTTCGTCCTCTTCTACTGGTGTAGGGCCTCCCATAAATATTCCAATCTTCTTGATCAGATCGTCATTCTTCTCCATTAATACTTCGATTTCCTCTTCATAATCTTCACATGTAGCCTTGAGTTCCTCCTCCAGTTCCTTGATTCTTGTCCTCGCCTTCTTCAGATCTATCATGTCGACGCACATCTAGCTCTCCTGACGTCGAATGTGCTGGTTTAACTCCTGGATAAAAGCTGCAATTGATCTATCCTTCCTGGTGCCGATCATCTCCTAGTGCTCGTCTCGGCGCCCACAAATCTGGTATATAGTATCCTTGAGATCATTACGGTAAACTTCTCCAATGCGTCCCATGGTGATGTGAGCTGCCATGCTCTTTCCTAGACTCCAAGTTGGTGCATCAAAAGAAAACTCTATGGGCTCAGTGGCTGGCATGAACGTCCTTCCTGGAACTTGGACTTGAATCATCCACCACTCTTCTTCAGGTAAAGTGGCGTTGTAAGTCCCGGTGAAGCTTGGTACTCCTATGTTCAGATATCTAGTGACTTCCTTCAAATGACGTCCAAAGGGTGTATCTTCATCCGGTTGCATGAACTTGTTCCTTGCATCCACCATCCTAAAAGAGTAGAAAAGATGAGAAGTCAGAATGAGAAGAGAGTGAGTAGTGATCTAGGGCTTTAGCTTAGTGGTCATGTCCTACAGTCAGCGTGTGCTCTGATACCATCTTGTAGAGACCAGACCTCAAACGGTCCAATCTCTGTGCTCCGGTATCATCCCTGGATCAGTAATGCTGACACCACACAGTACTTGAAGGATTTATAACAGAGTAGCAATCACACACTTATTACATCGAGTCTCAAAAGAGACTTATTATAATACATATGGCTTAAGGCCATCTAATAACGATAACAACGAAAGACTTGGAATATAAGTGAGTCCATCAACTCCAACGGCATCACTGAGTATAGAATCACGACCTAAAAACACCTTACTCGTCGTCTGAAAAGTCTGCAACATGAACGTCGCAGCCCGAAACGGGTTAGCACATGGAATATGCTAGCAATGTAACACATAGAGAGCAATGAAAGAATAAGTCTATTCTATATGCATATTTGGTTGGTGGAACGCTCTATGGTTAAAATTTTGCGTAAAGCCAATTTTCCCTACTACAAAGGAATACATTTTATTTAACTATCATGGTGGTTGTTAAACATTGAGAGCGTTGACACCCTCTCAATCCCAATTAAGCATCATCATTAAAACCCAACAAAATTAATTAAAGTCACATGATGAGATTCACATGATAATCCAAGTACTAAATACTCGAGATGTCCATAACCGGGGACATGGCTAACCATGATTAGTTTATACACTCTGCAGAGGTTTGTGCACTTTTCCCCACAAGACTCGATCTCCTCCGTTGGGATTCTCGCACTACAGGGTGTTTGAGAAACGGATGACCGAGACATAGTCTTTTAGAAGCGCTAACACCTTACGAACGGGTAGATCGTTACACCTACTTTCCCCTACATCTGCTAGTCTACCACTGTAAGAGTTCGCACAACTTAGTCAACTATGCTCGAGCCCATAGTAGCTTGTGGCTGCACACAGAAGTTTCTAGTATGAAATAATCTCATGATCCCTTTGAGCCTGGGTGGCGGTCCAAAAGAAAAACAAGCAATCGCTAGAATACCCAGGTGCCTCAATCCACCCAGATGTGTATTTAAGGTGCCACCTTAAGATAGACTATTAATTTAACAAACTCACATCTGTCATGGATTTCACTCATACAATCCACGTCTACTAGCATAGCATGGCATAATAAGCAAACATAGAAGTAACTCCCCAAGGTTTGATAATATATAGGTAATAGGTACTACCTCAACTATTGATGCGACACCGTATACAGAGACTGATGTTTTGTTACTGGAGAAGTATGTCGTACCAGCTAAGCGCCGTGACAAAGGAAATCAAATTTTTACTGACAGTTGTATGCATAAACAAAGTACGACCATGACGTGTTCAGCTTTGGAGGTACAAGCACTACAGATTTGCATGTTCAAGTTTCAAATTGTTCCGAAGAAGGAAGTGGAGCCTACTTTCCGAACCCCATGCAATCTTGCTACGGTGGAAAAGATTTGAGCCAAAGTCAATCCTAAAGTTTAGCAGGTGTAGGCGTTTTCTTAGTTTCTCAATAGCACTAGTATATTTGTCCTTTTGTGATCAGTGTGCCAGACTTTTAAATTAGTTAATTAGTGATCAGTTAAAATAGGAGATAGAGTCAAGGTATTTTTTTTCTAGTCCATATCCTTTTAGTAACCAGCCAAGGAAATGAGTCGGGCTTGGCCCGTGTGCCTTCGAGCACTATTTAAAGGCCAGGACGGCTGTGTACGAAGGCAATTTTTGGTTTTAGGTTATTTTCACCTATGAATAGATCGGCAAGTCGGGGTCTCTTGGAGCCGCCGCTGGATATCTGTTGAATTGCTATATTGAGGCTTTGTGAATCTGGTTTGAGATTGATTTTCTTTCAATTTCTGCTGATCTATTGAAGATCGTCCATGTACTTCCTTTGTTGGGTGTGCGTGTTGTTTTCGCGGTGATTGCATCTACAAGATCGCGAGCGCCACGTCCTCTCAAGTCAAACAAATTAAGATCATCACTGTACATCGTACCGTGAAAGATTGGGAAAATTATTCGCACCATCGTTTTTCTGTTGAAGGTTGCATCAAGTGGTATTTAGAGCAAGGTTGTTCATGGTACAATTTTTTTTCTTGGCTATTTGATTCAATTGTTTGAAAGATGGTGAACTCGCAGCAAGAGAAATCTGATCATGAGAAGGGCGATGAACTTCCGGAGGATCTGAATATAAGTGATGATTTACGTATCCATCTGATGTCGATTAAGGGAGCGAACAAGAAGCTTGGGACAAGGGTTGAGGAGTTGTCTGCAAATATTGTTGGCGTCGGGGATAGGTTGAACGAGCGTTTGACTGCCAGCGACCGACAGCACACTGATAGTCTACAGGTGGTGACTGCGAGTCTTAATCGGCTCACCACAGCAGTTCAGCGCCTTCAGGCGAGAGATGTGGCACCCCGACAGTCCCGCTCACCACGACGACGTCGTGACCGCGACAACGATGATGACGGTGATTTTTCTGAGGATTCCGATGCCCGTGGAGGCTTACCTCACCGACCATGGCATGATGCTGGGGCTCACCGCCATGCTGGGCGGCGCCGTGACTACGGCGGCAATGGTGCCCACGAGGATGATGGTTTGGGTCGAATCAAGATAACCATACTTGAATTCTCGGGACGTTGTGCTGACCCGAAAAAATATTTGGAGTGGGAGATGTGCGTAAATCAAATTTTTGATGGTCACAACTACTTCGAAGAGAAGAAGGTTCGTGTTGCATCGATGGAATTTATAGAGTATGCTCTTGTATGGTGGTATAATAAAAACCATACTCGTGAGCGACCAACGACATGGGCTGACATGAAGTGAATCATGAGGGAACGTTTTGTGCCTGCTTATTACACTCGACAGCTTCATAGTAGATTGCGTCGTCTAGTGCAAAGTACAAATCAGTTGATGAGTACTACAAAGAGATGCAAGTTTTGATGATCCATACAGCTGTGCGTGAGTCTGCTGAGGCGACCATGGTACGTTTCTTTGAGGGGTTAGAAGAAAAGATTTGTGATCGTGTTGATCTAATGCAATATAATGATATTCATCAGTTACTTCATCAAGCGGAGCGTGCTAAACGTTGGGTATTGGAGAAGCAAGCTTCAGAGACTCGTCCAACTTACAACAGTGGGCGACGTGGTTCTTCTCCTCTTGAGGGTGGGTTTAGTGCTAAACCGACTCCTTCTTATAAGTTGGGAAGCATTGAACAGAGCAAAGTGGCGGGTGTGCCAAAGGAGGTTTCTCAGGTTTCATCTAGTGCGACGTCATCGCATCATCGTAATATTATTTGCCACAAGTGTGGAGGACATGGACACATGAAGCATGAATGTTCCAATCAACAAAGGGTTCTACTGGTTGATACGGAATATATTTCAGAGTCTGAAGAAGAGACGCCTAAGTTAGAGGATGGAATCGAAAGAGGTCATGGTGATACCATACTATGTTATCCTCAAGATGATCCTGATATGGAGAGTTTGCTAGCACATAAGGTCTAGCGAGATGACAAGACCATTGTTGAACAAGGACAACGGCGGAGTATTTTTCAAACTGCATGTACCATCAAGGGAGAAGTTTGCAAACTGATAATTGATGGTGGCAGTGCTAGCAACATGATTAACAAGGATGTGGTGGAGTCTCTTTTGTTTCCAACATGGGAGCACCCAAGACCATACTATATGAAGTGGATAAATGATGTTGGCAAAGTGAAGGTAACTCACAGGGTGAAGGTTCCTTTTTCTGTTGATGGCTATGTTGATAAGGTGGAGTGCGATGTTATGCCACTACATGTTTGTCACCTTATTTTGGGGCGTCTGTGGCAACATGATGTTAACGCTCTTCATCACGGGCGAACAAACAGGTACACTTTTATGCATAAGGGTGAGTTTCATGCTATTCTTCTGAAAGATGCACATAATATAAAGTGCACTGTAGAGGTGTTCAAGAACAAATCAGTAAGGCCTAAGTCGAAACCGAGGACAGTTTCTTTTCAAGGAAGGGAGGATGATGCGACACCGTATACAGAGACTGATGTTTTGTTGCTGGAGAAGTATGTCGTACCAGCTAAGCGCCGTGACAAAGGAAATTAAATTGTTACTGCCAGTTGTATGCATAAACAAAGTACGACCATGACGTGTTTAGCTTTGGAGGTACAGGCACTACAGATTGGCATGTTCAAGTTTCAAATTGTTCCAAAGAAGGAAGTGGAGCCTACTTTCCGAACCCCATGCAATCTTGCTACGGTGGAAAAGATTTGAGCCAAAGTCAATCCTAAAGTTTAGTAGGTGCAGGCATTTTCTTAGTTTCTCAATAGCACTAGTATATTTGTCCTTTTGTGATCAGTGTGCCGGACTTTTAAATTAGTTAATTAGTGATCAGTTAAAATAGAAGATAGAGTCCATGTATTTTTTTCTAGTCCATATCCTTTTAGTAACCAGCCAAGGAAACGAGTCGGGCTTGGCCCGTGTGCCTTCGAGCACTATTTAAAGGCCAGGCCAGCCGTGTACGAAGGCAGCTTTTGGTTTTAGGTTATTTTCACCTATGAATAGATCGGCAAGTCGGGGTCTCTTGGAGCCGCCGCTGGATATCTGTTGAATTGCTATATTGAGGCTTTGTGAATCTGGTTTGAGATTGATTTTCTTTCATTTTCGACTGATTTATTGAAGATCGTCCTCGTACTTCCTTTGTTGGGTGTACGTGTTGTTTTCGTGGTGATTGCATCTACAAGATCGCAAGCGCCACGTCCTCTCAAGTCAAACAAATTGAGATCATCACTGGACATCGTACCGTGAAAGATTGGGAAAATTATTCGCACCATCGTTTTTCTGTTGAAGGTCGCATCAACTACTTCCCAAACCCACAATTTAATTAGATCCTAATCATGCAATGTGTGAGGGTTGATCTAATGCAATAAAAACTGGGTAAAAGGAAGTATCATCAAAGTGTTACTTGCCTTGCTGATGATCCGCGAAACCTAGCGATTCGAAGTAGCAAGCGGCGCACTCCAGATACTCTATCACAAACAAACAAGCATACAATAAGTACTCAACTAATGCATAGGTAAAACTCAAATAAGAGATCTAACCAGAAAGTTCAACTTAAGAACTCCAGTTGGCAAAAAGAATCAAATCGAACGAAACAACGAAAGACAAACGGCAAAAGAAATAGGCTTCGTTTACTATTCTGGATCTAGGTTAAATTTTACAGAGGCAAAAACTTTTTTGAGTTGGTTAAACGAAAAGAGGGGTTCGAGACGAAACTCCAGGCGCTTGAATCGCCTGATTCCGATAAACGAGCGAAAAGTTATACTAGAACGAAAATCGGATCAGAAATCGCGATCAGAAAAATCACGGATTTAATCCAAGAAAAAGAAAAACGACGAACAGATTAACGAACGAACGTTCGTTATCTGGATCTAAACGATTAATGCGTCCGTTAAAATGAATGAACGAGCGAACACTCGCTAATTAACTAAACCGATCTATTGAAAAAAATGGATCTAAAAAATGAAAAAACCGATGGAAAAACCGAACGGTTTTTCTAAAAAACCGACGCGGCTCGACCTCGTCGACGGCGAACTCCGGCGGCGGCGCGGTGGCGGCGCGACGGCGGAGCGGCGGCATGGCGGCTAGGGCGGCGGCGGCTTAGGGTTTGCGGGGCGGGGCGCGGTTGTGGGCTGGGGGCGGCCCGGGGCGCGGTATATAAAGCCCCCCCCCCCCGGAGGAGTCCGGGCCGGATACGGCCCGTAGGTCGGTTCGGGCGTTTTTTTTAAATAATTATGCTCAGAAAAAAAACAAAAGGAATACTAAACTGACTCCAAAAATCCCGAAATAAATTTTTCCTGGCTTCTAAAATCAAGCCGCACAGGATGAACATTTGTTTGGGGCCTAAATACAATATTGAAAAACGCGCATTTTTCCTAAATTCAAATAAAAAAGCAAATAAAACCGAAATAATATCTTATTTGATTTTTCTATTAAATCCTGAATATTTCTTTATTTTGGGAAAGTCATTTTATTCCCTCTCTCATATTTTTATAATAGAAATAATTGAAGATAAAATAAATAAAATCAAATGATCCTATTTTCAAAATTTGAGAAAACCCAAATATGAAAATAACGAAATCCCCAACTCTCTCCAAGGGTCCTTGAGTTGCACGAAATTTCTAGGATCAACCAAAATGCAATAAAATATGATATGCAATGATCTATTGTATAACATTCCAAATTGAAAATTTGGGATGTTACAACCACTGTAAGAGTTCGCACAACTTAGTCAACTATGCTAGAGCCCATAGTAGCTTGTGGCTGCACACAGAAGTTTCTAGTATGAATAATCTCATGATCCCTTTGAGCCTGGGTGGCGGTCCTAAAGAAAACAGGTAATCGCTGGAATACCCAGGTGCCTCAATCCACCCAGATGTGTATTTAATTTGCCACCTTAGATTTAACAATCTCACATCTGTCATGGATACACTCACCCAATCCACGTCTACTAGCATAGCATGGCATAATAAGCAAACGTAGAAGTAACTCCCAAAGGTTTGATAATAAACAGGTAATAGGTACTACCTCATCTACTTCCCCAAACCCACAATTTAGTTGGATCCTAATCATGCAATGTGTGAGGATTGATCTAATGCAATAAAAACTGGGTAATAGGAAGTACGATCAAAGTGTTACTTGCCTTGCTGATGATCCGCGAAACCTAGCGATTCGAAATAGCAAGCGGCACACTCCGGGTACTCTATCGCAAACAAACAAGCGTACAATAAGTACTCATCTAATACACAGGTAAAACTCGAATAAGAGATCTAACCAGAAAGTTCAACTTAAGAACTCCGGTTGGCAAAAAGAATCAAATCAAACGAAGCAACGAAAGAAAAACGGCAAAAGAAACAAGCTTCGTTTACTATTCTGGATCTAGGTCAAATTTTACAGAGATAAAAACTTGTTTAAGTTGGTTAAACGGAAAGAGGGTTTCGAGACCAAACTCCAGGCGTTTGAATAGCCTGATTCCGATAAACGAGCGAAAAGTTAAACTAGAACAAAAATTGGATCAGAAATCGCGATCAGAAAAATCGCGGAATAATCTGAGAAAAAGAAAAACGACGAACAGAATAACGAACGAACGTTCGTTTTCTGGAACTAAAGATGAACGCGTTCGTTAAAACGAACGGACGAGCGAACGCTCGCTAAATAAATAAATTGGAAAAAACCGATCTATTTAAAAAATGAAAACTAGGGTTTTCTAAAAAAACCAAATCGTTTTTTCATAGAAAACCAGGCGGCAGGGCGGCTACCTCGGCTCGGTCCGGCGGAGTTCCGGACGACGGCGATGGCAGCAGCGGCGGGGGGCCGGCGGCAGCAGCGGCGGCAGGCGGCGTGAGGCGGCGGCGGCGGGGCTGCGTGGGCGGGGCGGCGCGGCGACTTGGGGCTCCCAGGGGGCCACGGGGTGGCTATTTAAGGAGGGGGGAAAGGCGGCGGCGACTCGGCTTGGGGAGGGGGTCGGCGGCGGAGGCATGCCCTGCTCGGTCTCCTCGAGTCCGGCGGCCGCACGAGCTAGGAGGCGGCGACGGCAGCGCTGACCTGGCTTGGGTGGGCCCTTGGCCCAGACGGGCGCAGGGTTTAAAAAAACAATTTCATCGAAACTAAGAAAATTCTAGAAAATAAATAAAAATGTAAAATTGCCAAAACAAATTTTCACCGTCTAAATAAAATATTTAGAACAGGATGAACATTTTCTTGGCGCTAAATGCAACTTTTGGAAATGTGCAATTTTTCCTAAATTCAAATAAAACCAGGAAAACTCCAGAATAAAACCTTGTTTGATTTTTTTATTAAATCCTCAATATTTCTTTATTTTGGGAAAGTCATTTTATTCCCTCTCTCATATTTTGATAATAGAAATAATTGGAGATAAAATAAATAAAATCAAATGATCCTATTTTCAAAATTTGAGAAAACTCAAATATGAAAATAATGAAATCCCCAATTCTCTCCGAGGGTCCTTGAGTTGTGTAGAATTTTCTAGGATCAGCCAAAATGCAATAAAATATGATATGCAATGATGATCTATTGTATAACAACAAATTGAAAATTTGGGATGTTACAAACTACCCCCCTTAAGATGAATCTCGCCCTCGAGATTCGGGTTGGCTAGAAAATAGGTGAGGGTGGTCCTTCAGCAAATCTTCCTCTCACTCTCAGGTGGCTTCATCCTCCGTGTGGTGGCTACACTGAAGTTTGCAAAACTTGATAACCTTGCTGTGGGTGACTCGGCTGGCATACTCAAGAATCTTGACTGGTTTCTCCTCATAGGTCAAATCACTTTCCAACTGAATCGCTTCCAGCGGCACTGTATCTCTTAGCGGTATATCAGCCATCTCCGCGTGGCACTTCTTCAACTGGGAAACGTGGAATACATCGTGAACTCCTGACAATCCTTCGGGCAATACCAACTTATAGGCTACTTCTCCCATACGCTCCAAAACCTTGTATGGTCCTACAAAACGTGGCGCTAACTTTCCCTTAACTCCAAAGCGCTTAACTCCTCGAAGTGGAGATACTCGAAGATAAACTCGGTCTCCGACTTCGTAAAATGTCTCCTTGCGTTTAGAATCTGCGTAACTCTTCTGCCTGGACTGGGCTACCTTGAGCCTATCGTGAATCAATTTCACCTTCTGTTCAGATTCCTTAATCAAGTCCAGTCCAAACAACTGGCGGTCTCCAACTTCATCCCATGACAATGGGGTCCTGCACCTCCTTCCGCACAAGGCTTCGAAAGGGGCCATCTTCAAACTGGATTGATAACTGTTGTTGTAAGAGAACTCCGCATATGGCAAATTGTCATCCCAACTAGATCCAGAATCTAGCGCACAAGCTCTCAGCATATCCTCCAAAATCTGATTGACTCTCTCGGTCTGTCCATCTGTCTGCGGATGGAAAGCTATACTGAACTCTAGCCTGGTACCCAGAGTTTCGTGCAACTGATTCCAGAACTTTGAGGTAAACTGGGTTCCTCTATCTGATACAATGCTCCTTGGAACTCCATGCAGACATACGGTCCTGGTCATGTATATCTTTGCCAACTTGGCAGTAGTATAGGTAGTCTTCACTGGGATGAAATGAGCTACCTTTGTCAAACGATCGATTACTACCCAAATCGAGTCATAGCCTGGATGAGTTCTGGGCAATCCTGTAATAAAATCCATGCCTAGCTTATCCCTTCCATTCGGGTATCGGCAATGGCTGTAGCAATCCCGCTGGCTTCTGATGCTCTGCTTTTACTCTCTGACATACATCACAAACTGCTACATATTCCGCAATATCCTTCTTCATTCCGGTCCACCAGGACATATCCTTCAAATCTAAATACATCTTGATATTTCCTGGGTGAATCGAATATGGTGAATCATGGGCCTCTTGCAGAATCAACTTCCTGATCTCCGAATCATTGGGCACATAAACACGGTCTTCAAACCATAAGGTATCGTGCTCATCCTCACGAAATCCTTTAGCTTTTACTTTGCTCATTTTCTCCTTAATAGAAGCGATCTCCTTGTCAGTCCTTTGAGCTTCTCTTATCTTATCCATCAAAGTAGACTGAATCTCCAATGCTGCTACATAGCCTCTCGGAACTATCTCCAAACATAGCTCACGAAGATTCTCGGCTAACTCTCTTGGTAAATCTCCCGTCATTAAGGTGTTGACATGACTTTTACGGCTCAACGCGTCAGCTACTACGTTAGCCTTTCCAGGGTGATAATGCAATCTCATATCATAATCCTTGATGAGCTCCAACCATCTCCTTTGCCTGAGATTCAACTCCTTCTATGTGAAAATATACTTCAAACTCTTGTGATCCATGTACACCTCACAATGGTTTCCAATGGGAAAATGTCTCCAAGTCTTTAATGCATGCACTATGGCTGCTAACTCCAAATCATGGGTGGCATAATTCAACTCATGAGGCTTAAGCTGTCGTGAGGCATATGAAACAACTCTTCCTTCCTGCATAAGCACTGCTCCAAGTCCTCGACGTGAAGCGTCGCAATACACCTCATAATCCTTGGTCTGATCCGGCAAAACAATACAGGTGATGTAACCAAACGTTTCTTCAACTCCTGGAAACTAGCCTCACATTTTTCAGTGCATTTGAACTTGGTATCCTTCTTCAACAACTCCGTCATAGGTTTCGCAATCTTCGAGAAATTTTCAAATGAATCTCCGCTAGTATCCTGTGAGTCCAGGAAAACTCCGGATCTCTCCAACTGTTGTTGGCGCTTCCCAATTTGTCACAGTGTCAACCTTGGTGGGATCTACTGCTATACCTTCTCCGGATATAACGTGTCCAAGGAATCCAACTTCCTTCAACCAAAACTCACATTTGCTAAACTTGGCATATAACTGATGTTCTCTGAGCTTTCCAAGTACCAAACGCAAATGCTCCTTATGCTCCTCTTCATTCTTTGAGTAAACCAGAATATCATCAATGAACACTACGATGAACTTGTCCAAAAACTCCATAAACACTTTGTTCATCATGTTCATAAAATATGCAGGTGCATTAGTCAAACCAAATGACATAACAGTATACTCATACAGCCCATACCTGGTGGTAAATGCCGCCTTAGGTATATCCTGTTCTCGAATCTTCAACTGATGGTACCCTGATCGCAGATCGATCTTGGAAAATACCTTAGCTCCTTGCAATCGATCAAACAGATCATTGATCATCGGTAGTGGGTACCTGTTTTTGATGGTTACTTCATTCAATCCTCTATAATCAACAACCATCCTTAACGTTCCATCCTTCTTTTCCACTAGAAGTACTGGCGATCTCCAAGGTGAAGAACTTGGGTGAATATAACCTTTATCCAATAACTCCTTAATCTGCTTCTTAATCTCCGCCAAATCCTTTGCAGACATCCCGTATGGTCTCTTAGATATTGGCCCTATGCCTGGCAAAAGCTCAATCAAAAACTCAGGGCTTCTTTGATTCAAAGGAATTTTATAGGATTTCTGGAGGATTGAAATCCTTAGGAGTTTTTCCTATGTTGGTCCTTTGATTCATAGGATTGGATCCCATAGGAATTTTTCCTATGGAATCTTCTGTACTGCATTTCATAGGAAATTTAACATCCACTAGAACCTCTTTTTAAGATTCCTTTGTTTTTCCCGTGGCATCAAACAATCATTGCTAATTCTATAGGATTCAAATGGGCATGCCACTTCAACCCTACACTTTTCCTATTCCTATGTTTTCAAAATCCTACGAATCAAAGAGGCCCTCAATATCTCTATCCGGTGGCATGCCTGGTAACTCCTCTGGAAATACGTCAGGGAAATCCTTTACCACTGGTACTTCCTCCTGGACAACTCCTGTTAGGGAATTTACTTGAGTCCTCTTCGGCACATGCCGGGATACATACTTGACCCTTCTTCCTTCTGGCGTTGTAAGCAAAATTGACTTACTGGCGCATTCAATATTCCCTTCATACTTTGATAACCAATCCATGCCTAATATCACATCCAATCCTTGAGATTCAAATACTATTAGGTTTGAGGGAAATACGTAGTTACCAATCCTTAATGGTAACCGATCACACCATAGACTAGCCATATACTCTGCTCCAGGTGAGGTTACTAACATGGGTGACCTAAGGGCTTGGGTTGGCAATTTATACTTATCCACAAATCCCCTTGAGATGTATGAATGCGATGCACCAGTATCAAAAAGAACGAGTGCAGTAAATGACTTAACCAAAAACTTACCGATTACTGCATCCGGCTGCTCTTCAACCTCCTCCACGTTAACGTGGTTCACCTGTCCCCTATTGAAAGGGTTCGGCTTCTTCCCAGAGCTTCCATTGCCATTTCCATTCTGAGATTCACGACATTCATTGGCATAATGTCCGGTCTTCTAGCACTTAAAGCAAGTGACTTGGCTCAGGTCTCTCTTGGCTGGGGTTGATGGGTTGGTACGGTTCTGGCCGTTGCTTCCTCCATTCCCATTACCATTCTTGGGGCCATTATGATTGTTCGAGCTACCTCCTCCATGGGTATGCTGAAAGTGTCCTCCCGGTCTAGGGGTAAAACATGGCTTCTGCTGAGCTCCAGAATTGTACTTCCCTTGTCCATACTTCCTCTTGCGGTTATCAATCTGTTGCTGCTTCCCTTCAATCATAAGAGCATGATCTACCAACACCTGGTAGTTGTTGGAGGTTGCTACCATCAACTGCATGCTCAACTCGTCATTCAGTCCTTCCAGAAATTTCTCCTATTTAGCTGCATCTATAGCAACGTCATCTGGGGCATAACGTGCTAGCTTACTAAAGTCCTCCACATACTGGCCAACTGTCCATCCTCCTTGGCGCAAGTTGCGAAACTCATGCTTCTTCATGGCCATAGCTCCTGCTGAAACATGGGTAGTATGGAAAGCCTACTGAAACTGGTCCCATGCGACAATGTCGATAGGGAAAGTGGCTGTGAAATTCTCCCACCATGATGTTGCAGGTCCTTCAAGCTGATGTGCGGCAAACTTCACCTTTTCTGCATCTGTGCATCCTGCCGTGGTCAACTCCCTTGCTGTCTTGCGGAGCCAATCATCTTCTACTATGGGCTCGGTGCTACTGGAAAACACTGGCGGGTTCAGCCTAAGAAAACGGGCTAGGTGGTCAACAGGTGGTGGTGGGTTGTTGTTCCCCTGATTCTGATTCTGGACTAGCAATTGCATCAATGTGTTCTGTTATTGGATCAACTGAGTGAGCTCCGGTGGGAAGGTAAATCCGGGGTCACATCTCGGAGGCATCTGAGGGGTTTAGAAAAGATGAGGTTTAAGAATAGAGGGCATACAATGAGAAAACACTACCCATATGCACGTGAGGCAAAAACAAACAATTCACTTCATTCAATCAAACAAGGGCATACAATCGGTCTAATTATCGCAAAAGTGCTAGGACTACTATATTTACATGGTGGACTACTACTACTATTGGGGTGGTCTACTAGAAATATTCTTCGGTTACAGACTCCGTGATATCTGCTCCAGCTTCATCAACATAGTCATCATCACTATCATCTGGATCCGAGTCGGTGTCATCGATGATGATGTAGTCTTCCGGGCGAATCTCCTTGGGTTCTTCGTCTTCTTCTACTGGTGTAGGGTCTCCCATAAATATTCCGATCTTCTTGATCAGGTCGTCATTCTTCTCCACTAGTACTTTGATTTCCTCTTCATAATCTTCACGTGTAGCCTTCAGTTCTTCCTCTAGTTCCTTGATTCTTGTTCTTGCTTTCTTCAGATCTATCATATCTGCGCACATCTGATTCTCCTGACATTGAATGTGCTGATTTAACTCCTGGATAAAAGCTGTGATTGATCTATCCTTCTTGGTGTTGATCATCTCGCAGTGCTCATCTCGGCGCCCACAAATCTGGTAGATAGTATCCTTGAGATCATTGCGGTAAACTTCTCCAATACATCCCATGGCGATGTGAGCTGCCATGCTCTTTCCTAGACTCCAGGTTGGTGCATCAAAGGAAAACTCTATGGGCTCAGTGACTGGCATGAACATCCTTCCTGGAACTTGAACTTGAATCATCCAGCGCTCCTCTTCAGGTAAAGTGGCGTTGTAGGTTCCGGTGAAGCTTGGTACTCCGATGTTCAGGTATCTAGTGACTTCCTTCAAGTGGCGTCCAAAGGGTGTATCTTCATCCGGTTGCATGAACTTGTTCCTGGCATCCGCCATCCTAAAAGAGTAGAAAAGATGAGGAGTCAGAATGAGAAGAGTGAGTAGTGATCTAGGGCTTTTAGCTTAGTTGTAGTGTCCTACAGTCAGCGTGTGCTCTGATACCATCTTGTAGCGACTAGACCTCAAACAGTCCAATCTCTGTGCTCCGGTGTCATCCCTGGATCAGTAATGCTCACACCACACAGTACTTAAAGGATGTATAACAGAGTAGCAATCACACACTTATTACATCGAGTTTCTCAAAAGAGAACTTATTACAGTAAATATGGCTTAAGGCCATCTAATAACGATAACAGCGGAAGGCTTGGAAGATAAGTGAGTCCATCAACTCCAACGGCATCACTGAGTATAGAACCATGACCTAAAGGCACCTTACTGCAACATGAACATTGCAGCCCGAAATGGGTCAGCACATGGAATATGCTGGAAAAGTAACACATAGAGAGCAATGAAAGAATAATGTTATACTACATGCATATTTGGCTGGTGGAAAGCTCTATGGTTACAGTTTTGCGTAAAGCCAATTTTTCCCTACTGCAAAGGAATAAATTTTATTTAACTATCATGGTAGTTGTTAAACATTGAGAGTGTAGACACCCTCTCAATCACAATTAAGCATCATCATTATAAACCCAACAAATTAATTAGAGTAACATGATGAGATTCACATGATAATCGAAGTACTAGATACTCAAGATGTCCATAACCGGGGACACGGCTAACCATGATAGTTTATACACTCTGTAGAGGTTTGTGCACTTTTCCCCACAAGACACGATCTCCTCCGTTGGGATTCTCGCACTGCATGGTGTTTGAGAAACGGATGACCGAGACATAGTCTTTCAGAAGCGCTAGCACCTTACGAACGGGTAGACCGTTACACCTACTTTCCCCTACATCTGCTAGTCTACCACTGTAAGAGTTCGCACAACTTAGTCAACAATGCTAGAGCCCATAGTAGCTTGTGGCTGCACACGGAAGTTTCTAGTATGAATAATCTCATGATCCCTTTGAGCCTGGGTGGCGGTCCAAAAGAAAACAGGCAATCGCTGGAATACCCAGGTGCCTCAATCCACCCAGATGTGTATTTAAGTTGCCACCTTAGATAAACCATTAATTTAACAATATCACATCTGTCATGGATACACTCACCCAATCCACGTCTACAAGCATAGCATGGCATAATAAGCAAACGTAGAAGTAACTCCCAAAGGTTTGATAATAAACAGGTAATAGGTACTACCTCATCTACTTCCCAAAACCCACAATTTAGTTGGATCCTAATCATGCAATGTGTGAGGATTGATCTAATGCAATAAAAACTGGGTAATATGAAGTATGATCAAAGTGTTACTTGCCTTGCTGACGATCCGCAAAACCTAGCGATTCGACATAGCAAGTGGCGCACTCCGGGTACTCTATCGCAAACAAACAAGCGTACAATAAGTACTCATCTAATGCACAGGTAAAACTCGAATAAGAGATCTAACCAGATATTTGAACTTAAGAACTCCGGTTGGCAAAAAGAATCAAATCAAATGAAGCAACGAAAGACAAACGGCAAAAGAAACAAGCTTCGTTTTCTATTTTGGATCTAGGTCAAATTTTATAGAGGCAAAAACTTGTTTGAGTTGGTTAAACGGAAAGAGGGTTTCGAGACGAAACTCCAGGCGCTTGAATCACCTGATTCCGATAAACGAGCGAAAAGTTAAACTAGAACGAAAATCAGATCTGAAATCGCGATCAGAAAAATCGTGGAATAATCCGAGAAAAAGAAAAACGATGAACAGAATAACGAACGAACGTTCGTTTTCTAGTACTAAATGATGAACGCGTTCGTTAAAACGAACGGACAAGCAAACGCTTGCTAAATAAATAAACCGGCAGGCGGCGTGAGGCGGCGGCGGCGGGGCTGCGTGGGCGGGGCGGCGCGGCGAATCGGGGCTCCCAGGGGTCCCCGGGGTGGCTATTTAAGGAGGGGGAAAGGCGGCGGCGACTCGGCTTGGGGAGGGGGTCGGCGGTGGAGGCGTGCCCGGCTCGGTCTCCCCGAGTCCGGCGGCCACACGAGCTAGGAGGCGGCGGCGGCGGGGCTGACCTGGCTCGGCTGGGCCCTTGGCCCAGTCGGGCGCGGGTTTTTTTAAACAATTTCGTCGAAACTAAGAAAATTCTAGAAAAATAAATAAAAATCTAAAATTGCCAAAACAAATTTTCACCGTCTAAGTAAAATAACTAGAACAAGATGAACATTTTCTTGGTGCTAAATGCAACTTTTGAAAACGTGCAATTTTTCCTAAATTCAAACAAAACCACGAAAACTCCAAAATAAAACCTTATTTGATTTTTTTATTAAATCATCAATATTTCTTTATTTTGGGAAAGTCATTTTATTCCCTCTCTCATATTTTGATAATATAAATAATTGGAGATAACATAAATAAAATCAAATGATCCTATTTTCAAAATTTGAGAAAACTCAAATATAAAAATAATGAAACCCCCAATTCTCTCCGAGGGTCCTTGAGTTGCGTAGAATTTTCTAGGATCAGCCAAAATGCAATAAAATATGATATGCAATGATGATCTATTGTATAACATTCCAAATTGAAAATTTGGGATGTTACAGAGGCCCTCCGTGATCGATTCCCCCTCCGGCGGAGCTCCGGAAAAGGCCCCAAGATGGTATCTCTTGGGTACAGAAGGTTGAGGCAGTGGAAATAGGGTTTCGTGGTGCTTCTGGATGTTTTCGGGGTATATGGATATATATATATATATATAGGAGGAAGAAGTAGGTCGGTGGAGCCATGATGGGCCCACGAGGGTGGAGGGCGCGCCTAGGGGGTAGGCGCGTCCCCTGCCTCGTGGCCTCCTCGTTTATTTCTTAACGTCCACTCCAAGTCCCTGGATCACGTTTATTCCAAAAATAACTCTCCTGATAGTTTTATTCCGTTTGGATTCCATTTGATATTCCTTTTCTGCGAAACACTGAAATAGGCAAAAAAAACAGCAATTTGCACTGGGCCTTGGGTTAGTAGGTTAGTCCCAAAAATAATATAAAAGTGTATAAATAAGCCCATAAACACCCAAAACAAATAATATAATATCATGGAACAATCAAAAATTATAGATACGTTGGAGACGTATCATGGCCCATTAAGGCCCACTACTTCCCCCGGCGAATTCCCGTAACTCTCCGGTACTCCGAATAATACCCGAATCACTCGAAACCTTTCCGATGTCCGAATATAGCCTTCCAATATATCGATCTTTACGTCTTGACTATTTCGAGACTCCTCATCATGTTCGTGATCTCATGCGGGACTCTGAACAACCTTCGGTACATCAAATCACATAACTCATAATAAAAATCGTCATCGAACGTTAAGCATGCGGACCCTACGGGTTCGAGAACTATGTAGACATGACCGAGACACATCTCCGGTCAATAACCAATTGCGGAACCTGGATGCTCATATTGGCTCCTACATATTCTACGAAGATCTTTATTGGTCAAACCGCATAACTACATACGTTGTTCCCTTTGTCATCGGTATGTTACTTGCCCTTGATTCGATCGTCGGTATCCTCATACC
Source organism: Triticum urartu (assembly GCF_056163025.1). Lineage (NCBI taxonomy): Eukaryota > Viridiplantae > Streptophyta > Magnoliopsida > Poales > Poaceae > Triticum > Triticum urartu. Next base: position 89,251,934 of record NC_141874.1, read on the forward strand.
TAGTTCAATCTCATTACCAGCAAGTCTCTTTACTCGTTCCGTTATGAATAATCCCGTAACTAACTCTTTAGTCACATTGCTTGCAAGGCTTATAGTGATGAGCATTATCGAGAGGGCCCAAAGATACCTCTCCGACAATCGGAGTGACAAATCCTAATCTCGGTCTATGCCAACTCAACAAACACCATAGGAGGCACCTGTAGAGCATCTTTATAATCACCCAGTTACGTTGTGACGTTTGATAGCACACTAAGTGTTCCTCCGATATTCGGGAGTTGCATAATCTCATAGTCATAGGAACATGTATAAGTCATGAAGAAAGCAATAGCAACAAACTAAACGATCATAGTGCTAAGCTAATGGATGGGTCTTGTCCATCACATCATTCTCTAATGATGTGATCCCGTTCATCAAATGACAACACATGTCTATGGCTTGGAAACTTAACCATCTTTGATTAATGAGCTAGTCAAGTAGAGGCATACTAGGGACACTCTGTTTGTCTATGTATTCACACATGTATCAAGTTTCCAGTTAATACAATTCTAGCATGAATAATAAACATTTATCATGATATAAGGAAATATAAATAACAACTTTATTATTGACTCTAGGGCATATTTCCTTCAACTCCTTCTCTAGAAAGGATCCATTCTTAGCAACAAATATCTTGCCTTCGGATCTGTGATAGAAGGTGTACCCGACAGTTTCTTTTGGGTATCCTATGAAGACACACTTCTCCGATTTGGGTTCGAGCTTTATCAGGCTGAAACTTTTTTACATAAGCATCGCAGCCCCAAACTTTAAGAAACGACAGCTTATGTTTCTTGCCAAACTACAGTTCATACAGTGTCGTCTCAACGGATTTAGATGGTGCCCTACTTAACGTGAATGAAACTGTCTCTAATGCATAACCCCAAAATGATAGTGGTAAATCGACAAGAGACATCATAGATCGCACCAAACCTAATAAAGTACGGTTACGACATTCAGACGCACCATTACGCTATGGTGTTCCAGGTGGAGTGAGTGGTGAAACTATTCCACATTGTTTTAAATGAAGACCAAACTCGTAACTCAAATATTCGCCTCCGTGATCAGAACGTAGAAACTTTATTTTCTAGTTACGATGATTTTTCACTTCACTCTGAAATTCTTTGAACTTTTCAAATGTTTCAGACTTGTGTTTCATCAAGTAGATATACCCATATCCGCTCAAATCATCTGTGAATGTCAGAAAATAACGATACCCTCCGCGACCTCAACACTCATCGGATCGCATACATAGGTATGTATTATTTCCAATAAGTTAGTGGATCGCTCCATTGTTCCGAAGAACAGAGTCTTAGTCATCCTGCCCATGAGGCATGGTTCACAAGCATCAAATGGTTCATAATCCAGTGATTCCAAAATTCCATCCGCATGGAGTTTCTTCATGCGCTTTACACCAATATGACCTAAATGGCAGTGCCACAAATATGGTGCACTATCATTATCTACTTTGCATCTTTTAGCATCAATATTATGAATATATGTATCACCACGATCGAGATTCAACAAAAATGGACCACTCTTCAAGGGTGCATGACCATAAAATATATTACTCATATAAATAGAACAACCTTTATTCTCTGATTTAAATGAATAACTGTCTCGCATCAAACAAGATCCAGATATAATGTTCAGGCTCAATGCTGGCACCAAACAACAATTATTCAAGTCTAAAACTAATCCCGAAGGTAGAGTAGAGGTAGCGTGCCGACGGCGATCACATCGACCTTGGAACCATTCCTGATGTGCATCATCACCTCTTCCTTAGTCAATCTTGTTTAATCTGTAACCCCTGTTTCGAGTTGCAAATATGAGCAACAAAACTAGTATCAAATACCCATGCGCTACTACGAGCATTAGTAAGGTACACATCAATAGCATGTATATCAAATATACCTTTGTTCACTTTGCCATCCTTCTTATCCGCCAAATACTTGGGGCAGTTCCACTTCCAGTGACTAGTCTGCTTGTAGTAGAAGCACTCAGTTTCATGCTTGGGTCCAGACTTGGGCTTCTTCCCTGGAGTGACAACTTGCTTGCCATTCTTCTTGAAGTTCCCCTTCTTTCCGTTGCCCTTTTTCTTGAAACTAGTGGTCTTTATAACCATCAACACTTGATGCTCTTTATCAATTTCTACCTCCGCAGCTTTGAGCATAACGAAGAGCTCGGGAATTGTCTTATCCATCCCTTGCATATTATAGTTCATCACGGAGCCTTTGTAGCTTGGCGGCAGTGATTAAAGAACTCTTTCAATAAAACTATCATATGGAAGATTAACTCCTAGCTGAGTCAAGTGGTTATGGTACCCAGACATTCTGAGTATGTGTTCACTGACATAACTGTTCTCCTCCATCTTGTAGCTGTAGAACTTGTTGGATATTTCATATCTCTCAACTCGAGCATTTGGTTGAAATATCAACTTCGACTCCTGGAACATATCATATGGTCCATGACATTCAAAACGTCTTTGAAGTCCCGATTCTAAGCCGCAAAGCATGGCACACTGAACTATAGAGTAGTCATCAGACCATGTCTGCCAGATGTTCAAAGCGTCTACATTAGCGGGAGGGGGCTTGTCACCTAGCGATGCATCAAGGACATAATTCTTTTGTGCAGCAATTAGGATAATCCTCAAGTTACAGACCTAGTCCGTGTAGTTGCTACCATCATCTTTCAACTTAGCTTTCTCTAGGAACGCATTAAGTTCCAAGGAAATGGTAGCACAGGCCATTGATCTACAACATAGATATGCAGAAACTATCAGGACTAAGTTCATGATAAATTAAGATCAATTAATCATATTACTTAAGAACTCCCACCTAGATAGACATCCCTCAAGTCATCTAAATGATCACGTGATCCATATCAACCAAACCATGTCTGATCATCACGTGAGATGGAGTAGTTTTCAATGGTGAACATCTCTATGTTGATCATATCTCCTATATGATTCGCGTTCGACCTTTCGGTCTCCAGTGTTCCGGAGGCCTTGTATGTACATGCTAGGCTCATCAAGTTTAACCCGAGTATTCCGGACGTGCAAAACTGTCTTGCACCCGTTGTATGTGAATGTAGAGCCGATACGTCTCTGTCGTATCTACTTTTCCAAACACTTTTTCCCTTGTTTTGGACTCTAACTCGTATGATTTGAATGGAACTAACCCGGACTAACGCTGTTTTCAGCAGAATTGCCATGATGTTGTTTTATGTGCAGAAAACAAAAGTTCTCGGAATGACTTGAAACTCCACGGAATATCTTACAATAAATAATAAAAAATCCTCGCCAAAGATGAAGACCAGGGGGCCCACACCCTTCTCACGAGGGTGGGGCGCCCCCCCCTAGGGCGCGCCCCCCTACCTCGTGGGCCCCCTGGAGACCCCCCGACTCCAACTCCATATAAATGCTTTCGGGGAGAAAAAAAATAGGAGAGAAGAAATCATCGCGTTTTATGATACGGAGCCGCTGTCAAGCCCTAAAACCTCTCGGGAGGGCTGATCTGGAGTCCGTTCGGGGCTCCGGAGAGGGGGATTCGTCGCCGTCGTCATCATCAACCATCCTCCATCACCAATTTCACGATGTTCACCGCCGTGCGTGAGTAATTCCATCATAGGCTTGCTGGACGGTGATGGGTTGGATGAGATTCACCATGTAAGCGAGTTAGTTTTGTTATGGTTTGATCCCTAGTATCCACTATGTTCTGAGATTGATGTTGCTATGACTTTGCTATGCTTAATGCTTGTCACTAGGGCCCGAGTGCCATGATTTCAGATCTAAACCTATTATGTTTTCATCAATATATGAGAGTTCTAGATCCTATCTTGCAAGTCTATAGTCACCTATTATGTGTTATGATCCATTAACCCCGAAGTGACAATAATCGGGATACTTACCGGTGATGACCGTTGCCGGGGTACTGATCCACGGGCACCTATGGGACCGGCGGGCCGGGTCCCTTTCGGTTCGGCGGGGGCGGAGATCGTGCAAAGAGCAAATCGAGGCGAAGCACGCGAGCGATTTACCCAGGTTCGGGCCGCACGGATGCGTAAAACCCTACTCCTGCTTTGTGGTTTTGTATTGATTTCTAGCTCGGGAGCGCGGAGTGCTACAGTACACACCAGCGGCTAGCAAGACCGAGTGTGAGTGTTCGAACTGGCTAACCCCCCTCTACGTTGCACACGGGCCTCCTTTTATATGCTCAAGGGGCTACCTACAGGTGGCAACGGAGGTAAAGGGCAAAAATGGAAAGGTGCTGTGGTAGGCACAGCTACCTGCTACAGTGTATCATACCTAACCCTGACGGCAGGGGACAAGGGTCTTAAATGCCCATCTGTGTCGCCTAAACAGTGCGAAAAGGGACCGCCAGGGACGCCACCGTTCGCCACGATGGCGATCTTGTCAGCGCCGCTTGCCACCGCACGTCCCTAGCTGCACAGCCTTCCGCCACGTACGCCTGGAAGGGCCCAGAGCGACACGTTGGTGGATGTGCTGGAGCGCGGGCGCGGAGAGGTGGCTTGCCGCGGCAAGCGCCTTGCCGCGGTCGTTGTCTTGTCGCGTCCGGGAGCTTGTCGCTCACCGGGTCTTGCCGGAACGCGTGGTGCGCCGCGGCAAGTTCCTTGAAATGCCTTGAGTGGCCTTCCCGGCAAGCTCCTCTTGCCGGGGTCTTGTCTTCTTGACTTGGACACTTTGTTCTTGAATGGCTCCAAAGGAACCACGGAGGATCTTGGCGGTCACCCGGCAAGCCTTGCCGCGGGATGCTGCGACTGCCCGTGCACAAGTTCGGGATACTAGGGTACCCCTACTCTAGTACACCGACAGGAGCCCCCGGGCCTGGGCCATACACGGTGCCGAGCGCTGTTGGGCTAGGCCCAAAACAGGGCACGGGCACGCGCGACCTAGGTTACGCCATATCTCACTCCGTATCCACCGCGCCCTCCCCGAACGGCACGCGTTGAATGCGGCGTCGTGGGAGAGGTCGTGGGGGTTTCTTTATTCGGAAATGCGGAACGTCCGCCCCCTCCCCCTTTATAAGCAGGGGAAACACGGGCAGTTGGCCCACTCGCCCGTTGCCGTTCCCAATCTCAGAAATCTCCGCCGCTCCCTTGCCTCCCCAAAGCTGAGAGAGAGAGCAGCGCTCCGCCCCCCATCGCCACTAGCACCACCAACGCCGTCGACCTCCTCCACTACTTCCGCCATGGCTCCAAAAGCCGACAAGGGGAAGACCATGAAGACGACCGAGGCGCAGTGGCTCGCGGCGCTGCGGAAGGAGCGGTCCGTTTCCCCCCCCCCCAAGCTCGGCGCGAAGGAGCTGAGGGAGAACTACTATCTGTTCTGGTCGGCGGAGACGCGCGCGCATCCGCGCACAAAGGTTCTCCCCGCCGCCTCTTGGAAGAAGGCTCCGAATGGGTACCCCTTCTTCGCATTGTTCTTCTATTGCGGGCTCTGCCCGCCCTTCTCTGATTTCTTCTGCGACATCATGAACACCTATGGATTCCATCTCCTTGACTTCACCCCCAACGCCGTCTTGACAATGGCAGTTTTCGCACACCTCTGCGAAAACTTTGTCGGAGTCCTTCCCAACGTAGCCCTCTTCCGCCACTTTTTCATACCCCGAGTAGAGAGAGGAGAGCCTCCATCCGGCGGGATTGCATGGATCTCAAGGCCCGGCAAGAAAGAGACCTATCTGGAGGGAGAATTCCGCGGCAAGTGGGAGGAGTGGAGAGCTGATTGGTGCTGGATTAACGAGGAGAGCCCGCAGCCATTTACCATCCGACGCCAAATCCCAGTAGCACGCGGCAGCGATTGGAGTGACATGGCTCCGGAGGACGCCAGGCCGAAGATTGCCGTCACCAGGATCCTGCGCCTGAGGCTTGCCGGTCTTACTGTTGGCGCTGTTGGCGCAGACTTCCTTCGCTGCCGCATCGCCCCCCTGCAGGAACGGGGGAGGCCCACTTGGGAGTTCGAGAACGCGGCAGACATCATGAGGCTGCGGCCAGGCCTCAATTACAACTTCACAGTCCTGGAGCTCAACGCGATGCTGCAGGAGCTGTTCAAATATGACCCCCGGCATCCCGAGGTGTTCAGGTTGCCGGGGGGCGTCGTGCCTTTGTGCAACAATTCCGCGCTCGACCACATCCGTGCAATGATGCCGGAGTGCGACTCGCACGGGATTGTGCCAACTTGGCAGGAGCCTGCAGACGAGGTCGTGCAGCAATTCTTCGACGACTTGGTGGAAGTGCCAATCCACCTCGACGAGAAGGACGGCCTCACCCGCGACACCACGGATGCGGAGATGGCGCTCATCGCCACTAGGCTGGAGGAGGCAGCGGCAGCCGTAGCCGCGGGCGAGTTCGGGTTCACTGTGGAGGAGGCCGATGCAGCAGAAGCGGCAAGCCGTGCCGAGCGACGGGAGCCTGCCGGCAAGAAGGGGCTTGCCGGGCAAGACACCGAGCCGAGCGAGCCCGCCAAGGACACGAGCGGCTCGTTGCAAATCGACTCTTCTTCCACCTCGTCTTCAGACAGCCCACCAGAAGCAGAGCCTCCCTCCCCACCAAGAAGGCGCCTCCGCAAGGTTGGTGATGTGGCAGAGCGGCAAGCGGGCCAACAGTCGCCGCGCCGCGTGACACGCTCGACCACGGCAAACACCGTTGCCGCGGGAGCGCCTCATGCTACGACGGCAACTGGAGCGGAGTCTAGCCGGATCACCGCTTCAGTCCCTGCCACTACTCACGCCGCGCCAACAGCCGGAGCGGGGTCGTCTCAGACCGCCGCCACTGCTCCCGCCAAGAGGCCAAGGGAAGCTTCTCCTTCGCCTCCTCGCGCCGGGCGCGCGCCAGGCTTCGACTTCTCCGCGTTAAGCTCCGACGAGGAAGAAGAAGAAGAGTAAGCTTCTCTTGTTGTACTTGCATTTCTTCAACTCTTGCTGTTGGTCTTGTTTCTCACTTGCTTTTCCCTGAATCTGTTCCTCTTTAGGACTCTGGCCCAGAGAGCGGCAAAGAGAGCTAAGGCCCCGGTGATCATCATCGAGGACGAGCCCACTGCGACAACAGGTGGCGCGCCCGAGACAACCTTGCCGGAGCCGGCGACTTTCCTCCATGGCAGCCCCCAACGTGAGTGTGTGAATTATTTTCTGCGGCGAGGTGCGCATGGGTACTTGTCTTTGCTGATATCTGCTTGTTGACTTGTGTAGGAGCCGAGCAGCCCCACCAGGAGCCAAGGGAGAATCCCCCGACAAGGGAGAATTCTCCAGCAAGGGAAGGCTTCCCGGTGAGGGAGAAGTCTCCGGCAAGGGAGGGTTCTCCGGCGAGGGACAGTGCCAGCGGCCCCCCGACGACGAAGACCACGACCGCAGAGCCTGGTGCAGGTACTCCCCTTGCTCCAAAACTTCTCTTGGATCCTTCTTTTCTTGATCTTTATGAGTTTCTGCCGGATTCTGTTTGACTCTTCTCCCCTTTTCCGGCCATCAGATCCATCCGCTGCAGAGCAGATGGAGACAGAGGTCGCCGCCGACGAAGCTGCCGGTGCTGGAGACGCCACCGGCGCAGAGGCCGCCAAGGCTGACGCCGCAGCAACTGGCGAGGAATCTGGCGATCGTACTGACGGCCCAGAGGCCGCAGGAGCGCCAGGCGCTACGCCGACCGCCGACCCATCCGCAGAAGCCGCAGCACCAAGTTCCAAGGATCCCCAGCCGGGCGTTTATTTGAAGGCCGGCGACGACGTCTTCATCAATCTTCCCTGGGCATCAAGCTCCAGAGCGCCGGTCGAGGGGGAGGTCTTCGACGGAGAAGTGCTCGCCTCCGCGGGGCTGAAGCTGGTCGACGCGCCAAGCAGCAGCAGCAACGAGCCCGAAGAAGAGCGGCTGCTGCGCAGGTTGATGTCGCTCTACCGCGCGCGACAAGCCAAGCTGGAGTCCCGCGAGGCGCTTGTCGCGAAGGCGGGAGCAGACATTGAAAAGCGCGCGGAAGAGCTCGGGGGTTTCCACCGGGAAGCCCTCAGATCCCTGGCGGAGGAGCGGGAGTAGCTCGCTGAAGCGCGGAAGGTCTTTCTCCTCGAGAAGGCTGAAGCTGAAGAGCGCCAGCGACTTGCCGCTGTGAAGCTAGCCGCGGAAGAGGGCGAGCTGGCGCAGCGGAAGGTCAATCTCGACGCCCACGAGGAGGAGCTTGCCTCACGCGAGGAGAAGCTTGGCGGAGCCCTCAAGCAAGCGGAGGACGCTGCCGCCGCCGCCGAGGCCGCCAAGGAGGAGTTGAAGACGAAGGTGGCGCGGCTGGAGGCCGATCTCTCCGAGAAGGGCAAGGAGCTCAGCGTCGCCAAGGCCTCCAACGTGGATCTTGAGTTGAAGCTAACCACTTTGACCAAGACTCTGGACAGCGCCAAGAAGCGGGAGGCGGCCTTGAAGGAGGAAATCAAGGCCGACAAGGCGCTGCTGGAGAGCGCTGCCACCACCCAGAACACCTTCAGGGAGACTGTGACGCACTGGACGGAGAGTCTGGTGAATGCCGCCACAGATATCGACCAGGAGCTGGCGCAGCTGGGGATGGAAGATCTTGGGTATCCCTCCGACGACAACCTCCAGCCCAGTGCCAAGCTCATCCTATTCTTCAAGGGCGTGGCGACGGCCCTTCAGCGACTCCGAGAGAGGATCCCCAAGCAACTAGCTGACGAGTCGCGCGAGATCTGCGCAGGAGCCCTCGAGAAAGTGTTGATGAAGGTGGCCTTCCGCAATCCGGGCCTCCGCCTCACCAACATCCTCAGGTCCTTGCCGCCAGAAGCTGATCTGGAGGAGCTCAAGGCCCTTGTCGCACCCATTGTGGACAAGGTGAGCGGGATCAAGCGGGTCGAAGGCGATCGCGTAGATTAGGCCACTCATTTCTTCTTTTCTTGTTGCTGCCCATCATGTCATGAAAACAATCTGTTAGAGCTGCGACAAGCTATCTTTGTAATGTAACTTGATTGTGGGCAATGATTGCAACGTTACTCCCTTTACTTGATTCCTTCCTTTGTATGTTTTTTCCCTACGCTTTTAGGGAACTTGCCGGTGCAGGCACCTGAGCCGCGAACGCTGAGTGCGGAACGTCAGCAGCCTGCTGGCGGTGCCGCTACCGGCAAGAAACCTTGTCGCAACTAGTTGCAGCTCACTTAAGTTGCTGAGCGAACTCGAAACAAAGTAAGTGCACTAGCGGCTCACTTAAGTTGCTGAGCGGACTCGAAGCAAAGTAAGGGCGCTAGCAGCTCACTTAAGTTGTTGAGCAGACTCGAAACAAAGTAAGGGCGCAACTAGCTATGAGTTGGTTCCTCCGCGCACAGGTTTCCCATACAAAGTGTGGTCGTTCAAGGGAGATAACTTAAAATTTAAAAAATTTGATTGCTCAAACTTTGGCAACTTAGCTTTTCTGTTGTTTGCTTCCCGGCAAGGCGAAACTTTCTTGAACGACGCCTGGCCCATACCATCCATCGCTTTTCCTTTGCCCCTGGCAAACTTGTGGGCGAGGGGAACCTTGCTTTCAAAAGGAAGAAGAGACAATACAGATATGGAGCTTTACGACTCGTTATTGCTTACCGTGGATTAGGTGCTGCACAAAGTGTCAGATCATATATGCCAGAAAATGGAAAGCATAAAATTGACAAAATGTGCGGAGCACATGAGCTTTACTTATGCACGGGATCTGCGCCCGGCTTTGTACAAAGGATTACGTGCAACAGCGGCAAGACTTGTACAAAAGGTGGTTGCCGGAACGGGTTCCGACAACCGCGCCTTACGGGTAAAACTTACGAAGATGCTCAATGTTCCAGGAGTTGCTCACCGGAGTGCCATCTTCGGTCTCAAGGCGGACATCGCCAGGCCTAGTGACTCGTTTCACCCGGTAAGGGCCTTCCCACTTCGGCGTCAACTTGTTGGAATTCTTGGCGGACTGAATGCGCCGAAGAACAAGGTCGCCTTCCTCGAGACTTCTGGCGTTAACTTTGCGGCTATGGTAGCGGCGCAAAGCTTTCTGGTAGCGAGCAGCTCGCACAGCAACCTGAAGACGGTCTTCCTCAAGGAGCAGCGCGTCATCTTGTCGCAGCCGCTCTTGCTCGAGCTCATCATAAGCGAGCACTCGAGGTGACCCGTATACGAGTTCCGTGGGGATAACTGCCTCTGCTCCATAGACTAGAGCAAAAGGTGTCTGTCCAGTGGCTCGATTTGGCGTCGTTCTGATCGACCAAAGAACCACCGGCAGCTCCTCGATCCAGTTTCTTCCGCACTTGTGCAGCCTGTCAAAAGTTCTGGTCTTGAGCCCACGCAGCACTTCAACATTTGCCCTCTCCGCTTGACTGTTGCTTCTCGGGTGAGCAACAGAAGCGAAGCAGACCTTGGCGCCAAGATCTTGGACGTACTGCGTGAAGGTGCGGCTCGTAAATTGCGTGCCGTTGTCGGTGATTATCCTGTTAGGGATCCCGAAGCGGCAAACAATCGACCTGAAGAACTTGACTGCTGACTGTGCTGTCACCTTCCTCACTGGTTCCACTTCCGGCCACTTTGTGAACTTGTCGATTGCAACGTACAAGTACTCAAAGCCCCTGACAGCTCGGGGAAAGGGGCCGAGGATGTCGAGCCGCCAGACCGAAAATGGCCAGGATAAAGGGATCGTCTGGAGAGCTTGAGCTGGTTGGTGTATCTGCTTGGAATGAAGCTGACACGCTTCACACTTGGTTACTTGTGCAGTTGCATCCTGGAGGGTTGTTGGCCAGAAGAAACCTTGCCGGAAAGCTTTACCGACAAGTGCTCTTGCGCCAATGTGGTGACCACATATGCCTCCATGTATTTCTGCCAACAGCTTTTGTCCATCTTCCCGGGGAATACACTTCAATTTCACACCGTTGAGTCTTCTTCTGTACAGTGTCTTGTCGACAAACTGGTACATACTTGACTGCCGGGCTAATCTCTCTGCTTCTTCTTGCTCTTCGGGAAGTCCTCATGTCTGAAGGAAATGGACAATCTGTTGTGCCCATGCTGGAGCTTGTGGCTCGACAACAAGGACTAAAGGCAAATCTGCTGCTGCGGGAACATCCGCTTCCACGGCAAGAACCTGCGGCTCTGCCGGAGCTTGACGTTCCCCGACAAGCTTGCCAGAGCAAAACTTGTCGGGAGCTTCTGCTTCAACGGAACAAACCCTAGGGCTTGTCGGAGCATCTTGCTCCTCAGCGCTCTTGGTGTTGATCTTGGAGACTGCTGCGGGAATATCCGCTTCTACGGCAAGAACCTGCGGCTCTGCCGGAGCGTGACGTTCCCCGGCAAGCTTGCTGGAGAATAACTTGTCGGGAGCTCCTGCTTCAACGGAACAAACCCTAGGGTTTGCCGGAGTAGACTGCTCCTCAGCACTCTTGGCGTTGATCTTGGGGACCTTCTTGGCGGCGGCTTTGGGAAGCTCTGCCGGCAAATAGTCACCAGAAACCAACTTCCTCTTCTTGCTCTGTCCAGTTGATGGCGTTACGGACGGCTGAGTCAGCTTGAGCACAAAGATCCCTGGTTCCACAGGTAACTTAAGTGCGGCACACTTTGACAGGCCATCTGCAATGGTGTTCTGAGCTCTTGGAACATGCTCCATTTGTAGGCTGTCAAAGTGTTCTTCTAGCTTTCTCACTTCGTCGACGTAAGCTTCCATCAATGGACTCTGATAACTCTTGTTTACTTGGCGGACGACAAGCTGTGAGTCACCCCTGACAATGAGCTTCTTGATCCCAAGGTCTGCCGCGATCCGGAGACCGGCAAGCAAGCCCTCATATTCTGAAGTATTGTTCGTTGCTTGCTCCTTGGGGAAGTGCATCTGGACTACGTACTTGAGGTGCTCACCGGTGGGTGCGCCAAGCAGCACGCCAGCGCCGGCGCCTCGCAGCGAAAAGGCACCATCAAAGTACATCAGCCACTCTTTGCTTGCTTCCTTGTCGGGGATGCTCGTTTCTGGAATTTCTTCATCTGGTGTTGGCGTCCATTCTGCTATGAATTCTGCCAATGCTCTGCTCTGGATAGTTGAAGTGCTTTCAAACTTGAGGCCAAAGCTTGACAGTTCCAGTGCCCACTCAACAATCCTGCCTGTCGCTTCTGGATTCTACAGTATCCTCTTCAGCGGAAAGCGAGTGACAACTGTGATCTCATGTGCTTGGAAGTAATGGCGCAGCTTTCTCGAGGCCATGAGAAGGCCGAAAAGCAATTTCTGCACACCAGAGTACCTTGACCTAGCCCCCTGCAGAAGGGAACTGACAAAGTAAACTGGGCGCTGCACCATCTTCTTGTGTATCTCGTCGTGTATCTGCGCAGATCCATCTTTGTTGGGACCAGAGCTTGTCGGGGAAGCTCCCTGCTTGTCGCTGGATGCGCTTGCCGCGGTTGCTGGCTCATCATCTGCCTCCCTCTCTGCTACTAACGCAGCACTAACCACTTGATTGGTTGCCGCTATGTACAGTAGCAACTTCTCTTGTGGCTTAGGTGCGACAAGTATTGGAGGGGAGGACAGGTATCTCTTCAGGTCTTGCAGCGCAGCCTCCGCTTCCGGAGTCCATTTCATTGGACCTGCCTTTTTCAATAATTTGAAAAATGGCAGGGTGCGCTCAGCAGACCGAGAGATAAACCTGCTGAGAGCAGCCACGCAACCGGCAAGTTTCTGTACATCCTTGACGCGCTTTGGTGCTTCAATCTGCTCAATGGCCTTGATCTTGTCGGGATTGGCTTCAATTCCCCGCTGAGACACGAAGAACCCGAGAAGCTTGCCGGAGGGAACTCCAAACACACACTTCTCTGGGTTGAGCTTGAGGCTGATCTTGCGTAGATTTGAAAAGGTCTCGTCTAAATCTTGAATCAGGATTGCTCTGTCCTTGCTCTTGACCACTATATCATCCATGTAGGCTTCCACATTTCTGTGTATTTGTGGCTCAAGAGCAACATGGACTACTCTTGCAAATGTTGAACCAGCATTTTTTAATCCGAAAGGCATCCGTACGAAACAGTACGTGCCACATGGAGTAATAAATGCGGTCTTCTCCTCATCCTCTTCTGCCATGAAGATTTGATGATATCCTGAGTATGCGTCAAGAAATGAAAGCAAATCACATCCGGCTGTGGAGTCAACAATCTAGTCAATGCGCGGCAAAGGAAATGGGTCATTGGGACAAGCTTTGTTAACATCGGTAAAATCGATACAAAGTCTCCATTTCCCGTTTGCCTTGCGCACGACTACAGGATTGGCCAACCACGTGGGATGGAGCACTCCTCTGACAAGGCCTGGTGCTTCCAGTTTCTTGATCTCTTCTGCAATGAATTCTTGGCGCTCCACTGCCTGCTTCCTGACTTTCTGCTTGACGGGCCGCGCATGGGGACAAACGGCAAGGTGGTGCTCAATCACTTTCCTGGGAACACCGGGGATGTCAGACGGCTGCCATGCAAACACGTCGACATTCGCCCGCAGGAAAGTAACGATCGCGCTTTCCTATTTAGGGTCGAGCGTGGCACTGATGGTGAAGGTACCACCAGTGCCGTCCTCCTTGGCGGATACCTTCTTCGTCTCTGGCGGAGCTGCCATCGTCTTCTTGCACTTGCCGGTGGAGCTCGATGGTGCGTCCTCAACGGCAGCGCAGCACTCCAAAGAGGTGCGCTTGCCGGAGTGGGCATCAGAACTCTTGCCGGACTTGGTCTTCTTCCCCCCGAGAGCTTCAGCGGCAAGTGGATTGCGGTCTGCCGTGGCTGCTGCTTCCCGGTAGATCTTGTCGGCACAGATAAGAGCATCCTTCTTGTCGCCAGGGACAGAAATGACGCTTATCAGGCCTGGCATCTTCAGCATGTTATATGCGTAGTGAGAGGCTGCCATGAACTTGGCGAGTGCTGGACGGCCAAGTATCCCATTGTAAGGCAATGGAATATCGGCAACGTCGAATGTGACCTTCTCAGTCCAGAAGTTTAGCTCGCTGCCGAATGTTACCGGCAGCGTGACCTTCCCCTTCGGCTTGCTCCTTCCCGGATTGATTCCTTGGAATGTGCCGGTCTCTTCGAGCTCGCTGTCAGGGATTTGGAGTTTTTCGAGTACAGCGGAGGAGATCAGGTTTAAGCCGGCCCCGCCATCAACTAGCATCTTGGTGAATTTGAGGTTGCGGATAGTTGGTGATACCAACATCGGCAAACACCCGACCGCAGTTGTGCGATCAGGGTGATCCTCAATGTCGAAGATGATAGGCGTGCTGGACCACTTCAGAAGCTTGCGTGATTCGATAGGTGGTTCTGCTGCATTAACTTCCCACACCCACTGTTTGAGTCGGCGGTGTGAGGTATGCAGAGAAGCACAACCGTCAACGCACAAGACCTCTGTGGCTTTCTGAAACTCCTGCTCACTGGTCTCAACATCATCCATGTCTTCATCGTCGTCGTCGTCTTCATCGTTGTTGCGGCTGCGGGGAGGTCTGTCTCCTTGCCGCTGCTTGGCCTTACCGCGGCGTCCTCCTCGGCCGGCGCGCTTCTTGCCAGATTCTGCAGCGCCACCTTGGGCCCTCTCCTTGTCTCGCCGCTCGTACTCAGCCTTTTGCTGCTGGACAAGCTGCTCGACCTTTTTGCAGCTCTGGAGGTCATGGCCCTTGGTACGGTGAATCTTGCAGTATTGCTTGTCGGAGCCGTCCTGCTTGTCGGCGGCTGCCACAGCCTGGCAGTTGGCGCACGCGGCAATCTCCTTGCCGGAGCTACCAACTTTGGCCTTCTTGGCGCCACCTCCGTTGCCGGGCTGCTCAACGACTAGCACTTCTTTGCCTTTCTTCTTCCTGTTCCGCCGCCGGTTTTCCTTTGCCGGGGCAATATCCTCACTGTCAGATCCTTCTGCTCCGGTCTTCTCTCCGGGGAGTCTCCTCCCTTCCTCAGCGCGTGCACACTTGTCGGCCAGGGCATATAGCTCACTGACGTCTCTGATCCTGCACATCGCCATATCCTCCCGCATCCTGCGGTTACGCACGTTCTGATGAAACGCGCTGATGACCGCGGCGGGGTGGACGTCTGGGATGTTGTACTGTACATGGCTGAACCTCTGAATAAACTTGCGCAGGGGCTCTCCTTCCTTCTGGACGAGCAGATGAAGATCACTCTCTTGGCCATGAGGTTTGTGGCCGCCTGTGAAGGCGCCGACAAACTGATGGCCCAGGAGGATATGGAGTTGTCCGGCAAGTGCATGAGCCAGGACCTGACGTTGGGCTTGAGCACCAACGGGAAGTAGTTGGCAAGGATCTTATCGTCCCGCCCCCCAGGAGCCTGCACCGCGATGGTGTAGATGCTGAGGAACTCCGACGGATGCGACTTGCCGTCATACTTCTCTGGTACATCTGGTTTGAAATTCTTCGTACTGGGCCACTGGACTTGCCGCAGCTCACGGGTGAACGCAGGGCAACCTACCGCGTACGGCAAGTCGCCTGGTTCCCCTGGCGCATGCATGTCAACAGAGGGCCCAGCGCGCTGGTCTAATTGACGCCGCGCTTCTCTCCGGCGCTCGATGCGAGTACGAGCGTCTTCTTGTTGTTGTTCTTGAAGAACTTGGCGCTGATCGCGACGAGCTCGCGGATCTGACGACGCGGTGGAGTCGCTGTCAAGGTGGACCCGGCGAGTCGGCGATCTTGGCCTTCAGGGTGGAGAGTGCACAGTAGTTGCACCCTCACCAGTCTTGTCGTCTCTGGCTCGTGCCTGGCTGGCTTGCCGCGGCTGAGACGTGCTCGGCTGCCGTGGAGTGTCGCCGTTGGCGAAGCCGATGAGACTCTGGATAGTGGCCCTCCAGTCGTCGATCTTGTCCGCCGCTGGAGGGTAGTCTAGGAGCAGCTGAGTTCGCGCCAAAGCTTCTGCTGCGGTGGCGGGTGGCGGTGGCGAACGGTCCGAGGAGCGGGATATGCTTGGACTTCTAACTATGTTAGAAGGAGCAGTATCTCGTTCAGGCGACCGTGTCTCGCTCGCGCCAGCAGGTTGACATGCATGGTGGTCCTGAGCGCTCCGAGATCCACCAGCTCGATCTTGATCTAGCGAACGCATGGTACCGTGAGTACCATGACGCTGCCGGTCCCGCGCCTCCTGAGATGGGCGCGGTGCATGCACGGACGCCGAGGTCTTGGAGTGTGCCCGGTCATTGTGGGAGCCGGCTACGCCGCCGATGGGCAGCGCAGCCTTGTCCTGGGACCTGGCAGCACCGTGAGTTCCCTCGTCGACGCGTGTCCTTCCGCCGGTGCCTGCCCCACCAACCGTTTGCTCCGGCGGTGGCTGGCTCGGCGCGGACGGAGCAGCTGCCTCCGAAACTTTCTTCTTCGGCGGCATGTTGATGAAGATGATGAAGATCCAGCTCGCGAGAACGCCGGATCTGGTTCACACAACTTCGACGCCCCCCTACCTGGCGCGCCAAAGATGCCGGGGTACTGATCCACGGGCACCTATGGGACCGGCGGGCCGGGTCCCTTTTGGTTTGGCGGGGGCGGAGATCGTGCAAAGAGCAAATCGAGGCGAAGCACGCGAGCGATTTACCCAGGTTCGGGCCGCACGGATGCGTAAAACCCTACTCCTGCTTTGTGGTTTTGTATTGATTTCTAGCTCGGGAGCGCGGAGTGCTACAGTACACACCAGCGGCTAGCAAGACCGAGCGTGAGTGTTCGAACTGGCTAACCCCCCTCTACGTTGCACACGGGCCTCCTTTTATATGCTCAAGGGGCTACCTACAGGTGGCAACGGAGGTAAAGGGCAAAAATGGAAAGGTGCTGTGGTAGGCACAGCTACCTGCTACAGTGTATCATACCTAACCCTGACGGCAGGGGACAAGGGTCTTAAATGCCCGTCTGTGTCGCCTAAACAGTGCGAAAAGGGACCGCCAGGGACGCCACCGTTCGCCACGATGGCGATCTTGTCAGCGCCGCTTGCCACCGCACATCCCTAGCTGCACAGCCTTCCGCCACGTACGCCTGGAAGGGCCCCAGAGCGACACGTTGGTGGATGTGCTGGAGCGCGGGCACGGAGAGGTGGCTTGCCGCGGCAAGCGCCTTGCCGCGGTCGTTGTCTTGTCGCGTCCAGGAGCTTGTCGCTCACTTGGTCTTGCCGGAACGCGTGGTGCGCCGCGGCAAGTTCATTGAAATGCCTTGAGTGGCCTTCCCGGCAAGCTCCTCTTGCCGGGGTCTTGTCTTCTTGACTTGGACACTTTGTTCTTGAATGGCTCCAAAGGAACCACGGAGGATCTTGGCGGTCACCCGGCAAGCCTTGCCGCGGGATGCTGCGACTGCCCGTGCACAAGTTCGGGATACTAGGGTACCCCTACTCTAGTACACCGACAGCCGTAGTTTGAGGAGTTCATGTATTCACTATGTGCTAATGCTTTGTTCCGGTTCTCTATTAAAAGGAGGCTTTAATATCCCTTAGTTTCCATTAGGACCCCGCTGCCACGGGAGGGTAGGACAAGAGATGTCATGCAAGTTCTTTTCCATAAGCACGTATGACTATATTCGGAATACATGCCTACATTACATTGACGAATTGGAGCTAGTTCTGTGTCACCCTATGTTATGACTGTTACATGATGAACCGCATCTGGCATAATTATCCATCATTGATCCGATGCCTACGCGCTTTCCATATACTGGTTTACGCTTATTTACTTTCCCGTTGCTATTGTTACAATCACTACAAAACACCAAAAACATTACTTTGCTTTCATTACTCTTTTGTTACCGTTACCATCACTATCATATTACTTTGCTACTAAACACTTTGCTGCAGATACTAAGTTTCCAGGTGTGGTTGAATTGACAACTCAGCTGCTAATACTTGAGAATATTCTTTGGCTCCCCTTGTGTCGAATCAATAAATTTGGGTTGAATACTCTACCCTCAAAAGCTGTTGCGATCCCCTATACTTGTGGGTTATCAAGACTAATTTCTGGCGCCCTTGCCGGGGAGCATAACTCTATTCTTTGAGTCACTTGGGATTTATATCTGCTGGACACTATGAAGAACTTGAGAGATCCAAAAACCAAGATATATCCCTCAACTACGAGGGGAGGTAAGGAACTGCCATCTAGCTCTGCACTTGATTCACCTTCTGTTTTGAGTAAGCTTGCGACACCTACACCTCCTTCTGCTATTCGTTCTGATATGTCGCTGAAAGGATCGAGAAGTGGTGTCTAGAGGGGGGTGATTAGACACTAAGTACCAAAAGTTGCAGTTTTTAATTTCTTGAAGTTGAAGTGGAGTTTTGGCACAAGTTTAACAAACACAATACATATCAAGCAAGCATGCAAAGAGTATATGAGCAGCAGAAAGTAAAGCATGCAACTTGCAAGAATGTAAGGGGAAGGGTTTGGACAATTCAAACGCAAATGTTTTTGTCGTGGTTCCGATAGGTGGTGCTATCGTACATCCTCGTTGATGGAGACTCCAACCCACGAAGGGTAACGGTTGCGCGAGTCCACGGAGGGCTCCACCCACGAAGGGTCCACTAAGAAGCAACCTTGTCTATCCCATCATGGCCATCACCCATGAAGGACTTGCCTTACTAGCGGTAGATCTTCATGAAGTAGGCGATCTCCTTGCCTTCAGAAACTCCTTGGTTCAACTCCACAATTGTTGTCGGAGGCTCCCAAGTGACACCGAGCCAATCTAGGAGACTCCACTCTCCAAGAAGTAACAAATGGTGTGTTGATGATGAACTCCTCGCTCTTGTGCTTCAAATGATAGTCTCCCCAACACTCAACTCTCTCTCGCAAGATTTGGATTTGGTGGAAAGAAGATTTGAGTGGAAAGCAGCTTGGGGAAGGCTAGAGATCAAGATTCATATGGTGGGAATGGAATATCTTGGCCTCAACACATGAGTAGGTGGTTCTTTCTCAGAAAATGTGTATTGGAAGTGTAGGTATGTTCTGATGGCTCTCTCCACGAATGAAGAGTGGGTGGAGGGGTATATATAGCCTCCACACAAAATCTAATCGTTACAAACAACTGGCCAATCTCGGTGGGACCAAATTGATAAACTCGGTCGGACCGATTCAGCAAATCTAGTGACCGTTAGGGTTTTCGACGGGACTGACTGGATCAACTCGGTGGGACCGATGTGCTAGGGTTAGGGTAAATCCAAAACTCGGTTTGACTGATTACTCAAACTCGGTGGGACCGATTTGGGTAATAAGTGAAACAGAGAGTTGGCCAAGCAAACTCGGTGGGGCCGATTGCATATCTCGGTGGGACCGAAAATATTGCAATAGGTAACAGAGAGTTTTCAAGCCCATCTCGGTGAGACCGAGATCCCATCGGTGGAACCGAACTGATTAGGGTTTCTGGCAATGGCTATGTCAACTGAACTCGGTGGCGCCGGATAGAAAGAATCGGTGGGGCCGAGTTTGACTTTCGGTTTAGGTCATATGTGGATGTGGGAAGGTAGTTGAGGGTTTTGGAGCATATCACTAAGCACTATGAAGCAAGAACCTCATCAAGAAACTGAAAATGCATTATATCGACTAGAGGGGGGTGAATGGGCGATTTTTATGAAATTCTTCACTGAGGAATTTGCCGGTGAGGAAATTCCTTAGTGAAGAACTACTAGCAGCGGAATAAGTACTCAAAAGTAAACATAAAAGAATACAAGCATAGTCATCATGATGAAATGAAGAAAGGCACAGAGTACAGGAAGCATAATCACAGGATAACACAGGATGAAGACAAACAGACTGAAGAAATTGAACTGAGGAAATTGAGAAAATCTTCAGTCAAAGTCTTCAAACACGGATATGAACAAACACACAACACAGTCATGAGGAAATGGAAGAGTTGAGAGAATAGCACCAGTAAGCTTGGTGAAGACAAAGATTTGGTAGACCAGTTCAAACTGCTGTCTCAGTTGTATGTCTAGTTCGAGCGGCTGAGTATTTAAACTCGAGGACACACAGTCCCGGACACCCAGTCCTGAACACGCAGCTCAGGACACCCAGTCCTCACCGTATTCTCCTTGAACTAACGTCACACAGACCTCGTCCAATCACTCGTGGTAAGTCTTCAGGCGACTTCCAAACCTTCACAAACTTGGTCACTCGGCGATCCACAATTCCTCTTGGATGCTCTACACCATGACGCCTAACTGTCTGGAAGAAGCACAGTCTCCAAAGGTAACAAGCGCCGGATCCACTCAGGATCAATCTCTTCAGTGATGCTCAATCACTTGGGGTTTGTAGGTGTTTGGGTTTTTGGTTTTTCGGTTTTTCCTCACTTGATGATTTTCGCTCAAAGTCCTCAGAGGATGGATTGCTCTCAAATGACAAGTGTCAGTTTCTCTCAGAGCAGCCAACCAGCTAGTGGTTGTAGGGGGGAGGCTATTTATAGCCTAGGGAGCAGCCCGACATGATAAGACATAAATGCCCTTCAATGATATGACCGTTAGGTGGATAGATATTTTGGGACAGCTGGCGCCTAGCACAGCAATGGTCGGAATTTTGAGTAGCAAAATCCTCAGGGCTATCATGTTCCTCACTGTGTAGGCAATCCGCACTGGCGAATTCCTAACTCCTCAGTCAGGACAAATTCCTTAGAGACCAGAAGAACTTCGTCTCTGTCACTGAAGAAATTGACTGAACTGTATGAGATTTCCAATGGCTTCACTCGAAGGGATTGGTAGGTGTAGAATTTTGAGTTGAGCATCACATGGAAATTTTTCCTTAGTATTTCCTCGACCCCCTTTAACAGTACGGTGTTTCCTATGACTCAAGAAAGAGAAAATGAAACTACGAAAACAAAAGTCTTCACGCTTCGTATTCCTCGAATGAATACCAAGTCTTCACGGTCACACCATTTTCTTCACTTTCAAAGTCTTCATGAAAGTCTTCAGAAATACCAAAATCTTCAGTCGAAGATATTCATTTTTAGGGGTCGACTTTTCCTGTAAATATCAAACTCCTCATAGACTTATAGACCTGTGTACACTCACAAACGCATTAGTCCCTTAACCTATAAGTCTTCAATACACAAAAATCACTAAGGGGCACTAGATGCACTTACAATCTCCCCCTTTTTGGTGATTGATGACAATATAGGTTAAGTTTTCAACGGGGATAAACATATGAAGTGTAAATACTGATATTGAGGAATTTGATTGCAAGATATAGAAGAACTCCCCCTGAAGATGTGCATAGTGAGGAATTTGCTTTTGAAGCAATGCACACTTGAAGAGTTGAATCATGGAGATCTCCCCCTATATCTTGTAATTCATACACGCATTTAACATATAATATGAAGAATTTGAAATGCATGATGAAATATGGTGCTTGATGAAATTCAGCATGTGTGCAATAATATTAACGAGGAATAAGCATGTAGAATAGTGCATCAAAAGTATCAGAGCACAGTGCATCAAAAGTATCAGAGCACCATCGGGTTTAATATTACAACTCGATCCAATAAAGTTTCAGAAGAACGAGAGTTGTAACTTAGCAAAAAAAACACCCATATAGTAGACCCGCTTGAAGACTAACTCATATTTCTCCCCCTTTGTCATCGAATGACCAAAAGGATCGAAAATGAGGACTAACGCCCCTAAAGATAATCATGTTGAAGAAGGAGTGCCAGCGTTGTTGGGGTCGTTTGTTGACATAGGGCCTGCCGCAGTGTCATCCAAATCTTCATGTTCATCAGTGTCGCGTGATGAAGAATATGAGCTGGCCACCAGAGAAGGAACCTGGACCTTCTTGAATTTCTTCGGTGGAGGTGCAGACCAGTCAAAATCTTCTTGGAGACCCATGTTCTTCAGATCTTCTTCACCATATAGATGTGACAGGATTGCCCAGGTGTGACCGAAGACTTGATGGAGGTAGTAGTGGTTTTTCTTCACTGCATTGTGTGTGGCAGTCATGTCGTGAAGAAGTGAACTAAACTGACGCTTAACCCATTTGTGATTTCGATCCACCTTCTGGTGAAGACTAAGCAAAAGTTCACGGTCAGTCATCACGCGCGGAGCAGTGGCTTGAGGAGTGGACTTGGGTGCATTGGCAGAGTCATGTGTGGCAGAGTCATCATTGGTGGAATAAGATGCAGCTTTGCGAAACTGACCATCCAATGGACGAATGCCTTCATCTATTACAGCTGGTGCATTGCCCTTTCCATCAACTGAGGATATATGTCTGCCTGAGGACTTCAATGGGGGGCAAGTAGCTGAGGTGATTCTGGAAATCAGCTTTGTAGTTGAGTGAAGACCTTGTCCTGAGGAATCTCATGATCCAAGGTGCATAAGGCTTCAGCTCAAATGGTGACAGTGCAACATTGGCCATAGTCCTCATGAAGAAATCGTGATAATTGACAGGAATGCCATGAACGATGTTGAATACCAGATTCTTCATGATGCCAACAATTTCCTCATCAGATGAGTCGTGGCCTTTGATGGGACTGATTGTCCTCGTAAGAATACGATAGACAGTTCTGGGCACGTACAGCAATTCCTTCACGAGGAATTTGGTTCTTGGTGCCTGACCTGGTTTCAAAGGTTTCATCAGCACTTGCATGTAATGATGTGTGAGCTCAGGTTCACTGTAGATGCAGCGAGCTTCTTCAAGGGGAGGACTGAGTGGTAGAGCATGAAGCAATTCAGAGGCTGGTGCAGTGTAGTGAGTGTTTTCAGACATCGAGTCCAGCACCCATGAATTCACATCTTCAACATCTCCGGTGATGTGCAGCGTTGCATAGAATTGAAGAATCAGTTCTTCATTCCAATCGCAGATGTCAGTGCAAAAGTTGAGCAGTCCAGCGTCGTGAAGAACACTGAGGACTGGTGCGAATCACGACAGAGATTCCATATCCACGTGAGGAATATGCTCATGGTAGAAGATCTTCTCCTTGTTGAACAACACTGAGAAATAGAAATTGGCTTGACTAGCAGTCCAGAAATGCCTCTTCCTAATGCGAGCAGAGTCATATGGGTTGTAATCTCCGAAGAATACGTGCTCACCGAAGAAATCATCAGCCTTGAACTTTTTCTTGCGTGAGAATGGATCCTTTGGCTTCGGCAGAGGAGTGTCAGTGAGTTGCATCACGACCTCAGAATCTCAATCGCAGGTTCTTCAAGCTGAGGAATTTCTGGTTCCTCCTCAGTGGCAGTCTGCGTTGTTGGTTGTTCAGCAGCAGTAGTTTCTTCAGCACTAGTGGCTGGAATTTCCTCATGGACAGATGCATTGGGATGAGTTTCTTCAGAGCCCATGTGTACAGTTTGTGTGGGGGACTGAGGAATTTGCTGTAGAGGGGTGAACATTGGTGAGTTTGGATGCTGACTTTCCCAGAATTCATCACTGATTACGAGTGTGGAGCAGCCAATGTCCACATCTTCATCTTCCATTTCTTCAACGCCAGCCTCTTCAGCTATGAACTGAGGCATAGGCGAGGAGATGATAGGTGTTGAAGGGATCGCATCCACTTCAATTTCTTCATCCAATGGTTCAGACGAATCAGCAGAAGGAGTTTCTTCATCAGATCCGCTGGGGATCACATATTCTTCATCAAAAGGAACAAGGTCCTTTGATGACCTGGTTGAGATGGGAACAGCATCAATCGGATTTGCAAATGAGCTTGTCATAGGCTTATTTTTCTTCTGAGCTGAAGAATCTGAAGCAGCTGATGCTTTCCTTTTCTTCACTGCAGCACACTCTGCAGCCTTGGTCTTCTTCACATCTGATGCAGATAGAAGGATTGGAGTTGAAGTTGGTGCAGGAGCAGCTGAGGAATCTGGTTGATTTTCTTCAGGCACAACACTAGTGGGTGCCCTAACAATTTCTTCAGCGGCTGGAATGCAGTCATCAGCCCTGGAACTCACATTTTCTTCAACAGCCTGATTGTCAACAGCGGTGCGGCATTTTCTTCAGTAGGCTGAGCAGATGCTTCAGCCTGAGGAATTTCCTGTTGCGTTGGGGCTGCAACATTGGAAGTGAAGTTATCCGCAAGTTTCACAAAACGAACCTTGGCTCCAAGCCAATCAGCATGATATGCTTCAAAGTCATCACTGAGTTTCTTAATCTCAGTCTGAATAGTGACAAGTTCTTCAGTTGTCATAGAGACAATGTTTTTCTTCAGATAGCGCTCTTTCTTGTACTGCGCTTTCTTGATCTGCCTGGCCTTCTCAAATTTCCACTTTTCTTCTTGAATGAAGTGGGTCAGCATGTGACTCTGGCCAGGAGTCAGCTTGAAGTCAGGCAAGGGAGTGTTAGGGTCCTTGTGCCAATCATCAATGTAGTCGAGGATCAGCTTGGGATCCAAAAGCAGTGGCACCTCTGATCCTTTGGCTCTAGCGGCCCTGACTTGCCTGTCTCTGATGATTTCTGCAAGTTCATCATCATCAGCTTCGTCTTCATCAGACGGCACTTGGAAAGCGACTTACTTCTTTTGAGTACTTGGGCAAGGACCTCGTCAAGCAGTGGCCTTTGTCTTCAGCAGTGAGGGGCCAGCTGAGGAACTTGGTGCAGCTGAGGAACTAGCTGAGACACCTGAGGCAATGGAGATGCCAGCAGTCCTTTGGCACGAGACGAGATGCACAGGTGTAGAGGATTTAGGCGGAACAGCAGAAGGCTTTGGAGGAGGAGCTGAGGACTTCGGAGGAACAGGAGCAGCATGAGGAATTGGCCGTGAGGGCTTTGATGATTCTGGCCGTGAGGGCATTGCTGAGGAACTTGGCCTGCGAGCAGGCTTCTTAGACATAGCCTTCTTTGGCTTGACAGCAGAGGCCTCAGCAGAGGCAACAGCAGCAGCAGAGTCTTCATTGAATTTCCTCACTGCTTCCCTTGCTTGCTTAGCCAGCTTGGCTTGGCGCTTGGCCCATTCATCAGGATAGTCCTCACCACGCTTGAGGCTGGTGGGATCTGCTATTTGGCCAGGTGCCAATGGAGCTCTTGGGCATGGAGGATTGAGTGCGAATTTCTTCATGTACTTAGGAGTGACATATTTGTACTCCCTCAATTTTCTTGCCCATCTCCTCTCTATCCTCTGTTTGCGCACTTTGCGCTCATTCTTGGTTTCCTCAGTAGGTGTGCAGTACCCAACATATATGTCATCAGGGATCTCAAACGTTGTATTTACCTCAGGCCTCTTTCCTCCCTTCTGTGGCTTCTTACCATCAGCCATTTTCTTTAGTTGAGGAATTTGAACAATTGAATTCTCTAAAGAAGTATGCAACTTTTCTTCGAGGAACGCTGCAAATGAGTTAAGCTGATGAGAACCTAGTGATTCAGCAGCTGACATGTGTACCTGTGAATAGAGTATAGTTGCGAGGAATTTGGAGAGGTCATATGCGTTCTCAGAAGGTTTTTCAAAAAGAAGAAGTTTGAGGAATTTGACCAGATGAGTCTTGAAGAATTTCCTAAGCTTTCTTTGTCTTAGGTTCCAGAGATGTGTAGATTAAAAATCCACACATTTGAGGAATCTTGAAGAAAATCATGGCTTAGAGAAACGAATCAAGAACGGAAAATATGTGAGGTGTTTTAGTGTGTGACTCTATGAATAAAAACACCTTTGAAGATTTTGGAGATAATCATTCGAATCAATGAGGGTAGTAAAAGTGACTTTTAATTACCCTGGACTAAGAACACGACGAACTGGAGTGAGGAGATGTGAAGTTCGTCTGTGCAGATCTTCCACGCCCTAACTTGGCGGAGGAAGACGGCTACGGTGGCGGCGGAGTGAAGATGTCCGCGGTCGGCGCGAGTACGTCGGCGACGAGGTCGAGGCAGTGAAGCTCTTCCTCACCGGCGGCGATGAAGTAGCGGCGGCACTAGGGTTTGAGAAGCTCGAGCTGGAGAGAGAGGTCGAGCGGAGTAAAAGAAGTGAGGAAGGGAAGGAGGGGTATTTATAGCCACGGTGAAAAAACTGCTTGCCCGAAGAAATTGGATGAACGTGCCCCTGACCCTTCTCATTCGCATGACATGTGTCACCCACGTAGTGAGAGGTGGAGATCGTGTTAGATCGTGGGTGAGTGGATAAGTGTATCGTGGGATGCGGAACGGTTTGAGCGGCAAAGCCGAAAATTTCGATAAGATAGGTTTTAAAGTTCTGTTCACAATTTCTTCAGCTGACAAGGACACAGTGAAGATTTTTAACGAGTTTCAAATAGAACGCACATGAAGAATTTGTGAACATATTGGGTTGAGTATAGCATAGAGGGGAAGGTTCCGATCACATTCACTTAGCAGAAAACCAACTTGAAGAAATAGCAATAAGTGAATGTTGTAGAGGACATAAACTCATATATATATAGGGCTGGACTATTCTGTTACCGGTAACAGAATGTTACCCTCGCCCCCTATAAGGCGCGACGCGTCCACGACCGACCCAGCCCCAATCCGACTCGCTTCCTACCGCCGGAGGCAGCCATCGCGGGCGAGCGAGCGACGGCGGCAGCCGGAGCGAGGGAGCCCGCGACGCCGTGATTGGCCGTCGACGGATCCGCCGCCGCCTCCTCGTTCCTTCTGTCACCGGATCCATCGTCGGGGTCGTCATCCCCGCCTCCTGTCTCGCTCCGCCGCAGGATCCATCGTCGGAGCCGTCATCCCCGTCTCCTGCCTCCCTCCATCGCCGGATCCATCGTCGGAGCCGTCATCCCCGCCTCCTGCCTCCCTCCACCGCCGGGTCTCCTTCTCCGGGGCAGTTATCCCCGCAAGGTGCTTCCTCTACGAACCTCTTCGCCAGACGTCCACCACAAGCAGGTGCTGCGTCAATGGTGCCGCCTCGCAAGAACATGCCAGTAAGACGCCCACGAGAGGTAGAAGAAGACAGTACACTGGAGGTAATGTTTGCTCCCCACGTTTGTGTCACTCCATCAGTTCGTCAGTCCTACTATGAAGAAGAACCTGATGGTACATTGCAAATGCTAGCATCAGTTCATTAACACCCCTGCCACTTGATGCACGATTAGGATGTCGAGGTTACTGTCAGTGCATCTAATATGCTATCTTCAGTTCAAGTTAAAAAAAATAGCACATATGCGTCAGTCCAGGTATAGTGACAAGGTTCAGCTACCACTGAGAGTTGTATGTTGTTATTCCTAAGAGTACAAGTCATGTAATTGCGTCAGTTCGAACGAGTAACAAAACTGTTAACAAAAAAATATAAAATTGCTACACGATAAGTTCAGTGATACATAAGCTAGCAGTACTTGTAATGTATATGCATTGATGCACGATTAGGATGTCGAGGTTACTGTCAATGCATCTAATATGCTATCTTCAGTTCAAGTTAAAAAAATAGCACATATGCGTCAGTCAAGGTAGATAGTGACGAGAGAGTGCCACAGTTACACAGTAAGTTCAATGATACATAAACTAGGGGTACTTCTAGTGTAGTTGCATAAGTTACAGAAGAACAAAGGAGAAGTCATGCATGAGTTCAATGTCCAGTTTACAAAACAGTGCTAAAAAACAGTACATCCGTGTTTGAACATGAACGTTCATCAGTTCGACTAAAAACGAAACCAGATTAATCCCAAAAACTTTTGAATGTTGTTTGCAGAAACATGCAAGGCGGCGCACGCAGCAAGCATTTCATGAGCAAAACAGATATGGGGCACCACCTGGTTGGGTAACACCAGAAATACCGCCTGGATATTTCAACAGTACAGGCAGATTTGAAGATACACCGCAATCATCAGAAGCACGGACAGGTCCTTCTATACAGCAAACAACAATGTCTGGGAATGCAAGATTTGCCGCTACTGGGTTGCAACTAGGCCAACAATATTACCAACAACAAATGTTTTCCTTCCCCAGCGCATGCAAAAAGCCAAGGACAAGAAGGCTTCCACCAGTCGCTCCGTCAACATCAATCATCCGTGCTGCAAAAGCAGTTGCGACGGGAAGACCAGGGCAAAAAGACAGAAATTTTGGCCACTCTAGCAGGTTCAAAAGTACAAGATATGAGCCATATAGACAGGAGCAACATCACAATGAATCTGAGGAGAGACGTCCGTACAACGAGAGACGGAGATCTTCGTCATCGTTGCTCCCTCCAAGAGATGCATTGCTACATGTGCCAAGGGTGACACCACCGGCGCCCATAAACCAGGGAGAACAACAAACACCAGAGGCAGCGCAGAGCTATACACATGTAAGTATCCATATAGAAAAAAAATACAAGCACAGTCCATACCATGGTGCTGTCACCACCCCATCTAACATTTTTGTTTTGTCACTGTTGTGTGCAGCCACCTGACATTGAAGCTTATGTTCTGCCAAGGCTAGAGATGAGGTTTGAAACTTTCGAAGAAACTAAGAACTTCTACAACGTATATGCGAAGCACGCTGGTTTTGCTGTCAGGGAAGGCCCCAAGTTTAAGACCAGAGCCTACCTTTATTGCACGTGCCATGGAGTTTATGAATCAAAGGTGTCTGAAGCAAATAGACAGCGTAACAAGACGACAGCCAGAACTAACTGCGGGGCTAAAACGAGGCTGAAGAGGGAAAAGGATGGAACATTTGTCGTAAAAGAGATAGTCTGGGAACACAACCACAGGCTACAGCTCACCGCAGAAATGCTTGTCTTCTTGCACTCCCACAAAAACTTTGACAAAACAATCTTGGAGTACGTCAAGTACCTGCAGTTCAAAGGAATTGAACACGCGCAAATCATGAGCATTCTAGGCGGTGATGACCCTGGTAGCTACTTCCTTGAAATGAATGCCAAAGACCTGATTAACCTGTAAGTACAAACTTGTTCTCCTCCCAAAAACCGCCTACGTCTTTTTTCCTCTGTCAGTACAAACATATCAAGCAATGCATGACCTGACGCCAGTTCAACATGCATTTTTCAATGAACTTTTTATATGTAGGAAAGCAAAGAATTCAAGGATTGATGATGTGGATGATGTCCTAAAGACTGTCAACTTCTTTAGGGAGATGAAATCTATAAACAGTGAATTCTTCTGTGACATGCAACTCGATGAGTCCAACAGAGTTAAGAACATATTCTGGGCGAACGCAAGCTGCCGAGGAGCGTATCAGGACTTCGGGGACTGCGTAACGTTTGACACAACATACAAGACCAACAAGTACCATATGCCACTTGGGGTGTTTGTCGGAACTAACAACCACTTACAGACTACATTCTTTGGTTTTGCCCTGATAAGAGATGAGGATGCAGATTCATTCAAGTGGCTGTTCAGGACATTTTTAAGGTGCATGAGAAGGAAGGCTCCTACATGCATTCTCACAGGTACACCCGCTAAAACCACCCCCAACCACCACCCCCTACCAAAAAAGAAAAGGAAAATAACACAGTAAAAATGTTGTGTCAGTTGTATTGGTATATATGCACAACCATCTGCTGACCACTCCGAGTCTATTTTCTCATTACCAGACCAGTGTCGGGAAATGGCTTTGGCGATCGCAGATGTTTTCAAGAACACAGTACATAAGCTATACCGCTGGCACATTATGAAGAAGTACAGGGAACACCCCGCGTACCTGTATTTCCTGCACGAGGACCTTAAGGATGAATTCACATCAATTCTCAACTGGCCCCTCATGCCAACTGAGTTTGAGGATGCCTGGAAAAGACTCATGGATAAGTACAACCTCCACGATGATGCCACAATGGTGGGCATGTGGAACGAGCGTGAGAAATGGATATCAGCCTACTTCAAAGAAATTTTCTACGTCAAAATGACATCCACACAGTGAAGTGAGAGCATGAACTATGTGCTCAAGAAGAACTACGTAAATGAGAGACATAACCTACACCGGTTTGTCAGCCAGGTAAACTCCTGCGTCAAAACCAGGAGGCAGACAGAGAACCAGGAGACAATGGGTAACCGGGTATAGCTCTATCACTTGTCGTAAGACAAAAAATTACATGCTTACTAAAGTAAAAACTTTATTAGAAGTTTTTCCTGCAAGAAAACTAACAATTTGGTCATCATTCTTGCATCTGTAGAAGCAACAAAACACGCTGACCTTCTATGGGTTTGACACCCAGATGGCAAAGCTGTACACGCGAGCTGTGTACAGAGAGATCAGAGATAGGCTAAAACTGAGCACTCTCTTCACGGCGACAGAGACGGAAGAGCCCACAAAGTACATAGTGCGCTACAACCACCCGCAAAACCGTCTGTGTGGGCTCAGCACGCGTTCCAGGTGGTTGCAGACCCCGTGGGAGAAACATATGAGTGCGAGTGCAGGCTATGGGACCACACAGGTGAGGACTACAAAAAAGATGTTACATACTGTACTACTTTTTTGCAAAGTTTTTGTTCGAATGAAATGACAAAAAACATGCACCTCTTCCAAAAACAAATACAGGTCTTTTCTGCGTGCATGTCCTGTGCATGATGCAGACAATTAAGGCTGAAAGCGTTCCAGAGAAATACATACTCAGGAGATACACCAAACGCCCGAACATCCAGCCAACATTTGACAGAAATGACTTGAGGACAGTAGCGTCAAACAAGGCATCCCAATACTGCATTGAAAGCTCACTGCTGACGCTGAACATGAGGGTGCACAGAAAAAGCTTGAGAAGCCAAGAGCAAATGGCAAGGACATGGGTCGTCATGGACAAACTTGAACAAGAACTCGACGCCATGCATTCTGCTGAAAATGGAGGTGTCGCGGACAATGAAGCCATTGAGCAGGATATTGCTACAATGTTGTTCAAGATGAACCATATGGGAGCTATTGACCCGTTTGAGAATGAGGAAGAGGAGCAGCAGCAACCGAAGCCTGCCCGTGTGCACACTCAAGAGCACCGACAAACTCACATGCAAGATCATGAGCTTGATGGTGCTGTAGGCGAACGACATGACAATATCACATCCTACCAGCAGCAGGAGGAAAGGGTGATTAAACCCCAATATTCTCAAACACAAAGGGGAGGAAGAGCAAGATGCAAGCAGCGAAAGCTGCGAAAGCAGCAGCCAAAAAGCCACCACGCCCCATCAAGCGCGTGGAATTTGGCCCGGACGGCAAACCCCTTGGGGTAAGGGCATGCGGATTCTGCAACGTCGTGAGCAACCATAACTACCGCATGCCCACTCCGCACAGATGCCACTGTCAACAAGAACAAGCAGATTGGAGCCACCCAGCTTTCTACCAATGGAGACAACACACGTAACAGCTACACTTGCCGCAAGTGTGGCGGAACTGACGGACATAATGCCCGCACGTGCAAAGTGGGCAAGGAGGTCAGTGGAGCTGAACATAAACAGGGCAAGGTACAGAGTTCCAAGCAATCAAATGAAGACGATGAAGAAGAAGAGTTTGATGAGAATGACGGCCAATCAGACAAAGACAATGAAGATGACAGTGTCGGGGGCGAGGAAACTGAAACTGACGATGAAGCTGCCAAGGCTCAACCTGGAAAGAGCGCCGGCAAGGCACAACATTCGGGGACAGTTAGGAGAAGCTCAAGACTGAACAATACATAGTGGTTATCCTGCTGCGTCAACTAAAAAATAACCTTGTAGTCTCAGTTGAATCAGCACACAATGAGGAAGCATTTCACAAAACACTATCGTTTACAAAAACTTATTTAGCTTTATCGTCAATTTCTCGATCAGAACTAAAGTTATTTTTTAGTTTCTGATTTGTGCCCGCTGGAGCAGTGACATTATTATGTAAACCATTTGATAATCATTTTGAATGCAGTCACAAAATACGTTTGAAAAAACTTATCTGGATATATCTGACGCAAAAGGCTACTATGAACCAGTAAGTCAAGAAAAAAATATGTCAAGGAAAATTTTAAACTCTTGTAGCATATCAGTACTGATAACTCTCAGTCGTCAGTACAAGGCAGAGTACACATCAGTACTGATATAATTTCTAATTTGTGCCCGCTGAAGCAGTGACATTATTATTTAAACCATTTGATAATCCTTTTGAATGCAGTCAAAAATAAAATTGAGAAAACTTATCTTGATATATCTGACGCAAAACGCTACTGTCAACCAGTAACTCAGCAAAAAAATGTCAAGGAAAAATTTAAACTCTTGTATTACATCAGTACTGATAACTCTCAGTCGGCAGTACAAAAGGCATAGTAATAACAAACACACCAGTGAACGACTGAAAAAAAATCATTTTGAAAAAACAAAGCTATGCCTACTCCTACCAGTCCCAATTCAAAAAGACCATCAGTACATGAAAATAATTACCTCAAGCAAAATGCGAATATAATACATCCTGTACTGGTGAAAATCTAATTTATCTGTAAAAAATACTCACGGGTTATCTTGATATAAACAATCCTTTAAAAAAATACGAAAATTGTTTTAAAAAAACATTAGCACCACACATAGTATCGCTGGTATTTGGTACGTTCAATTACACTTCAATCACCAGTCCGAGTACGACAGTAGAGGAGTTCAGACCTCCACCAACACCGACGCTGACACGTGGAAGTGGGATAAGCAGCTGATAAGTACAGCTTGACTATACGAATCGGTGCCACAGTAAAATGCCATCATCACCACCGCAGAGACGTGCAAGTGGGGTTTTGCAGGTCATAAGTACAGCTTGACAAGACTAGTCAGTTCAACAGTAAAAACCATTTAACTTGGACAGTTAGTTCTTCCACGCCACCACCCACGCCACCCACTGGGCGGTTGCCACGACGAAGTGCAAACGGCGACCCCCACGACCACTACACACACGCCCCCGACGAACCGCCTCCCACACACCACCGTCGGCGCACTGAAAAAATACCCCATTGTCTTCCATCTCTCCCTCGTTCCCACAAACCACCATTGCCGCTTCCATTTCCACTACACACAAACCTCCAGTGTCTCTCTCCAAAGCCCACAGTCGCCGGAGGAAGGCCATGGCGGAGGAACCGTCCGCCAAGCGTCATCATGCCGAGACGTCGGACAAGAGGAGCAACCTCGTCGACATTAACGTCCCCGGCGAGAAGCGCGACTACACCTGAACGCTCAAAGGGGTTGAGCTCCACGGCAAGGAGACACTGGAGATCGTCTGCACCAGCGAACCAGACAAGGCCGACGAGGTGATCTCCAGGCTCTGGAGGAAGCTTGGCGGCAGGATTCGTAGGATCATCGGCGTTGGTGTGCACTACACCAACGAAGATGAACCTCCCCAGATGGAAGCAGTCCTGCAGTTGTGCGTCGACGAACTATGCTTGGTGTACCACATCGCAGCGGCCACAAAATGGTGAGCAATCCTACTCATTTGCCCTGCATATGGTTTATCTGTTTTATTAGTACTGTATCCTAAAAAATTAATCACACTTGTTTCCCAACTAGATGTACTAGTGTGGTTTGTGAAAAGTGGATGCACTACTGCATTTTCTCAAGTAGATATACTATAAAATGTATTTTTGAACCTGATACACTGGATTACTATTTGGAAAATCTTGCGGAAGATTAAATTCTGAAGTTGATCGACTAGTGTAGTTTCTAGAGTTGATACATAGAGTAGTCTATGCACTCGATGTATTAAAAAAGATATTTCTGAACTTCATGTAGTGAAGTATTTTCTGAATTTGATGTAATGTTATTTTTGTAAGAAAATAAACTAAGGACTTGGTGAAGCACTGGTTCTGTGTTATCCTATTTCAACAAAAGTAGACTAAACTAGTACCAATGCGGAACATACAACATTGACTGAAACTATGTATAATCCAAGAAGAAGAATAACATGATGTACTTAATTTAATTTCAGAACTTTCTTTACTAGTTTTTGAAGTACATTCATCCATTGTTTATCCTACATAAACAACTACTTCATGGATTCATCACTTGTAAAACAAAACAAAAATGGATAATTCAAACATCAAAGTAATGCTAATATTCAAAATGTCTCTGCCCTTGCAGGCCCAAGCGCCTGACCGACATGCTGCAGCATGACAAGTTGTTCACATTTGCCGGTTTCAGCATTGAAAGCGACAAGGAGAAGCTGAAGTTGTCTGGTATGGAGATCAACCCCAACAAGTTCATCGACGTTCAGCGCAAGTGGAGAGTTCCATACACCGAAAAAGAGTACGACTCCTTGACTGATGTTGCAGCCAGCGTCATCCACCCATTCTACAAAGGCATGAAGAACAAGATCAACACGCAGGAAGACTACAAACTGTGGGGGACAAGCGAGCTGCCAGACAACCTCATCGAGTACGCAGGAGTAGATGCGTACGCCGTGTATAAGTCATGGTTCATGATCGACTACATCACAGATGGTTCGGAATTTGCGAAAGAGCGATAGGCTAACAACTTCTACGACCACCCCTATTGCCCCTTTATGCGATGAAGATACATCAGAGCCTGCCTTCGTTTTACTTCTGCTTGTGCTTGCCTTTTATCTTGTTGTTTCAAATTAGTAGTTTGCTCTTGTTGGGTTGAACCAGTATGATTATGTCGTGCTTGTCATGTTTGAACAAGTTTAGTTATGTCATCAAGTACAATGTTTTGCTTATCTCATTATATAAGTTTGGTTTGGTAGCTTCGTATCTTGTTAATCCATCATTTCAAAATTGAAAAAGTAGCTTCTGAATGGAACGTTGTCGTTGCTCTAAAGTACTAGTTACGATGCAACTAATCACACAATGTTGTTCCATGTCAGTACAACTCGGTACACTTGATCAGACATTACATACTTACTACAATAAAAAGTACAAAGAAGCATCAGTCCGTAAGCGCTACTATGAATGCACTATCAGTACAACTCAGTCTACACGCAAGTACCATAGTTCTGGAAATGACACCAGAAGACACTTGAGAATAATCACAAAAACAAACACAAAAAAAGAAGGCAAAAAACTCAAATGAAAAAGATTACACTCACACAAAACTGACAAGAACTAGAACAAAAAGTATGAGTCCAAGTTACTGGAGGAGTCAAGTACTAGATTCAAACAAAACAAAAAAATCGACCGCCCAAGGTCAGGAGCAGGCCCTAACAATGCTAGATACTTGAACTCGAGCCCGTGGGTGAATCCCTAGTAATCCGCACAACGCAGGACCCGTCGACCAGGGCCCATAGGTCAAGAGAGAGAGCGAGCGCCGTGTATAAGCACTCAGGTAAGTGTTCAGAGGAGTTCGATTGGTGAGCGGCGGCTACGCTTATAAACAGGTTCGAATCCCCCTCGACTAGCGAGGTGGGACTAAACCCAGAGCGCACGCGCACGACGCACTGCACAGGCGCGCGGATGAGCTATCTGGGCCGGAAAACGGCCCAATAGCCTCTACATCATCAACAAAACACCCCACCAAATAAGCCCAGCTATACAAACCAGAGGGCGGGACAAAGAAATATAAACCACAAGAAAAATGTTTGTCAATTAACCTCTACAAGAAAAAAGGAAAAAATATGATACAAAAACAATGAACCTCTAAAAAGAACAAAACTTAATAGCCTTTCTGTTAAATGTACATAATTTAAAAAACAGAATTAAATATTACTTTCAAGTTCAACTACTAAAACTAAAAAAGTTCAAAACATATAATGTTTGTCAATTATGCTAAAATTCTTATTTATATAAAAACTGACAAGTTCAACTACTAAAACTAAAAAAGTTCAAAACATATAATGTTTGTCAATTATGCTAAAAATCTTATTTATATAAAAACTGACAAGTTCAACTACTAAAAATCTAAAAGTTCAAACATATAATGTTTGTCAAATATGCTAAATTTCTTATTTATATAAAAACTGACAAGTTCAACTACTAAAATTCAAAAAGTTCAAATAGAATTTATTTGTCAATTCTGCTAAATTTATTATTTATATATAATCTGTCCACACCACAACAAACGATTTGCTCGTAAAATAATCTCAAACCCCCACCCCCAACCTAAGTTATAAAAAAATCAGTTCAAACATACATACAACATCAGTACTAAAACAGCAGGATCAATCAGGCCACTCGGAACACTGTGACATCAAATTTCAAACCCATGCAATGTTTGAAATTACAATTCAGTTCACACAGTACTAAAACATAAGTGCAGTAAAAATGAGAATACAAAAACTATAAAGGCCTAACTTAGGTTTGTACAGATGAAAATAAAATAAGTACAAGTTTTGAGCAACAACTCCCAGGGCACTGAAAAAATGTTTTGACATACACTAGTGTATAAAGGCTTCAATAGAAAAACAATACTTAAACATCCACACGGAAAAACATCACAGATCCATACGTCACCTAAACAGTGCAAAATGCCATCATCACAACCACAGAGACGTGCAAGTGGGATTTAGCAGATCATAAGTACAACTTGACAAGACTAATCAGTGCACCAGTAAAAAACATTTGTCTTGGACGGTTAGTTCTTCCAGGCCACCACCCGCGCCACCCACTTGGCGGTTGCCACAACGAAGTGTAAACGGCGACCCCCACGACCACTACACACACGCCCCCGACGAACCGCCTCCCACACACCACCATCGGTGCACTGCAAAAAAACCCCATTGTCTTCCATCTCTCCCTCGTTCCCACATAGCACCATTGCCGCTTCCATTTCCACTGCACACAAACCTCCAGCGGCTCTCTCCAAAGCCCACAGTCGCCAGAGGAAGGCCATGGCAGAGGAACCGTCCGCCAAGCGTCATCATGCCGAGACGTTAGACAAGAGGAGTAACCTCGTCGACATTAACGTCCCCGGGGAGAAGTGCGAGTACACCAGAACGCTCAAAGGGGTTGAGCTGCACGGCAAGGAGACGCTGGAGATCGTCTGCACCAGCGAACCAGACAAGGCCGACGAGATGATGAGCAGGCTCAGGATGAAGGGCGGTGGCTTGTATCCGAGCTTCATCGGAGTTGATGTGGAGTACACCGACGAGGAAAAACCTCCACAGATGGCGGCAGTCCTGCAGTTGTGCGTCGAGGAACTCTGCTTGGTGTACCACATCGCAGCAGCCACAAAATGGTAACCCATACTACTGTTCATTCATCTGTTGTACCAGTACTAGTCACTAAAAACTTAATTAAAAATTATTTCCCAACTAGATGAACTACTATAGTCTATGAAGTGGATACACGATTACATGTTTATCAAGTTAAATGCATTTCTGAAACTTTGAAGTGGATTGTTTCACCAGATTAGCATCTGAAAAAAAGTTTATAGCATTCTGAACTTTATGCACCAAATTAATTTTTGAACTTGATGAACTAGCATAGATTCTGATCTTGATGCACTAGTATAGTTTATAGAATTGATGTATTAAAAGATCTTTGGTGAAGTGGTATAGGTCCATATCTTGATGCACATGTTTCTCAAACTAATTTTTGAACTTGATATAGAATTAATGCACAAAGAAGTATCAAGCACTGGTATAGGTCTTTTATTCAACAAAAAAGAAAACTAAACTTGAATCAAGCAGCGCATCTATCATTGACTCTGGTAAAATGATTCTCTAATTTGGTGAAGCATTTGGTAAAGCAAAAGAAGATAGCAAAAAAGAAAAAATAACACGGTGTAGTTGAATTTAATTTAAGGACTTTGTGTACTAGTTTCTGAACTACATTCATGCATGACTCATAATATATAAGCATCTACCTCATGGATTATCACTTGTAAAACAAAAAAACAGAAGAATTAAATCCTCAAAAAAGAAGACTAATCTATAAATGTGTGTCTCCCCCCTTGCAGGCCCAAGCGCCTCAAAGACTTCCTGCGGGAGGAGAAATTGTACATATTTTTTGGTTTCAGCATTGGAGGTGACAAGCGGATGCTGCAGGAGTCTGGTTTGGAAATCAACCCCAACAACTTCATCGACATGCAGTGCAAGTGGAAAGATCCAAAGACCAGAAAATACTACGACTCCTTGGCCGATGTTGCAGGCGGCGTCATCCACCCATTCTACGAAGGCATGAAGAAGATGATGAACAGGGCAGACCACAAACTATGCGGGAACAGCCTGCTGCCAGACAACCTCATCACGTACGCAGGAATAGATGCGTACGCAACGTACAAGTCATGGAAGACAATCGACAACATCGTGACAGGTTGGGATATTTCAAAAGAGCAGGAGGCTGACCCCTACTACCACTGCAACTTCGCGGATGAAGATGCATGAAAGTCTGCATTTGTTATGTTGAACCAGCTACCTTATGCTGTGTGTGTCCTTAGTATCATTGTTTCAGATTTGTAGTTTGCTTTTGTTATGTTAAACCAGCTACCTTATGCTATGTGTGTCAGGGTTTGAACAAGTTTTCCTATGTCTATCAAGTACATCGTTTGCTTATGTCATCCAACAAGTTTGCTAGCTTCCTATTTTGTTCATCCATCATTTGAAGTTGAAGTAGGTTGAAGTTGAAACTTGATGGCTGCCACGCAGCACTAGTCATGGAGAAAAAAAATAACACATGAATATTTTCGCAAAAACAAAAAAAAAGTGGCAGACTAACTAAGGACAAAAGCAAATAGTAGCCTTTGACGCTCAGTACAGCTTAGAGATGAACGGTAGTACTATCACGCTAAAAATCAGTTTTTAGTTTCAGACGAACACTAAAAAGACTAAGTTTCAGCCGAGGACAACATTCAGTACTAAAAAGCATCATGGTAAAAAGTAGTTAGAAATTCACTGAGTACTGCATCAGGAAAAGCAAAGAAACACCAGTACGTATTTCCTAGTCACTAGCATCCTAGGACTGAAAAGTTCTGGTACAGTTGAACACACGGTATGTTCATTGTACAAATATATAAAAAGGAACGGGAAGCTTCAGTTCGCATTCCTTAAAACAGTGACATACTAAGAATTAACAGTGGAAATACAACTGAAATCTCAGTACAACTTAGTCTATACAGCAAGTGCTAGGATTATACCAAACATTGCGTGGAGAAGAACCACAGCCTAGAAAAAAAGAAGGCCAAAAACTAAATCAAAAAAATATAAATTCGACAAAAGAGAAAAATCACAAGAAACACAACAGAAGACATACTAGCATCAAACAACACAAACAATAAATAATTAATCATAAGTACTAGCACAATTGGAATCTCAGTACAACTAAGTTTATTCGGTAAGTGCTATGATGATACCAATTAATGCATTGAGAAAGAAATAGTTTTGAACTTAATAGGAATATCTCTTAAACGTAGCTAATTTAAACCAGTACTTTAACTCTTACTATGAAGTTCAACTACTAAATTTCAAGAAGTTCAAAAAGAAATTTGGCACTAAAATTTTGAAAGCCTTACGCTGAATGAGACTTCAAATCAGTACTAACAGAACTATATCATAAGTACAAGAAAACGAGAGTACAGAAACTATAAAGGTCCAAGTTAGGATGGAATCACATAAAAATAAAATAAATCTCACTTTCTGAGCAACAACTCGAAAATACACTTGGAAAAAAAATTGTTTTCAGTTCAACTACTATATAAGTCTTTAGTACAAAAAAAACTTAACCAAAACGAATTCCCGATGAAACATTGTGCCACACTTAAAACACAACACAAAATATACTAGTTATTACATAGTACTCGACAAGACATCAAACACTACAAAATAGAGCCTACAATGTTTTCAAGAGATATATCACACAACTATCCAATTCACTATGCAAATGATGACCATTTATCCTATGCATCAGGAGCCAAAGCCTGAACCTCCTTGGGAAGCTCCGTCACCATAAGATGGTTATTACGGTTGAACACAACTCTATACAGATCCTCAGCGTTCCAATCAACAATGCGTGGCTGCAAAACAATAAAAAAATTATCAAAAATCATGACACATAAAAAAAGGATGCACAATAAGCCAAAAACAGAAAGTGAAAAGCTCAACAAGAAACCCACGTCATTATCTCGAATGTTCTCAACGATCTTTTCACCATCATAGCATCCCGCATACTTCAGAGTATAATGGCCACATTCATTCGGCCCTTGAACTGGAACCTTGATAAACGTTGGTTTCTTTGCAAACAGCTCCCAATTGGGCTGCCTTCTCGCATTGTACTGAGCATCACCATACACAACCTTCATTACTTTGACCAATCTAGAAATCTGTAAAAAAACAAAACAACCCACACAGTTTTAGTTCTCAGAAATAGCAGAAACAAAGATGCAGAAATATTAATCCAGTATAGATAATAAATGTCACTCACAATCTTCTCGCAGTCTTTGTGATAGGTGTTCTTCGAAGGACGGTGGTTCTTCGGATAAGGTAAAGAGTCAAGGATGTCAACGCTACTTCGGTACCGATTCATGACATATAAGGAATAGTGGCTCACTTTCCTATCCTTTGATAAAACCATAGGCTTGAATAGAGGCATCATGATCTAAAAACAAATGACCAAAAAAGAGATGTTAAATATTCAAAGTAAAAACCATCATCACAACAAACAAATAAAAACAAAAAATCAGCTAGTAGATCTCACAAGGTCGGCACTGAGCAAGTCTTCATTAGCTTTAACATAGCTCTTGAAATCTCTCGCTGCACTCTCCACAGTAAACACTTTATTTTCATCCTCGTAAAACAAACAGTCAAGCACAACCTGCAAAAAAGCCAAAATAGAAAATTGACAGCGGAAAAAGAATCAACAAGCAAAGTATTATTAAAAATTGTAAAAACAATAGACAGTCTTGTTCAACATAAAAGAAACCGATCAGATTGATTACCGTGATGAAATATGGACTCAGCAATATCCTTTTCCCAGATGCGAAATCAACATTTCTATCGGGATCTTGCTTCCAATCATCAATGAGGAAGTCAATTACATCACCCTCCATCATTTGCCCAGGTGAAAAAACTTCCCAGATGCGATTCCCAGTGAAGTTAGTTACGTTTCCATCAGGCTGAGGTATCATTGAGAATGTATTCCTGCAGCACACACAAGAACAAAAAGAAGGAGAAGCAAGATAAGGCATTCATAGCAGTTCGAGTTGTATAAAAAGGAATAGTTCAGGCCATATTTATCTAGCAGTTACAAACAACAAAAGAAAAGGAAGAGGAAAAAATAATGAGAGATACTCACTCGCCATACTTCTCATGCCACTTATTACTAAGCAACAGATTATACAACCTGCGAGCCTTGTCCAGGTGAGGGAATTTATAAGGGTGAAGCTGCTGCATAGGGGAGCAAAACTTTATAGGAGCTCTGGGCGCACGCTTCGTGCTTACAACATTGCCAGAATCCAAAGCGGGATCTTTCCTAGCACCACCAGCTCTACGAGCCACTATTCCAGTAAGGGGAGATAAACCTTTGGCAGCAGCGCTCCTCGTGACTCTTCCAATGCCAGCAATCTTGTCAAACACATCATCATCACTGTCTATCAATTCCACAATGGGATTCTTGGGTGTAGTAGGGCTATCTGCACAAGCAGCCGTAAAACCTCTTAGAGCTCCCAACCGCCCCTTCATAACACCAGATCTTGTCTTTTCGGGAGAATGCCCCTGGCTAAGATCAATAGCTACGCGCTCGAGCTACAAGAACTGGCTACCAAAGAACCTGTAGTCAAGCTCACCAAGATCCAGCCACTCACCTGAAAAAAAAGAAGACCGCACAAAGCGTAAGTTCAAATACATATTTCATGAAAGTACTAATAGAGAAGTACAAGCTGCAAAAAAATTACAAAAGTCCATGCACACGTACAGGGTTCGATGCCAAACAAACCCTGAAAGTCAACATCAAACACATCGCTAGTTGCGCAGGTATACAGCAAAGTCTTCCTAATGTCCAAAATGTCTTCATGGCTGTAATCGGCCATTTCAATTACACCATCCTCCCGGCAATAATACGTCTTGCAGTTTTGTATCATAAAGAATCCACAATCATGCCTGTAAATAAAGGAAAAATCAAAAAAATGATACAACACAAAATCCAAAAAATATAGGAACAACATCCTCTAGCAACAAAAACAACCAGCAAAAATCATTAAAAACGGATACTCACGTGTTTTCCTGCTGAGGCACCCGCACAAACTCGCAAGAGAAACCATCAATATGCGCCGGTGAGAACGGTTTGGCCCTGTCTACACTGGACTCCCTCCAAAGCTTCTTTATATTATCTGTCATATTCCTTAAGAATCTAACTGCATCACCCCAGGTTTCATCACGGAGTGAATCAAGACACTCGAAACGACGAAACTTCAAATTCAGAACAACCAAGCACCAATGCCCAGATACTTCACTAGGCTTCATGGTAGCCACAAATGACGGCGGATCAAATGTAGGGAAAAGAAGCTGGAAAAAAATCGCAGAGGAAAAATGAATTTACCAAACAATAAAATAAAAGAGGGAAATTGAAATTCATAAGTACAAACAAAAAATCAAATAATCATAAAGAAAATTATATCCACCGCCCAAAATTGAGGAACAATCATATCAGTTCAATTCCCTTGCAACAATAAGTATAGCTTTAATAAAAGAAGCACAGATCAAGTTCATTCCCCACACCTGCCAAAACTGCAAAGAAAACATGACAGTTCTAGTTAATGAGTACAAAAAGTCCAAGTTCACATACTTGGTCAAAACCATCAGCACCTGATCTTGTGAACCAATTTAGCACATTGGAATCAATATTTCCATCACGGATCTTGGTCTATTGTACAAAAAGAACAACAATAGTTAGAAAATTGGCAAAACAAGTTATCATCCTATTTACAAAAA
Source organism: Triticum urartu (assembly GCF_056163025.1). NCBI lineage: Eukaryota > Viridiplantae > Streptophyta > Magnoliopsida > Poales > Poaceae > Triticum > Triticum urartu. Next base: position 89,294,510 of record NC_141874.1, read on the forward strand.
AAGCAAAATACTGACCGTCACCCATCTGGGAACTATCAACTTGTCAGTGTCTCAGTACTTCTGACGTAGAGAATATAAAACAACATCAGCATTGTCTGAGTTGAGCATGCCAGTGGGGACAAACGCTTTAGCAATAGAACCAACACTGGCATCACATTCTTTATTTTGAAACATCGGCTTGTGACTAGAAAAACACAAAATATACATGAATTAAAACTACTGCAACAACAACAAATAATCAAACTAGAGAAAGAAAAAGAGACAAAAAATGGTACGGGCAAAATCCCAAACTAACCATTTCGTACGGTTCGTGTGCAACCTCGTAACAGCGAAGAAAAATGTATCAACCTTAACAACACTAGAAGAACGCCCGTGCGTTGCAACGGGGCCACATTAACTTTAAGAGTTCAATATTAATCATGTTAATAATACATTTAATATTCTCATACATATCAAGTGACACTGGCGACCTTTTTTTTCAATTTAGCAACGGGCTCAGTTGCAACGGGCTCTTTATACATATCAGACAACTCGCTACTACTTAAACTACAACTATGGCTACCAATATTTTTTGTCAATTTAGCTCAGCAATAGTGCCTGGCTTAATAGACTGCTTTGCATTCACCCCCTTAGAAGACAGAGAGAACCAACCCAACATGTCAGAAGATTAACAAAAATTTCATTTGTATGGCATGAACATATAGCAGGAGCACCAACACATAGATCAGCAGAGAGCAGAGCACAGCATGCACACACTCGGGCCATCTATATCATACACACACAGCAACGCACACACGCATCACGCTGGCATACACATACAGAAAAGCAGGCACACACGCATCATGCGCATTGGCCAGTGCGACGCACGCAGAGCAAGTACGTACGCACGGAGAGCAAGCTAGCAAGCACGCACGCGTCCAACCCCGCCGCTGCATGCGCTGGCAGAAGGTGAGACAGCAAGGGAGACTGCACATTGAAGCTGTCCATGCAAGGCTGGAGGTGCTGGGCCGGCGACGGCGGTGTCAGGACGGTGCTTGATTCATTCCCGGTGGCGTGGAGCTTGGGGCGGCAACGCGGCAATAGCTAGTGCTCGGGGATGGGGGTTTGGGGCGGGGGCAGTCGACCCGATGGCTGGCGAAGTTAACGGGCTCGGGCGGCTGGAAATTCGGCGGGTGGCGGCGGCACAGCGCGAGGATGGGATAGGCGGAAAACCTAGCGGGCGTTCAACTACCAATACCCATGCCTTTTTTAGGGGAATTGCTTGTGAAAATAACGTGCGACGACGACTTAGCGAGCGGATCCCCTTAAAAAAGACATAGCGAGCAGATTCCCTTAAAACTGGTAGGAATGGATGCGATTGATGACGTTGATAAATAGTGGTGAATGTTGGCCTAATTTACTATCATCATGCATGGAAACGAATCATCAAGAAAAAGAATACTTCCTATTACTACACTCATAGGAAGCTTCCTAATCTCTGCTACCAAACAGTTTCTGCCCAAACAAGGAAGGAAAGTTATGGACGTGATTCAGAAGGAAACAAACATTATGAAGATTAATTGTGATTGATTGTGATTGATTCTTTTACATAAAGACATTACTGAATAATTTGCGTCAGTATGGAAAGTTCTGATCCGTTCAGTTTTTTTCGTTGTGTGAGAGGGTGAAGTGAAAATAAACCGATGAAGTGGGGGAGGCGATGAAAAAATCTACGACGGTTAACCTACGGAAAAAAACTGGACGAAAGTGGTGGGACGAAAAAAAACCTGGAAGCGAGACTACCAACTGCTCCATTAGGAGTAGAGATTACCACTTTCTGCTTGCAGAAAATGATGAAAAATAATAAGTTCAATAACTACAAGAGAACATGTCCAAAATGCCAAAATTCAGAAGTACACCCCATTTACAAGTCCTTACCTGGACTATCAGGGTTTGACGACGACGGTAGTTCCTGTGATGAGACCATTATGCCTCCAGTTTCAGGGTTTCACGATGGGACATCTTGAGAGGACACCAATATTGATGCGCTTCCAGGGTCTGTAGAAAGAAAATCCTAGGATGACAAGAGCGCCTCCTGCATCAAGGGGTCAGAAGAAATTGACAGAAGTAAATCATCATCCTCGGATGGCACCTCCTCCACGCTAGAAGCATATTTCAATGCATCACCGTAATCAAGACCTCCAGGCGGGAAATTCTCCGGCGGCAAATCTTCACAACCAGAAACATTTTCATTCCCAGCAATACCAACACCAGGCGATTTGGCATCAAGTATGCTGGCAGCACCAGCATCCTCATCAGCAACTTTGGTACCAACATTGCACCCACTACTCAATGGAACATCATGAGCATCATCTCCACCACTAAGGACAACTTCACGCTCAACAATAGTAATCTGATGAAAATAAAAATTCAGAAAAAAGTAAATAATATGAACAAAACTAACAATAAAAAATAAGCTACCAATAGGTGCACCGAAAAATAAACCTTGGAAGCATTCACAGCAACATCATCAAACTTGCTGCTGCTAACATTCAAAGAGACATCACCAACAGGCAAACAAGGCTCATCGCCAACAATAGGACCCTGATTCAAATGTAATGATACAAAAAAACAATGCTATTATGAGCAACAATAAACGGTGTGGGATAGAAAAATGAACAAGCAAGACACATCGGTGCGCATGAAATTTTAAGAAAATATTAATAAACACAATGAAAAAAAAAATAACCTTGCACTTATCAGTGGATAGATCATTAACTCCACCGTCAACAGCAGCCTCAACATTATGACTGGTCTCCTGCATGAAAAGAAAAATTAATAAACAGATGTAGATCAGGAAGTTCAACTAGAATACTGACAGCAGAACAACATAGTAAAAACATACAAACAATGAGGACTGACTCACATCAACAACAGGGTGCTGCGAGCCAACATCGTTCGTACGCTGATCAGAAACATTAGCCTCAGTACCATCATCAGCCCTGCTGTCGGTGCCAGCAGCCTCATCGTGATCAATCTGCATGAAAGAAAATTATTAATAAATAGATGAACATGAGGAAGTTCAACTACAACACTGACATCAGGACAACAACATAAAAATTGCAAAACACCAAGGACTGACTCACATCAACATCAGGACGCTCAAAGCCAACATCATCCGTTTCGTGGTCAAAAACATTAGCCTCAGTACCATCACCAGCCCTACTGTCGGTGGCAGCAGCCTCATCCTGCTCAAACTGCTTGATAACAACATTTGCACTTTCTTCATATGGCTTGCAGCGAGAGTTTTGCATAGTTCTGAAACGCTTCATGTTGTTCAACAGGCGAACCGAGCTCTAAACTAGATTAGCGGCACCGTCGCGCATATCACCGATTAAAATTCTCTCCATCTCAATGTAGTCAACAGATTCCTCAGCATTAAATTGATGACCTTCAGGAAGGATACCATTGATACAGCTCAAACGCTCAACTGTCGTTGGGACCTTTTGCAGCTCAGAACACACATTACTTAAGATATGCTCAGCGCGCTCCAACGCTGAAACAGCAACATCAATACCAAAACCCTGCCTCTGTGAAGCACTAGCATTACTAGGGCCAGGGGGTATAACCAGCACCCTCAACACCATGGCCATCCCTCAACTCATCGGGCAGAGATGAAAACTTCGGAACCTGAGACGACGGCATCTCCAGGACTGGCCGTTTATACACTCGGAAAAAAACAACCTCCTCTTGAGTTTTCCACTACAAACAAAAGGGAAAAATAGTTAATCAATCAACGCAACACATAGGGAAAAATAAAATCATGATATTAACAGATTTAAAATCAACACCACTAATAAAACTTTAACTGTCATTGCCAATTTATTAGTATTTACCAACAGGCCAGTTGAACAAAGTTATTCAGTTCAACCAAACACGAAACAACAGTACTAAAAATCCATACCTAAACCATACAAAATATAAACAGACAACTCTACAGTACACACCGGAAAATAGCTATACCTAAAAATAAAAAAAGGTCTGCAAGAGACAAAACAAACAAAACTCACCGGAAGCTTCCCAAACACCCAAGTCTTTGGATCTGCATTGCCTTTTTTATCAAATCTGCATCAACCAGATCAGAAAGCTTGGCAGGATCCATGTAACATATGCGGGGGACTCGCATGTCAGGCTCCGCAGTTTTGCCACGGATAAGACAGTCAAGGTACATTAGTACAGGCCCTATGGCACAGCCTGTGATTGCCTTCCCCATGGTATGACCACTTTGGTACTTGGCAATAGCCCTTCTAAGCTCATCAACCATCAGCTGGCAATAATCCATATTAGCCATGTCCTCAAAGACGAGACCCTCAAACATTGCTGCCTCTCTGGAAACACGTGGGGCAGATCCAGGCAACACAACCTTCATAAACACAATAATGAAGAACACTTTCAGAGCAAGGTCATCTTTGCTAGGATCCTTGACGAGCACCTTGAGCTTATTCCTCAAATCCTTTGTCTTGATATCTTTGTCCCTGCTAATGTCAAGCTCCGATCTTAACTTCATCAGAGCATCATCATATCCGTCCTCTGACGGCCTTGGCGCAGAACGACCACCACGAGGGAAACCAAATAATTCATGTATACCATTGCTAGTGATGCAAAGCTTCTTATTAGCCTCGCCCATGTCAAGAGTCATTGTATCACAGTCTATCCACAGGTACAAAACTCCCATCAGAGGGCGGGAAATGTTAGACTTCACCCTCCACCTGAAGATAGAACCAAAACCAGATGCATGAACCCTAGCCACATGCCGACTCTCGAGCAATTTAGCACAATCTTCAACCTCTCTCAACGAACATCGCACAGTTAAATTCAATTTCCGTTGGTCACCTTCATCCAAGGCAACTTTTCCGGCATTGCCTCCCACCGGCTTGACCGGACTCATGACGCTAACAGGCTGTAAATGAAAACAAAAAAGCCACACCTTAAAAAAATGAATATAGAAAACAACAAAAGCATATGAATGCAAGTAAAAAGAAAAAGAAAAGATTGCACAAGTTCAACTATTAAAACAACATCAGTACCACCCCTCAATTGATGCAAACAATGATCAGCCTAACCTGGCCGCAATACCAGCTGAAACACAATTAAATCATTGCAAGTAAGACTAGTAAGTCACATGCAATACAAAACACAAACCACTACAAACAATGAATATAGAAAACAAAACAAGCATAAGAATGTAAGTACAAAAGCATATGAATGCAAGTAAAAAGAAAAAGAAAAGATTGCACAAGTTCAACTATTAAAACAACATCAGTACCACCCTCAATTAATCAATACAATGACAAGCCTCACCTGGCCAGCATACCACCCCAAACACAAATTAAATCATTACAATTACAATTAGTAAGTCACATGCACAACAAAACACATACCACTGCAAACAATGAATATAGGAAACAAAACAAGCATATGAAGGCAAGTAAAACAAAGAAAAGTTTGCACAAGTTCAACTATTAAAACAACATAAGTACCACAATCAAAAATAGATGCAAAACAATAACCAGCCTCACCTGGCCAGCATACCAGCCCAAACACAATTAAATCATTGCAAGTACAACTAGCAAGACACATGCAGTACAAAACACATACCACTGCAAATTCATCTTCTGAATCAACTTCAATATCATCTTCTTCAGATGTAGAATCTGCAGCTTCAACACGAGCACGCTTCTTCACACCTTTGTTCACTTTTGTAGGATGAACTTTACGCTTCTTATTTTCTTTCAACAAAGACCGCTCTTGAAGAGGAGACAAAGAAGGCTTCTTATTTGTCAAACCTCGTGGACTCCGACGAATAGAGGAGCCACCAAGTTTGCTTGGACCAATTTTCACAGAAAAACTATCTGCATCAGCTTTGCTATTACCAGGTTGGGAAACAGCTTTCACACGTGGACTACGCCTCTGTGTGCCATCAGGATTTCGATCTGACATCTTCCTCTTCAAAACAGCTTTCTTCTCCTTAACTCCATCACGATCAAACACTTGCGTCAAACGAGTTTGCATCAAGTTTGTCTTCACAGGCATGTCACTTCCATGAGATCCGACATGAACAGTTGAAAAACCCGCGTCACCACCTTCGTCGCCTACACATTTTGGAGCTTGAGCAACATCAACATCACTTTCTGGCACACAGGCAGCCTTTTGACGCTGTTCCAATTCCTTTCTCTTCTGGAATTCATACTTCTTCTTTCTTATCCTTTCATCCTCGAGCTGTAACTGCATAGGAACATCCTCAGCTTGGGTAACAGGCTCAGTGCCATCAACACTTTGAGACTGAGTAACAGACAACTGCAAGCTGCCATCACCATCATCAACGTTAAGTGAATACATTCCATCATTAATATCTTTAACAACATCAGCAATGTCCTCTGGAACACCATGGATGTCATTAACTGCATAAACCAATAACATAACCACGCACATAAAAAATTAAAACACAATTAACATTGCAGACACAAAAGATAAATAAAGCGCATTGCATCAGACACAAAACAAAACGGAACAACTGATGTAAGTAAGCATATATATGTATTAAAGGCTGATAAAAATAGAGCAAAAATAAGGGAAACACCAGCAACATTTGCAAGTTCTTCTAGAGGACTTCGTGTCTCAAAAATAACATTCACAAGATCTTGAAAGCGTTCTGATTTGTCAGAATCAGGAGGCACCGGCACTCCAACATCTGCAACAACATCATAATTAGCAAAAAAAAGTACAAGAACAATCAATCAGTTCAACTATGTGAACACTACAAGTTCACCGAATAAAACAAATATGAACCCACCACTTGCAGAACAAACTTCAGAAAACACAACTCTTTCAACACCATACTAGTTCTTCATTGACTACTACAACCTATTCAAATGCCAGGACATCAGTTCAAAATACACATGGTGATAAGTACTACATCTTGTCTGCACGTTGCATCAACTGCCAAAACCATACACGCCATACAATCCAGGACAAAATTAACACATATCAAAATACATACAACTTATAAAGTCGATAAGACAACAACTGTACAACATAAAAACCAGATCTATTAAAACATCATCCAAAATACAGGGAAAATCACCTGCATTCAATTTGTCCGCACTGGATGATGTACCCATTGAGATCTACAGTCCTAAAATCGGCCGAACCAGATCTGCAAGACACATGAACAAAAATTAGGGATTTGAACTATTTCAGAAACGAAGCACGCCATACAAAAGCAAAACTCTTACCAGCAAACACAAAATCCGCCACCCAATCCAGTATCACTGCCGCCAAACGCTCGTTCAACAGCAAAGGAACCCTAGCGAGTGCAGCCTGGGACAGCAAAGAGAGCAAGAGATTAGAAATAGAGAGAAAATCTGAACATAAGAGCACGCAAGAAAAGTCAATGGCAGAGCAAAAAGAACAAAAAAGAGCACCCGGACCTCCACCCCTGGGGTTGAGCCCTCCGGCCGACGCTCCCGCGGCGAAATAGGAGTAACAACTCCCGCTCCGAGAAGAGAAGAAGAGGGGAACGAAGACGGAATCGATTTGGGGACGGGAGAGGAGCGGAACGGGGAAGATAGGAGGTTAAAAGGTGAGTGGGAGGGTTAAAAGATGACTGGGAGAAAACGGACGCCTAAAGCCCACAACCGTGGCGAAGCCCACTATCTCTAGCCAGTTACAAAAGATAATACCAAAAATCAAATACAAATAAAAAATTAATATAGATGGTGAAAACAAACGGCTAAAGTACAAATAATAACTCACAACAGTACAAAAAAAATTATCAAAAAAGTACAAATGAAAAAACAATTCATAACGGTAATGTTTTTCCCCTAAAAAATAAAGATAAGATAATGGGGCAAGTCATGTTACGGACACGCCTCCGCATGCGATGCCGCGGCATGCCGCGTCATCGCCTGCTACGGCTAGTTCCTGGCTCGGCCTCGCCGGGATGGGGGAGGGGGTCCCGACCCCCCTCCCCCCTGGCTCGGCCTCGCGCTAACGCGGCAGTGCGCTCGTTTGACAGGCGCAGTGCGGTTATTCTGTTTCCCCCCACCCCACCCCACGCACCCACACCCCTAAGATAGATAATGGGGCAAAGTCCATACAAGGAAGATGTGTCAGTACAACTATGCCCCCCTCGGTATGGTTCGGTGCGGGGGCAAGTCATGTTTCCCCCACGCACCCACACCCCTAAAGATAGAAAATGCGGTTATTCTGTTTCCCCACGCACCCACACCCCTAAGATAAGATAATGGGGCAAGTCATGTTACGGACTCGCCTCCGCATGCGACGCCGCGGCACGCCGCGTCGTCGCCTGCTACGGCTCGTTCCTGGCTCGGCCTCGCCGGGATGGGGGAGGGGGCGCTCGTTTGACAGGCGCAGTGCGGTTATTCTGTTTCCCCCCACCCCACCCCACGCACCCATACCCCTAAGATAGATAATGGGGCAAAGTCCATACAAGGAAGATGTGTCAGTACAACTATGCCCCTCGGTACGGTTCGATGCGGGGGAGAGTCATGCCACAGTACTATATTCAAACAAACAAAAAAAAAGAAAAAGAAAAAATTGACAGCACAAGGACAAAAAAGTACCAGTCCAAGTTACTGGTGTAGTCAAGTACTAGATCCAAAAAAACAAAAAAAATTGACCACCCAAGGACAGGCGCAGGCCTTGACAATGCTAGATACTTGAACTCGAGCCCGTGGGCGAATCCCTAGTAATCCGCATACCCGCAGGGCCTGCCGTCCAGGGCCCACAGGTCAAGAGAGAGAGAGCGAGCGCCGTGTATAAGCACTCAGGTAAGTGTTCAGAGGATTTCGACTGGTGAGCGTCGGCTGCGCTTATAAACAAGTCTAGAGCCCCCTCGACTAGCGAGGTGGGACTAAACACATAGCTCACGTGCACGCCGTGCTGCACAGCCGCACGAGAGAAGCTATCCGGGCCGAATACAACGACCCAGGCCGATGGCCCAACAAAGTACTTCGCCCCATTACAAAAATCCAGTAGATCACGCACGACAAAAAATAAAAAATGAAAATAATTTAAAAAAACTCACAAGAAAAATCAGTTAATAAACAAAAAAATTGTGAAAAAGTTCAAACACATCTTAATGGTAAGAAGTAAAAAAATATATATATAAGACTGTAAATAAAAATTTCAGAAACGAATTTACAAAAAAGTTCAACTACTACAATTCATAAGGTTCAAGTACAAAAATAAAAAGAAAGTACTATGCAGCGAAGATTAAATTTTTTTTATTTTATAAAATACCAAAACTATCATTATTCATCTATAAAAAAGAAAAAAAAAACATGCACCAAAATTCATGTAAAAAAGTAAGAAAAAAATATTATACAACAAACAAATTTGATTGGTAATTGACCCCCTAAAATAGAGCAGTATTATCATTAACATAATGTAAGTTCAGCAAACTCAATAACAAAAAAGGGTTCTAAAAAAATCATCAGCGTATAGCACCGTCTCCGAGTTATGAACATGAAAAATATACCAGCCAAAACAAAGGATGCCCATCAGTTCAACTATAGAAAATGTTCCAGTACTAATATAAAGAATGTATAAATAAAACACTTATAATTGAGCAGAACAATAGGAAAAACATTACATAACTAGTTCCATACCATTCTGATAAAACCATACAATTCAACCATCTCACATGCAAATGTTATAAAAGAAAAAATACTGCAACATAATCAACCATACACAAATCTCAAAGCCGGCGTCATTTGCCACATTTAAACCTACAGCACATAAAGTCTAAACGTCAGAGAGTCGTCTTCTCTCAAGAACATAACCATAACCACATCACCATCCTCAAATCCAGACTCAGCCACAAACTCCTTCCACCCAGTACTTAGGTTGATGCAACCATCAAAGTCGATGTGGTAGGCAACATCCATCAATTGATACCCATTCTTGTCTGAAGTCTCCATCTTCAGAACACCGGAACTAGGAGCAACAATCCTGATCCTGGGTGACATTTTCTACAAATGGACATGGGAGTACAAAACAAAATGAACACCTGACATAACTGAATTTTTACATAGATATAGGAACGATTTGCATAACAAACTAAAATGGAAAAAATCTGAACCAAAACAATAACACAAAACTAACTAGACATGTGAACTGACTAAACTGAAAAATATACATATCAATACACCTGCAGTAAAAACATCTATTCATAAACAGATCAGGGATTATACAAAAAATGGTTTAAATACTGTTAAGTAATCAACAAATACACACAGAAATCCCTACTGTTAAAATCCAACAAAACCAAATTAAAAAAATATAGACAAGCTATTCATAAGACGAAACTGCAGATCCAGTCCATGGCTTTCGAACAGAAACCAACAAGAAAGTAGAAAACAAAACGAATAGAAACACATACTCATGATTCCTTCAAGTCACCATTCGTCAGGCGACAAACATAGGGTGTACGAAACACATGGTTGCCGTACAGCAAACAAGAAAGTTGCCCACGCCGCTGAGTCTGAGTGAGCTCCAAACCAGACTCATACACACAGCCATCAGCTATGTGCGCCATCTTTACCAGGCATCCGCATGAACAATCCTCCACCGAACACACAGGAACAGAGAAAAAGGCAACGAAGAGAAGAGAGAGGAACCTAGATCTGATTCTGGAAGAATGAATAAAAGGGAGGGGGAAGACTTGGCCACACACCACACATAGATGGATAACGTTTATAGTCAGGGACACTCGCAGATTATAAAAATAATAAATAGGCAGATGGGCAGCCAGCTGGTAGGAAATAGTTATTACACAAGCCATCCAACATTTGACCGCAAATCAGTTCAACTTCAGAAAACCAAGCAGTTCAAAGGTGCACATGTCGAACATATGCAGACAAAACAACACATTCAGAGACAAAAACAAAGTTGAATTCATTTAGTCATTCGAACATCTGCTCCCTCACAACAAAAATCTTAAAAACATAATATTCACTACTTCAGTCATAACGATAAAAGAAACAATGCCATTTTGCCCTGGTGGATGGATGTGGAGCCGTGGCTGCTCTCGCCCTAGCCCAACTAATGATCTGAATATGGTTCCTTCCCCTGCCCTCTGGGAAAAGAAGCTCCAATTCATTGGAGTTGCAAGTATCCGTCACCTCACGCGCAAGTCGTCTGTTGAACTCTGCCTCCAGTTCCTCCTCGGCAGCACGTCGCGCCATCTGCCTGCGCCTGCGCCTCCTCCTTCTCCGCTCCGCTACTGCAGCCCTAACATCAATGGCGTCCCCCTCCTCCTCTGTAACCTCTCCCAGCTCAGGATCCATCTCCCTTTTCTTTGGTTGCAGCTCGTAGACTGAAACTGACAGAGGGCTCGGGCTTTATAATCAAAGTGCAGAGCCATTGGTGCGGCTCCCATGTCAACACACAGTAACAAAACTTTGACACGGCAGCAGTCCAACTACACATATGGGCATCAATTCAAAACAACACTGAAAAACACGCAACTTAATTACACAGTTTGACCAGATTACCCGAAATCACAGCTTACAGTCAGCCGCCATACACAACCTCTGCCAACGACAAAACAACATGGGAATCCGGGGTAGAAACAACTCAAAAAAGCAAAATTGACAACGCAAATCTTTTCATATAGTCCTTATATCTCTCCCTGCAACACCAATTCGAAAGTAAAACAACAGAAAAAGAAGAAAAGATTTCCATGGCGGGCGTGGAAAACGACCAAGAACACAAAAACTTGTAATCATAAATTACAGATGAACAAAATCTCAAAAAACTATAACATACCGATAATTCTCACATCAAAAACGACAAACACGACGTAAATTGAGGCCCACAAACACCACAGTAAACACTGACGCCCAAAATCACGCCCGCCGCCAAAATGCCCACGCCGTCACCTTCGGTGACTACAGATCGCAAAACTCATCCAACTGAGCGCGCGGACGTGCGGAACCCCTTACATGTCTCTTCTAGCAATGAATGGCCCGCAGCATCGCACTGGGGAACGACCGGAAGCTCCACGTTGGATCCCCTGTTTCCGTCCGTCGTGCACGCAGGAAGATCAGTTCTTGTTGAAAAACACGGCAGTCCAAACTGTGAACCATGTCAGTTCAAAAAGGGTAACAGAATAATATTCTGTTACGCGTAACAGAATAGCCCAGATGTATATATATATATAGCCAATGAAGAAAAACGACGGAACCAGTGAAGACTATGCAAAGTTGAAGAATATGAATAATTGAGGAATTTCAACTTTTGGTGGTGGCATGACCCACCGTATAGGAATGATGATTTCAGTCACCGCGTACAATTATTGTAGGGTTCTGAGAATCAAATTCTTCGTTAATTTCTTCACACTAAGAGTGTTATTCTTCATTGATTGAAGAAAAACGTTTCTTCATGTGTTGCACATCTAAGTCATCAATTTTGCATAAGTGTTAGGATGAGTGTCCTTATCAAAGAACATTCGAAGATTCTAGGATATTTAGCTCACACCGCAACTTGCTAAATCTCTTCTCATCCAAGGGCTTTGTGAAGATATCGGCTAGCTGTTCTTCAGTCTTCACATGCTCAATAGAAATGTCGCCCTTCAACACATGATCACGAAGAAAATGATGACGAATCTGAATGTGCTTTGTCTTCGAGTACTGAACTGGGTTGTGAGCAATCTTGATGGCACTCTCATTGTCACAGAAGAGAGGCACATTCTTCATGTTGACGTCGTAGTCCTTGAGAGTTTGCTTCATCCATAGCAATTGGGCACAACAAGAACCAGCGGCAATGTACTCAGCTTCAGCAGTAGATGGTGATACGCAATTCTGTTTCTTCGAGAACCAACAGACCAAAGATCGTTCGAGGAAATGACATGTACCAGATGTTGACTTGTGATCCACACGATCACCAGCATAGTCAGAGTCAGAATATCCAACAAGATCAAAAGCCGAGCCCTTGGGGTACCATAATCCAAGTGTTGGTGTGTGAGCTAGATATCGAAGAATATGCTTCACAGCTGTAACACCCTCGATGCGGCTATATCTCCCACGTGTCGAAGCACGACTTAGAGGCATAACCGCATTGAAAGCAATGTCGCAAGTGAGGTAATCTTCACACAACCCATGTAATACATAAGGGACAGAGTTACATAGTTGGCTTACAATCGCCACTTCACACAATTACATGAATAAAGCATTACATCAACCAAATACATACAAGGTCCGACTACGGAACCAAAATAAAAGAAGACTACCCCAAATTCTACATAGATCCCCGATCGTCCCGACTAGGCTCCACTACTGATCAACTAGAACGAACAACACAAAGGACAAGATCTTCATCGAGCTCCTCCTTGAGCTTGGTTGCGTCACCTGCTCGGTTCAACGGCACCTGCAAGCTGGTTTTGGAAGTATCTGTGAGTCACGGGGACTCAGCAATCTCACACCCTCGCGATCAAGACTATTTAAGCTTATAGGTAAGGTAATGGTATGAGGTGGAGCTGCAGCAAGCGACTAGCATATATGGTGGCTAACATACGCAAATGAGAGCGAGAAGAGAAGAAAAAGCACGGTCGATAAAACTATGATCAAGAAGTGATCCTAGAACAACCTACGTCAAGCATAACTCCAACACCGTGTTCACTTCCCGGACTCCGCCGAGAAGAGACCATCACGGTTACACATGCGGTTGATGTATTTTAATTAAGGTCAACTTCAGGTTTTCTACAACCGGACATTAACAAATTCCCATCTGCCCATAACCGCGGGCACGGCTTTTGAAAGTTCAAATCCCTGCAGGGGAGTCCCAACTTAGCCCATCATAAGCTCTCACGGTCAACGAAGGATATTCCTTCTCCCAAGACGGTCCGATCAGACTCGGAATCCCGGTTACAAGACATCTCGACAATGGTAAAACAAGTCCAGCAACACCGCCCGAATGTGCCGACAAATCCCGATAGGAGCTACACATATCTCGTTCTCAGGGCACACTTAGATGAGCGCTCCATACAACTAAAACCAAACCTCGAGTTTCCCCGAGGAGGCGCTGCACAGGGCTCTAGTTTGGACCAACACTCAGAGGAGCACTGGCCCGGGGGGGTAAAATAATGATGACCCTCAGGAGCGCGACTCCCAAGGGAAAAGAAAAGGCTAGGTGGCGAATGGTAAAACCAATGACGGGCATTGCTGGAGGAGTTTTATTCAAGGCGAACTGTCAAGGGGTTTCCATTATAACCCAACCGCATAAGGAACGCAAAATCCGGGAACATAATAACATCGATATGACGGAAACTAGGGCGGCAAGAGTGGAACAAAACACCAGGCATAAGGCCGAGCCTTCCACCCTTTACCAAGTATATAGATGCATTAATTAAATAAGAGATATTGTGATATCCCAACAAAATATCCATGTTCCAACAAGGAACAAGCTCCAATCTTCACCTGCAACTAACAACGCTATAAGAGGGGCTGAGCAAAGTGGTAACATAGCCAAACAACGGTTTGCTAGGACAAGGTGGGTTAGAGGCTTGGCTCAACAATATGGGAGGCATGATAAGCAAGTGGTAGGTATCGCAGCATAGGCATAGCAAAAGAGCGAGCAACTAGCAAGCAAAGATAGAAGTGATTTCGAGGGTATGGTCATCTTGCCTGAGATCCCACAAGGAAGAAGAACGAGTCCATGAAGAAGACAAACGGACGAAGTCGAACGAATCCTCACAAACGCGACGTTATCAGAACCAACCCAAAGAAGCAACACCGGAAAGAAGCAAACAACATAGTAAACAACCACCACATGAACATGGCATGATGCGCAACCAAGTATGATGCATGTCCGGTTTAAAGAGGCATGGCATGGCAAAGTGCACAAGCAATTCTACAAAAGTGGAGATCAATATGCAACGGTGCATATTGACGAAACACCATGACAAGTTATTTAGTTCGATCTCGTTTATGTACCCAACAATATTAAATGTTGTTAGCATGGCAAGAGGTGAAGCATAATGAAACTATCTATCTAGGCAAGTTTAATGAGGCCGGAACAACAAAACAACAAGTCCGGAAACTCCTCGGGTGCATGTTTTAAGGTTTGGTACTGTTCTGCCCTAAACACAATTTTAGAGTTGTTTGATGCCACCATGTTAAACTAGGCATTTTTCTACCCCATTTACATATAAAGTTTATTAAATTTGGAGCTACGGTAATTTAGTTATGAAAGAATTCATTTTAACGCGTTATTTAAGCAAATTTAAATAAACATCATTTTAAGCATTTTAAACATGGCTGAAAGTTGCATATTATGAAACTAGACAAGATTCTAAGCAACTTTCATATATAAATCATTTTAATATGATGCACGGTTATTAAGTTATTAAATGCATGATCTACAAGGGGTTTTCTATAAAACAGCAAAACCTGGGAAAAGGCTAAAATCGCAATAGAGAAAAAAAACACTATCGGGCTGAAACGGAACACGGCCCAACAGTGCACAGGGACAATTAGTGGCTGGGCTGAGGCTCACTATAGGCCTTGGGCCAGATCTGGCGCGACTGGGCCTTGGTCAACCAGGCGAAGAAGAGGCGGCCCAGGCGCATGGAGTGGTCGCAGTCAACGCCTGAGGCGCGCATTCCTCCTCCTACTCGAAGCAGGGGATGCAGGGGCGAAGCAGGGGCTTGCGAGCGGTGCAGGTGGTGCGGCGCGATGCCCTGGAGATGGGGACGAGGCCGAGGACACGGGGCGCATCGGATCCGGCCGGCGGGAGCCCATCTCCGATGATGGTGGCGCCGGCTGGAGCTCCTGTTTGAGGCAAGGACAGAGAGAGAGAGAGCAATAAAGTCAGAGAAGTAGAAAGGAAAAGGAGAAGAAGAGAGAAGGAGAGGGCGACGGGCGCGCGAGGAGGAGGCATCGGGCACGCTGGCAACGCGAAGACGGCTGGATCCGGGCGGCGAGGCGCTGAATCCCCACTTGACCGAGGCAGGGAAGACCGGCGACGAGTTCTCTGGGGCTTCGGCCGTCGATGGTGGTGAGGCTTGCCGGCGACGAGGCGAGGAAGAAGGGGTCTATCAGCGCGGGGGACGCCCCGGATCGAGCGGGAGGAGCTCGGGTGCGGTGCCGAACAGGCTCAGTGGCGCGGGGAAGAAGAGCCTGGCTTGCTCCAGCGAGAAAAGGGGGAGGCCGTGGCGAAGTGACTCCGACAGGCTGGAGTCGAGGTAGCGCACGGATCCGGCCGGTCTCGAGGAGCTCCGAGCGGCGCAGAAGCTTGAAGTGGAAGCCATGGCGCTCGACGGCGGCGTTGGTCCATGGCGGCGGTGGTCGAGGTGGAGGCCTGCGGCGGCTTCCATGGCGTGGGGAACACCTGTACAGAGAAGAGAGAAGATGGATGAGAGGCAGAGGAAGCCACATGAGGGAAAAATGGAGGGATGAGGAACGAGGGAGAGAGCACGGGGTCGGCCTGGTGGTGGCTTCGGTCGCCGACGAGGGAAGTGGCTCAGGGTCGACGGTGGGAGCAGGGACGAGGCAGCAGGGTGCTCGGGCAAGACCGAGACCAGAAGGAGGAGGCGAAGGGGATTGAATCAAAGAAAAACAGAGGAGGAACTGGATTGGGCGATGGGGATCCCAAGGAATATGCGGCGGCGGCGCGACCGGACAGGCTCCCTAGGTTTTAGGGTTTGATCTGATTTGGGTAGGGGTTGGTCTATATATAGGGAACAAAAGGATTAGGTTTGGACCCTCCGATCAAAATCGGATGGTTTCGGATAAATAGGTTAGGTAGCCCAATTAAGAAAACGGAGACATTTTGTAGATGTTTGGGGATGATTCGAACACAACGGTGGCAACTGTCCGGGTCGGGTCCGGGGCAGCTTTCGGACGCGCGCGAGGAGGGCCGCGAGCTGACAAGAGAGTTTAGGTAGGGCCTGACGGTGAGTGGGAAGTGGGCTATGCAGAAGGCCTCAGGCTGAGAGAAGACAAAAGAGAGAGAGAGGCCCGGCGACTGTTTCCGGAGACCGAAAACGTCCGACGTTTGACCGACTATATTGTCGCTATAGTTAATCGTTGGGGCATCAAACGAACTCCGAATGCGATGAAACTTGGCAGGCGGTCTATCTACACTATAATAAGACCACACGTCAACTTTCAACCCAATCCGAGAACATTTTTCCAGCCACTTATAAAATACTATTTCGGACATGCCGCGGGCGCGTGCAAGTGTGTCTGGGCTCAGAACAGACAACGGAGAGAATGAGGAGGCCAGGACGCATGCAAGTTTCGAAAACATGATGATGCAATGCACATGATGACATGACGAAATGCAACATGCAAGAAAATGACATGGCAACAACAGCGAATAACTGGAAGACACCTGGCACATCGGTCTCGGAGCGTTACAACAGCCTTATGGTGTGATTCCTTCGGTGTAGCTTGAAATCGGGCACACATGCAAACACTAAGCATTATATCTGGCCTAGATGCACATAAGTACAATAAGGATCCTATCATGGAGCGGTATACCTTATGATCAAAGTCAATACCATTTTCATCAGTGCACAGATGGCCATTTGTGGGCATAGGAATTTTGACGCCTTTGCAATCTTGCATGCCGAATTTCCTCAGTACATCCTTGAGGTATTTCTCCTAAGAGATGAATATGCCATTGTGTTGTTGACGAATTTGACGACCTAAGAAGAATTTCAACTATCCCATCCTAGACATTTGATATTCTTCACTCATCATATAGGCAAATTCATCACTATAACGTTGGTCAGTACAGCCAAAGATAATATCATCAACATATATTTGGCACACAAACAATTCACCATCATAAGATTTAGTGAAAAGAGTAGGGTCGAGTGAACCGGGTTTGAAGGCTTTCTTCATGAGGAGTTCCTTCAAGGTATCATACCAAGCCCGTGGGGCCTGCTTGAGGCCATAGAGGGCCTTGTTGAGTCTGAAGACTTTGTCAGGATTCTTTGGATCTTCAAAACCTGGGGGTTGAGCAACATATACTTCTTCCTCAAGCTTACCATTAAGGAATGCACTTTTCACATCCATTTGATATAAAGTGATATCATGATGGTTAGCATAAGCAAGTAATATGCGAATAGCCTCAAGTCTAGCAACAGGTGCAAAAGTTTCATCGAAATCAATTCCTTCAACCTGTGTGTAGCCTTGAGCTACAAGTCGTGCCTTATTCCTCACCACAAGGCCATTTTCATCTTGCTTGTTGCGGTAGATCCACTTTGTGCCAATGATATTGTGCTTACGAGGATCTGGACGTTTGACCAGTTCCCGGACATTGTTGAGCTTGAACTGATGTAATTCCTCTTGCATGGCCTGAATCCATTCAGGCTCCAGAAATGCTTCATCTACCTTAGTGGGCTCTGTAATAGAGACAAAATCATACTGCCCACAAAAGTTAGACAAATGTGAAGCTTTTGAGCATGTGAGAGGACATGGCGCTTTGATGTCATTGGTGATCTTTTCAACTTGCACTTCTTTTGCAATGCGAGGATGAGCTAGTTGTCGTTGAAGAGTTTGATCAGCGTTTTCTTCAGCACCATTTTTCTTCAGGTGCATTAGCTCGACGTTCTTCATGTTCTGGAATGAATTCTTCAGTAGGAATGACATCCTCAGTAGCCTTGATCTTGATAGTTTCCTCAGGTGCTGGTTCATCTATCACAGTAGGTAGGTGCTCTCTTTGCGAGCCATTAGTTTCATCGAACCGCACATCTACGGTTTCAACAACTTTCTGAAGAACGTTGTTGAAGACTCTGTAGGTGTGCGAGTCCTTTTCGTAACCAAGCATAAAACCTTCATGTGCTTTCGGTGCAAATTTTGAGTTGTGATGAGGATCTCTAATCCAACATTTAGCACCGAAGACTTTGAAATAACTTACATTGGGTTTCTTATCAGTGAGGAGTTCATAGGCAGTCTTTTTGAAGAATTTGTGAAGATATACTCTATTGATGATGTGGCACGCAGTATCAATTGCCTCAGTCCAGAAACGACGAGGCGTTTTGTATTCATCAAGCATAGTGCGAGCCATCTCAGCAAGAGTCCTGTTCTTGCGCTCCACGACGCCATTCTGCTGAGGAGTGTAAGGAGCAGATAACTCATGAGTAATACCAAGTTCATCAAGATAATCATCGAGACCAGAATTCTTGAACTCAGTGCCATTGTCACTTCTGATGTGCTTGATCTTTACACCAAAGTTTGTTGAAGCCCTCGAGGAAAATCGTTTGAAGACTTCCTGCACTTCATGTTTGTAAGTAACAAGGTGTACCCATGTGTAGCGAGAATAATCATCAACAATAACAAAGCCATATTGAGATGCTTCATTTGAAATAGCAGAATAATGATTAGGACCAAAGAGATCCATGTGAAGCAATTCAAATGGGTGAGTGGTGGTCATGATAGTCTTCGCTGGATGCTTGGCCTTCGTCATCTTCCCAGCTTCACAGGCTCCGCATAGGTGATCCTTGAGGAATTTGACATTCTCGATGCCAATGACATGCTTCTTCTTCGCAAGCGTGTGCAAATTCCTCATGCCTGCATGACCAAGTCGTCGATGCCAGAGCCAGCCTTCTGAAGCTTTTGCAAGTAAGCACACGGCTGGTTGTGGTCCTGTAGAGAAATCAACAATATACAGGTCTCCTCTCCTAAAGCCTTCGAAGACTTTGGAATTGTCAGCTTCCATAACCACAACACAACGGTACTTGCCAAAGACAACAACCATATCAAGATCACAAAGCATTGAGACAGACATAAGGTTGTATCCTAAGGACTCAACAAGCATGACTTTGTCCATGTGTCGATCCTTTGTAATCGCAACCTTACCTAGACTCAATACCAGACTTTTGCCTTTGTCAGCAAAGATGATATGCTTCAGATGCGACGGAGATAATGGAGCATCCATCAATAGATTCTTGTCACTAGTCATGTGGTTTGTACATCCACTATCGAGGACCCACTCAGTGGCTTTGGGTTGATCATCCTGCAGATGAATTAGTGCAGCTTACAAACTCATATACTTCATCAGTGAAGAATATGACATCAATTCATCAGATCAATTTCATCAAGTAAAAGAACTAATAACGCAATATGAGGACGTGAGAAATGAAAGTTCATTTCTTCATGATTAGCCTGCATCCTATCAGGCATGCTCAGGTCTCCAGCAAATTCTTCAGACGATTACGTGTGTCTGGAGACCTGACCCTGCAGAAGAGATTAGTTCTTTTTCTTCACCACCCACATCTGAAGGGGTGGCAAAGAGTTCATCATTCTGCGAGCTCCATACGAGAAGGATGGCATAGAAGCCAGTCCATTTCGTTTCACATAAGAGGGGTTAGATTAAGCATAAGAGTATGCAGAGAAATTCTTCAAGGACTTATGGACATAATGATTTGAAGAATAATGCATATATCCATAATCCTTAGACCTTCCCTGCGAGACAGACGGGTTAGCATGATAATGTTCATATGAGGACTTTGATCCATATGAGGAATTTGATCTGGGGTTCCTATTCTTCACAGGTGGCGTCATGATGACATTCACCTGAAGATTTTCAAGGCATCTTTTGGGAACCCAGATTTTCTTCATAGGGGAGCCGTTCCTGCAGTTAGTGCCAACATATCTAGCAAATACTTCACCATTCTAATTTTTGAACAGTTTATAGTTGGAGTCGATTGACTCATCATCAGAGTGAGGAGATTCACATGCAAATCCAGATAAGTTAGATGGATCAACTGGAGGTCCCTTTGCAGCAACCCATGTAGTTTTGGGGTACTGCTCAGGCTTCCAATATGTACCATCAGCATTGAGTTTTCTCTCAAAGGCGATACCCTCTTTCCTAGGGTTGCTGTTGAGGATCTGCTTTTTAAGCACATCACAAAGAGCCTGATGCCCTTTGAGGCTTTTGTACATGCCTGTCGTGTATAATTCCTTCAGCCCTGCATCGTCAGTGATACTAGCAATGTCCTCAGATGAGGAATTAGTGATAGCAGAGGCATGTGAAGAATTTGAAACATTAGCAGCATTTGAACATTCAGGTGAAGAATTAGCAGATTCACGTTCAATGCACTTCAAGCATGGAGGAACAAATTCTTCCTGAGAATCGCTGATTTGTTGAGCAAGTAATGAATCGCACTCCTTCTGAAGATCTTCATAACTCACCCTTAGCTTTTCAAGATCTTGCTTTCTTTGAAGAAATTCATAAGAAAGCTTCTCATGATCGGACAAGAGAGTGTTATGTTGATCTTGAAGGGTGTCATACTTAGTATGAAGTCTTTGAAGACTTTCAGCCAAAGCTTTTGACTGATCCATTTCCTCACCCAACATATCATCTCTCTTGTTTAGCATATAGTGAGATTTTTCTAAAGCTCTTTGTTGTTTAGTAGCAAGGGAAGCAAGTTTGACATAGCTGGGTCCAAATTCATCACCAGATTCATCATCACTGGACTCGGATAGGTAGCATTCAGTTACCTCAGCATCTTTTGCCATAAGGCATGATGCAGAAATGATGATTCTGGTTTGAATGTCATCATTTTGAGAGATTCCTTGAAGTCCTCAAACCAAGGATCATGATAGGTTCGATGACCTTCATAGACCTCAGAGAGACGGTCCCAAATGAGCTTCGCATGATCGAGATGCATGATATTCCTGAACTGATTTTGTGACAGACTGGAGCAGATGACATCCTTCGCCGTGAGGTTGAGAAGAGTATACTTGCGAATGTCATCAGCATCCGCCATCTTGCACAGATCAGTCAGGCCAATCTCAGTGACGGTCCACAACTCACTGTTCATCGCCATGAGGCATTTCTTCATCATGGCCTTCCACTTGGGATACTCGTGACCGTCAAAGATGGGGCATGTCACCTTCGTCATACCTGCGGTCGACATAACTAAAACTCCAGGCGGTTAAACCAAAATCACACAGAACAAGGGAGTACCTTGCTCTGATACCAATTGAAAGTGTGTTATATCGACTAGAGGGGGGTGAATAGGCGATTTTTATGAAATTCTTCACTGAGGAATTTGCCGGTGAGGAAATTCCTTAGCGAAGAACTACTAGCAGCGGAATAAGTACTCAAAAGTAAACATAACAGAATACAAGCATAGTCATCATGATGAAATGAAGACAGGCACAGAGTACAGGAAGCGTAATCACAGGATAACACAGGATGAAGACAAACAGACTGAAGAAATTGAACTGAGGAAATTGAGAAAGTCTTCAGTCAAAGTCTTCAAACACAGATATGAACAAACACACAACACAGTTATGAGGAAATGGAAGAGTTGAGGGAATAGAACCGGTAAGCTTGGTGAAGACAAAGATTTGGTAGACCAGTTCCAACTGCTGTCTCAGTTGTACGTCTGGTTGGAGCGGCTGAGTATTTAAACTCGAGGACACACAGTCCCGGACACCCAGTCCTGAACACATAGCTCAAGACACCCAGTCCTCACCGTATTCTCCTTGAACTAAGGTCACACAGACCTCGTCCAATCACTCATGGTAAGTCTTCAGGCGACTTCCAAACCTTCACAAAATTGGTCACTCGGTGATCCACAATTCCTCTTGGATGCTCTAGACCATGACGCCTAACCGTCTGGAAGAAGCACAGTCTCCAAAGGTAACAAGCATCGGATCCACTCAGGATCAATCTCTTCAGTGATGCTCAATCACTTGGGGTTTGTAGGTGTTTGGGTTTTGGGTTTTTCGGTTTTTCCTCACTTGATGATTTTTGCTCAAAGTCCTCAAAGGATGGGTTGCTCTCAAATGACAAGTGTCAGTTTCTCTCGGAGCAGTCAACCAGCTAGTGGTTGTAGGGGGCGGCTATTTATAGCCTAGGGAGCAGCCCGACATGATAAGACATAAATGCCCTTCAATGATATGACCATTAGGTGGATAGATATTTTGGGACAGCTAGCGCCTAGCACAGCAACGGTCGGAATTTTGAGTAGCAAAATCCTCAGGGCTATCAGGTTCCTCACTGTGTAGGCAATCCACACTGGCAAATTCCTAACTCCTCAGTCAGGACAAATTCCTTAGAGACCATAAGAACTTCGTCTCTGTCACTAAAGAAATTGACTGAACTGTATGAGATTTCCAATGGCTTCACTCGAAGGGATTGGTAGGTGTAGGATTTTGAGTTGAGCATCACATGGAAATTTTTCCTTAGTATTTCCTCGACCCCCTTTAACAGTACGGTGTTTCCTGTGACTCAAGAAAGAGAAAATGAAACTACGAAAACAAAAGTCTTCACGCTTCATATTCCTCGAATGAATACCAAGTCTTCACGGTCACACCATTTTCTTCACTTTCAAAGTCTTCATGAAAGTCTTCAGAAATACCAAAATCTTCAGTCGAAGATATTCATTTTTAGGGGTCGACTTTTCCTGTAAATATCAAACTCCCCATAGACTTATAGACCTGTGTACACTCACAAACGCATTAGTCCCTTAACCTATAAGTCTTCAATACACCAAAATCACTAAGGGGCACTAGATGCACTTACAACAACACATCATCCCTCCTTGATAGTATTGCCTTTTCCTATAGACTCAATGTGATCTTGGATCACTAAAATATAAAATGTAGAGTCTTGATCTTGAAGCTTGAGCCAATCCTTTGTCCTTAGCATCTTGAAGGGGTTCCACATCCTTTAGTCCATGCCACTTAATTTGTTGAACTTGTCTGAAACATACTGGGTAAAAGTATTAGTTCAACAAGAGATATGTTGTCATTAATTATCAAAATCACCCAGGGAGCACTTGTGCTTTCAATCTCCCCCTTTTTGGTAATTGATGGCAACATACATCAAAGCTTTAGATAAAGATATAGAGAATTGCAAGTAAAGCTTTGGAAATACATGTAACAAGCATAGGCTCCCCCTACATGTATGCAATCATGTGAATATGGAATATATAAGCATGTGAGAGCATAACCATGATAGAGTAGGCAGTGTGTTACATGTATCTTGGCTATATGCATTAGGGCAAAAGATATGAATATGGGAAATGTACCTTCATGCCCATGAGTCCTTCTTGCAAACAGTATGTACATCAGCAAGAATTTATCATACTCATGACTATGATGCATATACTTACCGTGTGGTCTTGAGTTGGCTAGGATGGGATGAGCCTGCGTAAACAAGGTTAGATAACACAGATGCACCCACTAGCTAGAGCAAACAAAAGAAACCATAAGAGTACCAAGACTGGGATGACATGTAGAGTGAGTACAGAGTACAACGATAGATATTGACATGTCCCCAAAGAGAAAGATATGCAATGAATTTAAGAATTTTCTTTCCCTTGAATGTCTTGCTCTCCCTGAATCTAGCATGGGATACTGGGAGAAGATAGGGAACAAAAAAACGGAGCTAATGCAAATAAGCACATATGAACATGTCTTTCCCCCAAGAAGACTTGTGACATCTCTCCTCTTGAACATCAAGCATCTGCGATCCTTGAAGATTACTCTTTCCTGGAGTATTCCCTACCCCTAGAGATCTCTCCCCCTAGAGATATGATTAAGCTTTGATGTGATCTCTCTCTCCCCCTTTGACATCAATTTCCAAGAAGAGTCTTCTCGAATTTGTTGTGAATGGGTTCGGTCCTTGAGTTACAGTACAAAGCATTAAGGTAAATGTGATGCTTGCAGAGGACAAGATTCATTGAGTGGAGCTGGATCAAGAATAAAGCAGGAATGAATGGCAAAATGTTTTTCCTGTAGTGAAATCGGTGTCACCGAGTTGTATGCTTCGGTTGCTCCAAAAATCTTCGTCTAGACCGGAGACATGAAACCGGTGGGACCGAGTTCATCACAGAGAAAAACACTTGTCACCTCAGCTCACTGAACAAATAAGATCTCACAAAGATTTGCAATGAATTGGATGCAGAAAATGCAGAACAAAAAGCATAGAAAAGAAACAAAAAGATCTAGATGAAGTTTTTTTAAGGGGGAACGAATATGCATGGGACAATAGCAAGAACACAGAAAAGAACACAAGAGAACTTCATCTAGAGTTGGGCGGTGACAAAGTCACCTATGTTAGAGTATATCAACTTAGGAGTCAAGTGAGATCACTTGATCATAGGTCGTACTCATCGTTTAAGCTCAAAATGGGGTTACCATTTTTCGTTTAAGTATCTTGATGTATTCACATCTTGTCGAGTTGCTTTGACTCATGACTTGGAGTAAAGCTACTCTAAGATGGAATAACATACCTTTGGGTGGCGGTGTTGATCTTGATCATGTAGTTGAACTTGTGTGGGTTGCTCAAGGTTCATGTAGCCCATCAAGAGTTGGGAGCACCCTTTGGATTTTGAGTTCATCTACCTACATGGGTTAGTTTTCACAAGGAAGAGCACTTGTGTATCTAACATGACAATCATGAAACTCAACATAGAATTTGTCAAAGGATATGTTTGAAAGGTTTCGTGCTTCCTTGTCATCAACCACCATTGTGTAGAGACTTGGTGATGTAGAGATTGCTCAAGATGTGAGTGAGTTGCAATCTCATAGAATTAGATTCATCCAAGTACCTACAAGGGTTAGATAACATGCAAGATGCAAATTTTCAAGACATAAGATAATCATCATAGGAGAAATACCAAGTGATTAGTCGTAAGCTCAAGTCTTGCATGTATCCAATGGAGTTCCTACTCCAAGTTTGAAGCATCAATGATGTTCAGTTCACCTCTTAACCTGCAAAACACTTTCTCATCAAGTGGTTTAGTGAATATATCCGCTAATTGCTTATCGGTGCGAACATGCTTAAGGTTTATGTCACCCTTAGCAACGTGATCTCGAATGAAATGATGGCGAACTTTAATATTCTTAGTTCGAGAGTGTTGCACGGGATTGTGAGCAATCTTGATAGCACTTTCATTGTCACAAAGTAATGGAACATGTTTCACATATATCCCATAATCTTTAAGAGTTTGGGTCATCCAAAGTAATTGAGCACAACATGAACCAGCGGCAATGTATTCCGCTTCGGCGGTGGATAAGGATAGTGAGTTTTGTTTCTTGGAAGACCAAGACACAAGAGATCTACCAAGGAATTGACAAGTACCTGAAGTGGACTTTCTATCAACCTTGTCACCGGCATAGTCCGAGTCGGAGTAGCCAACAAGATCAAAGGAAGCCCTCTTTGGATACCAAATGCCAAAATTTGGTGTATGTATTAAGTATCTCACTATCCTCTTCACGGCCTTAAGATGACATTCCTTAGGAGCAGCTTGATATCGTGCACACATGCACACACTTAGCATGATATCGGGACGTGAAGCACATAGATATAACAATGAACCAATCATAGGGCGGTAAACTTTTTGATCAACCGGTTCACCATCTTTGGTCAAATCAAGATGTCCACTAGTAGGCATGGGTGTAGTCATACCTTTGCATTCTTGCATATTGAACTTCTTGAATAAGTCCTTGGTGTACTTCGTTTGAGAGACAAAGGTGCCTTCCTTAGTTTGCTTGATTTGCAAACCAAGAAAGAATTTGAGTTCACTCATCATAGACATCTCAAACTTCTCCGACATCAGCTTCCCAAACTTTTCACTAAAATGAGGGTTAGTTGATCCAAATATAATGTCATCGACATAAATTTGGCATACAAATAGTTCTCCATTAACCCTTTTGGTAGAGTAGAATCTATTTTTCCAATTTCAAAGCCTTTTTCAATAAGGAACTTGGTCAAGCATTTATACCATGCTCTAGGAGCTTGTTTAAGACCATAAAGGGCTTTGTGAAGTTTGTAGACATGATTAGGTTTCTTAGGATTGACAAAGGCGGGAGGTTGATTAACATAAACTTCCTCCTCAATTTCACCATTTAGAAAAGCACTTTTAATGTCCATTTGGTACAAAGTGATATCATGGTGATTAGCATAGGCAAGTAAGATGCGAATGGACTCAAGTCTAGCAACGGGAGCATATGTCTCACCATAGTCCATACCTTCGACTTGTGTGTAGCCTTGGGCGACGAGACATGCTTTGTTGCAAACCACTTGTCCATCTTCATCTTGCTTGTTGCGAAACACCCATTTGGTATTGATGATGTTGTGGTTGTTGTCGGGCTTCTCGACCAATGTCCACACTTGATTTCTCTCAAAGTTGTGTAGCTCTTCATGCATAGCATTTATCCAGTCTGGATCCTCCAATGCTTCTTCAACCTTCATAGGTTCAATTCTAGAGATGAATGAGTAATGTTCACAAAAGTTAGCCAAACGAGTTTTAGAGTGAGTGATTCTCCTGGTTTGGATATCATTGTAGATTTGCTCCACGGGATGATCTTTAGCAATTCTTGCTCGAACTCGTGAAAGCTTTTGCTTGGGTCTTGGTTGAACATCTTCTTCATCTTGTTCTTCTTCTTGGCCTTCTTCATTGTCAGCATTGTCGTTCTCTTGTCGTGGTGGAGAAGGAGGTTGTTGACGTTCTTGGTGCACTTCCTTGTTTTCTTCATCTTGGTGTGTCCCACTCGTGGATGCTTCCGTATCAACTCTTGGTTCACCTTGTCGTGAGGTAGAAGCTTCCACTTGGACGGACGAGGTACTCTCCTTTATCTCCATTGGACGAATCTTGCCAATAGACAAGTCTTGGATTGCTTCTGAGGGATCTTTGTCCCCTACATCAATTGGCAATTGATCTACTTGCGAGCCGTTAGATTCATCAAACTTCACATCTACCGTTTCTTCAACCTTTCGGGTGAAATTGTTGTAGACATGGTATGTGTGAGAATTTGAGCCATAACCAAGTAGGAAACCTTCATGAGACTTAGGAGCAAATTTAGAACGATGATGCTTATCAAGAATGTAGCACTTTGAGCCGAATACTCGGAAGTATCCAACTTGGGGTTTGTTACCGGTGAGGAGCTCGTATGCTGTCTTGCCGAGTAGCTTGTGAAGATACAAGCGATTTGTTGCATGACAAGCTGTCTCAACCGCTTCCGCCCAAAAGTGTTTTGGCGTCTTGTACTCATCAAGCATCGTTCTTGCCATCTCGATAAAAGTCCGGTTCTTCCTCTCAACAACTCCATTTTGTTGAGGTGTGTATGTAGCTGAGAACTCATGTGTGATCCCTTCTTTGTCAAGAAAGGTGTCTACATTTGCGTTCTTGAACTCTGTTCCATTGTCGCTCCGAACCTTCTTGATCTTCACGTCAAATTGATTTTGGGCCTTCCTAGCAAAGTTTTTGAAGATCTTTTGGACCTGCGATTTGTCATCAAGAAAGAACACCCACGTAAATCTTGAAAAATCATCAACTATGACTAGACCAAATGAGTTACACCAAGACTCTTATGGCATTTGGACCAAAGAGATCCATGTGAAGTAGCTCGAGTGGTCTTCTTGTGGTCATGATGTTCTTAGCGCGATGACTTCCTCCAACTTGTTTCCCTGCTTGACAAGCACTACAAAGTCTATCCTTGTCAAATATGACATCGTTAACGCCAAGGATATGATTTCCTTTAATGAGTTTGTCAAGGTTTCGCATGCCCACATGGCCTAGCCTTCTATGCCACAACTAGCCTTTAGAAGATTTAGCAATTAAGCAAGTTCTAGGTTGAGCCTTTTTAGTGAAATCAACAATGTAAAGATCTCCTCTACGTATACCGGTAAAGACCATTTTATGATTATCTCTACGAAACACTTGGCAGTCTACTTCAGTAAATAGGACATTGAAACCGAAATCAGCAAGTCTAGATACTGAAAGTAAGTTGTAGCCAAGAGATTCAACGAGCATGACATTTTGTATGGAGCTATCATGTGAGATGGCCACCTTACCAAGGCCAACCACCTTACCCTTTGAATTATCACCAAAAGTGACATACTTTCGAGGGCCGTCGTTTCGAGCAAGCTCACGGAACATGTCTTTATCTCCGGTCATATGATCAGTACATCCACTATCAAGGACCCATTCCTTTCCTCCAGCCATGTAGCCGCAAAGATTTGCCATAAGACCAAAGTGTCTCATCGCATCATCGAGATCATAGTCACTATCATCATCATCCTCATCAGAGTATCCATGTTCAACATCATCTTGTGATTGATCAATTCCTAGAGAGGGTAATTTATTAGATAAATGATCATTTATATAGTTATCTTTATGAATTCTAATAGCTCTGGAAATGATATTGCTAATGATTCCAACATCTCCTTTGGCACTCGTAAGATTAGTAAGCTCAAATAAGCAGTCACCAAATTTGGGATCATTGGAATTCATCTTAATCAAGGCAATGGATTTATGGAGAATTTCATCTAGATCTTTCAAGGAATAATTTGGAAAGAGTTCCTCAAGAAATTTCCATATGGTGTAGGCACACTTAAGAGTAGGAAAACACCCAATCAAGTTTCTAGCCAAGCCTCTAGTGATAAGATTTACAGTTCTAAGATTGCGAATCATGTCAATAGACTCATCAAGGGTAGGATGCAAAGGATCAACATGAGGTGCACAAGGGCTAGCAATATACTTGCTCAAACGATATTCATTGAAAATCTCAAGCATTTCATTTTTCCACTCATGAAAATATTCTCCATTAGGAATAGGCACTCTATGTCTAAGACTCCCCAAAGTAGACACATCCATCTTCCTCCAAAGGTGTTTAAACCAAGGCAATGGAGACCAAAGCTCTGATACCAATTGAAAGGATCGAGAAGAGGTGTCTAGAGGGGGGTGATTAGATACTAAGTACCAAAAGTTGCAGTTTTTAATTTCTTTAAGTTGAAGTGGAGTTTTGGCACAAGTTTAACAAACACAATACATATCAAGCAAGCATGAAAAGAGTATATGAGCAGCGGAAAGTAAAGCATGCAACTTGCAAGAATGTAAGGGGAAGGGTTTGGACAATTCAAATGCAATTGGAGACACGGATGTTTTTGTCGTGGTTCCGATAGGTGGTGCTATCGTACATCCACATTGATGGAGACTTCAACCCATGAAGGGTAACAGTTGCGTGAGTCCATGGAGGGCTCCACCCATGAAGGGTCCACGAAGAAGCAACCTTGTCTATCCCATCATGCCCATCGCCCATGAAGGAATTGCCTCACTAGCGGTAGATCTTCACGAAGTAGGCGATCTCCTTGCCCTTAGAAACTCCTTGGTTCAACTCCACAATCTTTGTCGGAGGCTCCCAAGTGATACCTAGCCAATCTAGGAGACACCACTCTCCAAGAAGTAACAAATGGTGTGTTGATGATGAACTCCTTGCTCTTGTGCTTCAAATGATAGTCTCCCCAACACTCAACTCTCTCTCACAGGATTTGGATTTGGTGGAAAGAAGATTTGAGTGGAAAGCGGCTTGGGGAAGGCTAGAGATCAAGATTCATATGGTGGGAATGGAATATCTTGGCCTCAACACATGAGTAGGTGGTTCTTTCTCAGAAAATGTGTATTGGAAGTGTAGGTATGTTCTGATGGCTCTCTCCATGAATGAAGAGTGGGTGGAGGGGTATATATAGCCTCCACACAAAATCTAATCGTTACACACAACTTGCCAATCTCGGTGGGACCGAATTGATAAACTCGGTCGGACCGATTCAGCAAATCTAGTGACCATTAGGGTTTTCGACAGGACTGACTGGATCAACTCGGTGGGACCGATGTGCTAGGGTTAGGGTAAATCCAAAACTCGGTTTGACCGATTACTCAAACTCGGTGGGACCGATTTGGGTAATAAGTGAAACAGAGAGTTGGCCAAGCAAACTCGGTGGGGCCGATTGCGTATCTCGGTGGGACCGAAAATATTGCAATAGGTAACAGAGAGTTTGCAAGCCCATCTCAGTGAGACCGAGATCCCATCGGTGGAACCGAACTGATTAGGGTTTCTGGCAGTGGCTATGTCAACTGAACTCGGTGGCGCCGGATAGAAAGAATCGGTGGGGCCGAGTTTGACTTTTTGTTTAGGTCATATGTGGATGTGGGAAGGTAGTTGAGGGTTTTGGAGCATATCACTAAGCACTATGAAGAAAGAACCTCATCAAGCAACACCTCATCCCTCCTTGATAGTATTGGCTTTTCCTATAGACTCAATGTGATCTTGGATCACTAAAATATAAAATGTAGAGTCTTGATCTTGAAGCTTGAGCCAATCCTTTGTCCTTAGCATCTTGAAGGGGTTCCACATCCTTTAGTCCATGACACTTAATTTGTTGAACTTGTCTGAAATATACTGGGTAAAAGTATTAGTTCAACAAGAGATATGCTGTCATTAATTATCAAAATCACCCAGGGAGCACTTGTGCTTTCAGTCCCATGTTATTGATGATGCTACTTCTGCTATGCATGATACTTATGATGAAACTACCTCTATGCCTGATACTACTATGCCACTTAGTGATTTTCTAGAGGAATGACTTGCTAGGGCTAGAGAGATTGAAAATATTGAATCTGATTATGAAGATGAAAGTGATGATGAAGAATCACTTGTTATTCCTGAGGGTTATTTATTTGATCAAGATGCTTCTTTAGCTATTTTAGCCTGCAAAGATAGATATGAACTCAAAAGGTTATTAGCTAAATGGAATAAGCAATCTCCAAATGCTAGGATGAGACCTGACCCTGCTTTTGCTACTTCACCTATATGTGTTGCTGATAAGGATTATGAATTCTTGGTTGATCCTGATATAATTACTTTGGTTGAATCTGATCCTTTTCATGGCTATGAATCTGAAACTGTTGTAGCACATCTTACTAAATTAAATGATATAGCCACCCTGTTCACTAATGATGAGAGATCTCGCTACTTTTATATCCTTCAAATATTTCTGTTCTCATTAAAGGGTGATGCTAAGATATGGTTTAATTCTCTTGATCCTGGTTGTGTGTGTAGTCCCCAGGATATGATTTATTACTTCTCTGCTAAATATTTCCCTGCTCATAAGAAACAAGCTGCTTTAAAGGAAATATACAACTTTGTGCAAATTAAAGAAGAGAGTCTCCCACAAGCTTGGGGGAGGCTTCTCAAGTTACTTAATGCTTTGCCTGATCATCCTCTTAAGAAAAATAAAATACTTGATATCTTTTATAATGGACTAACTGATGCTTCCAGAGATTACCTGGATAGTTGTGCTGGTTCTCTTTTCAGGGAAAGAACACCGGATGAAGCTGAAATCTTATTGAATAATATGTTGACAAATGAAAATAATTGGGCACCTCCTGAGCCAGCTCCTGAGGCAGCTCCTGCTCCAATTAATGATCCTATTCCTAAACCAACCCCGAAGAAGAGAGGTGTTCTATTTCTCAGTCCTGAAGATATGCAAGAGGCAAAGAAATCTATGAAAGAAAAAGGTATTAAAGTTGAAGATGTTAAGAATTTACCTCCTATTGAAGAAATACATGGTCTCAATTTACCGCCTGATGAAGAAATATATGACCTTAATCCTTTATTTATTGAAGAACCTCCAGACCTCGATAACCCGACACAGGTAGTAAAGGTAAATTCTCTCTATAGATATGATAAAGCTAAAATCCCTCCTACTAAAATTGCTAGTCAATGCTTGGATGAGTTTGATAATTTTATGTTTAAGCAAGAAGACTTCAATGCTTATTTTGGTAGATAATTAAAACAAGATGCTGATATGATTAAATACGTAGGTGATTATATGGCTAATATTAGAGGTGAACTTAAACTTGTTAGCAAACATGCTTCTATGGTTACCACTCAAGTAGAACAAGTACTTAAAGCTCAAAAAGAGTTGCTCAATGAGATGAATAGTAAGAAAAATGATTATGATGTTAAAGTGGCTACTAGAGCTGGTAGAATGACTCAGGAACCTTTGTATCCTGAAGGCCACCCTAAGAGAATTGAGCAAGATTCTCAGAGAAATAAAATTGATGCACCTAGTTCTTCAAAAAGGAAGAAAAAGAAAAATGATAGAACTGTGCAAACTTCTAGTGAACCTATTGCTGAACCACCTGATAATCCAAATGATATTTCTATTTCTGATGCTGAAACTCAATCTGGTAATGAACATAAACCTAATGAAAATGTTAATGATGATGTTCATAATAATGCTCAACCTAGTAATGATAATGATGTAGAAATTGAACCTGTTGTTGATCTTGATAACCCACAATCAAAGAATCAACATTATGATAAGAAAGACTTTGTTGCTAGGAAACATGGTAAAGAAAGAGAACCTTGGGTTCAGAAACCCATTCCTTTTCCTCCCAAACCATCCAAGAAAAAGGATGATGAGGATTTTGAGCGCTTTCCTCCCAAACTCAAAACAAATCCTTATGCTAAGTACATGAAAGATATTGTTACAAATAAAAGAAAGATACCGGAAGCTGAAATTTCCACCATGCTTGCTAATTATACTTTTAAGGGTGGAATACCAAAGAAACTTGGAGATCTAGGAGTACCTACTATACCATGCTCCATTAAAAGAAACTATGTTAAAACTGCTTTATGTGATCTTGGAGCCGGTGTTAGTGTTATGCCTCTCTCTTTATATCATAGACTTGATTTGAATAAGTTGACACCTACTGAAATATCTTTGCAAAATGGCTGATAAATCAACTGCTATACCTGTCGGCATTTGTGAGGACGTGCCTGTTGTGGTTGCAAACGTTACTATTTTAACGGACTTTATTATTCTTGATATTCCCGAGGACGATAGTATGTCTATTATTCTTGGAAGACCTTTTCTTAATACTGCAGGGGCTGTTATTGATTGCAACAAAGGCAATGCCACTTTTCATGTTAATGGTAATGAGCATACGGTACACTTTCCAAGTAAACAACCTCAAGTTCATAGTATCAATTCTATCGGAAAAATTCCATCGATTATATTTGGAGGTTTTGAATTTCCTCTTCCTACTGTCAAGAAGAAATATGATATACTTATTATTGGGGATGTGCATATCCCTGTTGAGGTAACCTAGTGTTCTTCAAAATTTCTCCGGTTTCATGTTAATTGGAACGGGTTTGTTAACAAGACTTGATCAACCTTGTTAGTGGATTCCTTTTGGCGAGCATCAGATGGATGAAACTAGAAGCACAACCCTCTGTACCCTTTCTATACTTTCTGTTATTTAGTTGAAATAAAGTAAAAATAAATAATTCTCTGTCTGTTATCTGATTATCCGTGCAATATAAAAATACCTCGAAAATAAAAGTTCTCCAAATGCCCTGAAAATTAAATATGATTTTTTATAGAATATTTGAGGATTTATGGAACAAAGAACACACCAGGGGGGCCAACCACCTTGCCACGAGGGTGGAGGGCGCGCCCACCCCGCTAGGGCGCGCCCCCTGCCTCGTGGGCCCACGGTGGACCTCCTCCACTTATTCTTTTAGCCACACACTTCATCTTCCTCCCCCAAACACGAAAAACCAACTCAAACCCGAGTCCAAGCTCGTTTTGCTGCCATTTTCGATCTCCTTGCTCAAAGCACCTCTCACAAAACTGCTTGGGGAGATTGTTCCTTGGTATGTGACTCCTCCATTGGTCCAATTAGTTTTTGTTCTAGTGCTTTATTCATTGCAAATTTGTGTTTCTTAGGTGACCCTGTTCTTGAGCTTGCATGTCAAATTTATATGGTCAAAAGTAGTTTTGATGCATGATATAGCCCTAGGCACTTGTAGGAGTAGTTGCTATCAATATTATTGAGTTTGGTTTACTTTTATTTTGAAGTTACTAAAAAATTTCAGAATTTTTCAGAGGAAGAAATATGCTTAGGAAAATGTTCCAAGGTGGTTCTTCAAAGAAGCAAGGACCCAGGCTTGCAATGCGTGATGCTGACGAAGAGCCACCAAGAGACGCTCCAGTGCGTCCTTGTGAGCGGCCTTCTGAAAATTTTATGGATCGAGCGGGAATCAAAGAAGAATTTAACGCATATTTGCATAATGCCGATCTTGAGGACTTTGAGGCAGACAAATGCCCCCAGTATCATGAGCTCACAAGCTCTTTTGTGAGGAGGTTTGAGTATTCATCTTCGCGTAATTCTCCTTCAGTCATGTTTGATCTTTATGACAAATCTTATACCATGGACTTAGAGGATTTCACTTTTGCTTGCAAACTTCCACAATGGGGTAGTGTTAGGGATCCCCCTAAATCTGAATTTAGAAATTTTCTTGCTAGTATAACTGTAGGGGAATCCGGAGATATAACGCAAGCTACCATAGGGAGCATTCACTTTCCTGCTATACATTATTTTGCTCTCTTCATAGGTAGGTGCATAAATGCTAAGGATGAAGAATGTCACATGTGTGTCCCTGACCTTAGCATTCTCAGGAGTGCTGTGTCAGGAGACCAATCTTATCATATGGGAGCCATTGTAGCTCGTAGGTTGCATCATAATAGACATAATGGAGATTTCTTTGGAGGAATTTATGCAACCCGCTTAGCTAAATTTCTTGAGATAGACATTCGTGAAGGAGACATGGAGTTGCCTCCTGCTTATTTTGATTCTATGGTTTCCCACCATTTGGTCGAGAGGAACGAATCACCTCTCTAGTACCGACTAATCTTTGACAGACACCGTGATGTCCATATTACTCTCCCTGCTCATGCTTTCTTTGATTATCAGGCAAGAGGAGGATATACTATTACTAGAGAGGAGGCAGATGAGTACGAGAGGAGAGCGGAGGCCGCTCATCGCCACGCTGCAGCTCAGGAGGCGATAGCCGCTGCATCACAGTATGACCCCAACAACTATTATTATGGATATCAGCCAGGCCAGCCGTGGCCATAGACCAACTCAGTCCAAAAGCCTAAGCTTGGGGGAGTACGTATTTCTCACCGACATTACATTTATGTTCACACACACTCATTGCTAGATGTCGGTGCTCATACTTTTTCATTGTATCATCCATGCTAGTTTATTTCCTTTTATGCTTTCTTCTTGTGTGTTTGATAAACCTTAAGAAAAACCAAAAAAAATTAGTTGTAGCTTTTAATTAATTTACTTTCCATGCTTGTAGTAGTAATTAAAAAGAAAACCCAAAAATATTTCCCATTCTTCTTTTGCTTGTTGGGAGCTTTCCCGTGTAAATAGTTTTATTTATTTTCTTTTCTTTGGGGGTCAGTAGGAGAAGACCATGATTAAATTGTTGAAGTGGCTCTTACATGCATTATTGTTTATCTGACAAAAGAGCCCATATTGCCTTGTCTTCTCCTGTTTATTGAATGCTCGCAGATTCTAGCTTAGTCCAATGCACATGCACTCTTATTATTATTCACATCGTTCGGTCGTGCAAGTAAAAGGCAATTATGATGATATATGATGGACTGACTGAGATGAGAAAAGCTGGTATGAACTCAACCTCTTTTGTTTTTGTAAATATGATGAGTTCATCGTTCTTGATTCAGCTTGTTATGAATAAACATGTTTGCAATGACAATTAGAGATCATAGTTGCTTGTGCCATGCTTGATTAGCTATGAGTTATAATGATTTACCTTGCGTGCCAACATGCTATTAAAATGGTTATAATGTGGTATGATAGGGTGGTATCCTCCTCTGAATGATTTAAGTGACTTGACTTGGCACATGTTCACGCATATAGGTGAAACAAATCAACATAGCCTTGACGATATTTATGTTCATGGTGGATTATATCCTACTCATGCTTGCATCCAATGTTCATTAATTTTAATGTATGTACATGGCTGTTGTCGCTCTCTAGTTGGTCCCTTCCTAGTCTTTTGCTAGCCTTCACCTGTACTAAGCGGGAATACTGCTTGTGCATCCAAACTCCTTAAACCCCAAAGTTATTCCACATGAGTCCACTATACCTTCCTATATGCGGTATCTACCTGCCGTTCCAAGTAAATTTGTATGTGCCAAACTCTAAACCTTCAAATAATCATCATGTTTTGTATGCTTGAATATCTCATGTTTCAACTAGGGCTCTCTGTATCTTCCATGTTAGGCGGGTTATTCTCAAGAGGAGTGGACTCCGCTCCTCACTCACGAGATAAAGGGCTGGTCATCGGGATGCCCAGTCCCATGCTTTATGCAAACTAAATCAAAATAATTGCAAACAAAACTCCCCCTGGGACCTGATGTATGTTGGAGGCACTCTTTGTATCGAGAAATCCATGGATTGATGTTTGTTGGTGGAGGGGGAGTATAAACTTTACCATTCTATTTGGGAACCGCCTATAATGTGTGTAGCATGGAAGATATCGCCATCTCTTGGTTGTTATGTTGAAAATGAAAGTATATCACTCAAAAAATATTATTCACCTCTATTTTAAAACCGAGCTCTGGCACCTTTACAAATCCCTGCTTCCCTCTGCGAAGGGCCTATCTATTTACTTTTATGTTGAGTCATCACCCTCTTATTAAAAAGCACTAGCTGGAGAGCGCAGCTGCCATTTGCATTCAGTGCTGTTAGTTTACATTGGGTGTGACTATGATTGGATCTCTTTTACCATGAATTACAATGTCTAGTCAGTCCTTGATCTTTAAAGGTGCTCTGCATTTATGTTTTGCGGTCTCAGAAAGGGCTAGCGAGATACCATCTTATTATATCATATTATGATTGTTTTGAGAAAGTGTTGTCATCCGAGATCTATTATTATGGCTTGCTAGTTGATTATGTTATTGATATGAGTAATCATAAGACCTGAGAATTATTGCAAATGTGGTTAGTTACAATCTTTGCTGAAAACTTGAATGCTAGCTTGACATATTTACAACAACAAGAGCAAACAGAGTTTGTAAAAGTTTTTCTTTATTTCTTTCAGTTTGTCAACTAAATTTCTTGAGGACAAGCAAGGGTTTAAGCTTGGGGGAGTTGATACGTCTCCGTCGTATCTACTTTTCCAAACACTTTTGCCCTTGTTTTGGACTCTAACTTGTATGATTTGAATGGAACTAACCCGGACCGACGCTGTTTTCAGCAGAATTGTCGTGATGTTGTTTTATGTGCAGAAAATAAAAGTTCTCGGAATGACCTAAAACTCCACGAAATATCTTACAATAAATAATAAAAAAATCCTCGCCAAAGATGAAGACCAGGTGGCCCACACCCTTCTCACGAGGGTGGGGGCGCCCCCCCCCTAGGGCGCGCCCCAGTACCTCGTGGGCCCCCTGGAGACCCCCTGACTCCAACTCCAACTATATATAACTGCTTTCGGGGAGAGAAAAATAGGAGAGAAGAAATCATCGCGTTTTACAATACGGAGCCACCGCCAAGCCCTAAAACCTCTCGGGAGGGCTGATCTGGAGTCCGTTCGGGGCTCCGGAGAGGGGGATTCATCGCCGTTGTCATCATCAACCATCCTCCATCACCAATTTCATGATGCTCACCGCCGTGCGTGAGTAATTCCATCGTAGGCTTGCTGGACGGTGATGGATTGGATGAGATTCACCATGTAATCGAGTTAGTTTTGTTAGGGTTTGATCCCTAGTATCCACTATGTTCTGAGATTGATGTTGCTATGACTTTGCTATGCTTAATGCTTGTCACTAGGGCCTGAGTACCATGATTTCAGATCTGAACCTATTATGTTTTCATCAATATATGAGAGTTCTAGATCCTATCTTGGAAGTCTATAGTCACCTATTATGTGTTATGATCCGTTAACCCCGAAGTGACAATAATCGGGATACTTACCGGTGATGACCGTAGTTTGAGGAGTTCATGTATTCACTATGTGCTAATGCTTTGTTCCGGTTCTCTATTAAAAGGAGGCCTTAATATCCCTTAGTTTCCATTAGGACCCCGCTGCCACGGGAGGGTAGGACAAAAGATGTCATGCAAGTTCTTTTCCATAAGCACGTATGACTATATTCCGAATACATGCCTACATTACATTGACGAATTGGAGCTAGTTCTGTGTCACCCTATGTTATGACTGTTACATGATGAACCGCATCCGGCATAATTATCCATCATTGATCTGATGCCTACGAGCTTTCCATATACTGGTTTACGCTTATTTACTTTCCCGTTGCTATTGTTATAATCACTACAAAACACCAAAAACATTACTTTGCTTTCATTACTCTTTTGTTACCGTTACCATCACTATCATATTACTTTGCTACTAAACACTTTGCTGCAGATACTAAGTTTCCAGGTGTGGTTGAATTGACAACTCAGCTGCTAATACTTGAGAATATTCTTTGGCTCCCCTTGTGTCGAATCAATAAATTTGGTTTGAATACTCTACCCTCGAAAGCTGTTCGATCCCCTATACTTGTGGGTTATCAAGAGCTTACCGCACCCGATCATTCAGGTCTAATACTAATCCCGAAGGTAGATGTAGAGGTAGCGTGCTGACCGCGATCACATCGACTTTGGAACCATTTCCCACGCGCATCGTCACCTCATCCTTAGCCAATCTTCGCTTAATCCGTAGCCCCTGTTTCGAGTTGCAAATATGAGCAACAAAACCAGTATCAAATACCCAGGCGCTACTGCGAGCATTAGTAAGGTACACATCAATAACATGTATATCAAATATACCTTTCACTTTTCCATCCTTCTTATCCATCAAATACTTGGGGCGGTTCTGCTTTCAGTGACCAATCCCTTTGCAGTAGAAGCACTCAGTTTCAGGCTTAGGTCCAGACTTGGGCTTCTTCACTTGAGCAGCAACTTGCTTGCTGTTCTTCTTGAAGTTCCCCTTCTTCCCTTTGCCCTTCTTCTTGAAACTAGTGGTCTTGTTGACAATCAACACTTGATGCTCCTTCTTAATTTCTACCTTCGAAGCCTTTAGCATTGCGAAGAGCTCGGGAATTGTCTTATCCATCCCTTGCATATTATAGTTCATCACGAAGCTTTTGTAGCTGGGTGGTTGTGATTGAAGAACTCTGTCAATGACACTATCATCGGGAAGATTAACTCCTAGTTGAGTCAAGTGGTTATGGTACCCAGACATTATGAGTATAGGTTCACTGACAGAACTATTCTCCTCCATCTTGCAGCTGTAGAACTTATTGGAGACTTCATATCTCTCAATTCGGGCATTTGCTTGAAATATTAACTTCAACTCCTGGAACATCTCATATGCTCCATGACGTTCGAAGCATCGTTGAAGTCCCGGTTCTAAGTCGTAAAGCATGGCACACTGAACTATCGAGTAGTCATCAACACGCGTCTGCCAGGCATTCACAATGTCTACAGTTGCTGGCGCGGGTGGTACACCTAGCAGTGCTTTCAAGACGTAATTCTTCCGTGCAGCAATGAGGATAATCCTCAAGTTACGGACCCAGTCCGTGTATTTGCTACCATCATCTTTCAACTTAGCTGTAACATCCCAAAATTCTAAATTTTCGAATGTTATAATAAATAGATAGATTTGATTGATTGTTTGATTGATTGTGTGAAATTGAGTGAAATTCGAAACCTTTTTGAAAGTTAAATGAGAGGGAATAAAAGGACTTTCCCAAACTTTCATTTTGCATTTATGATCTTCGTGAATTCAAATTATTTTCAAATACAAAACCCTAGAGAGAAGATGACATGACTTCTTCCATTTAAATAAATGAAAAGGGTGTTTGAAAAATATTTGAATTCCATTGGGAAATATTTTCCAATTCAGAAACTTTATGCAACTCAATGATTTTCATGAGAGAAGATAAAATGACTTCTTCAAATTATGAAATATGAGTTGGGAGTTTCAAAGATCACATATAAAGTCCTTTTTTAATTTATTTTCAATTTGGAGTTATTTGAGTTTTATTCAAATTATTTTTCTCCAAAAATAAAATATATGGAAAATAGGGTAACATGATTCCCTACATCAGAAAATTGGAGATAAATAAATTTGAATTCATTCTGGTATTTCTAAAATGATTTTTATTGGATTTTATTAGACCAGTAGCACTCTTTGAATTATTAGAATTTGTGTGTATTTTATTTAATGCCAGAAAAATGTTCATGTCGTAGAAAATCTTTTTTCCGAAAATTTTGATATATAATATGCCTATAGTATATTTTTTTAATTTATTCAATTTTTTATTTCTTTTCTTGTCTTAAAAATTGTTAAAAAAATCCCGCCGACTGGGCCGGCCCAGCCAACCAGGCCAGACCAGCCGCAGCCCAGCAACTCCCCGCGCCCGAACCGGCTACGCCTCGCTCGCCCGCTCGCTCCGTCGCGCGGACGCCGCTTCGCCAGCCGCTGACAGGTGGACCCCACCTGTCAGCTTCTTCTTCCCCAAGCCGAGCCGGAGTCCAACTCCAGCACGCGTCGCCGGCCGCCGCCGTGTCCGACTCGACTTCCACCCCGCGCCGCCTTGCCCCTCGCCCAAGCCACCGCCTCGCCCCCTTCTTTAAATACCGAGGCCCCGGCCTCGTTTTCCCCTCAAGCCGCAGCCGCCGACGCCCCGCACCCCCTCGCCAGAGTTGCAAACTCCGACGAGATCCGCTGCCGTCACCCACTCTGCCCCGTCGCCCTCGACCGCAGCTGACCCCGCCGACGACTCCGCCACTCCGCTCCGCACCTCCCTGACCGCTCCGCCGTCGCCGCTGACCACAGGAGCCGCCGCCCGCTCGAAGCCGACGCCGCCGCCACCATCTTCTCCGGCGACGCCGCGCCCACCGCCGCGGTAAGCCCGGCTCCTCCCTCGTCCGTTAGATCTAGGGTCAACGGATAGGATTAGATCGCGCTGTTTTTTTTTCTCCAACCGTTTTCTTTAAGTAGTGAATGTTCATTGTTTAGTGTTTGCAGCGAACGGTTTTTGTCTTATAAGCTTCTAGAGCGAACGTTCGTTAGATAGATTTTCTTTTTCTGTTTAATTTCAGCCAGGGACCCATGTGTAATTAGTTTCTCATAGATTAGTCCCTGATCTTCAATCTATCACAACTTTTTGCCCGTTTGTCCAAATCCAACGAAACCAACGCCCACTTCTTCGTTGTGATCTCCTCTATCAAGATAAAAAACTTAAACATGTTTTTGAAAGTTTTAAAATTTGAATTAGATCAGATTTGTATTCAAACTTCTTTTGATCATAACTTGAGTTTTATAACTCCGATTTAGTTGATTCTTTTTTGCAAATCGAAGCTCTTGACCCACACTTTCTGATAAGGCCAAATTCACATAATTTTGGTACTGTTAGAAATTGTATTATGTTGTAAGAGTATTTGCTTGGTTTTGATGTTTTCCGAACTATCTTGTTCGTTCTTCCCGATCTTCTGAGTGATTGCTTATGTGTGGTTACTATTGCTTGCTTACGATAGATTGACCGGAGTGTGACGAGTAGAGCTATCAAAAGTTTTGAGTGCGAATCATCTTCATCAACATTGCAGGCAAGTTCACACTTTGATCATATCCCTTTCATACCCAGTTTTTATGCATTAGTTTCACCCTCAAACATTGCATGAGTAGGATTAATAACATGTGGGTATTGGGAGGTAGTTGATGAGGTAGAAACCTACTGCCCTGCATTCAAACCTTGGGAGTTACTATTACGTTATGCTTATATTGCCATGCTATGCTCGTAGACGTGGATTGGGTTTGAGAGTATTTCATGATAGATGTGAGTTTGTTAATTGATGGTTACTTAAGGTGGCAACTTTAACACACATCTGGGTGGATTGAGGCACCTGGGTATTCCAGCGATTGCCTGTCTAGGCACATGGGTATTCCAGGATTGCCTGTTTTTTTATGGACCGCCACCCAGGTTCAAAGGGATCATGAGATTATTCATACTAGAAACTTCCGTGTGCAGCCACAAGCTATTATGGGCTCTAGCATAGTTGATTAAGTCGTGTGAACTCTTACAGTGGTAGACTAGCAGATGTAGGGGTAGTAGGTGGTACGGTCTACCCATCGTAAGGTGCAAACGCTTCTGAAAGACTATGTCTCGGTCATCCGTTTCTCAAACACCATGTAGTGCGAGAAATCCAACGGAGGAGATCGAGTCTTGTGGGGAAAAGTGCGCAAACCTCTCCAGAGTGTATAAACTAATCATGATTAGCCGTGTCCTCGGTTATGGACGTTTTGAGTATCTAGTACTTGGATTATCATCTGAATCTCATCATGTGACTTTAAATAATTTTGTTGGGTTTAATGATGTTACTTAATTGGGATTGAGAATGCTGTCAACCATTCTCAATGATTAACAACCACCATGATAGTTAAATAAAATGTATTCCTTTGCAGTAGGGAAAAATTGGCTTTTCGCAAAAACATATAACCATAGAGCTTTTCCACCAGCCATATATGCATGTAGTGATAGACATTGTTCATCATTCTCTATGGTGTGAATTTTCTAGTACATTCAATGTACTGACCCTCTGTGGCTGCAACGTCTCATGTTGCAGGATATCTTACGACGAGTAAGTGATACGTTAGGGTTACGATTTCTACACTCAACTTTGCCGTTGGTGTTGATGGGAATCCACAACCTTGTTACTTCCGCTATTTTGGATTGAGGTAATAGTATTTACGTTACTTTACACATGTGATTTACCTCTGTTATAAATCCTCGAGTACTGTGTATGTCAGCATACCGATCCAGGGATGACACTTAAGCACAGAGACTTGATCCATTCGGGTCAGGTCGCTACATTAGCTTTATCTAGGAACACATTAAAATTCAAAGGAACAGTAGCACGGGCCATTTATCTACAACAACATAGACATGCAAAATACTATCAGGTACTAAGTTCATGATAAATTAAAGTTCAATTAATCATATTACTTAAGAACTCCCACTTAGATAGACATCCCTCTAGTCATCTAAGTGATCACTTGATCCATATCAACTAAACCATGTCCGATCATCACGTGAGATGGAGTAGTTTTCAATGGTGAACATCACTATGTTGATCATATCTACTATATGATTCACGCTCGACCTTTCGGTCTTAGTGTTCCAAGGCCATATCTGCATATGCTAGGCTCGTCAAGTTTAACCTGAGTATTCTGCTTGTGCAAAACTGGCTTGCACCTGTTGTATATGAACGTAGAGCTTATCACACCTGATCATCACGTGGTGTCTTGGCACAACGAACTGTCGCAATGGTGCATACTCAGGGAGAACACTTACACCTTGAAATTTCAGTGAGGGATCATCTTATAATGCTACCATCGTACTAAGCAAAATAACATGCATAAAAATATAAACATCACATGCAATCAAAATGTGTGACATGATATGGCCATCATCATCTTGTGCCTTTGATCTCCATCTCCAAAGCACCGTCATGATTTCCATCGTCACCGGCTTCACACCATGATCTTCATCGTAGCATCATTGTCGTCTCGCCAACTATTGTTTCTACACCTATCGCTAACGCATAGTGATAAAGTAAAGCAATTACATGGCGATTGCATTTCATACAATAAAGCGACAACAATAAGGCTCCTGCCAGTTGCCGATAACTTCTACAAAACATGATCATCTCATACAATAACATATAT
Organism: Triticum urartu; assembly: GCF_056163025.1. Lineage (NCBI taxonomy): Eukaryota > Viridiplantae > Streptophyta > Magnoliopsida > Poales > Poaceae > Triticum > Triticum urartu. Next base: position 89,338,882 of record NC_141874.1, read on the forward strand.
CAAATCATGTCTTAACCATATCACATCACAACATGCCTTGCAAAAACAAGTTAGACATCCTCTACTTTGTTGTTGCAAGTTTTACGTGGCTGCCATGGGCTTCTAGTAAGAACCGTTCTTACCTACGCATCAAAACCACAATGATGTTTAGTCAAGTTTGTTGTTTTAACCTTCAACAAGGATCATCCCTGGTCAAATTTGATTCAACTAAAGTTGGAGAAACAGACACCCGCCAGCCACCTTTATGCAAAACAAGTTGCATGTCTGTCAGTCGAACCGATCTCATGAACGTGGTCATGTAAGGTTGGTCCGGGCCGCTTCATCCAACAATTTTGCCGAATCAAAGTAAGATGTTGGTGGTCAGCAGTATGACTATGATCGCCCACAACTCTTTGTGTTCTACTCGTGCATATCATCTACGCATAAACCTGGCTCTGATACCACTGTTGGGAAACGTAGCATGCAATTTCGAAAAATTTCCTACGCTCACACAAGATCTATCTAGGAGATGCATAGCAACGAGAGGGGGATAGTGTGTCCATGTACCCTCATAGACCGAAAGCGGAAGCGTTAGCTTAATGCGGTTGATATAGTCGAACATCTTCTCGATTCAACCGATCAAGAACCGAACGTACGGCACCTTCGAGTTCTGCACACGTTCAGCTCGATGATGTCCCCCAAACTCTTGATCCAGCAAAGTGTCGAGGGAGAGTTTCGTCAGCACGACGGCATGGTGACGGTGATGGTGAAGTGATCCGTGCAGGGCTTCGCCTAAGCACTACGACGATATGACCAGACGATATGATCGGAGGCTTATCATGATGTGCATTACAGAGAGGGCCCGGAGATACCTCTCCGATACTCGCAGTGACAAATACTAATCTCGATCTATGCCAACCCAACAAACACCTTCGGAGGTACCTATAGAGCATCTTCATAATCACCCAATTACGTTGTGACTTTTAATAGCACACAAGGTATTCCTTCGGTATTCGGGAGTTGCATAATCTCATAGTCAAAGGAATCTGTATAAGTCATGGAGAAAGCAATAGCAATAAAACTTAATGATCATTATGCTAAGCTAACAGATGGGTCTTGTCCATCACATCATTCTCCTAATGATGTGATCTTGTTCATCAAATGAAAGCACATGTCTATGGTTAGGAAACTTAACCATCTTTGATTAACAAGCTAGTCCAGTAGAGGCATACTAGGGACACTGTGTTTTGTCTATGTACTCACACATGTATCAATTTTCCGGGTAATACAATTCTAGCATGAATAATAAACATTTATCATGATATAAGGAAATATAAATAACAACTTTGTTATTGCCTCTAGGGCATATTTCATTCACACTCCCCTTGGCAACTACTAAGCTTGGGGGAGATGCCCCGGTATCGTATTGTTGGAAATATTCCCTAGAGGCAATAATAAATTGGTTATTATTATATTTCCTTGTTCATGATAATCGTTTATTATCCATGCTAGAATTGTATTGATAGGAAACTCAAATACATGTGTGGATACATAGACAACACCATGTCCCTAGTAAGCCTCTAGTTGACTAGCTCGTTGATCAATAGATGGTTACGGTTTCCTGACCATGGACATTGGATGTCGTTGATAACGCGATCACATCATTAGGAGAATGATGTGATGGACCAGACCCAATCCTAAGCCTAGCACAAGATCATGTAGTTCGTATGCTAAAGCTTTTCTAATGTCAAGTATCATTTCCTTAGACCATGAGATTGTGCAACTCCCGGATACCGTAGGAGTGCTTTGGGTGTGCCAAACGTCACAACGTAACTGGGTGGCTATAAAGGTACACTACAGGTATCTCCGAAAGTGTCTGTTGGGTTGGCACGAATCGAGACTGGGATTTGTCACTTCGTGTAAACGGAGAGGTATCTCTGGGCCCACTCGGTAGGACATCATCATAATGTGCACAATGTGATCAAGGAGTTGATCACGGGATGATGTGTTACGGAACAAGTAAAGAGACTTGCCGGTAACGAGATTGAACATGGTATCGGGATACCGACGATCGAATCTCGGGCAAGTATCGTACCGCTAGACAAAGGGAATTGTATACGGGATTGATTAAGTCCTTGACATCATGGTTCATCCGATGAGATCATCGTGGAGCATGTGGGAGCCAACATGGGTATCCAGATACCGCTGTTGGTTATTGACCGAAGAGTTATCTCGGTCATGTCTGCATGGTTCCCGAACCCGTAGGGTCTACACACTTAAGGTTCGATGACGCTAGGGTTATAGGGAATAGATATACGTGGTTACCGAATGTTGTTCGGAGTCCCGGATGAGATCCCAGACGTCACGAGGAGTTCCGGAATGGTCCGGAGATAAAGATTTATATATGGGAAGTCTTGTTTTGGTCGCCGGAAAAGTTTCGAGTTTTATCGGTAATGTACCGGGACCACCGGGAGGGTCCCGGTGGTCCACCAATTGGGGCCACCAGCCCCGGAGGGCTGCATGGGCCAAGTGTGAGAGGGGACCAGCCCCTGGTGGGCTGGTGCGCCCCCCCCCCCCCACCAAGGCCCAAGGCGCAAGGGAGAGTGGAAGGGGGCAAACCCTAGGCTCAGATGGTCCTAAGGCCCACCTAGTGGTGCGCCCCCCCTCTCTCCCCCCTTGGCCGCCCCCCTAGATGGAATCTAGGGCTGGCCGCCACCCCTAGGGGTGGAAACCTATGTGGGGGCGCAGCCCCTCCCCCCCTATAAATACTTGAGGTTTTGGGCTGCCATAGAGACGATTTTCAATCTCCTTCTTGGCGCAGCCCTACCCCTCTCCCTCCTCGTCTCTTGCGGTGCTTGGTGAAGCCCTGCTGGAGTACCACACTCCTCTACCACCACCACGCCATCGTGCTGCTGCTGCATGGAGTCTTCCCAAACCTCTCCTTCTCCCCTTGCTGGATCAAGGCGTAGGAGACGTCACCGGGCTGTACGTGTGTTGAACACGGAGGTGCCGTCCGTTCAGCACTAGGATCATCGGTGATTTGGATCACGATGAGTACGACTCCATCAACCCCGTTCACTTGAACGCTTCCGCTTAGCGATCTACAAGGGTATGCAGATGCACTCTCCTTCCCCTCGTTGCTAGATTACTCCATAGATTGATCTTGGTGATGCGTAGAAAATTTTGAATTTCTGCTACGTTCCCCAACAGTGGCATCATGAGCTAGGTCTATGCGTAGTTACTATGCACGAGTAGAAGACAAAGTAGTTGTGGGCGTCGATATTGTCAATTATCTTGCCGTTACTAGTCTTATCTTGATTCGGCGGCATCGTGGGATGAAGCGGCCCGGACCAACCTTACACGTACGCTTACGTGAGACCGGTTCCACCGACTGACATGCACTAGTTGCATAAGGTGGCTGGCGGGTGTCTGTCTCTCCCACTTTAGTCGGATTGGATTCGATGAACAGGGTCCTTATGAAGAGTAAATAGAAATTGGCAATTCACGTTGTGGTTTTGGCGTAGGTAAGAAACGTTCTTGCTAGCAACCTATAGCAGCCACGTAAAAAACTTGCAACAACAATTAGAGGACGTCTAACATGTTTTGCAGCATATGCCTTGTGATGTGATATGACCAGAAGGATGTGATGAATGATATATGTGATGTATGAGATTGATCATGTTCTTGTAATAGGAATCACGACTTGCATGTCGATCAGTATGACAACCGGCAGGAGCCATAGGAGTTGTCTTAATTTATTTATGACCTGCGTGTCAACATAAACATCATGTAATTACTTTACTTTATTGCTAAAGCGTTAGCCATTGTAGTAGAAGTAATAGATGACGAAACAACTTCAAGAAGACACGATGATGGAGATCATGATGATGGAGATCATGGTGTCATGCCGGTGACAACGATGATCATGGAGCCCCGAAGATGGAGATCAAGAGGAGCAAAATGATATTGGCCATATCATGTCACTATTTGATTGCATGTGATGTTTATCATGTTTTACATCTTATTTGCTTAGAACGACGGTAGCTTAAATAAGATGATCCCTCACTAAAATTTCAAGAAAGGTGTTCCCCCTAACTCTGCACCGTTGCGAAGGTCCGTTGTTTTGAAGCACCACGTGATGATTGGGTGTGATAGATTCTAACGTTCGAATACAACGGGTGTTGACGAGCCTAGCATGTACAGACATGGCCTCGGGACACATGCGAAACACTTAGGTTGACTTGACGAGCCTAGCATGTACAGACATGGCCCCGTAACACGGTAGACCGAAAGGTCGAACATGAGTCGTATAGAAGATACGGTCAACATGAAGATGTTCACCGATGATGACTAGTCCGTCTCACATGATGATCGGACACGGCCTAGTTGACTCGGATCATGTAATCACTTAGATGACTAGAGGGATGTCTATCTGAGTGGGAGTTCATAAGATGAACTTAATTATCCTGAACATAGTCAAAAGATCTTCACAAATTATGTCGTAGCTCGCGCTTCAGTTCTACTGTTAAGATATGTTCCTAGAGAAAATTTAGTTGAAAGTTAATAGTAGCAATTATGCGGACTAGGTCCGTAAACTGAGGATTGTCCTCGTTGCTTCATAGAAGGCTTATGTCCTTAATGCACCGCTCAGTGTGCTGGACCTCGAACGTTGTCTGTGGATGTTGCGAACATCTGACATACACATTTTGATAACTACGTGATAGTTCAGTTAAACGGTTTAGAGTTGAGGCACCGAAGACGTTTTGAAACGTCGCGAAACATATGAGATGTTTCGAGGGCTAAAATTGGGATTTTAGGCTCGTGCCCACGTCAAGAGGTATAAGACCTCCGACGATTTTCTTAGCCTGCAAACTAAGGGAGAAAAGCTCAATTGTTAAGCTTGTGCTCAGATTGTCTGAGTACAACAATCATTTGAATCGAGTGGGAGTTGATCTTCCAGATGAGAAAGTGATGTTTCTCCGAAGTCATTACCACCAATCTGCTAGAGCTTCGTGATGAACTATAATATATCAGGGACATATATGATGATCCTTGAGATATTCGCGATGTTTGACACCACAAAAGTAGAAATCAAGAAGGAGCATCAATTGTTGATGGTTGGTGAAACCACTAGTTTCAAGAAGGGATACTTCATGAAACGGCAATTCAGCTGCTTCTCTAGTGAAGAAACCCAAGGTTGAACCCAAACCCGAGACTAAGTGCTTCTGTAATAAGAGGAACAGCCACTGGAGCAGAATTACCCTAGATACTTGGTAGATGAGAAGGCTGGCAAGGTCGATAGAAGTATATTGGATATACATTGTGTTAATGTGTACTTTACTAGTACTCCTAGTAGCACCATGGTATTAGATACCGGTTCGGTTGCTAAGTGTTAGTAAACTAGAAATAAAAGGCTGCGGAGTAAACGGAGACTAGCTAAAGGTGAGCTGGCGATATGTGTTGGAAGTTTTTCCAAGCTTGATGTGATCAAGCATCGCACGCTCCCTCTACCATCGAGATTGGTGTTTGGGTTGAGCATAGACATGATTGGATTATGTCTATCGCAATACGGTTATTCATTTAAGGAGAATAATGGTTACTCTGTTTATTTGAATAATACCTTCAATGGTCTTGCACCTAAAATGAATGGTTTATTGAATCTCGATCGTAGTGATACACATGTTCATGCCAAAAGATATAAGATAGTAATGATAGTACCACCTACTTGTGGCACTGCCACGTAAGTCATATCGGTATAAAATGCATGAAGAAGCTCCATGTTGATGGATCTTTGGGCTCACTCGTTTTTGAAAAGTTTGAGACATGCAAACCATGTCTATTGGTGTATATGCATGAAGAAACTCCATGCAAATGGACCGTTTGGACTCACTTGATTTTGAATCACTTGAGACATGCAAATCATACCACATGGGCAAGATGACTGAAAGCCTCGTTTTCGGTAAAATGGAACTAGAAAGCAACTTGTCGGAAGTAATACATTTTGATGTGTGCAGTCCAATGAGTGCTGAGGCGTGTAGTGGATATCATTATGTTCTTACTTCACAGATGATTTGAGTAGATGTAGAGTATATTTACTTAATGAATCACGAGTCTGAATTATTGAAAGGTTCAAGTAATTTCAGGGTGAAGTTGAAAGATCGTCGTGACAAGAGGATAAAATATCTGATATTATCATAGAGATGAATATCTGAATTACGAGTTTGGCACAGAATTAAGACATTGTGGAAATTGTTTCACAACTAATAGAGCCTGGAACACCATAGTGTGATGGTGTGTCTGAACATCATAACTGCACCCTATTGGATATGATGCATACCATGATGTCTCTTATTGAATTACCACGATAGTTTATGGGTTAGGCATTAGAGACAACCACATTCACTTTAAATAGGGCACCATGTAATTCCGATGAGATGACACCGTATGAACTATGGTTTAGAGAAACCTAAGCTGTCATTTCTTAAAAGTTTGGGGCTGCGACGCTTATGTGAAAAAGTTTCAGGCTGATAAGCTCGAACCCAAAGCGGATAAATGCATCTTCATAGGACACCCAAAACAGTTGGGTATACCTCCTATCTCAGATCCGAAAGCAATAAGGGATTGTTTCTAGAATCGGGTCCTTTCTCGAGGAAAAGTTTCTCTCGAAAGAATTGAGTGAGAGGATGGTGGAGACTTGATGAGGTTATTGAACCGTCTCTTCAACTAGTGTGTGGCAGGGCACAGGGAGTTGTTCCTGTGGCACCTACACCAATTGAAGTGGAAGCTTATGATAGTGATCATGAAACTTCAGATCAAGTCACTACCAAACCTCGTGGGATGACAAGGATGCATACTACTTCAGAATGGTACGTAATCCTGTCTTGGAAGTCATGTTGCTAGATAACAATGAACCTACGAGCTATGGAGAAGCGATGGTGGGCCTGGATTCCAAAATGGCTCGAGGCCATATAATCCGAGAGAGGATCCATATATGAAAACAAAGTGTAGACTTTGGAAGAACTGCTTGATGGTCGTTAGGCTGTTAGGTACATATGGATTTTAAAAGGAAGACGGACAATGATGGTAAGTATAACCATTAAGAAAGCTCGACTTATCGTTAAGATGTTTTCCGACAAGTTCAAGGAGTTGACTTCGATGAGACTTTCTCACTCGTAGCGATGCTAAGAGTCTGTTGGAATTATATTAGCGATTACTGCATTATTTATAAAATCTTGCAGATAGGATATCAAAACATTGTTTCCTCGACGTTTTTCTTGAGGGAAGGCTGTATGTGATACAACCGGAAGGTTTTGTCAATCCTGAAAGATGCTAACAAGTATGCAAAGCTCCAGCAATCCTTCTAAGGACCGGAGTAAGCATCTCGGAGTTGGAATGTATGCTTTGATGAGATGATCAAAGATTTTGGGTGTATACAAAGTTTATGAGAAACTTGTATTTCCAAAGAAGTGAGTGGGAGCACTATAGAATTCTTGATGAATATATGTTGTTGACATATTGTTGATCAGAAATGACGTAGAATTTCTGGAAAGCATATAGGGTTATTTGGAAAGTGTTTTTCATTGGAAAACCTGGATTAAGCTACTTGAACATTGAGCATCAAGATCTATAAGGATAGATCAAAACGCTTAATGGTACTTTCAAATGAGCACATACCTTGACATGATCTTGAAGGTGTTCAAGATGGATCAGTCAAAGAAGGAGTTCTTGCCTGAGTTGTAAGGTATGAAGTTAAGACTTAAAGCTCGACCACGGCAGAAGAAAGAGGAAGGACGAAGGTCGTCCCCTATGCTTTTGTCATAGGCTCTATACGGTATACCATACTGAGTACCGCACCTGACGTGTGCCTTGCCACATATCTGGCAAGAGGGTACAAAGGTAATCTAGGAGTAGATCACCAGATAGCGGTCTAAATTATCCTTAGAGGAATAAGGATATGTTTCTCCGTTATGGAGGTGATAAAGAGTTCGACGTGAAGAGTTACGTCGATGCAAGCTTAACACCTATCCGGATAGCTCTGAGTAGAGATACCGGATACGTATAATGGAGCAACAATTTAGAATAGCTCCAAGTAGAACAGTTATTTGAAATGGCTCCAAATGTAGTGTAGTAGTTGCATCTACAAGATGATATAGAAATTTGTGAAGTACATACGGATCTGAATGTTGCAGACCCGTTGACTGAAACCTCTCTCACAAGCATAACATGATCAAACCCAGAAATCTTTGGGTGTTAGTCACATGGGGATGTGACCTTGAGTGTTAATCACATAGCGATGTGAACTGGATTATTGACTCTAGTGCAAGTGGGAGACTGTTGGAAATATGCCCTAGAGGCAATAATAAATTGGTTATTATTATATTTCCTTGTTCATGATAATCGTTTATTATCCATGCTAGAATTGTATTGATAGGAAACTCAGATACATGTGTGGATACATAGACAACACCATGTCCCTAGTAAGCCTCTAGTTGACTAGCTGGTTGATCAATAGATGGTTACGGTTTCCTGACCATGGACATTGGATGTCGTTGATAACGGGATCACATCATTAGGAGAATGATGTGATGGACAAGACCCAATCCTAAGCCTAGCACAAGATCATGTAGTTCGTATGCTAAAGCTTTTCTAATGTCAAGTATCATTTCCTTAGACCATGAGATTCTTTAACTCCCGGATACCGTAGGAGTGCTTTGGGTGTGCCAAACGTCACAACGTAACTGGGTTGCTATAAAGGTACACTACAGGTATCTCCGAAAGTGTCTGTTGGGTTGGCATGAATCGAGACTGGGATTTGTCACTCCGTGTAAACGGAGAGGTATCGCTGGGCCCACTCGGTAGGACATCATCATAATGTGCACAATGTGATCAAGGAGTTGATCACGGGATGATGTGTTACGGAACGAGTAAAGAGACTTGCTGGTAACGAGATTGAACATGGTATCGGGATACCGACGATCGAATCTCGGGCAAGTATCGTACCGCTAGACAAAGGGAATTGTATACGGGATTGATTAAGTCCTTGACATCGTGGTTCATCCGATGAGATCATCGTGGAGCATGTGGGAGCCAACATGGGTATCCAGATCCCGCTGTTGGTTATTGACTGGAGAGTTATCTCGGGCATGTCTGCATGGTTCCCGAACCCGTAGGGTCTACACACTTAAGGTTCGATGACGCTAGGGTTATAGGGAATAGATATACGTGGTTACCGAATGTTGTTCGGAGTCCCGGATGAGATCCTAGACGTCACGAGGAGTTCCGGAATGGTTCAGAGGTAAAGATTTATATATGGGAAGTCCTGTTTTGGTCGCCGGAAAAGTTTCGGGTTTTATCGGTAATGTAACGGGACCACCGGGAGGGTCCCGGTGGTCCACCAAGTGGGGCCACCAGCCCCGGAGGGCTGCATGGGCTAAGTGTGAGAGGGGACCAGCCCCTGGTGGGCTGGTGCGCCCCCCCCACCAAGGCCCAAGGCGCAAGGGAGAGTGGAAGGGGGCAAACCCTAGGCTCGGATGGGCCCAAGGCCCACCTAGTGGTGCGCCCCCCTCTCTCCCCCCCCTTGCCCCCCCCCCCCCCCCCCCCCGTAGATGGGATCTATGGCCAGAAGGATGGTGATGAATGATATATGTGATGTATGAGATTGATCATGTTCTTGTAATAGGAATCACGACTTGCATGTCGATGAGTATGACAACCGGCAGGAGCCATAGGAGTTGTCTTAATTTATTTATGACCTGCATGTCAACATAAACGTCATGTAATTACTTTAGTTTTTTGCTAAAGCGTTAGCCATAGTAGTAGAAGTAATAGATGACAAGACAACTTCAAGAAGACACGATGATGGAGATCATGGTGTCATGCTGGTGACAACGATGATCATGGAGCCCCGAAGATGGAGATCAAGAGGAGCAAAATGATATTGGCCATATCATGTCACTATTTGATTGCATGTGATGTTTATCATGTTTTACATCTTATTTGCTTAGAACGACGGTAGCTTAAATAAGATGATCCCTCACTAAAATTTCAAGAAAGGTGTTCCCCCTAACTGTGCACCGTTGCGAAGGTTCGTTGTTTCGAAGCACCACGTGATGATCGGGTGTGATAGATTCTAACGTTCGAATACAATGGGTGTTGACGAGCCTAGCATGTACAGACATGGCCTCGGGACACATGCGAAACACTTAGGTTGAATTGACGAGCCTAGCATGTACAGACATGGCCTCGTAACACGGTAGACCGAAAGGTCGAACATGAGTCGTATAGAAGATACGATCAACATGAAGATGTTCACCGATGATGACTAGTCCGTCTCACGTGATGATCGGACACGGCCTAGTTGACTCGGATCATGTAATCACTTAGATGACTAGAGGGATGTCTATCTGAGTGGGAGTTCATAAGATGAACTTAATTATCCTGAACATAGTCAAAAGATCTTCGCAAATTATGTCGTAGCTCGCGCTTCAGTTCTACTATTTAGATATGTTCCTAGAGAAAATTTAGTTGAAAGTTGATAGTAGCAATTATGCGGACTAGGTCCGTAAACTGAGGATTGTCCTCATTGCTTCATAGAAGGCTTATGTCCTTAATGCACCGCTCAGTGTGCTGAACCTCGAACGTTGTCTGTGGATGTTGTGAACATCTGACACACACATTTTGATAACTACGTGATAGTTCAGTTAAACGGTTTAGAGTTGAGGCACCGAGGACATTTTGAAACATCGCGAAACATATGAGATGTTTCGAGGGCTGAAATTGGGATTTCAGGCTCGTGCCCACGTCAAGAGGTATAAGACCTCCGACGATTTTCTTAGCCTGCAAACTAAGGGAGAAAAGCTCAATTGTTGAGCTTGTGCTCAGATTGTCTGAGTACAACAATCATTTGAATCGAGTGGGAGTTGATCTTCCAGATGAGAAAGTGATGTTTCTCCGAAGTCATTACCACCAAGCTGCTAGAGCTTCGTGATGAACTATAATATATCAGGGACATATATGATGATCCTTGAGATATTCGCGATGTTTGACACCACAAAAGTAGAAATCGAGAAGGAGCATCAATTGTTGATGGTTGGTGAAACCACTAGTTTCAAGAAGGGCAAGGGCAAGGGCAAGAAGGGATACTTCATGAAACGGCAATTCAGCTGCTGCTCTAGTGAAGAAACCCAAGGTTGAACCCAAACCCGAGACTAAGTGCTTTTGTAATAAGAGGAACAGCCACTGGAGCAGAATTACCCTAGATACTTGGTAGATGAGAAGGCTGGCAAGGTCGATAGAAGTATATTGGATATACATTGTGTTAATGTGTACTTTACTAGTACTCCTAGTAGCACCATGGTATTAGATACCGGTTCGGTTGCTAAGTGTTAGTAAACTCGAAATAAAAGGCTGCGGAGTAAACAGAGACTAGCTAAAGGTGAGCTGGCGATATGTGTTGGAAGTTTTTCCAAGCTTGATGTGATCAAGCATCGCACGCTCCCTCTACCATCGAGATTGGTGTTTGCATTGAGCATAGACATGATTGGATTATGTCTATCGCAATACGGTTATTCATTTAAGGAGAATAATGGTTACTCTGTTTATTTGAATAATACCTTCAATGGTCTGGCACCTAAAATGAATGGTTTATTGAATCTCGATCGTAGTGATACACATGGTCATGCCAAAAGATATAAGATAGTAATGATAGTACCACCTACTTGTGGCACTGCCACGTAAGTCATATCGGTATAAAATGCATGAAGAAGCTCTATGTTGATGGATCTTTGGGCTCACTCATTTTTGAAAAGTTTGAGACATGCGAACCATGTCTATTGGTGTATATGCATGAAGAAACTCCATGCAAATGGACCGCTTGGACTCACTTGATTTTGAATCACTTGAGACATGCAAATCATACCACATGGGCAAGATGACTGAAAGCCTCGTGTTCGGTAAAATGGAACTAGAAAGCAACTTGTTGGAAATAATACATTTTGATGTGTGCAGTCCAATGAGTGCTGAGGCGTGTATTGGATATCGTTATGCTTACTTCACAGATGATTTGAGTAGATGTTGAGTATATTTACTTGATGAATCACGAGTCTGAATTATTGAAAGGTTCAAGTAATTTTAGGGTGAAGTTGAAAGATCGTCGTGACAAGAGGATAAAATATCTATGATATGATCATAGAGATGAATATCTGAATTACGAGTTTGGCACAGAATTAAGACATTGTGGAAATTGTTTCACAACTAATACAGCCTGGAACACCATAGTGTGATGGTGTGTCCGAACATCATAACTGCACCCTATTGGATATGATGCATACCATGATGTCTCTTATCGAATTACCACTATAGTTTATGGGTTAGGCATTAGAGACAACCACATTCACTTTAAATAGGGCACCACGTAATTCCGATGAGATGACACCGTATGAACTATGGTTTATAGAAACCTAAGCTGTCATTTCTTAAAAGTTTGGGGCTGCGACGCTTATGTGAAAAGGTTCAGGCTGATATGCTCGAACCCAAAGCGGATAAATGCATCTTCATAGGACACCCAAAACAGTTGGGTATACCTCCTATCTCAGATCCGAAAGCAATAAGGGATTGTTTCTAGAATCAGGTCCTTTCTCGAGGAAAAGTTTCTCTCGAAAGAATTGAGTGGGAGGATGGTGGAGACTTGATGAGGTTATTGAACCGTCTCTTCAACTAGTGTGTGGCAGGGCACAGGGAGTTGTTCCTGTGGCACCTACACCAATTGAAGTGGAAGCTTATGATAGTGATCATGAAACTTCAGATCAAGTCACTACCAAACCTCGTGGGATGACAAGGATGCATACTACTTCAGAATGGTACGTAATCCTGTCTTGGAAGTCATGTTGCTAGACAATAATGAACCTACGAGCTATGGAGAAGCGATGGTGGGCCTGGATTCCAAAATGGCTCAAGGCCATATAATCCGAGAGAGGATCCATATATGAAAACAAAGTGTAGACTTTGGAAGAACTGCTTGATGGTTGTTAGGCTGTTATGTACATATGGATTTTAAAAGGAAGAGGGACAATGATGGTAAGTATCACCATTAAGAAAGCTCGACTTGTCATTAAGATGTTTTCCGACAAGTTCAAGGAGTTGACTACGATGAGACTTTCTCACTCGTAGCAATGCTAAGAGTCTGTTGGAATTATATTAGCGATTACTGCATTATTTATGAAATCTTGCAGATAGGATATCAAAACATTGTTTCCTCAACGTTTTTCTTGAGGAAAGGCTGTATGTGATACAACCGGAAGGTTTTGTCAATCCTAAAAGATGCTAACAAGTATGCAAAGCTCCAGCAATCCTTCTAAGGACCGGAGTAAGCATATAGGGTTATTTGGAAAGTGTTTTTCAATGGAAAACCTGGATTAAGCTACTTGAACATTGAGCATCAAGATCTATAAGGATAGATCAAAACGCTTAATGGTACTTTCAAATGAGCACATACCTTGACATGATCTTGAAGGTGTTCAAGATGGATCAGTCAAAGAAGGAGTTCTTGCCTGAGTTGTAAGGTATGAAGTTAAGACTTAAAGCTCGACCACGGCAGAAGAAAGAGGAAGGACGAAGGTCGTCCCCTATGCTTTTGTCATAGGCTCTATACGGTATACCATGCTGAGTACCGCACCTGACGTGTGCCTTGCCACATATCTGGCAAGAGGGTACAAAGGTAATCTAGGAGTAGATCACCAGAATAGCTCCAAGTAGAACAGTTATTTGAAATGGCTCCAAATGTAGCGTAGTAGTTGCATCTACAAGATGACATAGAAATTTGCGAAGTACATACGGATCTGAATGTTGCAGACCCGTTGACTGAAACCTCTCTCACAAGCATAACATGATCAAATCCAGAACTCTTTGGGTGTTAGTCACATGGGGATGTGACCTTGAGTGTTAATCACATAGCGATGTGAACTGGATTATTGACTCTAGTGCAAGTGGGAGACTGTTGGAAATATGCCCTAGAGTGTGTGGATGCATAGATGGTTACGGTTTCCTGACAACACCATGTCCCTAGTATTGTATTGATAGGAAACTCAGATACATGTGTGGATGCATAGACAACACCATGTCCCTAGTAAGCCTCTAGTTGACTAGCTCGTTGATCAATAGATGGTTACGGTTTCCTGACCATGGACATTGGATGTCGTTGATAACGGGATCACATCATTAGGAGAATGATGTGATGGACAAGACCCAGTCCTAAGCCTAGCACAAGATCATGTAGTTCGTATGCTAAAGCTTTTCTAATGTCAAGTATCATTTCCTTCGACCATGAGATTGTGCAACTCCCGGATACCGTAGGAGTGCTTTGGGTGTGCCAAACATCACAACGTAACTGGGTGGCTATAAAGGTACACTGCAGGTATCTCCGAAAGTGTCTGTTGGGTTGGCACGAATCGAGACTGGGATTTGTCACTCCGTGTAAACGGAGAGGTATCTCTGGGCCCACTCGGTAGGACATCATCATAATGTGCACAATGTGATCAAGGAGTTGATCACGGAATGATGTGTTACGGAACAAGTAAAGAGACTTGCCGGTAACGAGATTGAACATGGTATCGGGATACCGACGATCGAATCTCGGGCAAGTATCGTACCGCTAGACAAAGGGAATTGTATACGAGATTGATTAAGTCCTTGACATCGTGGTTCATCCGATGAAATCATCGTGGAGCATGTGGGAGCCAACATGGGTATCCAGATCCCGCTGTTGGTTATTGACCGGAGAGTTATCTCGGTCATGTCTCCATGGTTCCCGAACCCGTAGGGTCTACACACTTAAGGTTCGATGACGCTAGGGTTATAGGGAATAGATATACGTGGTTACCGAATGTTGTTCGGAGTCTCGGATGAGATCCCGGACGTCACGAGGAGTTCCGGAATGGTCCGGAGGTAAAGATTTATATATGGGAAGTCCTGTTTTGGTCGCCGGAAAAGTTTCGGGTTTTATCGATAATGTACCGGGACCACCGGGAGGGTCCCGGTGGTCCACCAAGTGGGGCCACCAGCCCCGGAGGGCTGCATGGGCCAAGTGTGAGAGGGGACCAGCCCCTGGTGGGCTGGTGCGCCCCCCACCAAGGCCCAAGGCGCAAGGGAGAGTGGAAGGGGGCAAACCCTAGGCTCGGATGGGCCTAAGGCCCACCTAGTGGTGCGCCCCCCTCTCTCCCCCCTTGCTCCCCCCCCTAGATGGGATCTAGGGCTGGCCGCCACCCCTAGGGGTGGAAACCTAGGTGGGGGCGCAGCCCCTCCCCCCCTATATATACTTGAGGTTTTGG
The DNA here is from genome assembly GCF_056163025.1 of Triticum urartu. Taxonomy (NCBI): domain Eukaryota; kingdom Viridiplantae; phylum Streptophyta; class Magnoliopsida; order Poales; family Poaceae; genus Triticum; species Triticum urartu. The sequence goes on from NC_141874.1 coordinate 89,354,184, forward strand.
GCTGCCATAGAGACGATTTTCAATCTCCTTCTTGGCGCAGCCCTACCCCTCGCCCTCCTCATCTCTTGCGGTGCTTGGCGAAGCCCTGCTGGAGTACCACGCTCCTCCACCACCACCACGCCGTCGTGCTGCTGCTGGATGGAGTCTTCCCCAACCTCTCCTTCTCCCCTTGCTGGATCAAGGCGTAGGAGACGTCACCGGGCTGTACGTGTGTTGAACACGGAGGTGCCATCCGTTCGGCACTAGGATCATCGGTGATTTGGATCACGACGAGTACGACTCCATCAACCCCGTTCACTTGAATGCTTTCGCTTAGCGATCTACAAGGGTATGTAGATGCACTCTCCTTCCCCTCGTTGCTAGATTACTCCATAGATTGATCTTGGTGATGCGTAGAAAATTTTGAATTTCTGCTACGTTCCCCAACACGTATCACCATCACATTTTCACCTTTATCATTTTTCTTAGTTCGATCATTTTGGTTATATCTTGATCTAGTAGAATAAAGTTTTTAGTATGATCTAGCTTTGAGTTTTGCTTTATGTCCCCCCTATGTAATCGAGTCTGTGAGTTATATATAATAAAGAGTAGTTTTGATTAAGGGCTTTGCTTTCTTGCTATGATCTTGAGGGAATTAAATAAAAGAAAGGATAAAAATAAATAAATAGATCATATATTGATCTTATGGAGAGTTATGACTTCACATATAAAGAGTATGATGAATAAAATTTGTTGAGAGTTGACAAACATAGTTTTGGTCATTGTTGCAATTAATAGGAAGTAATAAAGAAAGAGTGGCTTCACATATAAATATACTATCTTGGACATCTTTTCTAATTGTGAGCACTCGTTAAAATATGACATGCTAAAAAGTTGATGTTGGACAAGGAAGACAACATAATAGGTTATGTTTTCTTATATCCGAATAGAAGTTATATTGTCACGGATCCTCCAACATGTTTAGCTTTCCTTTCCCTCTCATGCTAGCCAAATTCTTTGCACCAAGTAGAGATACTACATGTGCTTCCAAACATCCCTTAGACCATTCTTGCCATGAGAGTCCACCATACCTACCTATGGATTGAGTAAGATCCTTCAAGTAAGTTGTCATCGGTGCAAGCAATACAAATTTCTCTCTAAATATGTATGATCTATTAGTGTGAAGAAAATAAGCTTTATACGAACTTGTGGTATGGAAGAAATAAAAGCGACTGACTGCATAATAAAGGTCTTTATCACAAGAGGCAATATAAAGTGACGTTCTTTTGCAATAATATTTTGTGCATCCAACCGTAAAAGCGCATGACAACCTCTGCATCCCTCTGCGAAGGGCATATCTTTTTATTTTTAGCTCCTACCCTTATACAAGAGTCATGGTGATCTTCACCTTTCCTTTTTACACTTTTTCCTTTGGCAAGCACTATGTGTTGGAGAGATCCGGATATATATTTCCACTCGGATGTAGGTTTTCATAAAGTATTATTGTTGACATTACCCTTGAGGTAAAAGGTTGGGAGGCAAAACTATAAGCCCCTATCTTTCTCTATGTCCGATTGAAACTTTGAACCCATAAATATCGCGTGAGTGTTAGCAATTATGAAAGATTAAATGATAGTTGAGTATGTGGACTTGCTAAAAAAAGCTCTTGAATTGACTCTTTCTGATGTTATGATAAATTGCAATTGGCTCAATGACTGAGATATAGTTTGTTAGTTTTCAATGAAGTTTCTAATTCATACTTTACCTTGTGAATGAATTGTTACCTTAGCATAAGAAATTATATGACAATATATGTTGCTGTCCTAAAGATAATCATGATGCCCTCATGTTCGTATTTTATTTTATAGACACCTCTATCTCTAAACATTTGGACATATTTTTCGATTTCGGCTTTCGCTTGAGGACAAGCGAGGTCTAAGCTTGGGGGAGTTGATACGTCCATTTTGCATCATCCTTTTATATTGATGTTTATTGCATTATGGGTTGTTATTACACATTATATCATAATACTTATGCCATCTCTCTCTTATTTTATAAGGTTTACATGAAGAGGGAGAATGCTGGCAGCTGGAGTTCTGGAGTGGAAAAGGAGCAAATATTAGAGACCTATTCTGCACAACTCCGAAAGTCCTGAAACTTCACGGAGAATATTTTTGGAATATATAAAAAATATTGGGCTAAGAAAATATCAGAGGGGGGCCACCAGCCAGCCACAAGGGTGGAGGGCACGCCCTACCCACTGGGCACGCCCCCCGTCCTTGTGGGCCCCCTGGCAGGCCTCCAACGCCCATCTTCTCTTATATGGTGTGTTTTGACCTGGAAAAAATCAGAAGGAAGCTTTCGGGACAAAGCGCCGCCGTCTCGAGGCGGAACCTGAGAAGAACCAATCTAGGGCTCCGGCGAAGCTGTTCTGCCGGGGAAACATCCCTCCGGGAGGGGGGAATCAAATCCATCGTCATCACCGACGATCCTCTCGTCGAGAGGGGGTCAATATCCATCAACATCTTCACCAGCACCATCTCCTCTCCAAACCATAGTTCATCTCTTGTATCCAATCTCTGTCTTAAAACCTCAGAGTGGTACCTGTGGGTTGCTAGTAGTGTTGATTACTCCTTGTAGTTGATGCTAGTTGGTTTATCCGGTGAAAGATTATATTTTCAAATCCTTAATGATAATTAATACTCCTCTGATCTTGATCATGAATGTGTTTTGTGAGTAGTTACATTTGTTCCTTAGGACATGGGAGAAGTCTTGTTATAAGTAATCATGTGAATTTGGTATCCGTTCGATATTTTGATGAGATGTATGTTGTCTCTCCTCTAGTGGTGTTATGTAAACATTGACTACATAACACTTCACCATTATTTGGGCCTAGGGGAAGGCGTTGGGAAGTAACAAGTAGATGATGGGTTGCTAAAGTGACAGAAGCTTAAACCCTAGTTTGTGTGTTGCTTCGTAAGGGGTTGATTTGGATCTGTATGTTTCATGCTATGGTTAGGTTTACCTTAATTCTTCTTTCGTAGTTGCGGATGCTTGCGAGAGGGGTTAATAATAAGTGGGAGGCTTGTCCAAGGAAGGGCAGCACCCAAGCACCGGTCCACCCACATATCAAATTATCAAAGTAACGAGCACGAATCATATGAGCATGATGAAAATTTTCTTGACAATAATTCCCATGTGTCCTCAGGAGCGGTTTGCTTTATATAAGAGTTTGTCCAGACTTGTCCTTTGCTACAAAAAGGATTGGGCCACCTTTCCGCACCTTGTTTACTTTTATTACTTATTACCCATTACGATTTATCTTATCACATAACTATCTGTTACCGATAATTTCAGTGCTTGTAGAGAATACCTTGCTGAAAACTGCTTGTCATTTTCTTCTGCTCCTCGTTGGGTTCGACACTCTTACTAAGGACTATGATAAATCCCCTATACTTGTGGGTCATCAACCCCTAACAAAACTAACTCGATTACATGATGAATCACATCCAACTCCTCACCGACCAGCAAGCCTACGAAGAAATTACTCACTCCCGGTGGGGAGCATCATGGAATTGGTGATGAAGAAGGGTTGGTGATGACGAAGACCAAAGATTCCCCTCTTCGAAGCCCCGAACAGGCTCCAGATCTGGGCTCCCGATGAAGAACGGGAGGTGGTGGTGGCTCCGTATAGTGAAACGCGATGAAACTTTCTCCCTAATTTTTTCTCCGAAAATATGATTTTATAGCGTCGGAATTAGGGTCTGCGGGGCCACAAGGTGGGGACAACCCACCAGGGCATGCCAGATGGGGGGCGCCCTGGTGTATTGTGCCCAACCAGCCCCCCTCCTCCGGTGGTTCTTGGCTCCAGTATTTTTCTTTTATTGTAAAATAATTCTTCAAAAAGTTCCGTTCCATTTCGAGAATTTTTATTTCTGGACAAAAACAACACCATGGTAGTTCTGGTAAAAACAGCGTCAGTCCGGGTTAGTTTCATTCAAATCATATAAATTAGAGTCCAAAATAAGAGCATAAGTGTTAGGAAAAGTAGATACGACGGACATGTACCATATAACTTTCGTCATAATAATGAGTTTATGTATGAGATGATGTAACGTTTAACTAACTTGCGCGTCATAATACGACATGATGGCTGGAGCCACATAATTATCACTTTAATGACCGACGTGTTAAAACTTAATGTAATAGAATAGCTATAGAGATAGCATACATGTTACTAACGGTGGTGGCATGCTTGCACGAAGGACCCTCGGCGTGAGAAGGTTGTACAAGGCACGGAGGAGAACGGCTGAAATTTCCTTTTTCATTAATCTTGCCAAACCTTTTTTATCTAGTTCTGTAATAGAAGGTTGTACAAGTTCTATAAGGGCCTCTTTGATTCGCAAGATTGTCAAAATGAAGGAATAGGAAAAATGCATGAATAGGATGGCATGCCCCATATCATCCTACAACATTTGAAAAAATATTTGATAGCGCAGGAAAAATAAAAGATTTCTATAAAAAGATTTGAATGGATGGAAAATTTCCTCTAAAATGTAGTACAAATGAATCCAATGGAAAAATTTCTTAGGATGCCAATCCTACCAATCAAACGAGCATCACAGGAAAAATTCCTAAGGGTTCAAATCCTCCAAAATCCTATGCAATTCCTTTGAATCAAAGGAGCCCTAATATTGTCAAACCATTTTTCCTTTTTTTGTTTCTCTTTTCGTTTTTATATATTTTTTAATTTTTACTTCTTTCCTTTTTCCTCATTTATTTTTTCATTCTCTTTCTTTTTAAATTATTTTTTCCTTTTCAATCATCCAATTTCGTGAATATCTTTTGAAAT